>NC_134860.1:70889478-71634478 GCF_049852395.1 Peromyscus maniculatus bairdii | reverse complement strand
TGCCTCCTGAGTGCTGGGATTAAAGGCACCACCATCACCTAGCAAGAATAAATAATTGTTAAAGAGGCTTCCTGGAAGTAGCCACCAACATGGCCCTCAGTCCCAAACAATACATTCCAACAATGACGGCTAAGCACAATCCTCTGAACAGAATGAATAAATAAATAAATAAATAAATAAATAAATAAATAAATAAATAAATAAATGAAATGTTTCACCTTGGTTTTCACAAGGACTTGAAAATATTTCAAGATTTGGGGAAAATAATATTTTGTATCCCTACAGCTCCATCTTCAGCCAACATGCTACCTGTCAACTTTCCAATAGAATGCAGAGAGCTACAACCAGATATTCAGCTTACAAAAAGTTTATGTCTTCTTACTAGACTTCTATAGGTCTTATCTTCCAGAGACAAATTATCCATCATTACCATCACACTTCAGGCATTCCATGGCTTTTTGGCAGCACCTACCTACATTTGTGAGCAACCAGTTTCAAGTGGAAGCACAGTAAGTAAAATTAGACCAGAAATATCTGAAGAGCTCTGTGAAAACTCACTGAGAATTGCAACCATCTATTTATGTCACAAATATCCCACTAGTTTTATGTTGCTCTCTTTTCTTTTACTTTTTTAATAAAAATATCCAGAAGGTGATATGCAAGCATCCAAGGGAGGGAAGAACAAATTATTCCAGTTGTGATGCCAATAGACCACAACAATAACCACCCTTGCAAGATTCTCCCAAATGCACGAGTAGCACTCATATCTTGTTGGTAACCACTGGTTGTCTAGTTTGACTTAAGTCTAGCTCAACAGGAAAGAAATCATGCCCGGTACTAGAAACCTAAGCAACTAACTAGGGCTAGCAATATCATGGCTCTTCAAAGAGAATCTACTAACTCCTCTAGACTAGATGAGCATAATTCCTAGCTGGACTCCTAAAACTTATCCTTCTACCCACAAATAAGCACAGTTCTCATGCCTCATCAAAGAAGTTTCTCTTTGTAGCAGAGAAAGACCATCACAGAAAACCAAACCACAACCAGTCAAAATGTAGAGGAAAAAAAACAACTAATATATAACTGCACATAAGGTTCAGGAAACATCTTAGAAGAAGAGGGAGAAAGATTGTAAGAACCGTGGAACTGAGAAGTCTGCTGTGAGAATGTACATCCTCATAATGACAGGAAAGCTATACCCACCATACTGCAGCAATATTGCTACCTAAACATATCCCCAACAATGACAAAACCAATAGACATGCTAACACGGAAGGAGGAAATCTCAAGAGGTCCCACTCCTAGAGAAAGAACTACAGGCAACTAATGACTGCTGAGAAAGAGAGAATTAGTCTTCCCCAGATATGAGCCCTCAACTTGACATCTAAGACCAAGTGGTCAGACCTGAAATCCTGTACATACAAGCAACACTGAACCAACTCAGCAGGTTGTGTGTGTGTGTGTGTGTGTGTGTGTGTGTGTGTGTGTGCATCAGTAATAATTAAAGAAAAAGAGCCCATGAATTTGAAAAAAGTGGGCGGGGGGACATGAGAAGGGTTGAAAGGAGGAAAAGAAGGAAGGGAAATTGTTGCCGGAGGGCTTCTCTCCAGGTTCCCCAAGCCCCGCAGTCCCACAATCCACATATAAAATAATCACTCAGACGCTTATATCACTTATAAACTGTATGGCCGTGGCAGGCTTCTAGCTAACTGTTCTTTTATCTTAAATTAACCCATTTTTATAAATCTATACCTTGCCACGTGGCTGGTGGCTTCCCAGCGTCTTCACAAGCTGCTTCTCCTGGCCGTGGCTGTAGTGTCTCTCTCCTCAGCCTTCCGCTTCCCAGAATTCTCCTCTCTCCTTGTCCCACCTACTTCCTGCCTGGCCACTTGCCAACCAGTGTTTTATTTATATATAGAGCAATATCCACAGCACTTCCCCTTTTTTTTCTTTTTTTAAAAAGGAAGGTTTTAACTTTAACATGGTAAAATTACATATAACAAGACAATTACCGAGCAAGAATTATAGTTACAATATTAAAGAAGATGTCCTATCTATCTTATATTTGTGAGTTTAAGGTTTTATATCTAACTTATCTTTTATCATAACTGAGGAAATTACAACTATCTAGTTTTCAACCACATCAAAGACCTGAGAAGGAACATAATGGTCCCTGAGAAATGGTAGATGGATGCAAGCAACTTTCGGGAATCTTGCAAGAGTAGACCAAGACAGCTGGCAGCCTGGACAGTCACCTAATGTTTCTCAGCATTGTTGGTGCATTCAAATTGGCTATAGGCCTAGAGTATCTGACAGACCATTTTCAGAAGCAGGATTTCTGAAAGACCATCTTACCCTGTCTTGGCAGAGTACAGTGGTCGCTTTCCTTGTGTCCCGCTTGTCCAGAAAGGACAGCATTGCATTTGTACTGTCAGCCATCAAGGCAAGGGCAGTTCTTTGCCCAGTAGGCCATTTTGTGCCAAGAAGACAAACTTCCCAATGGAAATGTCTTAGAAGCCCAACATTCTCTCGGGATCAAATTGGTGCAGCCAGGAGCAATTGTGTCTCGCGTCAACAGAATTCTAAGTTATTTAAATGCCATATTCTCCAGGTCTATGAAGTGTTTGAAGATTACCTATCTATCTGAAATATATCTATGTATACCTAGAAGACTTAACTAACATGGCTACAAATATGATTATCATAGATGACTAATTATTAATCTATTTTTAATTATCCATTACAATTTTAAATGAGTTACATAAACATAATACCTCAAACAAGAATAGAAACATATATATAGTATAACAAAATTAACTTAAAGTTTGTATCAATAAACTAAAATTTATACCAATGTAAAACATTTTAAACATGAACTAAAATCTATACCAATGTAAGACATTTCAAACAAGTTTTCTTTAAAAGCAGGTTCATTAATCTACCCTTTTATCTCATCATCTCCACATTCTCCTATATATCTATATCATATCCCCTTTTCTTTTTTAGAAAGAGATCACATTTATAATCAACCTGTTTTAAATAAAAATATTGGTTTTTCTCTGTCCCACACCAGAGGGCTCTTCTGATTTGGGACAGAAGAATCTCTTAACCAATTTTTTTTTTTTTTTTTAAGCAATATGTCTGGGTTTAGAGGGGGAGTGAGCCAATTCCACCTCTAAAGCCAGCTTGGTATATTTGGGAATTTGGGCGTAGCATCTCTTACTACTTCCTGCTGGAGGGGGGCGCTGTATCTTATGGGGATGCAAAGAAAATTTTTAGGCCTATGGGGTAGTCCGTGAGGCTGTATTGTGTGAACCAGTTGCCTTGAAACCGCTCTGGATGTTGGATCATCTGGGCCATGGTGTCACCGGAGGCCTTTCAGGGGGTCTTGGCTGGTGAAACCTGATGTATCTTAATCTGGAACAAATCCACAGCCTCTGGCTTTCTGTGGAAACAAAAGCAGAACCTCATGGGAAAAGCGGTAGAAAGGAAAGACAGGATCTGAGGCCAACTGGTCTTAAATGGTTAAGTATTTTCAATTTTATTCTGGACAACAGGGGGTTAAGACTTTTAAAATTAAACAGATTTCCTTCTGAGACTGGGGACCACATCTTGAGAGCCCTTTGTGGAATTTTACTCTGTATATAGTTCACATTAAGTAACACATCTGATCCATGTACTAGTAGTCCGAATTACAGATGTTTTAAAACCAACAAGATTGGGCTGGCATCTTTTCTGTTACTTAAAAGCAGTAGATGGAATTCCCACATAGAGAACTCTCCCCATGCTAGAAGGAGAAGCAGGGTCCTTATACCCAAGGTCTTCCATCAAGACTGAAAGAATTCTGTCTGGACCATAATAAAATCGTTCTTATCTTGGAAGCCACCCCACGTAATTAAACAGCCTTTTCGCAACTCACTACTCACTGTCTAGGCAAGTAGATAAGTAACTGCTGCTTTTTAAATGTTTTTAAATGTATTTGTTGTGTGTGCGTGTGTATATGTGGGTGGGTGAGTTTATGTTTTTGTGTGTGTACATGTGTATGCAGGTGTGCACGTAGAATTCAAAGGTCAATACTGGGCAAATTCCTCCATTGTCTCCCACTTTGTTTTTTGAGATGGGGTCCTTCACTTAACCCAGATACCTTCAGTGAGGCTACCCTAGTAGGCTAGTAGGCTCCAGGGATCTTTCTGTCATTATCACCCCATTGCTGGGGTTACAGGTGCATTCTGTCATGCCCAACATCCAAACTCAGGTCCTCATGCTTCCATAATATGTTCCTTACTGGCTGACCATTCCCCATAGGTCCCTAACTGCTTCTTTGGGTCTTCATTTCTTTACTCCTGCTCCATGGCAGGTAGAACTCATAGCAAACTACTGTGTGTGTTTTTCTCCTGTTCATCTGTCTTGGATCAATTCTCAGGTCCAGATGGAACCCTAAGAAAATAAAGATTAAGTTATGTCACCCCTGTAACATTCAATAATGGATATGAGTAGGATTCATTTGTAAGAATCCTCATTTAAAACCCCATGCAACTAATTGTATTCAAACCAAAATCTCAGGTGTACATTGTTGAAATTGATTTTCAAGGGGAAATGTTGGGCAAAATCTTTATTTCAAATATTTCCATGTGCTGTCTTGTTTAACCTTCAGATCTTCCCGTGTTTAACAAGCTGAACAAAAAGATTAAGCACCTAGAAATCTGTCAATGAATGGGAGTTCTTTGGTTTTTAAGCAACAGCAAATGATGTTTAACTTGAGCAGGAAGATGAAGGTAATTAAAAACTTGAGGGAAAGTTTAGAAACCAGATTCAGAATTTTTTTCAGCAGGAGCCAAGGCCTGGCTGCTGAGATGTGTTGTTACTGATGTCTTGATCACTTTCCCCAGAATACAGAGGCCACTCAGGAGACACTCACAGATGTGCTATGCTAAGGAGAAGTGTAGCAACTCTAAAGTGGGTATTCCCCTCGGACTGTCTCCACAGACCTGTGAAAACAGGATGTGCTATTGGTGGCCACGGAAACAAGCCACTTGGGCCCCTCAATGTGAAGATGTGCCTGGCATCTCCAATTGCAGCCCTCGGGACCCATCCCCTCTGAGAAGTGGCCCATCCACAGCTTCACCTAGGCAATGGCTAAGTACAATTAGCACCCTCAGCAAAGTCTCATGTGGAGTTGATCCAAGCCATAAACCTAGTCTGTGCTACACACCTTTAGCATGAGGGTTTCTCCAGAACTCTGGCCAAACCTTTCTTTCAGCACCGTAGTTTGACACAACACTCTTTCTTTCTCCTTCTCCAGCTGTCAAACCTCAACAAGATCTGTCAACATCACTGTCCTCCAACAGATCACTTTGTGTCTAATCAGGATGGCTAGACAGACCAGCCCTCAATCTAAAGGCAAATCAAAAACTGAACTCCAAGATGTACAACCTTAAACTGATATTCTTTTCACTATGTTCACGGGATTCATATAGGCAGGGAAAGGTGGTTTCACTGATAATTACAAAGGCTACCAATCCACTGTCTCTCAGGAGTCAAAGATATGGACTTATCTATACCATCAAAAAAGCTACAAATGATGAATCTTGTGAGATGACTTGGTAGATAAAGTGCTTGCTATAGAAGTACAAGAACGTGAGATTGGCTCCAGCACCCACTTAAAGCCAGCCTCTCAGCATGCATCTATTACTCCAATGCTGAGGAAGCAGAGACAACAAGACTTGAGAGAGCTTGGTCCAGTGGAGATGAATCAATAAGCTCCAAGTTCAGCGAGAGATTCTTTCTCAAACAATATGGTGGACACCCAACATTGACCTCTGGCAGGCACATGTGTATACACACACACACACACACACACATACACACACACACTCACACACACACTGCAAATGAAAATCTTTTAAAACACTGGCTCATTCTTGTTATTTCTCAGACCCTTTGACCCTTTGTGGGATTTCTCTCATGTATGTTTAACTTGTCTGTACCAACCTAGACACCTACCTCATGGTGCTTGTGGAGGTTTGAAAGAAAATGGCCCCCAAAGGGAGTGGCACTACTAGGTGTGGCTTTGTTGGAATAGGTGTGGTCTTGGAGGAAGTGTGTCACTGTGGGGGCAGGCTTTCAGGTCTCCTAAGCTCAAGATACTCCCAGTGTCACAGTCTATACCACCAAAAAAGCTACAAATGATGTTAGTTTCCTGTTGTCTGCTTATCAGCATGTAGCAGCTCCTTTTCCGGCACCATGTCTACCTGCCACCATGCTCCCCGTCATGATATTAATGGACTAAAGCTCTGAAACTGTAAGACACCACCTCAATTAAGTGTTTTCCTTTATACAAGTTGCTGTGCATGCATGGAGAAGAGCTATCTCCCCCTACTCCCCGGTCCCTACCCCCACCCAACAACACCTAGGGCATATGGGAGAGCTGACTTTGGGGTCATAAAAGATCAGCAGAGCTCTTCCTGACCCCCACCAGCTGCAACATTCAGGAGAGCAGGCCCTATACCTCGCCAGGACAACACAATTGAGCCAACACTATTAGTGCAGGTGTGGGTGAGCTAGCCCTGAAGATGTGAGCATGGGAGAGCTGCCCCCATTTCTCATCTGTCTTGTGATAGCATAGGCAGGGGAAAGAAGCCCTTCTCACCCCACCAATGCCTGGGGCAGGTGGGAGAGCTGGCCCTGTGGTCATAAGAGTGGAAAAGCTACCCCTAGTCCCCACTAGCCGCAACACTCTGGAGAGCAGACCCTGCACCCCACCAGGGCAATACAACAGATCCAACCCTGTTAGCAGAGGTATGGGTGAGCCAGCCCTGAAATCATGAGCATGGGTCAACTGTCCCCATTTTCCATCTGGTAGACCAACCCTACAGCTGCCCAGGCCCAGACCCAGGGTTATTACTTGGCCTGCCCCAACATCCACCCCATCTATGATCTCCTGGAGCACGTGGAGGGACTTGACCCACAAACCCAAAGCTGCAGGATCTCCACAACACAGGGCTCCAGTGGGATGTCCAGGAAGAGTACTAGTGGGTACCCAGAATCATGGAACATGTTGTGGAGATCAGGGTCCTTGAACCAGACTGATGACTCTTTAATCCTAGCACCTGGGAAGCAGAGGCAGGGTGGATCTCTGTGATTTCCAGGCCAGCTTGGTCTACACAGTGAGTTCCAGGATAGCCAGGGCTACACAAAGAAACTCTGCCTCAAAAAAAAAAAAAAGTGGCCATGGTCTGGTGTCTCTTCCCAGCAACTGAAACCCTAACTGAGAGAGCAACTCAACTCCTGCTGGCAATAGCAAGAGAGAGAAAAGAGCCTAGTTCTGTTGTTTCCCATTAAATTCTCTGCTATGGTCATCCCCTATGTCTTGAGGGTTTCATTTTGATACCAAGAGCAAGTCACAATCTTTTAATTGTATGGGTGACTTAGAAACACTTTACATATAGCTCTATCAATAGATAATTCAATTTGGTCTTGAGCCCTGATACTTGATCCAATTTAATCTCTCAATTGTATTAGCTCCAACAGCCCCTGGTTATTAAGCAAACAACATGATACATTCCTGACTCCACAGGTAAAGGTCCCTAGACAGCCCCTTCTGGGCTTTTGAACCTTGGTTATTTTAAGAAGTGTTTTCAGTGGATTCTGAGAGGGCAAAGTCACTGAAGAAGGAGAACATGGATTTGAACCTATCAGTCCACGGAGAATCGCACATTTCAAAGGATTATTTAAAGCTGGGATAGCAGCTTGTTCCACAGCTGCAGCTGCATCTCAGCAGCCAATCACAGCACAGCTCTCCGTGGGAATTTCTAGCTGGTTTGCGAATAGCTCTCAGGCACATCAACTGCTTCTCAAAAATGCCTTTTTCCAGCATCATTTGCATTTCATCTGTCAATGTCCTACGCTCCTACAGAGCCATATTTCTTTCACTCCTCGAGGTCCCCAGTGAGAAGCTATAGTTAAAACTTCATAATTGAAACTATACATTATAACAGAAAGGCATTTCTATTCCAAGCCACCAAATGAACTTCCCTTTTAAGCAGAGCCAACTGCTCTGTTCCTTTAGTCATTCAACAAACACTTATAACACCTATGGAGACCTCTAATTGGAAGAGGCCACCCACCAGCTACCTACCAAAACTGGTCCAGCTCCTGAGCTGGTAGTAAGTCAAGGCAGCCACAGTGTTAACTGCCAAGCCTTGCCGCCCCAGGGCTTTTTTCTTCCTGCAGTGTTCGTTGTCTGTTCATGTCACTCTAGATCTTTGGCCCTGAATTCCTCAGTGGTGATGTAACCCACTGAGGGTACCACTTCATCTGAATCCATCATGCCCCAAAGGACTGCAGAGGTGGCGGAACTGGCCCCATCTGCTGAGATCCCCACTTTCTGCTCTGTAGTGAATCATGAACTATGTTGTCCTGATCTCAGGTATCTTACACCTCAAGGACGGCACATTTGTTCTTTGTCATTTCCTGTCACACTGGGGCTCTTCATGACACCTGTGATGTGTCAGGACCTATGATTAGCACTGTTTCTCTGCATCCCAAAACAGAATGACCATGGGTCCCAATAGGCACAAGAGATGCTTGGATGGGATGGACCCTGGTGGGCAACATTTTCTGAATCTTCCAACAAAGTCTTAAGAAAACATTTCATATATGTTGATTCAACTCATGAACAAATATGCTGTCGATTACGGTTGAAGGATTCATATCCAGTCCATGTACTTTCTATAAAAGGCACATTACAGCCTTCTTACACAGAAGAGCATCAGATAACACTTTAGTATACCCTTGAGGACCGTCCTAGTTAGCTTTACCTATCAAAGTAACACAGCCTGGGGTCACAAGAGAAAGAAATCCCGGTTGAGGGATTGCCTGGATCAGACTGGCCCGTGGACATGTCTGTGGGGCATTTTCTTAATTTCTAGTTCATGTGGGAGGCCCAGGCCACTGTGGGTAAGTGGTCCTCAGCTTTAAGAAAGCTAGCTAAGCATAAGCCAGTGAAAAAGCCAGTTTTTCTTCATAGTTCCGACTTGAGTTCCTGCCCTGATGTCCCTCAATGATGTAACTTGTAAGGTGCCAGCTGAAATAAAACCTTTCCTACTCTAAGTTGTGTTTTGGGTCAGAGTGTTTTATCAAAGCAACAAAAAAAAAGGGGGGGGAGTGGAATAGGGGCCGTTTTAAATAGCAAAATCACCAACCAAAAGTAGAGCAATGCAAAATGCATGACACAAAATAGACCACAAAAAGACATTTTTTTTCAACATGAACACTGACACAAAAAGACAGAACTCAGCTGCGATCGTGCATGTTAAGTGACTGAATGTTTCTGCATCCACCAATAACCATGAAATAATGATGAGCATTGATTTAGAAAGCACAAATAAATGTGAGTAGGCAAATTCACAAGCATAGACTCCATTAGTGAGAATGAGTATATGATTATGCATGAGTTATGCATTATTTGCAAAAGTTGAATTTGGTTAGTTTATGCTTAGTTAACCTATAGCTGGAGTTATTGCCAGTCCCGCCTGGGCCGGCAGCCATTCAGACTCAAATAAACACATAGACACTTATATTATTTAAACTGTTTGGCCTAACAGCTCAGGCTTCTTGTTATCTCATTCTTATATCTTAAATTAACCCATTTCTATTAATCTATAAGTTGCCACGTGGTTTGTGGCTTACCGGTACTTTACATCTCGCTTTTCATTGCGGCAGCTGGCAGCGTCTCCTGACTCAGCTTTCCACTTCCCAGAATTCTCTTTTTTCTTTGTCCCGCCTATACTTTTTGTCTGGCTATTGGCCAATCAGCACTTTATTTATTAACCAATCAGAACAACACATTCAGAGCATACAAGAACATCCCACGGCATTAACCTGTCTGAAGAAATCCTTGATCCCATTCTTGGTGGTGCTGGTGATTTGTAGAGAGAAAGCATAGGGGGAGAGCAGAGCCCTGAATGACAGCAAAGGCCCTTTCCTTAGTTGAGGAACTGACAACTTGCAGTCTGAGCAGGAACCCACGTGGCCTATCCTCTTCCTAGAGGAACTCACACAGACGATCTATTTGGGCGATAATTACAACTCTTGCAAATATTAGGGCATGTGATGTAGTGAAAGGTGTTGATTTTGAGACAGGACCTCCATCACAGAAGAGTAAAAATCGCAAGGAACTCGCTACAGCTGACTTCATATGTCTCTCAAGACAGGGCCATCAATGAAAGAAGGATGTTACCTGTTGTAGCCCAGGAGTTTAAAGCCAGGTGTAGACAGGCCAGGAAATCTAACATGCTCTCTCTAAGGCATCTTACCAAGACAGAAACTAGCTGTACCCATAAAACCTGACCTACTGACTATCACATCAATCCAAGATGCTGACAACCTTATGATGCCGTGAAGCCAAATGAGCAAAAGACAACTAGCATGTGAAAGGTCATAGAAGGACATAGTGCTTAATGTGCTGATTGCTCCTCATTGTCAAATTCACAGGATTTAGAATCACCTAGGAGACACTCCCCTGGCTATATCTATGATGGTTTTTTTCCACAGTAGTTTGATACAGGTGGTGAACAGGTACAACATACAATCACTCTGAAAACATTTGACAATTTTTTCATTAAACCTGTTTGTCATATAATCTCATCACTGCTGTGGATATTGTTCTGTATAAATAAACACTGATTGGCCAGTAGCCAGACAGGAAGTATAGGTGGGACTAACAGAGAGGAGAATTGAGGGAACAGGAAGGCAGAGAGGGAGACTGCCTGGAGCCGCCACCAGCACAAGCAAGATGTAAGGTACCAGTAAGCCACGAGCCACATGCAAAGTATAGATTAATAGAAATGGGCTGAATGTAAGAGTAAGAGCTAGACAATGATAGGCCTGAGCTAATGGCCAAGCAGTTTAAATAATGTAAGCATCTGTGTGTTTATTTTATAAGTGGGCTCCGGGACTGGTGGGACTTGGTGGGACCCAGAGAGAAAAGCTCTCCAGCTACACATCACTGTGAGATATTCTTGTGTGTCTGTAAATGTGGATATGCATACAGGTATGTATGCATGCAGGTGGAGGCCAGAGGTCAGCATTGAGCATCTACCTCCATCACTCTCCATCTTATTTTTTTGAGAAGAGGTCTCTCTCCAAACTTAGACTCCAAATCAGTACTGCTGGACTGGCCAATGAGCCCCAGAATTCCTCCTGTCTCTGCCCTCCATTGAGAAGATTACATTTTTTTAGCTTTTGCCAAGGGTACTGGGGATCTGAACACAGGTCGTCATGCTTACATAGCCAACACTTTACCCACTGAGACATTTCCCTAACTCCCAAAATAGTAGTTTTTAATTCCTATTCATATTTGATCACTTGTGTGATGTCTATTATGTCTGTTATTATATAACCACTCCTGATTTATGATTGATGTTTGTCCTTTTGCTCTTGGCTTATGTGTCATTACATTTAATGTGACTTTTTGTACCTGTAATCCTAGCACTTGGGATCCTAAAATGGGAGGAATAGAAGAGGGAAGAGTCGGGGGAGAAAGGAGAGAGCGGGGTTAAATTTAGTACTGGAGACCTGAGATAAGCTGTTCCTTTATGAAATTGTTCTGTGTAGCTAGAGTTTTCCTGCCTTGCCCACAGTCAGGACAAATCTTTGTCACCCGCCAGTCCCACAGCCGCTCAGACCCAACCAAGTAAACACAGAGACTTATATAGCTTACAAACTGTATGGCCGTGGCAGGCTTCTTGCTAACTGTGCTTATAGCTTAAATTAATCCATTTCCATAAATCTATACCTTGCCACGTGGCTGGTGGCTTACCGGCATCTTCACATGCTGCTGGTCATGGCGGCGGCTGCAGTGTCTCTCCTCCTCAGCCTTCTGCTTCCCAGAATTCTCCTCTCTCCTTGTCCCACCTACTTGCTGCCTGGCCACTGGCCAACCAGTGTTTTATTTATTGACCAATCAGAGCAATTTCACATATAGACCATCCCACAGCACTTCCCCTTTCTTTTTTTTAAAAGGAAGGTTTTAACTTTTACACATCTCCAAAGTCAGCTTGGTATATTTGGGAATTTGGGCGTAGCTTCTCTTACTACTTCCTGCTGGAGGGGGGGCGCTGTATCTTATGGGGACGCTAAGAAAATTTTAGGATCATGGAGTAGTCCGTGAGACCGTATCGTCTGAGCCAGTTGCCTTGAAACTATTTTGGATGTTGGATCATCTGGGCCATGGTGTCATCGGAGACCTTTCAGGTGGTCTTGGCTGGTCAAACCTGATGTATCTTAATCTGGAACAAATCCATAGCCTCTGGCTTTCTGTGGAAACAAAAGCAGAGCCTCCTTTCCAAAGCAACATATCCTTACATCCAAATTTTGAAGTTAAGGTATCTTTAAAATACACATTTTGGCATAACTCAACAGCTTTTGCAATCAAATGTTTCTCTTCAGTTACGAATATCAAAGAGAACATAATCCAGAGTCTCTGTGTGGTAGCCATCTTTATGTGGCTTATGTTTTATATTACCTTGAGCCTATTGCTTTAAACTGCAGCCTTTTAAGCCTGAAATGGTGCTGTGGCTGCTGGCTCCACCCACTTCAGCTTCCCAACGTGGCGGTGGTATGTTTTCCACCAGCTCTGGGAGCCATCGTGGGTCTGTGCTTTTATCCAAGCAGCGTGTAGCCCAGAAACCTCTTTTTGTTTTGTACTAGCAAAAGCTAAATCCACCACACAGCTTAATGTGCCACTTGCAGAGGCCTCATTCCCGCCATACTGCAGACCGAGCTCTCACGCTAGGAACCTGCCAGTAGCTCAAACTGGCAGCTGCTGCTCATTTGAGAGAGACAATTAGGAAGCTATTTTTAGCTCCGTTTTAGAATCTTTTCTCAGGTTTTAGGTAGAAACTTTTGCCAACACGTTGGGCGCCATTTGTTGCTAGAGTTTTCCTGCCTTGCCCACAGTCAGGACAAATCTTTGTCACCCGCCAGTCCCACAGCCGCTCAGACCCAACCAAGTAAACACAGAGACTTATATAGCTTACAAACTGTATGGCCGTGGCAGGCTTCTTGCTAACTGTGCTTATAGCTTAAATTAATCCATTTCCATAAATCTATACCTTGCCACGTGGCTGGTGGCTTACCGGCATCTTCACATGCTGCTGGTCATGGCGGCGGCTGCAGTGTCTCTCCTCCTCAGCCTTCTGCTTCCCAGAATTCTCCTCTCTCCTTGTCCCACCTACTTGCTGCCTGGCCACTGGCCAACCAGTGTTTTATTTATTGACCAATCAGAGCAATTTCACATATAGACCATCCCACAGCAGTTCTGCATGCAATTGACTGTAATTCTTGGACCACACTTATACTAATGTCTGTTTTACTTTGATTGCCCTTTCCATACACATCTCTTCCTAGAAGCCATATGAAACAAAAATTCTTCTGGAAGCCTGTGGGGAAATCCCTTTTAAGTGAAATGGCCACTGACTCCCTGTTTAATCGATATGGTCCGCAAGCATGATCATTAGGAAGGAAATGAGCACTGATGACCCTTAGCATCTGGTGCAAGGTGAGAAGAAGAAGCAAAGGTTTTACAGCTGGAGTCCATAATGTTTTCTGTCAGAATTCATGCAATAATGTACAAGGAGAGGCCGGATTGTCAGACCAGTGCAAACAAACAGACTCTCCCCAGAGCATCCTCAAGCCAGAGCCCCAGGGCACCACGAGAGCCGCCACACCTTAGACCACAGATATTAAACACTGATATTAATGATGACTTTTTAAGATTCTAAAATCTAATGAGAATAAACAGAATAGTTTGAAATCCATCTTGTCATGACTTTGGTCATTTTAGTCTTCCAACGCTTCAAAATCCTTTACTACAATTTTTCTCTTACTAAGGTAGTGTGCAGAGAATGATATATACAGAAGAAATCCAAACTACTTGTATAAAACATTTGTCATTCTGGACTTCTCAGCACCCCTTTTAATGGGGGGGGGGGGTTGTGGAACATGTCATGAGTAGAAGACAGGTCTCAACTTTCTCTGTAGAAGCCAAAGGGAATGTGCACTTAGCAGTCTGGTCCCAGGGGAATCAATGAGTCAGATGTTCCCATTTGACAAAGATAGTCCTAAGGAGTTACTCAAATGCCCAGGATGGTCAAACACGGTGGAGTCACAGTATCTAAGTCAGTAAACAACCGAAAACCTGAATGCAACTACACTTGAGATTCTTCACTCTTCCTTCATTCACAACTCTGTGCCTGCCACTCATGTTCAGTGGGAAAAGACAGCACTCAGTCTTCTTGCATGTTTTATTTTATTTTATTATTTTATTTTATGTATGTGGTTGTTTTGCCTGCATGTATGTCTGTGCACCACGTGCATGCAGAGGCCAGGAAAAAATGCATCAAATTCCCTGAAACTTGAGTTACAAATAGTTGTGAGCCACTATCTGAGTAGTAGCAATTGAACCCAGGTCCTCTGAAAGAGCAGTCAGTGCTCTTAACCATGAGCCATCTCACCAGTCCCTCAGTCTTCTTATAGAACCAAGACTTCATTCTGTTTATCATATTTTAATTTATTTATGATTTTATTTATTTACTATTAGAGTGTGTGTGTGTGTGTGTGTGTGTGTGTGTGTGTGTGTGTGTACATGAGCATTCAAATGTCACAGTGCAACTTTCTCAAGTTGCTTCTCCCACTATGGGTTCCATGGATGGAACTCAGGTCACCCTGCTTGCTTTCACCAACTGAGCCTTCTCACTGGCCCCATTTATCATATTTTTTTTTAATATTCAGAGATTCTTATTCTCATTTTTATCTGCCTCAGCCACACTTTAAACTCATTATGCAGATTTTGCTTCATATGTATGTTCTTTGAAAATAAGTAGTCTTTTTCATCAAAGTAGGCATTTCTTTTCTCTATGTTCCTGTGAAACTATATTTATAGTAAACATTCAGAGAACATTGATCATTATTGTAGTCAAATTCTTTAAAGGGGAAAAAAATCTCAAGGAGCCCCTTAGGAAAAACTAATAAACAGCTTTTGCTTAGTTTACCAATTCTGAGAAATTAAATACAGACTCAAATAAAGACTGAAAAATGAATAATCTTGTCTTTTCCACATCACATTCATCATGGAAGCAGTACCTGAAGTGGCAAGAAGAATGAGTCCGTGCAGAAGAGAGGACACAAACCAAACCTAACTTAAGATTGTCTATAAATAAATACAGAACAATGTCCACTTCAATAGCTGTCTGGAGGCTGAAGATGGTACAAAAGCCAGTCCAGTCCATGAGTATTTTTGTCTGTGAGACACAGACTAAAGCCCACTTCATAATCGACACCAAGAAGTGTCCACTGATAACAGAACAAAGAACCTCAAGCTCCTGTTGTCCAAGGGTCTTCACCTGGAGAAGCATGTGACAACTGAGCCCCAGAGCCAAGGGCTGCGCTAAAGGATAAGAGGTTATTTTCTCTCCCAAACCAGCATTTTTCAAGCAGATTTCCAAGTCTTAATTCTCTCAAGAATATAGCATACACTCAAAAATAGTCTCTGAATACACAGAGAGAGTGAGGGGGGGGCAGGGGACAAGCAATTTGGTAGATTTTGTTCACAGTGTTCTAGTTTGATAGGGTAGGGGAAAAACTTTAAAATTCAACTGTATTGCCTGATTTTGTGTCAGCTTGACACAAGCTAGAGTCATCAGAGAGGAGGGAGCCTCAATGGAGAAAATGCCTCTCTAACATTCGGCTCTAAGGTATTTTCTTAATTAGTGATTAATGGGGAAGGGACCAGCCCATGATGGGTGGTATCATCCCTGGGCTGTGGTCCTGGGTTCTATAAGAAAGCCGACTAAACAAGCCATGGGGAGCAAGCCAGTAAGCAGCACTCCTCCATGGCCTCTGTATCAGCTCCTGCCTCCAGGATCCTGCCCTGTTTGAGCCTTGACTTCCCTCTGTGATGGACTATCAACCTGGAAGTGTAAGCTCAAATGAACCCCTTCCTCCCCTAATTGTCTTGGTCGTGATGTTTCATTACAGCAATAGTAACCATACCTAAGACTTCAACATTATGCCATTAATGATACTCAACTTCAATTTAAAGATCAATGGAAGTAAGTTAACTGATCATTTCATACTACAGCAGGAAGTCACAGGAAAGGTGAGGCAAGGGTTGTACTAGCCATTCAAAGAACAAGAATAGAAACTGCAAACCATAATCCAGTGGTACACAAGGGCCACCAAGATTGTTCTGGGGTCTCTGCCCAATATAAACCCCCTTTCCATATAGAAGCATACCTGTGTCTCCCAAAGCCTTCAATGCTTCTACTTCTTAAGTCTGCAATTCTAGGAAAGTGTTGGCTCAGAAACAGATTACTTCCAGTCAGTGGTATAGCTCAACATTTTGAGTCGCTAAAGCTATAGTTCATTCCACTGCGAACAGTTTCACTTTGACAAGGTCAGGTTGCCTCCTCGTTGCTAAATTGATTCTTCACCCACTTTGCTCATTTCTATGTCACATGGTTTAATCAAAATATAAAATCAAGAATAGTTATCATTCGTGACAGAAAATCAGAGTTATTTTGCATTGTCAGCCCTTAACAGTAATTTTTAAAAAACCATTTCCAGAGGATCTTAAGCTCTATTATACAGTGAGGTGACTGCAGATTAAAAATTATAGACTGTACATTTTTTAAAAGCTAGAAGGAGACTCAAGCTACTGCATGACATGCAAGCCGAGTCTGCTAGGATCTCCAGGGAATAGATTGGAGGGAGCTGGATAACAGCCACCAGAGGATTCAGAGAACAGCCAAACTCTAGTCTAAGAGCAAAGTAAAATAGGAAATGTTAAAAAACCAGAACAGGAAAAATACTGAGTCTGTTGTGGAGGTGCTGGTGCAACCTGGGAAGCTTCCCACCCCAGTGTAAGGAGGCCACGGCAGCCAGCTTCACGGCGCTCTCAGTAACACTTTTGAAAGGGCAGAAGGGCAGAGAAAGGTGCATGTTCCAGCCGCAGAGGATGGAGGAGACAAGCTCCTCTCTGCAAGGGGAAAGAGGCAGGATGAGTCACCATTGTGAAAGACCCCTGTTGGCTCAGCAACCTGTCAGGCCCCCACAAAGTGCCCAGCAATTGTTAAAGGTCTAGCTAAAAGCTGGCCGCTGAAATACCTAAAGACTTTAGGGAAGAAACTTTGTAATCAAACCCAACAACGTTCAGTGATGGGAAAGAAGCCTGTATCTACAGAAGAACACAGACACAGGTTCCAAGGGACAAGTCGGACAGGAAAACCCACCAAGGAGCCCCACCCATGTTAACTAATGGACTCCTGGACAGTCATCCAGAGATCTGACCTGTGAAGGACTTCCCACTTCCTGGACCAGCTTCTGTAACCCTATTTCAACCTTGCAAAAGACCACCCAGAGGCACAAAAAGCATTGATGACCCATTCTCCGTAGGGCTACCTAGAGGGTTGATCAGCATCTGTGACCATGTCAGAGAAGAACCACCCACTTTGGGGACTTGCATCTGTGACCTAGGCTCATAAAGGACCACCAAGGGGTATGCTAGGCATCTGGGAGCCTGGGAAGAAATGCTGAGAAAGCCAAAGCTACAAAAAGCAGTCGGGCAAAATTGTGTAGACCACGCACCTCCCACCATCACACTTATTCTTCTTTCATTTAATAACAATTTTCAGTTTGTCAGGACACTTCTGCCCTGCACTTTTCTCATCTCCTCCATCCTTTCTTTTCTTTCCTATTTCATTTTCCTCTTGATAGACTTTTCCTGGTGTGTGGCATCTCCAAGCCTCGGCCACTAAGACCTGGGGTTTCTTTGGGTTTTCTGATTGTCTTTTTCTCTCTTGTCAACCTGCTTCCTTCTCCTCCCCACTGTTCTCTTCTTCCTCTTCCTCTTCCTTTTCCCTATCAGCCCAATGCGAACCACTGTTCATGCACTTTTGTCTTGTGTTGTGACTCAGTGAGTTAACCAAGGCCATCTGTGTAACCGTTTGGAACTATTGACCACAGCCTGGTGAGATCACCAGCTGTTGCTCAATGGTGTATGGCATGGCAGTGACTCCCCAGTTCCCAGGACCTATCAGTGGCCACTAGTTTGGTGGGAGGGGACAGAGAGGGCCTCTTGCGCCCATCCCCCCTTCATAGTTGGCTATTGACAGGTCCATACTTAGTAAGCTCAGGCTAGGAAAATGCAGCTGCACTGAATGTGACTAAAAAGAACTTGTGTGGAAGAGAGGGTTGATAATAAGACAAAAGAGGGTAGCGTGGCTGGAGTAATGAAAATATATCCTATGTGCACCTAAAGATGACAAGTAACAAGCATATTTTTCAAGATACCAATGAAATTCATAGACTCGTTAGAACACAGCTGAAAGTCTTACTTATATTCCCCAAAACTGAAAGTTCTGAAATAAACAGATGAATTTCTGGATGCACATGATCTACAAAAATTGAACCAAGATGAGCGCGACAACAGATCTATAGCAAGCAGTAAGATTGAAACGGTCATTTTTGTTTTAATTCTCAACTACAAAACACCCAGAACAGATGGGTTTGCTGGTGAATCCTACCAGACTCTTAAAAAAACGAAGTCCAAGCATCTCTCAAGTATTCTATAGGATAGAAAAGAATGCTACCAAACTCTTTTACAAAGTCATTATTACTCTGATACCAACACAAGACAAAGACAAAAAACAAAAAAAAAAAAAGCACTGATCTTCTTAATGAACATAGGTGCTAAAATTCCCAATAAAATACTTGTAAAGCAAATTCAAGAACACATCAAACAGATCATACACTATGATCAAGTGGTCTTCATTCCAGAGAAGTAGGCAGTTCAACACATGTAAATAAATAAATGTGACAGATTGGATTTCACATGAACGGGGTGAGGGGAGCAGAAATCCCATGATCATCTCAATAGATGCAGAAAAAGCTACTGGCAAAACTAACACCTCTTCATAATAAAAGTCCTCAAGAGAATATGAATAAGAAAAACATACCTCATAATAATAAAGGACATATATATATATATATATATATATATATATATATATATATATATATATATATATATGACAAACCTATAGTTCTCATCATACTTCTGTTTTGGGAGGAGTGTGAATGTTTCTTCTTCTTCTTCTCCTCCTCCTCCTCCTCCTCCTCCTCCTCCTCCTTCTTCTTCGCTGGATGGGAACTTGCTATGTAGACCAGGTTGGCCTCGAACTCATGGAATTCTGCCTGCCTCTGCCTCCATAGAGTTTGGAGTATAGGCATGTACCACCACACCCCCACACTCCCCCACTAGTTGCCAACATTCCAAATGAGGGAAAAACTCAAAGCTTGTCCACTGAGGTCAGGAGTAAGACAACAGTATCCACTTTTTCTACTCTTACTCAGTAGAGGACTTGATGCCTAAGTTAGAGCAGTAAGACAAGAAAATGAATTAAAAGTTATACAAATGGAAAAAGAAGAAGCCAAAGTATTCACATTTACAGATAATATGATTCTGTATATAAGAGATCCTAATGTCTCCATCAGAAACCCATAGCTCTAATAAACACTTTCAGCAAAGTGGCAGGATACAAAATTAACATAAAAACATCAGTATCCCCCTAAAGACCAACAAACACACTGAGAAAGAAATGAGAGAAACAACCTCATTCAAAATATCCTCAAAAGAAAATATATTAACTGACTTACAATATAGTCAACAAAGAGAAATAAAAACTCTTGAATGGAAACTTTAAAACAACAAAAATACTGAAGACACTAGGAGATGAAAGACTTCCCATGCCACAATAAGGAGCCCATGCCTGACACTGCCTAAGGGCCAGGAACCAGAGGCCTGATAGCCCAGAGACCTAGGACAGAACCAAACATGACTGGCAGGAAAAAAATAAGTCAATAAAATGATTCCTAATGATATTCTGCTATATGCATAGGTCAGTGACTAGTCCAGTTGTCATCAGAGCAGCTTGATCCAACAACTGATGAGAGCTGGTGCAGAAACCCACAACCAAACACTAGGCAGAGCTCAAGGAACTGAGGAATGGGGGCCGTAAAACTGTAGGAGCCAGAGGGGTCTAGGACACCAGGAGAACATGGCCCAC
This sequence comes from Peromyscus maniculatus bairdii, assembly GCF_049852395.1. Taxonomy (NCBI): domain Eukaryota; kingdom Metazoa; phylum Chordata; class Mammalia; order Rodentia; family Cricetidae; genus Peromyscus; species Peromyscus maniculatus. The sequence continues at coordinate 71,614,352 of NC_134860.1, read as the reverse complement.
AGAATCAACTAAGCAGGGCTCACAGGGGCTCGCAGAGACTGAAGCAATAATCACAGGGCCTATACGGATCTGAGTTAGGTCCTCTGCATATACTTTATGGTTGTGTAGTTTGGTGGCATTCTTGTGGGACTCCTAATAGTGGGAGTGGGGGTGTCTCTGACTCATTTGCCTGTTCTTAGGAGCTTTTTCCTCCCACTGGGTTGCCTCATTCAGCCTTGATCATGAGGGCATGTGCCTAGTCATATTGTAACTTGTTATACCATGTTTGGTTGATATGCCTGGGAGGCCCTTTTCTAAAAGGAAATGGAGGAGGGGTGGATCTTGGGAAGAGGGGAGGTGGGGAGACTGGGAGGAGTGGAGGGAAGGGAAACAGTGGTCAGGATGTAAAGTATGAGAGAAGGGAAACAAATAATGCTGGTGAGGAAGTGTGTGAGGAAATCTTAAGCACTGCTGGTTGGGGGGGGGGGGGGTGTAAACTAGACCAGCCACTACAGCAATAGTGTGGAAAGATTCCTCACAAAACTAAAAATAGGTCTACCATACAGCACAGATAATCCTTCCTAGATATTCACCCAAAGAGGTGCAAATCAACATATCAAAAAGATGTGTACCCATCAGTGTTTATTACAGTGCTGTTCACAATAGCTAGGGTATGGAAGCCACCTAGTGTCTAAGACATGAATAGATAAAGGAAACAATACAGATGATAGATAGATAGATAGATAGATAGATAGATAGATAGATAGATAGATAGATAGATAGATAGATAGAGATATAGATACATACATAGACACACACACATACACAGAGACAGAGAGAAAGACAGAGATAATAGATAATGGAATTTTTGCCCACAAAGAAGAAAAAGTTTTGTTGTTTGCAAGAAAATAGATACAAGTGGACATGTTCATATTAAGCAAACTAAGCCACTCTAAGACATGCAAATGTGCTTTCTCTCAAACATGGTCCTGAGATTTTGTATAGGCACACAGAATCGTGTGTGCATGTCTAGCCTGAGGGCAGAGATGAAGATGCCTGGGAGAAAGGAGAAGGGAGGGGTGAGGAAAGAAAGGGAAGGAGGACACAGGGAATAAGTTCAAGGTAGTACAGACTTGATTTTTAAAAAACATCCTGATGTGACACAGTATCAAATCGATGAAATGTTTAAGTTCATTAAGGGGCATTAGTACGTTAGGAGTCATTTCTGACTTTTGAAATGAGTAGTAGTCCATATAAGGCTGGTCTCCGCCATCTCTTCTGGGAAAGAGTGTGGGAGGGAAGGGGAGCAGAGATCTGGGAGGATCTAGCAGGAAGAATGAGCGTAATCAAAATACACAGTATGAAATTCTCAAAGAGCGAAGAAGAAATGAGAAAAATGAAAAGATTGGCAACCCAGTGAGTAGGCCAGGCTCACAGCCATGTGTTCTTCGCGTGTTAACCTCACAGACCTGTCCATATGTTGTCGTCTCTTGTTATCAGAGTGTTGTCTGTCTCGGGACGCAGCTTTTATTCAAAAGGCGAAGGAAAAGTTAGAAGAGAGGATTCTGATGCTTTCAACATAAAGAACTGCAAAGTGTTTGGGGAGATTGATGTGTTTGCCCAGACGTGAGCAGTACACAAAGAACACAATGTATCAAAACACCACATTGTACCCTATAAATATGTACAACGCCTACATATCACTGAAAATTAAATGAATTTTTAATTTGACGAAGCACTTCTACAGGAAGTGAAATGTATAAGGCAAAGGAAAGAAGAGATTGCACTTTGGGTGACCAATTCTACGGACAAAAACTCCTTCTAAAATTATTAAAACCTTTTTTCAGAAAATGACACCTGAATCACAGAAAGTAAGTAAAGCTCACAATATATTCTGAAAAGTCTGAGTCATCTAAACACTGGAACCAGGAAACCTCCAAACACTTATAAAACAATGAATATCTGTCGGTCCCTATCTGTGGGGTGTGCAATAGCCTGTCTTGACCCAAATTGCCTCTGCAGCCTTTAGTGGTCAGCATACAACCTTCTGCCCCAGATAAGAAGAGAGGGAGCCGGGGCTGGACAACAGCTGAATGGGAGAAGACATCTGCCACCAAGACTGAGGTCCTGAGCTGAATCCTCAGGTCCCATATGGTGGAAGGAGAGAAACGACTCCTACAAGTTGCCCTCTGACCTTCACATGCACACCATAGCATGTGTATGCTTGCACACTGACATACATACATACATACACACACACACACACACACACACACACACACACACACACACACAATAAATGCAATTGGGTGAAAGAATGGTAGTCTATCTCATTAGGGAAAAAGTCTATTTCAAAAGTAAAGTCTGGCCAGTGCCTCCTCTTCTATAATATTACCCGAAACCTTCACCTTGGCAGCCCCAATTCCTGAGACTTGACTCACAGGATAAATGCAGCCTCCAAAACTACAGCTTCCATCAACTGAAGCTGGCTTTCTTGGAACTACATCCACTGTTTACTTTACAGAGATCAAGTTGTTCTATCCCTTGCTACCTCAAGTGACAGGGTGGCTTTTTCAAAATCATTCATTAATAGCTCTATTATTTAGTAAAAAGAATTAGCAAACCCAAATACTGACACAGTGGGATCTGAAGCTGGACAGACCTTCCTAGGAAATCTGGGTGATGTCAAATAAGAGCTATAATCATGGAGCCCAAGTCATGGGCAAATAAACTGTCCAACTATGTATGATCTGATTGTAATCTGGATTTATGTATTTATAAAAGGAGGGTAAAAGGGAAAAATAAAGAATGGGAAAGAAAGAGAAGGACCAAAATCAAAGAGGTCATTTGTAGTGAATAATAGTTGCCTTCACTACACACACACATACACACACAGAGACCACCCACACACATACACATGAATGCACACACATAAACACACACTACACACACACCACATACACACAAACACACATACACACATATACCCATACACACACACACACACACACACACACACACACACACTCATGCACACATGTAAATCAGAAAGCATGAGAGGAGTCTGCTCTCTGCTCCTACCACCAAAAAGCAATTTCATCTAATTGGGTAAAGGGGAAAGAAAGGCTTTCTTGAAGCCAGAAAAGCACTGTCTGGGTCATTGTGTGGACGGCAGCATCTTCTGAACCAGGGAAGCTATTAAACGCAATGCTCCCAGGTAATTACATAGCAGCCCTGGGGCCATAACCCAAGACTGAGCTGCAAAATGTGAAGAAAGGGCCAGGAGGACACCCAGCACCTGAGCCAGCGTCCAGCCAGGTAGATGTGGGGGCGGGCAAACTTAAAAGTCAGAGCTGTGGGACTGAAGAGCTAGCTCAGGGGTTCAGAGCCTATGTCGCTATTGAAAGGACCAGGATGACCCACAACCCCAGTTCCAGAAGATCCTTTGACTTCTTCTGACTTCTGCAAACACCAGATACACACATGGCACACACCACACACATACATGATCAGCTTGCTCACAGCTCCACAGGGGCAAGATCCATCTTGTGGATTTCTTTGCTTTGGTGGTTTGTTTGAAGAGGTTATATGAACTACTTGTCTCGTGGCTGTGACAACATACCTCACAAGGGCAACTGAAGGAAGGAAGCATTGTTATGGGTTGTGGTCCATTGTAAGCAACTTAAGGAAGGGTGTTATGGTTGTGGTCCATCATGGCAACTTAAGGAAGGGTTATTATGAGTTGTGGTCCACTGTGGCAACTTAAGGAAGGTTGTTATGGTTTGTGGTCCATCGCAGCAGTGAAGGCACAGCAGCAGAAGCAGGTGGCAGCTGACCACATTGCACCCTCAGTCAGGAAGCAGAGATGGATGAATGCTCACACTCAGCTTGACATCTTCCTTTTGTGCCGTCCTGATGCTAGAGCATGAAATTGTGCTGCCCGTGTTTAGGGTCGGTCTTCCCACTTCAACCTAACTTAGAAAAGTCCTCACATACATGCCCAGGGGCTGCATCTTTGATGATTCATTCAAACAACCAATACTGAAGCAGTGACTGTTGGGAGGAGCATCTTTCTTGGCAAGACACTACTCACCTTTCCAAGCCTGGTCCTCTCCGTGAGTCTCATCTCTGTTGCTGGCTCAGCATGCACACACATGCACTGTGTGTCTCTGAAACTGCCCCCTTTCTAATACATACCTAGACAGTCCTCCCTCCATCGAGTCCTGATGGCTTTACCTCCTTAAACTTCAGAATCAATCCACAGCCGCCCACCTTCTCCTCTCCTCTCCCATCCATACGGCAATCCTGTGTCACCAGCGGCCACCTCCTGAGTCCCTACTGCAATTCTGGGCTCTTAACATTATTACCAGAATTCAGGACAATGACACCAGCAAATGTCAAGAACGTGGAGACAAGTGCTGGTGGATCAGAGGCTGACTTCATGAGCCAGCAAAGAGGGATTCAGAATAAGATGGGAAAGAGTGAGCTATATCCCAAAGACAGATACAGAGGGTGAGCTCTGAAGATCCATGAAAGGGACAAATAACAGGAAAGACCATTTACAAGATGTGGGACTTTGAGAACAGTTCAACATGGCCTCGGCCTTGATGATGGGGAAAAGGAAAGAAGGTACTTCCAAGAGATAAGCCAGATGAAAAGCAGGCAATCCCTCTGCGGGACAGACAGCCCTGCCTGCAGGACAAGCCCGGGCGCGCACTAGTTTCAAATCCAGCTGCAGGTTCTAGTGAGAGTGATTCCTGAGACAAACAGGTCAGTGATGGATACAAATTCCATTTTCTTGTCACACTACAAGACTTAGAGGACAACTTGGCCTTTCAGAGGCCGTGGTTGAGAGAAGGCCCTGAGGCAGCTGAGAGAGCCGGAGAGTGACATTGGCTAGCTGCGGGAAACAGCAGAAGGCCGGGTTCCGTTCCGGTGGGACAGTACTTAAGGAGGAGCTCTGACTCACAACCACAGACCATCAAACTCAGGACGCCTCTCAAGGACGGAGACTTGTGACAACTTTAGCGCTCCAGCTGCTGAGTCCACTCCCAACGCACTTGGGAACACCCCAGCCATGACACCAGGCACCAAGGGTGTAAGATCTGGGGGAGCCTGACAAGAGTCCTCCGAGCCCACGGAATGCAAAACTAAATGTGACCAGCAGAGGGCCCTAATACGTAAGAAGGAAAATTGACTGCAAACTCCCCTGGCAGACATCTGATATCCACTTCAGACTTGTAAGAGCTGAGCCTTGGAGACTCCCCAGGTTCAGCTGAGCCCCCTGCATCGCCGCCTGTAAAGGACCTATAAAACTGCTCCAGCGTCGCATCTTTTTTTGGTTTTTCGAGACAGGGTTTCTCTGCGTAGCTTTGCGCCTTTCCTGGAGCTCACTTGGTAGCCCAGGCTGGCCTCGAACTCACAGAGATCCATCTGGCTCTGCCTCCCGAGTGCTGGGATTAAAGGCGTGTGCCACCACCGCCCGGCTGCATCTTTTTTTTTAACTGCACGTTTAGCAGGATTTTTTTTTCTCTATTGCATTTTCCTAAATCTCTTATTTTTTTTATTCCCCTACATACATTTATCTAATATGGTTTGTGCTTTTTCATAACATGGGGGTGATAGGTGGTTTTCCTTAGCTTTTTTTTCTTTTTTGTTCCACGTTCCCTTCTTCCCAATTCCAACTCCCTCTATAGTCACTAGCATTTTTATTTTATTGAGCTCCACTTTTACATTTTTTAAAAATTTTCATTATCTTCGTACATGTACCTAATTTTGGTGTTGGACTTTTTTTCATTAATTCAAATTCCTACCTCCTCACCCCAATTTCTTGCTTCCTTTCTATTCCCCTCCAGAAGATTCTTGCCCATTTCGCTTTTAATGTCTTTTAATATACTTAACCTTGCTTCTTGATGTCTTCCCTCTCCCAGTCTCTTTCCTTTGTCTCTGTGGTAGTTTGAATGTAACTGGATCCCATAAGCTCATAGGGAGTGGCACTATTAGAGATGTGGCCTTGTTGGAAAAGTGTGTCACTGTGGGGTGGGCTTTGAGGTCTCCTTTGCTCAAGCTTCATAAAGTGTGACATTCAGACCACTTCCTGTTGCCTATGGGTCAAAATGTAGAACTCTCAGCTCCTTCTCCAGCACCATGTCTGCCTGCATTCTGACATGCTTCCGGCCATGATGATAATGGACTGAACCTCTGAACTGTAAGCCACTCCAATTAAATGTTTTCCTTTATAAGAGTTGCTGTGGCTATAGTGTCTCTTCACAGCAATAGAAACCTTGACTAAGACAGTCTCATTCACTATTTCCACACTTACCATACATAATTTTAATTTCAGCCAGATGGTGGTGGTGCACACCTTTAATCCCAGCACTCGGGAGGCAGAGCCAGGAGGATCTCTATGAGTTCGAGGCCAGCCTGGTCTACAGAGCAAGATCCAGGACAGGCTCCAAAACTACACAGAGAAACCCTGTCTCGAAAGACTAAAAAAAGAAGAAGAAGAAAGCAATGGACTCAGCCAAGCAAAAGAAAGCATCGGGGTGGAGGACAAAGCTGGAGATAAAGCCAAGTTCGAACATTAATTAAGGAAAAAAACAGATGAGTAGGGCCAGAACATCTAAGAAGAAATCAAGAGACCAAACCTGAGTCCACTGCATAGAATAAGGACCTGAGATGAACACTGACAGCGTAGAGAATCCACAAAATGAAATGATAGCAGAATTTCTCAGCACTACAGAGAAAAATAGGATTTCAAATATGAGGCATTTAGAACCCCAAGTAGACATGACCAGAGAAGATCCTTCTATGTGACATAGATAACCAAGAGGTCAACATATAAAGCAAAGAAACGACACGAGGAGCTGTGAGGGGAGTTTACAAAGATAGACAGGTCAGAGTGACATCAGCTCTCCCCTCAGCAAACATCGAGCCAGGGAGGTGCGGAAAGACACACTTGGAGCACTGAAAGTGACTGTGATCCCTCTGGCACCGCCACCCGGGATAACACAACTGAAACAGATACGGAAGGCCACTGTGGATTAATGAGGGGAACCATTCACAGAATGAACACAAAAATTTTAACTGTACATGCACCAAATATTAGGGTACCCACTTTCGTCGTAAAAAGAAACACTAATGAGCATAAAAAATGAAACAGATCCTGATACAGTGATAGTGGGTGATTTCAACACTCCACCCTCATATCTAGATAAGACACCCAAACTGAAAACAAAGAAAGATGAGCATTAAATTGTATCATGGATAAATGAATTTAATGGACATATATGGAATATTCCATCCAAATTAGACAGAATACACATTATTTCCGGCCATCGGCAGAACTTTCTTTAAAATAGGCCACATTCTAGGCTTCAAATCAAGTATTACCAAATGCAATAGAGTTGAAATAACACCTTACACCTTACCAGATCATAGCATGATAAAGAAATCAGTAGCAAGAAAGAATACAGAAATATAGAAATAAAGAATAAAGAAAATAACCAATGAGCTATTTTTTTAAAAACTAGAGGACAAGTTTACAAGTTACTAGAACCAAAGGAAAATTAAAGCACAAACTATCAGAACCTTCTGTATGTAGTTACAGCAGTTTAAGGGGAATGTTTATGGCTATGAGTACTTACAGTTAAAAAAAAATCAGAAATATCTAAATCCTAACAATGTATGGCAACATCCTAGAAAAAAAAGAACAACTCAAACCTAAAAGTGACAAGTAGTGTTAAATTACAGAGATCAAGACAGAAACGAAACAGAGTAAATGAACAGTGCACAGAGTCAATAAAATGAAGAATTTGTTTAAAAATTAAAAGAAGGAAAGAGTAAGATTGACAGTGTCCTAACCAAAATAACCAGGAGAGAGAGAGAGAGAGAGAGAGAGAGAGAGAGAGAGAGAGAGAGAGAGAGAGAGAGAGAGAGAGAGATCCCAAATTACTAAAATTAGAGATGAAAAAGGAGGGGCTGCTACTTACCTCAATGAAATATGGAGAATCAACAGGAGATGCTTTGAAAACCTCAAATGTGTAGAAGAAACAAATAAATTCCTAGGTGCATTGATTTTCCAGAATTAAATAGATATAAACAACTCAAACAGATCCATGACAGCCAGTGAGATTGAACCAATAATAAAAGTCTGTCTGTGAAGACAAAATGATCCAAAAAGTCATATGGAAACACAAAAGATCCTGAACAGCAAAAGCAAGCCTTAAGAGAAATAGCAATACAGGAAGTATCACAATAGCCCATCTTAAACTATATTACAGAGCCATAGTGACAAAGACAGCGTGGTACTGGCAGAAAACCAGACCCCCCCTGTGGAATAGAGTAGGGGACTATACAAACCCAAGCTGCTACATTCACCTTGTTTTGTTTTTGTTGCTGTTGCTGTTGCTGTTTGGTTGTTTTAAGGTACCAAAAACATACATTGGAATAAAGATAGCCTCGTCAGTAAACTGGATGTCCTCATGTAGAAAAATGAAACTTCCATCTCTCATCCTATACAAAAGTCAATTCAAAATGAATCAAAGACCTTAATGCAAGACCTGAAACTTTGAAAGTGCTAGAGAAAAACAGAGAAAAATTAGACATAGGCATGAGCAAAGATTTTCTGGATAGGACTCCAATAGCATGGGAAATAATTCTAAGAGTTGACCAATGGAATTACAGGCAATTAAAAGATGTTTGCACAGCAAAGGAAATAATCGCCAGAATGAAGACAGGTTATAGATCTTTGCCAACTACACATTAGATAGGGATTAACATCTAGGATACAGGAACTGTAAAAATTAGACACTGAAAGACAAGACCACCAAATCAATAAATGGGCTTATGCACTGAATGGAGAGTTCTCAGGAAGAAATATAAACAGTCAACAAATGCTTGGAAAAAAATGTTCAATGCCCTTAGTCACCAGGGAAGTGTAAATTAAAACCACTTTAAGATTCCATCTGACCTTAGCTATTATTAAGAAAACAAAGGACAACAAATTCTGGAGAGGATATGGGGCAAGAGGAACCTTTATTGACTAGGGATGGGCATGAAAATTTGTGCAGTCACTATGGGAATGAGTGTGGAGGTTACTAAAAAACTAAAAATAGAACTACTGCATGCATGATCCAGCTATACTACTCTTCAGTTTACACTGAAGGACTCTTAACAGACCTCAGAGAAACTTTCACATCCATGCTTATTGTTGTATTAGTTGCAATAACCAGGAAATGGAACCAGGAGAGATGTTTGCCAATAGATTGGTAGATAGAGAATGTACTACATATACACAATGAAATTGCATGTGGCCACAAAGAAAAAAAATGAAATCATAGCATTTCAGGAAAATGAATACAACTGGAAATCATTAAGTTAACCAAAATAAACCTGAAAGATAAATACTGCATATTTCCTTCATGTATAAAACTTAGATTTGGGGCCGGCAAAATGGTTCAGTGGGTAAAGGTGCTTGCTGAACAAGCCTGGCAATCTGAGTTCAATCCCTGGAATCCACATAAAGATGAAAGGAGCAAAATGACCCCACAAAGTTACCCCCTGACCTCCACATATGCTCTGTGGCACAAGCATACACACACACACATAATAATAATAATAATAATAATAATAATAATAATAATAATAGTAACAATAACTTTGATTAGATACATGTGTATTTATATATGTGTTTGTGTAGATCACTAAACTGAAAAGGAGACCACGAGAGGGGAGAAGGAAATCTTAAGAGAAATGGGGAAAAACAAATACTACTGAAGTTCAAGTTCTAACCACCCTTGGAAGAAGTCGACGTTAGCATCCCATGGTTATATGTAATAGTCACATCAATAAACTTCTACCTTTTCTTGTTAAAAACAAAGAGATGAATCACTTCATCATATATAAGGGGAAAGTGTGTGTGGGAATATAATCATCGATGTAAATAAATCCATCAATTGTAGCCGTTCCTTCATGGGACCAGCTGCCTGTGCCTGAGAAGAAAAAGTAATAACTTCCGGGGGATGTCTTTCTGTATACTGTGACTATGTGTTGCTCCCATTGGCTAATAAATAAAGCTGTTTTGACCTATGGCAAGGCAGCTTAGAGGCAGTGGGAAATCCAAGCAGAGATACAGAGGAAAGAAGGGCAGAGTTGGGGGAGACACTAAACCGCTATCCAAGGAGCAACATGTAATGGGATGCAGGTAAAGCCACGGAACACACAGCAATACATAGATTAATAGTTATGGGCTGAGTTGAGTTTCAAGAGCTAGCTAGTAAGAAGCTTGAGCCATAGGCCGCATAATTTGCAATTAATATTAAGTCTCTGAGTAATTATTTTATAAGCAGCTGTGGAACCACGGACCAGGCAGGAGCAGAGAAACTTACAGCTACAAACACCACCACCTGCAATTCCAATGCAAGCTGTCATTGTCGTTCTTGGAAGAAGCTGTGGATGACAGGTGGTGAGCACACCATGGGAGGAGCAACCACAGAAGACTGACCTGGGGACGGCCAGCCTGGAAGGAAGCGACACAGATGTCCACAGTACAAACTGGAGGGAGCACCCCAAGAATGAAGAGAGCTACACCGGGGGAGCCAGGAGGAACCAGTAAAAGAGAGAAAACAAACATTGTGGTGGGAGAGATGGGCAGCTAAAGGCAAACACAGACTTCACATGCCCTGGCAGTTTCCCCTCAGAGAACCTTGGAATGAGGTTGAACTGGTTGGCTTTGTGTTACAGGAGAAAACACACTGTCCCAATGGGGCGGAAACATCAACCTGAACAGTGGCTGAAATGGGTTAGGGGTTGTGGGATCCACATTTTTTTTTAAAACATGCATATTAAAAATATCAAAATGAAACAAAAAATTAATTAAACAGAAAAGGGGGGTTCCTTTGTGTGGGCCAACCACTCTTGGGCATAGGGCTCTGGGGTGTGGATGATACCCACAATGACACTCCATTGAAGAAAACTTATTTTCCTTGCTAATAGTTTCTTGGCGAGAGGCAGAACCTTGTGCTCACTTCCCATCCTCAGTGATGGAGTTTTGCCCGGCTTTAGTTTGTACAGATCTTGTGCGTGCCATCGAAATCTTCGTGAGTTCACACATGCATCAGCCCTGCTGCATCAGGAAGATGATGTTTCCTTGGAGTCCTCCACCTCCAGCTCTTGTGGTCTTCCAGTCTTCTCCTCACCTGCATAGGTCGGTCCCTAAAGCCATGAGAGGAGGAGTCTGATACTCATCCCGTTTAGGCCTGAGTGCTCCAAAGTTGCTCACTGTCTTCATATCAACTTTATTATTAATGACCCCTACAAAGAAGAAGGGCGCCTCCTAGCTTCTTTTAAAAATGTAACTTACTTTTGAAATCTTCACAGTCAAACCCACCTGGAGTCCTATAACAAAGGGTCCCTTTTGGTATAATTGGTTAGAATATAATTTATTATTAATAAAAGTTTGATATGTTTAGCCTTTTAATTCTGGAAATTACAAGAGTGGACGTATTTATTGAGTCTATAGAATGAACTTCTTTGCAACTTGTAAGTAAAAGCAAATGGCATGTGATACAAATCTAGTGACTTCTGCATTTTGAAGGTAAATCTGTTGACAATGTCCATCTAACTTATTCTGTGTAATGTGGGTAGAAATTAGATGAGAAACTATTATCAGTTAAGAGTACTTACTAGTACTCTTAATTAATTAATTAATTTTATTAATAAATTAATAACTAAACAAAACTCGTAGAGACACTGAGCATCAAGTGGCCCACACCTGTAACACTAGTTTGGGAGGCTGAGTAGGGACATCAAGAGTTCAAGGCCATCCTGGAGTACAAACAAAACAAAATCATCTAGTAGGTTTAGTACGAAGCATGCTGGCATCTCAGAAGAGAAATAAGCTGAGATTCAGAGAATGAATAGTGGTGTGCTGTGACCAACATGGCTTGGCACCTTGACCTGACTAGAAATAAAGACAGACAGACACACAGACAGAAAAGCTGAGATCAGGTGGTCTGTGCTCACTCTGATATAGGGCACCAACTACACAGCAACCTGGAACCGTCGTGTGTTTATTATGTACAGCGCAGGGAAGATTCTGCTGGCCTCAGTAGGTGGTCTCTGTAGTCAGCAGGCTCAGACTGTGAACATCCTGGTGGAGGAAGCTGTAGCTGTCATCATTAGCACTCAGGTCAGAGGGAGGCTGCACCGTCCCTGTGAGCCTGACCTGGGGTGAGGTTGGGGGGAGGCCTTGCCCATTTCTCATGGATCTGAAGCATTGGTCCTTGACACCACCGTACCCATGACAATCCACATTTCCTCAATACTTGATGTATTCATTCAAGGCTTCCTTGCTGCCCCACACTGCCCCCAGTGACGGGGTTCAGAAAACAGTACCTTGACATTTGAAGAACAGCAGAGAAGAAAGGGTACTCATACCTTCTGTGAAGCAGGTCAAGAGATCCTCTATCCAGAAAAAAGAAAAATCTGTATCTCTGAAGATGCAGGGACACAGAGGACAATCTGAATCAATGGTCCTCATTGCTTCCCAACTGATCATACATGCACACACAACAGCATGCACAGAGAGAGAGAGAGAGAGAGAGAGAGAGAGAGTTGCACAACATTGGGTTCATCGGCATTCTCTCATGGTTCCTGATCTGTAAATGAGTGGGGAAGACTTGGTGATTAAAATCCATTCCAGTCCCTGGTTTCTTGATTTCAAAAGTACAAAAATGTATCAAATTATGCTCCTTACCCCAAAACTCATCTCTTGAGGCCCCATTCCCCAGCGTCTCGGAAAGTAACAGTGGCTTTAAAGAAGTCATTGAGGATAAATGAGGTCCGATGGGTAGGCCTTTGTCCAGGCTAACTTATGGCCTTTCATGAGAAGGACTGAAGGCCAGGGAACATGCCTTTAATCCCACCACTTGGGAGCAGAGGCAGGTAGATCTCTATGGCAACCTGATCTATATGACCTTTAGGCAAACCAAAGCTATATAGTGCGACCTTGTCTCAAAAACAAAAAGCAAACAAACAAACAAAAAAGACAACAAAAGAGAAAGGAAAAGGAGAGTGAGAGACAAGAAAAGACTAAAAGCCATTTGACCAGAAAGAGAAATAAATGTGAGATAATCATACACAAGGGAAGGGCACGTAAGGACACAGAGACGTGCCATCTGCCAGCCAAGGGCAGAGTTCTTCGGAGAAGCCAAGCCTGCCAACACACTGATCCCGACTTCAGCCTCCAGAACGGAGACAGTAAATCCTCACTGCTGAAGCCGCAGTCCATGGTGCCTTTGTACCACAAATGTAGATGGTCTTGGACTAATTGTTAGGAACTTACACTGCCCAGGAAGGTTTCCTCAGCAGGAAGCCGCCCCCATGATGTTTCTGATGCTCGGCCAATCTACCTGGGCTCCGTGCCACGACTAATCAGAAACAATTCCATACAACAAACATTGACTGCATGCCAGTCACAGTGAGAGGTGTTAGCAAAACACATCTAACTCTCCAAGGTCAGGAGCATTGGAGAGCGTGAGGGAAGGACAGGTCAGGACAATCAAAAGTCCGACTTCAGCCGAAACCCAAGATTTCCTTTCTCACACATGTCGGATTCCCAAACAACTAACGGATTTGCCCTGATCAGGACTGCTCCTGTTCAGGCGAGGGGCTAACAAGCCACCGCTGGACATGAGAAGAGGGAAAGTTAACCCATAGATGTTAACCCACATACTTGGATTAGCACCCTACAAAAGCCAAGGCTCTTCCCTGTGAGAAACCCACAACTTAAAGATAATAGAGGAAAGAAACCCAAACAGTTCAGTGTCTGACGTCTGTCCTTGAAACAGCTTCCCTTAGCGAGGCCTTAATTAGATCTATGAGGGGAAAAAAAACAGGTTTCAAAGCATCTCAATAATATTCTTAGATATTCCCGGAGAAGTGTGGAGATGGGACGACGCTCAGATTTAAGCTTTGTCTGCAGATAAAAATACGATAATGCGGCCGGGCGGTGGTGGCGCACGCCTTTAATCCCAGCACTCGGGAGGCAGAGGCAGGTGGATCTCTGTGAGTTCGAGGCCAGCCTGGGCTACCAAGTGAGTCCCAGGAAAGGCGCAAAGCTACACAGAGAAACCCTGTCTCAAAAAAAAAAAATAAAATAAAATAAAAATAAAAATACGATAATGCGGGAGAGAAGGAAGATGGGGAAGTATCGACAAGAAAGATCCAGGGCTGCTGTACTTTTGTGATCGAGTGCCCTGTTGGAGGTGAGACGCTTTGGAAGCCATTCCATCCTCACAAACCCTCACACCAACATCCACGCGAAGAGGCAAAAGCTTGTTGCACCGTCTATAGAACATTCTTCAAATCAAAGTCCCCCAGATCCATCAACTGGGAACTCCAGCACTGCCAGGTGGTCCAGGACACAGCCTGTTCTCAGAAGAGCTGGGCACTTAGTTCTCTGGGTGACAGAACTCTAAGATCAGTGATGGCCGCATGGCACCAGCAGGAGAGGAGAACAGAAGGATTCCACCCCCCATGTCCCTCTTGACACACTCTCTTTCTCTATGGCCTGCTCCGGTGGAGAAAGCTGGTGGTTTCTCCTTCCAGGGTCCTTTCTCCAGAAGAACTGGCAGTCCCTTCCAGGAGCTGACTCCGCAAGTCCGTGACTCACCTTTGCCCCACAGCCACGGCCAGAACTGTGTGTCAAGTCCTAAGAGCCACCTCAGGATAAACAGCTGTCTGCCAGTCACCGTCTGGCTGCCGTCCACAGGGACAGCAAACAAAATTGGGTCCCCTAGGGACATTCCCTGTGGAGACTTAGAAACTGGACGTGGAATTTAAATAAATGTGAAGCCTCTGCTGAGACCTGAAAGGGACCTGGATGTTAAGGGAATGCATGGAGAAAGACGGGAGTGTCTGGGCCTACTCCATCTTTGCCATGTGTCCTTAGATAAGTTATGTAGTATCTCTGGATTCTCTTCTTGTCACCAGTAAGAAAGCAAATCTCTGTCATCAGCGTCTGTTCCTTCCATAGGTTCTCATTAGTATTCCTGGGAAACAATCGTAGCCCACATGAGGCTGGCTGCTATCAATAATTAAACCATTACAGCACCAAATGTGGGAAGTACTATTTTCTAAGTGTAGTGGGTATTTCTCACTATCTTTCTCGCATTTCAGGAGTATGCCACCATTGATGGTGTTGTTGGCTTAATTGTCCCCCCCCCAAAAACTGATACGAAAACGTTCTAACTCCTGGTACCACAGAATGTTGAAAATAGGGTCTTTACAGATAGAATAGTGAAGCTGAGGGGCCCGAATACAATGTGACTAGCATCCTTAGGAAAGAAAAACCTTGGGGACAGGCCTGGGGAGGCAACTCTATGAAGACTAGAGTGACGTGCTGCAGGGCCAAAAACCTGCCAAAAAGTGCAGAGTCCAGACTGCACCTCCAGAGGGAGCAAGAGTGCCAACACCTTGACCTTAGACTTAACTCCAGAACTTCAGGGGATTGAGTTTTGATGAAGCCACGGATATGTGGTGCCCAGTTTATGTAGTTGTAGCAACTGATGAAGTAGGTAATACCCACTATAAAGTGAGACCAGTTCGCTGCCAGGTCAGAGGGCCTAGGCTCTGCCAATCAGGCACACCTGTAATGGCTGGCAACTCACAGAGACAGACAGACAGACAGACAGACAGACACACACACACACACACACACACACACCTCACACATACACACACCTTTCATACACACCCCTCATGCACCTCTTGTATACAAAATAAGCTGACAGATTTCCAAACTAATTCATACTTCATCCCACTTAATATCAAAATAACAATTAATGACATTTAATAAGAAAACACTGCCTGATGTGTGGTGGTGCAATACCAGTGGGATATAGTGAAGAGGTGGAGGTAGAAAGATCAGGAGTTTGAGGCCTCCTGGGCTACATGTTTTGGCCAGGTATGGTATCATACTCCTTTAATCCCAGCACTTCGGGGCAGAGGCAGGCAGGTCTCTATGAGTATGAGCCTGGTCTACATAATGAGTTCCAGGATAGCTGAGCTAAGGTAGAGGGACCTGTCTCAAAAAAACAAAAGAAAAAAAGGAGAGAGAGGGAGGAAAGGAGGAAGGAAGGGAGGGAGGGAGAGGGAGATTGAGAGAGAGAAGACTTTTGTTGGGCTTGTTATCTCAACACATGGCACCTGGGATTGGTCTTTCTAGGACATTGGCTGAAAGCCACAGATGGGGAATCCATGTTTGGAGATCAGGAGTAAGCAGCTGTCAGATGCAGGATTTAAACCCAGGCATTCTGACTATAATAGTGAAGAGAGATCCTTGGAAGAGTGCTGAAAGAAATCTCTTTAAAATGATTCAAGTAAAGAAAAACCACAAACACCACTGACTCCCAAGTAGCCACATGACAATCCTTGGCATCACTTTGATGGTTGCTTCCATATATTCTTGTTGGGAGGAAGAGAACTAGACCAGAATCCTTCTTCTTTTCTGGCAATGGCCCACAAGGAGACTGATTGATGGGGAGAGCTAAATAATGTAGGGTACAAATTAGCCAGGCAACAGCAAGGCTGGCGACATAATTTATCTGAGAAATTGTGTGGTGTCAGCTTGTCTTACAAAACCAAATCCATTTTTTAAAGTGTTAGCCATTACAAATTCGGAGGCACTTTGTAAAGCTTGTTTGGGGAATGAGAACATAATACATGCAATGAAAAGAGCAAAAATATCTCGTTCAAATGAGAAATCACAGTAACTGTAAAATCTAAGTATTAAGAGCACATGTCCATATCCTCAGTGTTGGTGACCATCAAAATCAAAGCATCATTTTCAGAAGTGTTGGAGTTAGCATGCGTGGTCCAGTGGCCAGTGTTCTGCTGGAGCCTCCCAAGCAAGGATGAACTGGGTTGGCTGTCACACGCTTCCCATTCTCAGCTGGGAGTCCTCTCCCGGAAGACTTACTGATAAAGCCAAGTACTGTCTTGAAGGTCTATGGAGAACTAGATCCAGTCCTATTGGTTTGTCACCTTCCGCACCATTGGATGGAACCTCTGGAGCTCGTCAGTGGATGCTACAGATACTCCTGAATCCCTGTAAATGCTATGCTGTCCCTTGGGTCCTAATTACTCCCTTCCCTCGTCCCATACCTGTGGTGGTAATCTAATTGTACTGAATTATTATTTTGATTGTATGTTAATAAATAAAGTTGTCTGGGAGTCAGAGCTATTAGAGCCATAGCAAGAGTGTGGCGGTGGTGGCACACACCTTTAATCCCATAAGATCTCTGTGTGTTCAGGGATACAGTCAGCATTGGAGACATATGCCTTTAAGACCTAGGGGGCTGTACATTCAGACAGTGACGAGGCAGTCATGTGTTTGGGTTTACAACCAATGAGAAGGCAGAACAACATACTTTAAAAAAACGAACCGACAGGAAGTAGGTCTCTTTTCGAGAAGCTGGGACAGCAGGAGGAAGGGTGAGATTTTAGCTCTGAGCTCTGACTTCTCGGCTCTCTCTTTTACATTGTTTCTGTGTTTCTTATTTAATAAGACGGTTGGTTACATCTACATCTGGCGCCCAACGTGACAAGAATCCATTAAAAACTGCTTGGCTTGGCGGCAGGTCCGCTTTCCCGCAAGGGCGGCAGGCGGCCCGCGGCGGCGGCGGCGGTGGCGGCGGCAGCACGCGGCGGCAGCACGCGGCGACAGCACGCGGCGGCCGGCGGCGATCAGCTTCTTAGTCCGAGCAGCTGCTTCTTAGCCTGGGTCTAGTTCTGCTTGACCTCAGGCTGGACTATCAGTGAGCTGCTTGCTTAAATCCTGCTTGCTTAAAGCCGGTGCTACAAACAACTCAGACCTGCCCTGCCGAACAGGGCCCTGCCTGTAAAGCCAACGCACGTGGTTGGAGCTTAAGGAAGTCAGACCCAAGCCTTGACTCGGCACAAGAGGGAACACGTGGCTGCATTTAAACTTTACCCAGCTACGCTTTCTTGTTCTCTCTCTCTCTCTCTCTCTCTCTCTCTCTCTCTCTCTCTCTTTCTCTTTGGATTTACACCTGGGACACTAGGTGGCTGCTTTGAAAATCCCCTCGAATTTCTACTGTTCTACGCAGATTTGGTAAGTCATAATATATCAGATATTTTAAAGGAAACTATCTAAAAGAGAATTTTTTTCCACATTAAAAAACAAATGGGTTTTATGTGTACATTGGAAGAAAATTGGTTTTTGTTCGAAATTTTAGGCAGTCTGGCAATGGAACAACTATATAATATTAGTATTGGTGGAATTATGCACCTTATCACTATAATAATCCACATTTTAATATTTAAAAAGATAGTCAATTTAAGTGCCAGGATAACAGCTTTAGAAGAACTTGTTAAACCTGTAAAAATTCAGACAGAAGAAATTAACAGTGAAGTTGTTTCAAGTCGGGATCATAAGGTTGCAGAAAGAAAGCCTGTTTTCACACAGTCACCCTTAATTTATCCTGTAACCGTACAGCAGATGCCTGATCAAATGGCTACACAAAATACTTGGGCTCCAATTGAAATGTTGGATTTAAAAAGGTTTAAGGAGGCAATAGTATCTTATGGCATGCATTCCCCATATGTAAAGCAAATGTTAAACACTTGGTCAACATATAATAGGATAGTACCACAGGACTGGCGGGACCTTGCACAAGGTGTTCTGGAACCCAGCCAGAGACTTCAATTTCTGACTTGGTTTAAGGAGGAGGCTAAAAACATAGAAAAACAATGGAGGGATAAAGGAATACAAGTTTGCCAGGATCAGCTTATGGGCGAAGGCCAATATGCTTCAGCACAAACACAATGTTTATATGATGTCCAAACCCTAATTTTATGTCGAACGGCAGCCTTGAATGCATGGGACAGAGTTGAGGAACCAGGAAAAAAATCTGAGTCATTTACAAAGGTGATGCAAGGCCCAAAAGAGTCTTTTACAGATTTTTTACAAAGACTGGCTTCAGCAGTAAAGAGAATGGTCTCGGATTCAGAAGCTAGTAAGGCAATAATTGAATCTTTGGCCTTTGAGAATGCGAATGCAGCATGCAAAAGAATAATCAGGCCATTAAGGGCAAGATCTGTACCTATGGAAGATTGGATTAGAGAAACAATTAATGTTGAAGCTGATGAGCATGATGATACATGGGTAGGAGAAGTAATTTCAAAAGGTTTGAGGAGTGTTAGATGTTTTGGATGTGGAAAGCAAGGACATTTGAAAAGGGACTGTAGACAGGTCATTCCCAGAAACAATGTTTCTTCAAGGAACAATGGCAACAGAATGCCCCTTCCTTCTGGAGTATGCAGAAGGTGTGGTAAGGGAAAACACTGGACCAACGAATGTAGATCAACAAAGGACAGACAGGATAATCCTTTGCCTCAGTCTTCGGGAAACTCCCAGAGGGGCCTCAGGCAGGCCCCCAGTGCAAATCCAGTTCAAACCTTTCCTGCAGCCATAGAGGAAATGCCTGCTCTGGAGAGCGATTAAATAACCAAATGCCTATTGGAATAAATCATGCTGGTCAGGATGATGAAACAGAGAGAATAGAAAATTCAGGAGAAAACATAAAGAAAATTTTTTGGCAAACTTCTATTAATGAACAAAGACCAAAATTAACAATAAAAATAAATGGTGTTTTCTTGTCTGGTCTGGTAGACACAGGTGCGGACGTTACCATAATTGCACCAGAATTTTGGCATCCAACTTGGCCTCTTCAGGAGGTAAACGTTCAACTGTTAGGAATTGGGACATTATCTCAGGTGAAACAGAGTGCAAGATGGCTCGAATGTATAGGTCCAGAAGGACAGAGAGGAAAATTAAAACCATATGTGGCTAACATAACTATGAACCTGTGGGGTCAAGACTTGTTGCAACAATGGAATACTCAGATTAACATCCCTCCAATCTCAGAAACAAATCATAAACTAGCACATGTTACTGAGAGAAATATTAGAAGATATTGTTCTAATGAGTGGTCACCAGCCATCCATATTATACAAGAACAGGGCACAATAACTGATGATCTTCCAAAGACACCAACAGCTCTACCTTTAAAATGGTTAACAGACAAGCCTGTATGGGTCCAGCAATGGCCTTTAACAACAGAGAAACTCCAGGCTTTAGAAGAGCTGGTAGAAGAACAGTTAAATGCTCAGCATATTGAAGAATCAACCAGCCCTTGGAATTCTCCTGTATTTGTTATTAAAAAGAAATCTGGTAAATGGAGAATGGTAACAGACCTTAGGGCAATTAACAAAGTAATTCAGCCAATGGGTTCTCTACAATCTGGGATGCCTTTGCCTACTCTGTTACCAAAAGGATGGCCTCTCATAGTTATTGATTTAAAAGACTGTTTCTTTTCAATACCCTTACAAGAAAAAGACAGAGAAAGATTTGCTTTTACAGTGCCTACTTATAATAATTCTCAACCGGTTAAAAGATTTCAATGGAGGGTCCTCCCACAGGGAATGTTGAATAGCCCAACTCTGTGCCAATATTTTGTACAGCAACCATTGGAAGTGATACGTAAAAAATTTCCTAAATCTATAATTTATCATTATATGGATGATATTTTACTAGCTGACTCAAATGCAGATACTTTAGAAATAATGTTTGAAGAAGTAAAGAAAATTTTGCCTTGCTGGGGATTACAAATTGCTCCTGAAAAGATACAAAGAGGAGATTCTATTAATTATTTAGGATATAAAATAGAGCTACAAAAAATTAGACCCCAAAAGGTGCAAATTCGGAGAGATAGACTACAGACTCTTAATGACTTTCAAAGATTATTTGGAGATATTTCTCATCTACGCACTATTGTTGGGGTAAAAAATGATGAACTGACTAATTTGTTCAAAACCTTAGAAGGTGACAAGGACTTAAATAGTCCAAGAGAATTATCACATGAAGCTGAGAAAGAATTGGCCTTGGTAGAAAAGAAAGTGCATGAAGGACACGTGAATCGTATTGATCCAAAGCTGGATTGCATTTTGGTTATTTTACCTTCTAGGCGTTCTCCTACTGGAATATTAATGCAGAGGGAAGATATTATATTGGAATGGATATTTTTACCAAATAAACCAAATAAAAAATTAAAAACTTATGTGGAAAAAATCTCTGACTTGATTTACAAAGGAAAACTGAGACTTCGTCAATTAGCAGGCATAGACCCAGCAGAAATTGTCGTACCATTAACTAAGGAGGACATTGAAAAATTATGGACAGAAAGTGAACCTTGGCAAAGAGCTTGCAGTAATTTTTTGGGAGAAATTAACAGCAAATATCCCAAAAGCAATAGAATTGATCTTATAAAGAGAGCTGATTGGATCTTGCCTCGAATTGTACGGCAAAAAACCATATCTGGAGTTCGTACATTTTATACAGATGCCAACAAAGAAGGAAAGGCAGGTTACAAATCAGAAAATTTAAGTAAAGTGGTTCAAAGTCCATATAATTCAGTTCAAAAATCAGAATTGTATGCTATTCTGTTGGTATTAATGGATTTTTCAGAACCTCTCAACATAGTAACTGACTCTCAGTATGCTGAAAGAGTGGTGTTACATATTGAGACTGCAGAATTTATCCCTGATGCTTCAGAATTAACTTCACTATTTATTCAATTACAAGATACAATCAGGAAAAGGAATCATCCTTTATATATAACTCACATTCGATCCCATACTGGTCTGCCAGGCCCTCTAGCACAAGGCAATGATGAGATTGATAAATTATTGATAGGAAATGTGCTGGAGGCCTCAGAATTTCATAAAAAACATCACGTCAATAGTAAAGGTTTAAAAAAGGATTTTTCCATAACCTGGCAACAAGCCAAAGAAATAGTAAAGAAATGTCCTACTTGTTCCTTCTACAATCAAACGCCATTACCAGCAGGATGTAACCCAAAGGGTACTCAGAGAAATGAAATCTGGCAGATGGACGTGTTTCACTTTGCAGAATTTGGAAAATTGAAATATGTACACCACACTATCGATACTTATTCAGGATTTCAATGGGCAACTGCTTTGAGTTCTGAAAAAGCTGATTCTGTAATCACTCATTTGCTAGAAGTTATGGCCATCATGGGTATACCTGCACAAATCAAAACTGACAATGCTCCATCATATGTCTCTGTTAAAATGAAACAGTTTTTTGCTTATTACAATATAAAGCATATTACAGGCATACCACATAATCCTACAGGTCAAGCAGTTATAGAAAGATCAAACAGAACTCTAAAGGATATGCTAAATAAACAGAAATGGGTAACAAAAACCCCCAGAAATAGACTGCATAATGCTCTTCTAACTTTGAATTTTCTGAATGCCAATGAGAAAGGAACAACAGCTGCAGAGAGACATTGGATAATAGAAAAAACTACAGAATTAAATCAGCCTATATACTTTAAGGATGTGCTGACCTCAGAATGGAAACCAGGGTATGTATTACATTGGGGACAAGGTTTTGCTTTTGTTTCTACAGGAGAAGATAAGCTGTGGGTACCGTCAAAATTGATAAAGGTTCAATTTGAACAAGAGAGACCTCTTAATTGAGGAGGTGATAGTTCATTAACCAGCATGAACATCCAATTTAAACTAACTTGTATCAATAACACATGCCTTTTCATTTAATCAGATAATAACTTGTCAAAAGGAAACATCCCCAAAATTAGTCTTGGGGAAAGGTTTTTGTTTTTGTCTTTTAGGAGAATGAAGGTTAAGGAATCTGAAGAACACTGGACAAATGAGACAACTGAAGAAAAGTGACAAATCATCTATCCCAAGAAACAGAGTGAAACGGTGTATGGGTATATATTATCTAAAAAATTTTATGTCTTCCTAAATGTTTTTTTCTGCTTTTCTCTAAAGATTTAACACTATTGGTTTTCTAATAGTCCCAGTTCAATTAAAATTTAAAGCTGACTTTGGAGTTGGAGAATGGCTCTCTCCTTCTTTAAACTCAAGCATGTTGTTAAAAGGAAAATGCAAACTCCCTGTATCATGCCAGAATAAGAGCCATCTTCTGCTATGGTACAGGACAAAAGCAAAATTAATTAAGGGACTATTCTATTACTAATCTCAACTCTTTGATTCTATTCTGATTCTTTAAACTTTTCTCACAGTATAAATTTTATATCAAAATTTACAAGATTAATATATATATATACATTTTAAACTTTGTTAAGATATGTATGGTCACATAGAGTACTAACTAATTCTAGAAAAAAGGCTAGCTGCATATATATGTTTTTGTGTTCGAGTCTCTTATCAGTTTTCTGCAGGAAATCACGGCCAGGCCTAACATCAACTGAAGTCTCCAGAAAGAAGATGGGGCCCCACAACAACAACAATTCCACTTGGACAATAATAATATCATTAAGCTGACAAACATCATCCATAGATCAGCTTTGAACTACAAGGTGCTCAGAGCAATTTTGAGATGACTAGCTGAGATGATCCAGTCTCAAAGACTACTTGAATAAAGACTTGAGATAAACCCTGAACTTTGGCATTATACACAGACTGGATAATGAAGGATATAGTTACCTCTCCTAGAATTTGACAATTAACCTAAAATTTTTCTTTCAGGATAAAGAAAACTTCGCCCATACCCAGCAGGAAGCAATTTTAAGAATACGACGCCCACATTCCCAAAGAGGTGGTGTGGGGCGGGTGGTTTTTTGGTCTTTTTAATGGGTTTTGGGTCTGGGATAATTTTCAGTGTTTAGGGGGGTTGGTTACAAGTTATTGTCAAGGGTTAAGAAAAAGGCTAAGCAAAGGAGATTAGATTTAAGGTTCTTGTTTAAAAAAAAAAAAGAAAAAGAAAAAAAAAAGAAAGAAAAGAAAAAGACAATTACTAGTTTTAAATACTTTACATTGGATTGAATTGTTTTATATTGTATACAAATTTGAAATTGATATTGTTAGAAAATGCTATATATATATATTTCTAATTGTATTTATACCATTCATTTAACAATGTAATGCAAATTTCTGATCCTTGAATGTTATTATCAACTATTAGGATATAAAGAAATGAAAGTTAGTAGTTAGACATTACAATAGAACTTGTAGTCATATTAGATATGTTTTAAAAATTGAGCAGAGATGTTTTAGACAGGTCATCTTCAAACCCTTCAGAGATCTACAGAATATGGCATTTACAATGTTTTAATAACTTAGAAAATTTTTCTTTTTTGAGACATGTCGGCTCCTGGCAGTACCAATCTACTTTAGAGAAAATATGGGCATTGAAGAAACTGCATATGGAGTCAACTTTCATTCTGGCAAAAGTTAGCCACTGGACAACAAAGTATCCTCGAATCAACAGGACAAAATGGACAGACAGATCACGAAACAAGGGACTACTGATTCTTGTCAAAACAAGTGTGGTTATGGCTTTATCAAAAGGCATCTTCTGAGGCCAGGACAATATGGCCCCATCCCTGAAGTGGCCTTCGCATCCGGAAAAGGTACAGTGCCCTTTTCTTCGAAGGCAGCTTAACAGGCAGAGGGCCGATGGATTCTGTTGTACAATGGAACAGCAGCTGAAAGCTCATGCCTCTCAAAAGTAGACTGGCATTTAATAAAAGGATGTGGAGAAGAAGGGGATGCTGAGATGAAGCCATATATACACAGCCAAGAAGAATGGACAGCTGAATTAAAAAACTGTCAACAATTTCCAGAATTTAAAATCCTGAATCATGACAGGACACTAGTGGAATTCAGGTGTTTCTGGTACGTGGACTGCTCTCACCCAATGTGAGGTTGAACTGTTGACCTTGTGTACATCCTACTTCACAAATGAGTCTGTCAGATACACTAAGCCTATAGGCTGAAGATGATGCCCCAACACTGCGGAGAAACCTCAGGTGACTGCCCAGGCAGCTGGCTGTTTCTGTCAACTCACAAAAATTTTTTGGAAGTTGCTTGCATGCACTTCCTGTTTTTATTTTTGTTAGCTAATATTATTTCCTTCTTGGGTCTCTGAGGGAGTTGAAGATTAGTTAGTTATGGTTGAAGATTAGTTAGTTATAGTTGAAAATTAATTAGGATAGAAAGTGCATTAGATACATCTTGGATTTACCAAAATAGGATAGATAATGGAATTATTTTCTCTGATTTGTCAAATACCTGTTTAGGTATTTATTACTTGTATATATTGTATATAGTTATTGTACTTTTGTATATAGTTTTTCTTTTGTTAGTTATAACCTTTTGCTTTTTTTCTTTTTATTAAAATAGAAAAGGGGAAATGTGGTGGTAATCTAATTGTACTGAATTATTATTTTGATTGTATGTTAATAAATAAAGTTGTCTGGGAGTCAGAGCTATTAGAGCCATAGCAAGAGTGTGGCGGTGGTGGCACATGCCTTTAATCCCATAGATATCTGTGTGTTCAGGGTCAGAGCTATTAGAGCCATAGCAAGAGTGTGGCGGTGGTGGCACACGCCTTTAATCCCATAAGATCTCTGTGTGTTCAGGGATACAGTCAGCATTGGAGACATATGCCTTTAAGACCTAGGGGGCTGTACATTCAGACAGTGACGAGGCAGTCATGTGTTTGGGTTTACAACCAATGAGAAGGCAGAACAACATACTATAAAAAAACGAACCGACAGGAAGTAGGTCTCTTTTCGCGAAGCTGGGACAGCAGGAGGAAGGGTGAGATTTTAGCTCTGAGCTCTGACTTCTCGGCTCTCTCTTTTACATTGTTTCTGTGTTTCTTATTTAATAAGACGGTTGGTTACATCTACACATACCCTTGGATCAGAATTATGAGAAAGTTGAAGAATCTCAGATAAATGGATCAAGTCATTAAAGCTGAATGTGCATCTGCTCCATGACCCAGCAACTTGCAAAGTATGTGACACAGCAATAACAGAATTAACCACTTCTATATTCAACAACATGAGTAGATTTAATGTTGACCGAAAGAGAGTAGACACCAGGAGCACATACTTCATGATTCCATTTAGTTCAAGACCTGGAAATTCAGATCTGTGGGGAAAGAGGTCAGAACAAGGGTCCCCATGGAAGAAAGGATGGATGTTGACTGGGAGAAGACAGAAAAGAATCTACTAAGATGCTGGAAATGTCCTGGATATTTGGCCTGATAATAGCAATTATATGAATCTACACCTAAAAGGTAAAAGATGCTTATTTTTCTGTATCTTGTTTTTAAGATTTTTCTTTAAGGTAGTGTATTTTGAGGCTCAGAACTTCAGTCTCAAACAGTGAAGAGTAGGAATTATTCTGGTCAATAAGTTTAGGCCAAAGCTACCAAGCCTCAGTTCTATGTTCAGGTTAGTTCAGAACTCTAGAATATAAATAAAATACCTTCAAAATAACAATAATAATAATCACTACCATCCATTCAGTATTTTCCAGAGGCCATGTATTATTAGGCATATCCAACTGTTTGGCATTGTGATCTGACATTATGTTCTACAAAGTTTATACTTGAAAACCAAACAATCATGTTGCAACAGCAACAAAAAATAAATCATGCTTTAAGTAAGTGTACAATTTTTTATTTGGGCCACAGTCATAGTTACCTTCAGTCACTATGTGCAGCCTATAGACTGCAGGTGTGACATATCTCTAAGGGTTTTGTAAGTTTGGCTGCATTGAATATGGAAAAGTTATTATAAATGTAATAATGCTCATATCACCATTTTTTTTAAAATAATGACAGGCTTTGCTCAACTCTTCTCCATTACTGTAGACCAGCTCCCTCTTCTCCATCCATATAGTGGGACATGGCTACTCCTGCTCCAAAGATCTATAAAGCTCAAATCAATGTACCCCACAAGAAGCCTATCTCTGGTTCTTCTTCTCAAACCAAAAATTAATGGGAAGAAAGTGAATTCCTGAGCTTAGACCAAATGCCCTGGACTAATGCTGCAGAGGGTCATCGTTATGGTTGTGTGGAGATATGAAGACTCTGACCACAATTCTGTGGTTGAACAGAGGAAAAGGTAGCTAGTAGGAAGTGTTGTGGGACATCTGTTTACAGTGTAAAGATGTGTCTATGCCTAAGGAGCCTTTTGATTGGTTTAATAAAGAGCTAAATGGCCAATAGCTAGGCAGGAGGGAATAGGCAGGACTTCTGGGCAGAGAAAGAGAAACTAAGAGGAGGAATCTAGATGCACAATTTCACCAGAAGACTTGGAGCTGATCAAATGTGCTGTACTAAGAAGAGGTAACAGAGCCAGGCCATGGTGGGGCACACCTTTAATCCCAGCACTCGAGAGGCAGAGCCAGGTGGATCTCTGTGAGTTCGAGGCCAGCCTGGTCTACAGAGTGAAATCCAGGACAGAAACCAAAACTACACAGAGAAACCCTGTCTCAGAAAAAGAAAAAAGAAAAAAAAAAGAGGTAACCGCGACATGTGGTAGAATGCAGATTAATAAAATCAGGTTAATTAAGTTATAAGAGGTAGCTGGGAAAAGGCCTAAACTAAGGCAAGCTTTCATAATTAATAATAAGTCTTCAGGTCATTATTTGTGGGCTGGCGGTCCAAAGATAGTCCAACAAGAAAGCTTGCTACAAGGAAGGGAATGGTAGGCAGCAATCTGATGGGCATCTAACTCATGGGCTGATTCAGCCAGTCCTTTGACAGCAGGAAAACCATAGCTTTAAAATCACAGGTTCCATCCTTAAGCACCTGTGTGAGCTAAGCAGATAACATCTACTGCATGGTGTCTTTGAAAGTAATAAATGAACCGATTGTGAAGCACCTAATGCGTAGCCTGACATACCTAAATGCTGAATAGTCCTTATTTTTAACACCAGCCATGGGAAAACTAAGCTTTGTGTATAAGGTTACCTAGCCAGGCCCATTTGCTAGTCACACAAGCACCGACCACAATTCATTTGGCCAAAGATCAAGTTTATTCAACAATGAAGCAATGGGAGGCACAAGTTTCAAAGCTGAGGACGGGGCTTAGGGACACTTGGGGGAGGTGTGAGGAAACGAGAGTGGAGGGTAACTACACAGGTAACAGACAGACAGACAGACATACACAGAGACACAGACACAGTGCTGCATGCAATTCTCCTGCATCAGACAAAGTTCAGAATGGAAAATACTAAACTAATATAACGGAAACATCCATATTGTTTGGGGGGTTTGTTGTTGATTCTTTTTTTTTTTTTTAAACAAAGGTAAGTTAACACATGCCCTTTGGGCTTCCAGGGGCTATCTAAAATTCCAAAGCTTTTTCTGGACCAAAAAAAAGACAAGGTGACAAAGAAAAAATGATCAGGTGTGGTGGCACATGCCTCTGAACCCAGCACTCATTATAACAGGGCCCCAGACCTTAGTAGGCCTTGAGACCTTAGCACAACTGACTCCATGATGGAAATGCCATTCAGGCTGTAAAACTCTGCACGTAGACAATACCACCTGCCAAAACTAAAACAAAGACCTCATCCATCAACATCCATATAGTTCTGGGAAAGTCTCAAAATGTAATAACCTTGCTATTTAGCTTCTGCAGTTCTGCTTCTAGCTAACTGTTCTTGTTAACTAAAGTATGTCAACCCAGAACATGGTTTTATGCTTAAAAGCTCATCCTGAGAATAGTTCGGGGCTACATTGAGATCCTGAACACCCAATGTAGTCATTGGCTGGCTGATAAAGACTTTCTATTGGCTTAAACCCATGTCTGAGCAGTCTTCTCTGGTGAATACCCCACAACATCAGGAGGTAGAGGCAGACAGATCTGTGAGTTTGAGGTCAGCATGGTCTATGCAGTGAGTTCCAGGGCAGTCAGGACTCTGTAGATATACACTGTCTCACAAAAACAAAACAAAACAAACATATAAACAAAACAAAAAAAGAAAAATGAATACTCTCAAAATTCCACACCAAGAGCAGATCAGTGTTCCAAGAGTGGCTTAAACACAGGAATCACCTTCAGTCTTGCACTGTCTACCTTCACTGTCAGGGGTCAGCCTCCAGAAAAGCCTCCGAATCATTTTTGCTCACCTGTTCATGTATCAAATCTTCCCCAAGACCCATGCCTTTCCAAAGCCCTTTCCTAGCTCTCTCAAATTGGCCATGTTTATCCGAACACTTAGTTTTAGTTACCAAAGAGACAGAACAAAGAAAAAATGGCCAGGCGTGGTGGCACATGCCTTTGAACCCAGCACTCAGTGTAACAGGGCCCCAGATCTTAGTTGGCTGAGACCTTAGCACAGTTGATTCTGTGATGGAAATGCCATTCAGACTGTAAAACTGCATGTTTTACACACACTCTGACATTCTCTAAGCTTTCTTTTCTCCTCAACAAAGGAAACTCAGAGACTGAATACAGCCAGCCATCTCTCTCTCTCTCTCTCTCTCTCTCTCTCTCTCTCTCTCTCTCTCTCTCTCTCTCTCTCTCTCTCTCACACACACACACACACACACACACACACACACACACACACACACACACACACCATTGTTTCCTTCATTGGCAGGCAGTCTTCACACTCGTATTTTGTTGATCAGAAATCACAGTGTTTTTATTAAACTGACAATATTAGACAAGTCTTACTTAAAAGCATTTGCAATTTCATCTATGAGTCCTCATTTATTTCTAAGTCAACTGGCTACTACAAGGGTATAAAGCAATACAGACAGACAGACAAGCACACATAAAGACGCGGGAAAAACAAAAATCTCAGCAGTGCTTTTAGACTCATTTGCAGTCTTTCAAGAGAGCTTTTCTCCTTTATTTGACTATCAATACATTTGCTTCCTCCTCACTCTAAGCCATCTTTAACCCTCAAAATACCTAAGTCCTAACCTCACTCATTTCCTATATCACATCCTTAAGCCTAGCCTTTCAAGGTCATTTCTTATGCCCACTCAACCAGAGAGGAAGTATGTTGTTAATTCCCTAAAGCCTGTCTGAATGCATCACAGACTTCAATCATTTTAAAGAGAATATCTGAGTGGGGAAGGAATCTAGAGTCCGTGGATCATGCCCAACTCTGGTGCTCTGCTCTTAGATGCTGTTTGCTCTGGGTTTCAACACATTTTTTCCCTATGTTTCTAAGAAATCTCAGAAAGAGAGTCAGTATAGATGAAAGGATCTGAAAGGGGGAAACATCAGGAAGCACTCTTGGATTGTGGGCAGGTGGAAGGATGGTGAGGAAGCATCACTTTTGAATAGTGTGGATGTGCGAGGATAAGCTACCATGGTAGTGTTGAGAATGGAGAGGGTCTCCTGTCGGTGTCTATCAGAGTCCAGTTCATTGCATTTCAGGTCTTCCCGCTAATTAATAAGAGGCAAGGGCAGGCCAGTGTTTGCTCGAAGGGCGCCATAGGAGCTGCAGGGGTTGTTCTGATGAGGATACAGAGCTCGGAGAGACAGCCAGAACTTTCCATCTGGGTCACAAAATGTATCGCTCCCTAACTGGTCATTTGAAGCCAGGTCACCGCAAGGACACACAGAGCCTGAACACTAGACCAGCTGGGGCTTGAGCTGTGCCAGCTGCCAAGGAAAAGGGGGTGCTGACAATTTTGAACAACAGTTTTGTAAGAATTAGTTGGTTAGTTGTCTCTTATGTAGACAGCAGACCATCATAGTTCCCAAGTCAAAAGGGTCCCATGATTCCTTTTTTTTTCTAATTTTTTCTTTTCTTGATTTTCAGTGAGTTTTGGAGTTAACAATTAGATGATTACACTTTAGCCAGGACTGGCTGAAATAAAAAGCCTCCAAGTAAGAGTCAACAGATTCCACTGGGGTGGACCTCAAAGCCCTCTTCCTGCTAATCCTGCGGCTGCCCCTAACAGTTTTCTTTAAGTGCTCACAAGAAAGGTTTAATGTGTAAAACAACCACTTATACAAAACTAACCAAAAGTGAATTTGTAAGAAAAAAATAAATCCCTGACCACAAAATACAGAGCAACTGAGGGAACACTCCCTAGGACTGCCAGGGACAGTTTACCTTGGTGGTTTTGATCAAATCCTGTCCCATAATGTCTCTGGAGCCCATTTTCAGATTCTTTCTTTCCTGACTCCTGAGAACAATGGAGCTAAGAAGCAGCTGGAAGTCTCTCGGTACCTAATCCCCTTTAACGCTGCTTCAGAAGGTAGACTCTTGGCCAGAAGAACATAACGTTGGATACTTAGGCTGCAGCTAGAGCCGAATCTCGAGGTCTCAGAAACTGAACAAACCAAGAGAAGACTCCCAGGACCCTCCCTAATGCTGAACACGCCCAAATGAGAATCCTCAAAAAAAAAAAAAAAAAAAAAGCCAAGGCAGGGCCTCCTTTACAAAGCCAAACACCAGGTGTCCCCAGAGCAAGACCTCAGAATAAAATCCAAACCAGGGGGATGAAGAGATCGCAATGCAGTAGTCACTTCTGCCCGGGACTCAGCGAATCGGAGCTCTTCCTAGCCTAGACACCAGTTCCCCGCTACAAAAGTTATTCCCTGAAAGTCAGCCGCACGGAGCTGAGCAAAATCCAGGGGAAAGTCCTTGGAAGAAATGTTCACGGCAGCTGCTTAATTTATCCGCAGATAAAGCGTCTGTCTGGATTTGTCTAGTGGCTAGGTCACCAAATCATCACTGAACCAGGAATTTGGTCCACAGTGCTGTGTTCCAATTGATGAAACGTGTAAAAGAAGGCGGGAAACCCAAGCCTCAAATCACTTCCGGGAGAAGGCTTGGGGAGAGCTCAGGTGGGGCGGAGTGAGGGGAGGGCTGAGCCTGGCATGACGAGCAGGTGTTTGGAGGGCTCAGGGTGTTTTACCTCCATTTCCAGAGTGAATGTTCTGCTCAGAGGAGGCCGCGCTACCCAGGCTGTCAAAACACAGCACGGCACTAGGGTACCTCATGCTTTCAGAAATTTGCTCACAAAAAAACAATATCCATGTCGGGCAGTGGTGGTGCATGCCTTTAATCCCAGCACTCGGGAGGCAGAGCCAGGAGGATCTCTGTGAGTTCGAGGCCAGCCTGGGCTACAGAGTGAGTCCCAGGAAAGGCGCAAAGCTACACAGAGAAACCCTGTCTCAAAAAAAAAGAAGAAAAAAAGAAAAAAGAGAAAAACAATACCCATAAATCGCCTCATGCTGCAGCCAGACACGGAGACACACGTCTGACAACATGTGCCTGGTGAAGCTCTTGCACAGTGTGTGGACTTGAACTGGGGAACAGTGAGGAGAACATTTGTCAGTGGTCAACTGTAATTAAGAAAGTTGTGGAGGGAGAAAAAGACTTATCAGACCTGTGGGGCGTTTACCCACCACCCCCACAGCTTCCCAGAGTTTTCTTGAGTGCAAGCAGCAGGAAATATTAGATAGAAGGATTTATAGCGGAGAATGTTGCGGAGATGAACAGAGAGAAAATAAAGGATAGCCTCGAGAGGGCCTGGAACCTATTCCAACGGGCCCCGACTGTCTCTGCCCCAGGGTTTTTATAGAGACGCCAAGGGGTGGAGCAAAAGACCTCCTCCCCCAGCACAGCCAAGTGCAGACCATCTCAGACACCTGCACTCAGGCCCATGGTCCTGATCATCCTCTATTCAGACCTGCTGGGTAAGGCCACGAGGAACCCGAGAATGGGCTCCCACACAGACCACAGAGAGTCTTCTAGTTTCAGAAAAGGCAGAGAGAAGCTTCTCTGTTTTCTTCCTTTTCATAACAGGAAAAGAAAAATGTCTTTTTACGTTATTTCTATTTTATGAAATCCTGAACAATCTCAAACACTTTAAAGGAAGGATGTAACACCTTGAGTGAACTGGCTTCATGTCACCCTTATCAGGATGGTGTTTCTGAAACAACCGATGTGCGGGCTGAACACAGCAGTGAAGGATTTTCCAAGGGTCTCATTACGAGGAAAGGCCTGTCTATTGCGGTCCACCCTTCTGCTGTATCTTAGCTCAGGACCCCAGGGCTCGTCATTTACATCGTGGTCGGGAATAGCTCTCATTCTCTGGGGCTCCATGAAGGTCACAGCTGCTGCTCTGCCGACTGTGCTTGATGGAAATGACCGTGCGTGTGTTAAAAAGCCTCGCATGTTTGCATCATCCTGGTTTCTGTCTTTGGAGAAAGGGCCTGCACTGTTGCCTAGGCTGAGCTGATACAATCCTCCTGCCTGAGCCTCCCAGGCGATGGGATTGCAGGCTCACAGCCCCACGCCTGACTGGGACACTCAGAATAGCATTTTTTGTGTATGTGAACATTCATAAACAACGATTTACATACACTCAACATTTAATATGGAAAATTGCCCTTCTGTAAATAAAGGGCTTATCTGCAACCTAAAGTTTTAGCCTGCATTCTACAGTGTTTTGAAAAGACTCAGGACTTCTTTAAATTAAACCATTTTCATTTCCATCATAAAAAGCAGTGTGCTCTTATAAGACTCTTACAAACCAGAGGTGGAGATGGCTCAGTGGTTAAGAGCACTGGCTGCTTTTCCAGAGGACCTGGGTTTGATTCCCAGCACTCACATTGTGGCTCACAACAGTGTGTAACTCCAGTCCCAGAGGATCCAACACCCTCTTCTGCCTTCTAAGGTCACCAGGCCAAGCATGTGGTACACAGACAAAATGGCCATATTCATAAAGTAAAATAACCAAAGAGTCATAGAAACCAGCTTCTCTCCTCCCCACCTCCCACACACACAAAACAACAACAACAAAACTTTTACAGAGGTCCTGTGAATAATCACCCACCGAGCTACACCCTTTCATCAGGTGACTGGGAGCAACCCAGCAGCTCCTTGGGTCCTGACTGGGACTCGCCTTATGGCTGTCTCCATGGGAACATATTTTGCTTATGAAGCAAACGGAACAAGCCTGCCTGCCTTTTTAACAGCATAGCCTTTCACACATGACAGTGGTCACTGTGCCTGCCGTGGCTTCATTACCACCGGGTAACTTTGGCCATACACCAAGAGGTGTTTTTTCTTAGCATCTCGTGCACCTTCCTTTCTCCCAGCTGTGACCGTCCCTCTTGTCACTTCATGTTGGGAATGAACCGAATCCAGAGCAAACAACAGAGCAGCTTTGTGGTGGTGGTGGTGGGGGGGGGTGTCTTCTGAAACCAAACCGCACAAGCTGGGCATGGTGACACACCCGTAATCTTGGCAGATGGAGGTAACAGGCAAGAGGATCAGGGTTTCAAGGCCAGCCTGTCTGAGAAGCATAAGATCCTGTTCCAAAGTGGGGAGAGAAAGAGAGAGACGGGGGGGGGGGGGGGGGGGATCATCATAACTTTGGCTATTGCTTCAAAAACATCAGAAATGAACTTTCTATAATATGATATTTCACTCATGATAGCTAACATTTTTTTCATTTTTTTTCTTTAAAGTTAGATGCCTTTATATTGGGCAACACCAACCTTAGAGGGAATTGATTGTAAAGGTGTTGATTGCTGCTGGTGGTCAGGAAATGGTTTATTTGTTGGCAAAGGGGAGGTCACCAGAGGACTTTTATGGGAGTAAACTAAAGAAAATGGCTTTTAAATTGGATATTTTTCTTTGAGAAAGAGGGAGAACAAGAAACGAAGTGGACAGCAACTTCCTACACTGGAGGGAAAATAATGAGACACGAAGAGGTAAAGTCACATAAAATTACACTTGTGTTAATTAGTGACAATACACAGAGGACAGGACAAGGAAAAAGAAAAACAGTGTGTTGTTTCTCTTCTTTCTCTTTCAGCGGACATACAATGAGCCTACATGCTTGTGGGGTATGGGGTGATAAGCTGATGTGTGTTTGTCAAGTGTAATGATCTAGTCAGAGTAACTGATTAGAGGAGCATCTCCACCTCCATCAACTAAAACAAACCGCAGCTGCCCTCATCACCTGACGTTAGGGCCAGAGACAGCCAATGGAACCCTAGCCAGAGGATGGCCTCAAAGGAAGAGGTGACCTGGATGGCTGGTACTCTTTTATTCTAAACTTTAGTATATGGGGAGGGGGGCACGCACACATACGCACACCTGTGTCCATGCGCATAGAGGCTTGAGGTCAAGGTCAACAGTGCTCTTCTGATCCTCTCTGCCTTGTGTTTTGAGGCAGGATGTCTCACCACTTAGGCTAGCGCTAGTCAGAAAGCTCTGGCGTGGCGATCCTCCTGCCTCTGCCTCCCCAATGCTGCAGACTTGCACCACCAGGCCCCACTTTTATGCGAGTGCTGGGGATCCAAACTCAGGTCCTAGTGCTTCTGTAGCAAATGCTTTCACCACTGAGCCACCTCCCCAGGCCAACTTTGAGTATATTGACTGCACAGAATGATGGGTTTCTCTCCAACCTTTTCATACACGTATATAATATACCTCAATCATATCAACACACACCTACACACCCTGCCCTCTCTTCTGTCCCCGCTCCTCCCACTGGTCCCCATTCTTCTCAAACTGTCTTCCCGTCTATACTCATGAGAGACTGGTTACCTGACTCTATGGACAAGGAGCCCCACAAAATCCTGCAAAATATTCACAGAAAATCAAGTTCCTGGGAATGTCTCTTAATTTAAAAAAAAAGAACAGAAATTTTCAAAGTATTTTCACTCCTTTCCTTCTCTTTCTCCTTAACAGAATCTCAGTGATAACTGGTAAAATTGTAGATAAAAGAATATAAACTACTCATTGAAGAAGAACACAGCGTGAAAATCTGAATGACTATTTATATCCATTGGTCAGGCATGTGGACTTCCAGTGATGTTAACCTAGAATGCTATAGAAAGTTCCAGAAGTGAACCCAGAGGCATGGATTTTCACCACACCCACGTTCCTCCAAATTCTTGTATCGTGAAAGTAACTCATGTTTAGTATAGGGTGGTGTGAATCCTGTTATCATTTGGCAAATAGCTTGCTCTTATCCAACACACACGCAAAAGCACATTAGCACATCAAATATTTGAAGTTCAAGAAAGTCACGTGTGTGTTTAATGATTTCAAGAATGGAGTAAGCTAGTTGGCAAATGTAGTAAGTGCAAGGATGATGCTCTATATCCCTGCTGGGAGTTCTTGAGTCCTCTTGGCAGCCAGCATCATCATGTGGTAGAACAGAAAGAAGAGAAACATGGGACATGGGAGCGAGCCCCACCACCTTCTCTGGCTGAGCACGGAGAGAATCTTACCGGCAGAGTCTGAACCACGTTACAGTCAGAGCACACACTTCGACTTCCTCGTGTATGGGATGCCTCTCATTTTTTAACTGATGTTTGAGATCTCATCAACCTACTAACCTGCAGAGTTTAGCCACCCCATGACCTCATTTACTTTTTAAAAGTTCCTTAAAAGCACACCAAAACATTTTACTTGGAACACTGTAACTTCCTAAGCCACCAAAACACTCTAACTATAGCTACCCTTAAGACACCTAAATGTGACCCTCTTCCTGGTTTACCTGTCCCAACTCTAGAGCATTTACTACCATCTTTTTGACCTCTCCCCTCCCTGTTTTAGTGCCTTGGTTCAATCTATACTAGACCCTTTCCTTAGCGAATCTGACTTTGTATTGACTCATCCTGAAATTCTTCCCTGTGGTCTAAGAATCCTCCCGGACTTCACTTGAGCAGAGGTCTCTGAAAAGAATTCCTCGGGCCGCTACAGGCAACAGCATTCGTCTCCCTGTCACGCTGTGACTGGCAGTTTCCCTGTCATGATTCCCCTCCCAAACATCATCTCATCACACTCACCAGCCATGCATGCCACCTCCACTCTTCACAGCCCACCACACGAAACTCCTGGCATCCTCACAGCCATTGTAAAGCGAAACAATGATATTCCTAGTAGCAAATCTGGCACTGGGATTACCGGCTCCACAGTAGAATCACTTGGAGAGCCACTTAAAATGCAAATGCCTAAGGCTCATGAACATCAAGGAAGAGGGGGTGGAAAGATTGTAAGAGCCAGAGTGTGGGGGTCCCTGA
Source organism: Peromyscus maniculatus bairdii (assembly GCF_049852395.1). NCBI lineage: Eukaryota > Metazoa > Chordata > Mammalia > Rodentia > Cricetidae > Peromyscus > Peromyscus maniculatus. Next base: position 71,577,447 of record NC_134860.1, on the reverse strand, counting down.
AAACTTTATTGCCAGCAGAAAAATGAACCATGAGAAGCGAAAAGGAATGATGCAAGACATCATCATTTGCAGCACTACAACTACGTCACAGCACAGAGGGGACACAGAGACACATAGCTTCCCAAGCACCCGACCCTCAGGGCTAACTACAACCAAGAATTAAATGATAAAAGAGGATCCTGGGTAGAGTGTTTGCCTAGCATACATGAAGTCCCGAGTTGAATCCTCAGTTCTACATAGAACTGGCGCACACCTATAATCCCAGCGTTGAGGAGGGAGAGGCTGGAGAATCAGAAGTTTAAAGTCATCCTTGGCTACATAGTCAATTCCCATCCAGTCTGGGATACATGAAATGCTCTCTCTAAATAAAAAAATAAGGAGCAGGAGAAATGGCTTAGAGGTCAAGAGTACTTGCTACTCTTCCAAGGGACCTGGGTTCGATTCCCAGCAACCACAGAGTGGCTCACAACCCTTGGTAACTCCTGTTCCAGAGTATCCAACAACCTCTTGTGGCCTCTGTAAGCATCAGGCATACACTAGGTGCACAGACATACATGCAGGTAAAATATGCCCATACATATCAAATTTAAAAATAAATAAAAAAAATAAACACACAAAAATGATTTTTTAAAAAAGCCAGATATCAAAGTATACTACAAAGTCTCTATAATGCACAGGAGTGGACAACCAGACCACTAGAGAAGAAGGAAAGTCCCCACACAGAGACAGTGACACAAGAAGATGGAAAGAGCACTGTGCTGATACTTGGCATTAAACTAAAGTGTTGGGATAACCTGGGGGGGGGGGGTTGAATCCATTCTTCATACAATAAAGCTCCTTTGAGGAGCTTAGGAAAGAATGAAGAACCACAATCCCTCCACTTCCCCCACCCAACCCCCTAGTTCCAGCCTTCATTCCTTCCTCACCATGCCCTACTGGTTAACATCCCTGTGCGCTTGGGACCTACCCACATGCATCCAGGCCACTCCTTGCCAGGGATGCCTGCTCGCCTAGCTACCCTCACTTCTCCTTCCAGATCTGGCTTTGAAAGCCTTCCCTTGATCTCCAGCATGGTGAAGCACTGCCCCCACCCCTTGGTGCTTTCATGCTGTGGAAGTCAGTCTAGTAAAAACAGATGCGCCCCTCCCCCCCCTTCCTGAAATATGAGTTACAGTGGACGGGAGGCAGGGGCTCTACTGCTCAGAAAGGAATACCCCTGCAAGTATCCTCTCACTGGACCAGAGAGGGTCACAACAGAAACCCAGGAAGGGACCTTTAACTGATAATGAATACCACCGTCTGACAAAGAAAATAAACCTCTGGCGCTGTCTTATAGGTGGCTGAGATCTTATGTGAAAAAAAAAGCAGATAATTATTGGGTGCCTAATTGAAACACTGTCTTGTATAGAAGTGGGGAAAGTGTATTGAGCAGTGCTTTGAAGAATGAGCCAATGGTATGGAATGAGATGTTTACCAGAATTTGTTTTCAAATATTCAATATATGCTATTCATTAAACTATACAGTGTGAATTTTAGGCTAGTTGGAGCTTTCTTTTTGTTGTTGTTTTGTTTTGTTTTGTTTTCTTTTCTTTTCTTTTTCGAGACAGGGTTTCTCTGTGTTGTTTTGGTGCTTGTCCTGGTCTCAGGCTGGCCTCGAACTCACAGAGATTCGCCTGGCTCTGCCTCCCGAGTACTGGAATTAAAGGCATGCACCACCACCGCCTGGCTAGTTGGAACTTTCTAATGAGATCTTGTCTCAAACAACAAAGCAAAATTATATTCAATTATGTGTGTGTGTGTGCGTGCGTGCGTGCGTGCGTGCGTGCGTGCGTGCGTGCGTGCGTGCGTGCGTGTGTGTGTGTGTGTGTGTGTTATTGAGAAATTTCTTACTATCTTATTCACTGTGTATACCAAACTGGCTTGGATCAAGGAGATCTGCCTGACTCTGCTACCATACTTGGCTATGTTCATTTCTGAGAATGATTTGACGGGGACCAGTGGCTGACACCTGAAATGACTTTAAGAGATACTGTCCTGAGCCTTGGGACCTCTGCTGAGGTTAAGCTGGGATACTTCAGTGCATTTTGGAAAATGATTTCAGGATGAGTCAATACAAATCAAAGTTGAATTTTTTTTTTTTTTTGAGATGGGGTCTCTTTATGTATCTCTGGCTGTCCTTGAACTCAGAATATAGACGAGGTTGGCCCCAAACTCCCATAACTCTGCCTGCCTCTGCCGCCGAAGTATTGGAATAAAAGGTGTGTGCCACATCATCCAATGGTAATTTTATTATTTATTTACTCATGACTGTATGTGCTCTGGTGGAAGCTCCACCTCAATCCCCTCCCCAAATCTCTCTCTCTCTCTCTCTCTCTCCAAACCCTGCCTCACCTCAGAAAGCCCGCCAAACTGTGGCTCCTTCCCTAGAGATGCTTAAGACCACTCCTGCAGGGTATTTAAACTGACCCCCAGAAAACAGACACATGGTTTTTCCGTCTCTCTTCCCCATCTCCTCTCTGGGGGCAGGAAAATCACCCAGGAACATTTTACCCATTAAATCTGGGCTTTTTCTTAATTCAGTCTGAGTTGGTCTGGTTTGGATGACTGTGTTGGCAGACAGGCTTTTCACTGACCCAATGCATTGACGTATAGTAGCATGAACGTCAATGTTGGCCACCCTTCCCAGGCACATGCTCTTCACTGATGGCAGGTGGAACAGAGGTGAACTACTTGTCAGTCATAGACAGGTTTATCTGATTTTGTCACCTCTAGGGAGTTGGTCACCCTCCTCCCGTCAGGTCTGTGCCTACTCCTGTGCTGCCCTGACAACCTTTCTGGGATGTACTTATGAAAAAAGAACTCTTTCCTTATAAATATGACGTCTGTGTCCTTAACCAATGCTCTCACTCGGCGGCGGCAACTTGCGAAGTGGCGTATTTCCTTTGTGTGCTTTGGCACTGCCCCCCGACCTGGGGCATACAACCTCTCACTGGAGCAATGGACTTTCCAGTTTGGAGACCTGCCAGTCAGCTCCTAACTCCCTACTCCACCCTTGTGGATTCAGAGGCGATGGGAGCCTCTACTCCTGACAAGGACAGATAATAATGTGTCAGCTCTGAGGTCGAAACATCTTCTCATCTCCAAGATTAAAGCCAATGAACTAGAAGGGCGGTGGGGGGAAGCAAAACTTAAAAACACAGAGCAAAAAGGTGAGGAAACAGAAGGGATGAGGGGGAAGGACATAAGACAAAGACCTAGGGTACCAGAGAGGCTGCCAGGCGCACTGCTGTCCTGCTCACACTTGGACAAAGGCCCTTCTGGGTTGACTTCAGGGTTCTTTCAGCAATGACTATAAAGGCCAGAAACCTTTAAAAGGCTAACATCACTTCCCTATTAAAGCCAGCAAAGTGATGGAAGAGGTGTGTAATGATATAGTGCAGACAGAAAGGTTGGCTCAGGTCACAGCACTGTGAAACCTTGAGTGAGTCACTTAGCCTTTGCCTCTCAGGGTCATCTGTAGAGCCCTGCCACAGAGGGCTGCTGTGACGATGCACATGAAAGGGTAAGTTTATATTTCAGCTGTGGGTGGAAAGAGCATTCCCAAGCCAGTACATCAGGAGATTCTGAGAACTGCAGCTTGAAGACACCCAAGTCAAGCCAAGATGCCACTGCTTTACAAGTACACCTGTGTTCAGATGTATTTCTACACACAAAATGGCACGCTAGGGGCATTGAAAGAAACAAAGATATTTTTCCACCATATGAAACAAGAATTGGCTATATCCAGAGTGGACTGGGACAGAAGAACCTCGATCAAACATGCAGATCAATGCTACAGGCAGAGGTTTGGCATCATCTAATTGGAATCTTTCCAATGTTCAGAGCTGTCGGAGAGTTAGGAAACTCTGAGTTAGCAAGGAGACACTTAGAGTGAAAATGTCCAAGCTGAGAAGCAGGACCAACAACTGTCAAGAGATATTCAGATATTAGGTCAGATCCCAAGTTGCCTGAGGGCGGGAAACCATATGTGCCTGTTTTGTTGGCTGGTGTAACCCTGTGTCTGAACAGTGTGGCTGGCACACTAGGAGGCCCCCAGACATAATGAGAATGGGGAGAAGCAAACCCTATCTGTTAATGTGATTTCAAGACCGATGTTCTACAGCAGCTGGAGTTCTGCTGGGTTGGTGTCAATTCAGCTGTTGGGTTGGGGACTCAGTGACAGTGACCAGTTCTCCTTTCAGTCTGTGGCTGTGATAATACTTTCTGACTAAAAGCAGCTTGAGGAGGAAAGAAACGGTGTCCCTGGCTTACACTTCCAGGTCATATTTCACCAATGGTGGAAGTGAGGGCAGGAACTGAAAAAAGAAGCCATGAAGGAATGCTGCTTGTTCACTCACACACTCCAAGACCACCTGTCCAGCAAATGACACTGCCCACAGCGGGCTGGTCCCTTCCACATTAATACAACCAAGACAATCCCTTACAAACATGCCCGCAGGCCAACCTAATCCAGACAATTCTTCAGTTTAGGATATGTCACATTGACAACTAAGGCTAACCAGGACAGGCCATAGCATTCCAACAAATACTTCAATTCAAATTCACATCATCCTGGAATGTCTGCCTGGCTGCCACACCCAAAGAAAATAAGATGAACAGCAGTTAAAATTGCCAAAGCTGGACAAATCAACCGCAAAATCAAATGAGAATCGAGGAGAGGGACCAGATCCAAGAGTTCCTGACTCTAACCCTGCGTAACACCTGGTACAAAGTCAATACTCAGAATGGTTTGCTGCCCCTCCACCATCGTGGCGACTGCTCCCACATTGGCAAGCCCTGTCCCTCAGCCCTTGAAAGATGAAAGGTACAGCGGTGAAGGCTGAGGAGGAGCTAGAGGAGGATGGTGGACAGCTCAGTGGAACTGTTGGAGGACTCTGGACCTGACGCCAGTGCTGCCAGAACCACTCTTCCTCTTTGTGGTAGAAAGAAAAAAAGAAAGAAAGAAAGAAAGAAAAAAGTGCATTTTTCTTTTCACCGCAGCGTTGTGAACTGGGGCCACTTCGTTTATGATCCTGGCTCTTCTTATCTTTGAGACTGAAAAGTTGCAAAAGTAGCAGCAGCAGCAGCAGCCTTGGGAGCCTGACACAGGGCTGCCAGGAAAGCAGGGGCTCTGCCTTCTCTTCCTGGGAACATCTGGATTGCTACTGTTACAGCTGAGCTCTCCTGGAAACATCTGGATTGCTACTGCTACTGTTGACCTATCTTGGAAACAGCTGGATTGCTACTGTTATAGTGGAGCTATTCTAGGAACATCTGGACTACGGCTACAGATGAGCTATCCTGGAAACATCTGGACAGCTACTGTTATAGTTGAGCTATCTTGAGAGAACTTAAAAATTCAGCTGACTTTGAGTGAGTGGTTGTTTGGATCACCACCACCACCACCACCCACCCACCCACCCACACTTTTAAAAATCTGTCTCACTGATCTATTTAAACCTGGTGGGGAGAACTTATCCCTCACTATCTCACAGAGACTCCTGTCCTCACCTATCACCTCTGTCCTGCTCTGAGTGTGACCATTTGGACCACTATCCCAGCTCCAGCTGTTTGAGTAAGTTGGTCTGGGCTGTGAGTAGAAACACTAACATCAGTGGAAGGTAGCAGGCACAAAGGACCTTTCACCACTTTGTTTGTTTAAAGAAAGGAAATGTCAGGAGGACAGGAGCATTGTATAGAATTGACACAATGCCTCACAGCTGTAACATAAAAGAGCAGGCGCCCTGGCTGTGTTTCCAAGGAAGGAAGCTGGCTGCAGCTTCGGCTGTAAGATGGAGGCAATAGGAAGCTCATTCTTTTGTGCATTTTGCTTTATGTGTGTGGTCAGTACTCACTGTATTTAAATATCAAAATGATCCCAACTGGGGAAAAAAAAAAAAAGCATTTGCTGGATTCAATTAGACTGAAATTCATACCTGGTGATGGCCAAAACACCTGCCTTCCATCAGGGGGCACAGCTCATGGTTATGTATTTGGTGCATGCTCTTCTGGATTTAGCTGCTTAAGTGAGGGACCATGTGTCATTCATTAATCTGGTACCATGTGGTACATAAGGGATCCTTAATTGTGCTGAATGGATACTGAAAGTCATTCCTTGAAATAACTGTATACTTGAATTCTGGAATCACAGACTCTTTCATTAGAAGAGATCTCTATAGTCTTCTTGGTTAGGATAGCCAACTATGGGCATTGGAGTGAACAAGTTAAGACTTGAGACTCTAATCTTCTGGGTGGGTGCAATAGCAATGATAGGATGATTCTGAATTGCTGCCAGATGTTCTGAGCCAGGAAAAATGGCTCAGAGCAGAACACCAGGCACTGCTCTTATAGAGGAGTTCAGTTCCCAGCACCCATGACCCCCTGTAACTACAGCTCCAGGGGGTAGCTAATGCCTCTGGCTGCTACAGACACACACACACACACACACACACACACACACACACACACTACTTTTAAAATAAATAAAACTGAAGTGCTCACCAGACTTCAGCTCCCACTTCTTTGAGGAAGACATTGCCTTGATCCATCACCCTTCCCTTAATCCAGAAGCCACAGACCGATAAGTTTAGCCCCTTCTCTGAGCACTCTAACTGTATTTTCCTTCACTGGCATTTTCACAGTTGGACAGGCTAGATAGAACAAAAGAACCAAGTCAAGCTATATGAATTCTAGCCAATTATCGTAAGTCATGCCTGGCAAGCAGAGCTAGTATGTGGTGGCTAATGTTGTCTCTTACACTTTTCCAACCCAGGGTCATAGAGTGAGGTGCTCCTCCACCTCAAAATGCTGTTTGCACACTCTATGGCTCAAATGTTAGTCAAGCTGGTACTGAATCTACTTGTTCCCATTCAGATTCCTCTATTGTGCTCAGTGACTAACCTTCTGGTAAAAAGAATCCTTAGCCTGGTTACAATCAGGAGCATGTGGCCTCACACTGACACCTTAAATGGCAGCATGCTATAAGGCCTAAAATGATGACTTCCACTGTCCAGTGAGGGGGCTAGAGGAGATGGCTTAGTGACTGAGTGCCCACTGCTCTTGGAGAGGACCAGAGTTTAGTTCCTGGCACCTGAATGACAGCTCACAACCTCCTGTAACTCCAGTTCCAGGGATCCAATGCATTCTTCTAGCTTCCAGGGTACCCACACACGAGTAGTATGCATTCAGAAATACACACACATACACATAAATAAAAATAAATGTGAGTTCTCTCAACATACATGCAAAGCACTGTGTCTGGAGCAGGTAGACATAGTATTTGAGATCTGGAAAAAATCCACCAAAATGAGGAAGTGTCATGATTGTGAATGGTGCATTAAACAATACCAATCCAATTCTCTTCTACCCCATCTTAATCTGGTGTGGTGATATACTGTGCACCCCAATAAAATGTCTCTGGGGATCAGAGGACAGAGCCAGCCACTAAATTAAAGACACAGGTCAGGCAGTGGTGGCACACACCTTTAATTCTATCACTTGAGAGGCAGAGATCCATCTGGATGTGTAAGTTCAAGGCCACACTGGAAACAGAGCCAGGCATGGTGGCACACACCTTTACACCTTTACTTGAGATCTTGTATCTTTGCTTGGGAAGGACACATGCCTTTAATCCCAGGAAGTAATATGGCAAGACACAGAAAGGTATATAAGGAGTGAAGAAACAGGGACTCACTCTCTTGAAACTGAGGATTCCCTAGAGGTAAAAATTTGTGCCTGGCTTGCTCTGCCTCTCTGATCTTTCAGCTTTCACCCCAATATTTGGCTTGAGGTTTTATTATAAGACCTTTAAGATTCGTGTTACAATCTGGTGTTTTTCAAGTGATGGCCTCTATTACAATCGCCTAAGGAATATATTACGTATACATGTCACCCACCCAGCTGAACCAGAAACTGTGGGTATGGGCTGAAGGAACTGCATGCTTAACAGGCATCCAAAGACACATATGTGTCTAGATCTGCAGCTAAGCCTGCAGAAAAGATCACAAAAGGAACAAAAAGCCCAAAGTGAAGGTTGAGGACGCCAATCCCTGTCATAAACATTTCCAAAAGCATGTGAACACAACTGCGACTGATCAGCTGATGCAAGCGCCATTTACAAACAGGCCCTGCCATACAGTCTGTTTACTGGTCATCATTTAAGCAAACCAAATGAACTGCAACGACGCCTAGGCCTCTGTCTCACTGTCCTTGACCACATAGGTTTCTCGTTGCTGGGCAACCCATTTCTCAAAACTACTAGGTATTTCAGGGCACTGAATTGAGAAGCAATGGATCCTTGGATTTTCCTCTGCGATGTTAATAAAATGTCTTCTCCTCGGAGGCAGTACAGGTTTCAATTTGCTTTCTTCTCAATTTGGGCATTTCAAAACAACTGACTTCTGCATGCCCTTTTACTCACCAGTGCCCTGGAAGACTGGCTTGCCAAACACTGCTCACATGATTGAGGTGAGGCACAAACAAAGTCAGTGTGCCACTGCCGTGTCTATGAAGAGAGTGTGTAGGTGTCTTTAAACCCCTCGCAATTCTGCCTCGACAGCGATAAGAAGGCTACAAAACAAGCAGCAGGTGCAGTACAGTGCCCTGTAAATAATCGCTGCCCGCTGCGTTACCAACAGTCAGTGAAGCGCTTGGTCTTGGGCAGTGAGTACAAGACAAGCCCTGAAGGGCAGAATCTGAGCAGGGGAGAACAGCACGGGCAGGAGTCCCAGAAGGCCCTGGGGAGCACGCTGGGAAAAGAGTCAGATGTGCCTCCATAACTGTCCCATGGTCTCAGTTGATGAAGGCCAGATATTTCACACAGATGTATGATGTCACACACACATGAGAACCAGCAGTCTGGGTAAGCTCAACTGGTGGTGATTAAGAGAAAACCTATAATGAAATCGTTCTCACATGCTCAGAGATGGTATGTAATGGTCATGACTGAGTCACAGTATTTATGAAAGCCATGACCAGTTTACTTAGAACTGTTCCCTGGGCCTGTCTGTCTTCAGTATTCCTCCCCAAGAAAAAGCATGACGTAAGATTCAGACCGGGTGGTGTGCGGCTCAGCCGTCGAGCGCTTGCTCAGTGTGTACAAAGGCCTGGCCCTCCTCCCCACTATCAACACATCAGTGTTGCCTCTCAAGAGCCAAGGCCCACCAGACACCATTGGTAAATCACTAGGCCAATCGGTGCTTCAATTTCACAGCAGCTCATATTGTTCAATACACTGGGGCTCAAACAGTATAGCCTAGATCACTTTCCTAATTCCTAGACGTCTTCCTGTAAGCCAAGTGATTCAGGTCTGTAATCCCAGTACTCAAGTGAAGCTGAGGGAGGAGACTCACAAAACTTGAGGCTAGTTTGGACGGCAGTGGAGATCACGGCCAACCTGGGATACATAGCAAGACCCTGACTCGTTAAGGAAACACTAGAGTCTCCTTGTAAATGTTTCGTACACACTCAAGAACATACAATGATTTAGTATGTGAGAAATAAGACAATTCAAAAACAGATATTGTAAATAATTGGTGTCTGACTAAGCCCTATGGGAGAAAAGACTTGCATACATAGCCCAAAGTCAGATTTTGTACCCAAATTAAGGCTTTACATATGTCATGAAAACCGGAAACCCGAGTGACACATTTGTTTGATATTAAGTGATATATGGCAAACATGTTATTATGGTTTAAATCATAAATTATCTCCAAAGGCTCATGTGTTAAGAGTTGGCTGCCAGCTGATGGACCACTAGATGACAGGAGCTCTAATGTCAACCGTGTCATGGATTCATAGCTTGACAGCACTGCTGGGGAGTGATGAAATCTAGGAGATGGGGAATTGAAGTAGACCAGTGGGAGCATGCCCTGGCCTCTAGTCCCTGTCTCTTCCTTTTTGCTTTCAGCAAGAAAGAACCTTAAGGTGAAGCACTTTCCTTCATACCGGTACATACACCATGATGTTGGGCTTCCCCATGCCCCGACCCCAGAGCAAGAGTGCCAACTATGAACTGAAGCCCTGCAATTGTGAGCTAATCAAAACAGAACTTTCTACTTTATTTCAGGTATTGATTTAAAGCTATAAAAGGGTGTCTAATACACATGTAACATATAATAGGCAAACAAATCATCTCAAATATATACAAAAATTTCTTAACATCAGGTACACACACAAAAGCACACACAACTTCTACACATGCTCAGTAAACAGATGAAGACTTTCAGGACTTAATTAGTTGTGTGTGTGTGTGTGTGTGTTTGCGCGCGCGCACACACGCGCTATGCATGTCTATATGCATGCAACCTTGGTAGGTGGGCACAAAGGCACTCATAAAGACTGTGGCTCTGTAATTCCAAAGATAGCCCCGCACAGCACTGTGCTTCTGCAGAGACCAGGAAAGTGCTTGCCGGCCAGCACAGGTGGGGTTTTTTGTTTGTTTGTTTGTTTGTTTGCTTGTTTGTTTGTTTTTCATAGCATTCTAGTTAGGTTTTTGTTTTTGTTTTTTTACAGTCTCATTTTTACCAAAACAGCTATCTTTTTCTAAAAATGATGCTTGCTTCACCCAACACTATATAAAACCAATAAAGAAAAAAAAGATGCTTTTATGCTTTAGAAACTGACTTCTGGTTTCCTTTTCCCATGCTCATCCTGCCCTCCTGGAACTATCACCCTCAACTACTTGACTACAGTCTCAACTAGTGGTGAATCAATTCCTACCAGACACCTGTGAACTGGATGTCCCAGGAGTGAAGGGAAGCCATACTTATGCTAAAGACTCTATCTACAGGGCTGACTGATCTAAATTTCATGATTGTGGTGTAGTTGGAATGTTGTAGATCCATAGCCAAATTCTCTTTAAGCCTTTAGTCCTTCACTGCTCACCTCGATGTCTGACATAACATCCTTGGGACTACCAGATAAATTCTTTTTGGAATGCATTAACAGACCACTCACTTCCACCAATCCAAACTAACAGCCAATTCCACCAATGCGTTTGATAAGTGCCTGGTGGCTTTCTTACTCTGTAACTATGATGAAGTTGAATCCACATTGGAACACGGAGAAACCTGAATTTGTGGCCCATGATCACTCATTACTTGGCCTAAGAATAAACCCTCTCTTCCCCTCTGAGACAAAGGCTGTTTTACATGAATAGATGAATGAATGTTTCTATTCACTGACAATAAACACATCCCCCACCTTACACTTACTGACTTGTTACTGTACTGGCTGTGACTAGACTCTGGGGCTTTGTGATTAAAGCGATTGCTACAAGGATTTACAAACCCCAAGTCACATGAGCTTGAGCAGGAGCCTCTCCTCTCCTAAGGATTTCCTTACAGATGACTTGCACTTTTGAGTGTTGACATGCTTCTCACCAACTGTCACGGAGCTATTCTTGGTCCTCCAGAAAACAAGATCTGTGGACTGATGATGGCCGTGAATAGCTGAAACCTCTAAAACAATTTTAAAAGGCATTTTTATGGTGTTGGATCAAAATTAATTAAATTGGGACTACTTTGTATGACTTTTAACATTTCATTTTCCAGTAATGACTTTTGTTTTTATTTTATCAAAGAACCAGGTCATGACAGATTAAAATTTTAAGTTCTAAATTTTTTGAAAAGTTATTCTATTTGGTTTACAAAACTTATACAGAGCACTACTGGGTATGACAGTATATTGTTTCATGTAAAAATGCCAGAATGCCTTAGTTTGAAACATGAAAATCCTCATGGATGCTGTGTGCCATGATTCCTGGAGAGACACAGACAAAGGTCTACTTAGGCCAGCTCACGGCTGATGACAGACCAGTGAGGACACCATCCAAATTCAACTTGGTGAACCAATGAGTTTTATCGGGGTGGCTTATGGACGCAGAAATAACTCAAAAACAGCTGCATCACTAAAAGCCCATCCCCGAATGGGTGAGGGCTCACAAAAGCTGGAAACCTAGGACATCACACAGCCTGAGGCGGCTCACAGGTGGGAGAGTGTCCTTGCCAGGCTGCTCGGCTGATCTGAGTGTCTCTCAGCTGTCCTTACTGGTTACACGTTTGGAGAGGAGAGAGGAGCCTAGGGAGTCTGCTCAGTCTCACCTGAGCTCTCCGAGTTGTTTCCTTTCTGAGTTTAAGGAGCTTCCCTGCAGGATGTTTTACCACCACTGCCCCCCTTAGAACTGCGGTTCTAACCCTTCCTAATGCTGTGACCCTTTAATACAGTTCCTCATGTTGTGGTGACCCCAACCATAAAATTATTTTCATTGCTACTTCATAACTGTAATGTGCTACTGTTGTGAATCATAATGTAAATATCTGTGTTTTCTGATGGTCTTCCACCAAGGGGTTGTGACCCACAGGTTGAGAAGCAATAGCTTAGACCATCCTGTGTTTTAGCAAGTTCCCCTGAAGGGCTTCATCTCAGAAGAAAACTGCTTCACAATCTGGATGGGTTTGGCTTGCTTCTCTTCTTGCAGTCTCATCAGGACACTAAGAACTCCAACAAAGAAACAGAAATATAAAACATAAACTGAAATGCTGGGGGAAAAACATAATAACAACAACAATCCTATGGGAAAGTCTCAGTAATAGAATGGACCAAGGAGAACAGAGACTGAGCTTGGAACAGTCTAACAAGGACAGAGGATAGGATTAAGGTACCAGTGGGAATTTCACATTATACTCTGATGAGACCAAAGCTGGGCAGAGAAGAAGAAGACTCACCCTAAAGGCATAGAGTCATCTCCAAAGGAAGTCTAACAGAAAACTTCCCAGAGTTACAGAGGAGATGCCAGTCCAGACACAGGGACATTAGGACACCCAGCAGACCAGGCTAGAGAACCCCCCTTTATCACATCACAGTCAAAGTACTAAACATACAGAGGGATAGACAAAACACTAAACATAGAGAGTGATGGACAAAACTATAAACATACAGAGTGATGGACAAAACACTAAACATAGAGAGTGATGGACAAAACACTAAACATAGAAAGTGATGGACAAAACTCTAAACATACAGTGATGGACAAAACACTAAACATACTGAGTGATGGACATATACTAAAAGCTGCAAGCGAGAAACACCAAATCACATAGAAAGGCAGGCCATCAGAATAACAGCCTATTTCTCAACAGAAACTTTAAAAGCCACAGAGGCTTATAAGGATGTATTTCACACTCTGAAGACAACAGTTGCCAACCCAGACTGCTACGTCCAGCAAAGCCATCTGTCATAACTGAAGGAAAAACAGGAACTTTTCATGATAAAAACAGACTAAAGGAATTATGACCACCACTAAGCCAGCTCTACAGAAGGTATTTGAAGGAATCTTTGAGACTGAAAAACAAATAAGCAAAACCCATCCATCAGGCCACAAGAAATAATAAACTGTGCTAAAACATAGTCAAGTGAGAGAGGAGGTAAAATAATTACAAAATAAAACAAAATGATCGGAATTGAATATACTTTGCAATAACAACTCTGAGGACAAACGATCTCAATTCTGCCAATCAAAAGGCATGGTAGTGAGGTAGCTGATCTTGGTGGACAACTTGACTATGAAATAATCCATGAGAGAAAGTTACAGACCATCAGCAGAGTGAGCCAGTGCAGAGTATAAGAGTGGCTTTATTTTTGGGTGGTGACCTGCTCTTGGCAAACGTCTCAGAAAGATGCTTGGTGCCAAAGTCAGGGGTACAGCCTTTTTGTTTTGTTACAGTGTTGCTTTTTTTCTTTAAAGATTTATTTTATATATATGAGTGCTCTATCTGCATGTATGACTTTATGCCAGGAGAGGGTATCAGACTGCACTAGAGATGGTTGTGAGCCACCATGTGGTTGCTGGGAATTGAACTCAGGACCTCTGGAAGAACAACAGGTGCTCTTAACAGCTGAGCCATCTCTCTAGCAGGTACAGAGTTTTTAAAGCCAAAAAACACACAGACCACAACTATATCAATGTTAGATGAGGGGCAGAGCAGCCTTGCAAGATCTGTTTCAGCAGAACAGAGCAGTTACTTCAGACACATCACCACAATTTTGATTTATACCTTTATCAGTTACTTTAGTTTATGTTTAGTTGATACAAACTTTATTTTGGTTAATGCGTCTAGACCTTGGCCAGGATCATGGAAATCCCAAATATGCTGTCAAGGCAAATATGGCTGTTGGGGGAAAGAGGGCTGAGAAATAGAATCAAGACCTTAGTGACTTTAGTTTGTTCAACTACACCTGGAATCAACTAAAATGCAACTAGCTGGGCACACCTGTGAGGATTTTCTTGATTGGATGGGAGGGGACGGACAACCCACAGAAAAGGATATCAAAGACGGAAGCATTTTTTTGTGTGTTTTGTTTTTTGCTTTCTGCCTGCTTGCCTTTACTCTTGCTGGCAACTTCATCTAAGCCAATGCTAGGGCATTCCTCCACTGGTACTAAAACCCAATTTTTAGGACTCCAACATAGGCCAAAGACCAGCTGAGACATCCAGCCTCATGGACTGAACAACTACTGTATTCTTGCCTTTTGTTGGGAGACGGTCATTATTGGACGAGCTGGACCACAGCTTGTAAGTCACTCTAATAAATCCCATTCTATTCATTCTATTCATTCTGTCCCTCCAGAAAACCCTAAGACAAGTTGGCGGATAAAAAAGCAAGAACTATTTGTTGTCTCCAACAAACACACCTCACCACAAAGGAGGAAAAGGTATAAAAAGGTGTTCCAAGCAAGAAGACCTAGGGAACAAGCAGGTGTCACTGTTCTACTATCTGACAAAACAGACCATAAACCAACACTAGTGAGGAAAGATAGTGAAGCCTGCCTCACACCACTGAAGGGCACAATCCATCAGATGACATTAAGATTCTAACCATGTATGGACCAAACACAGATAAATCCAATTCATTAAAACAAATACTACTAGACCTAAAGTAACAGATTCACCCCAGCACAGTAATAGTGGGCAACATCAATATAATACACCACTCTCACCAATGGATAAGCCATCCTAATGAGAAAGAGAAATACCTGAATCAAATTACATCACAGGTCAAATGGATCTAACAAACTTCTTTTTCTCAGCAGCCCACAGAACTTTCTATAAAATAGATCATATATTAGGATACAAAGCAAGTTTTTTTTTTTTGTTTTGTTTTTTGTTTTTTCGAGACAGGTTTTCTCTGTGTAGCTTTGCGCCTTTTCCTGGAACTCACTTGTTAGCCCAGGCTGGCCTCGAACTCACAGAGATCCGCCTGCCTCTGCCTCCTGAGTGCTGGGATTAAAGGCGTGTGCCACCACCGCCCAGCTCAGCAAGTCTTAAATAATAAGAGAAGTAAAACAATTCCTTGTAATCTATCTGATCACAATGGAGCAAGACTTCAAAGCAAAAGCAAGAGAAACCTTAGCATGCACACAGAGCCATGGAGACTGAATAACACACTACTGACTAGTGGGTGGGTCCTTAAAGAAATCAAGAATAAAATAAAAACATTCCTAGACAAATGAAAATGAAAACACAAAATAACCTGAGATACACTGAAAGCAGTCTTGGGGTGATTTTTATTTTGGCTCTAAGAGCATACATTAAGAAATCACAAGCTCCCAAATAAATAACTGAATGACTATAGTAGTTGGAATGAGAAATGTCCTCTATAAGCTCAAGTATATGAACACTTGGTCTGCAGCTGGTAGCACTGTTTGGGAAAGTTATGGAATTGTGAAGTATGTCAGTGGGGGTGGGCTGGGGTGGGCTTTGAGGCTCTACAGCCCTGTTCCACGTCTTGTTCTTTCTCTGCTTCTTGTAGGACAAAAATGTAATCAGCCAGCTTCCTGCCAGGCACCTGTTGCCATGCCTTCCTCGCCATTATAGACAACCCTGTCTGGTACAGTAGCCAAAGCTGCTTTTGGTCATGACATTTAATCACAGCAACAGAAAAATAACTAATGCAATGGTTAACCTTAAGGCCTTGCAAAAAGAAGAACCAGAGACAGAAAGAACTCCCTAGGATCAGGGTAGAAAGGAATGATATGCAAACAAAACAACAATGCAAAGAATCAATGAAACAAAGAGGTCTTTGAAAATGTAAACAATATAGACAAACTCTTAGCCAAACTAAACAGATTCAATTTACTAGAGATAAACAGGAGCCATACAAGATACCAATGAAATTGAGAAAGCCATCAGATCTTACCTAAGAAAGCCTACATTCCACTAAAATGGGAAATCTGAAAGGGAATGAATTTCTGTATGGATACGATCTACCAAAATTAGACTAACACAAGATAACATTTAAACAGGTCTATAACAAGCAATGAGATTGAAGTCATAATTAAAAATCAACTAAAAGTGCCGGGCGGTGGTGGCGCACGCCTTTAATCCCAGCACTCGGGAGGCAGAGCCAGGCGGATCTCTGTGAGTTCGAGGCCAGCCTGGGCTACCAAGTGAGTCCCAGGAAAGGCGCAAAGCTACACAGAGAAACCCTGTCTCGAAA
This sequence comes from Peromyscus maniculatus bairdii, assembly GCF_049852395.1. Lineage (NCBI taxonomy): Eukaryota > Metazoa > Chordata > Mammalia > Rodentia > Cricetidae > Peromyscus > Peromyscus maniculatus. The sequence continues at coordinate 71,560,912 of NC_134860.1, read as the reverse complement.
AACCAAAAAAAAAAAAAAATCAACTAAAAGTAAAGTCCCAGGCTCAGATATATTCACTGGTAAATTTTACCAGATCTTCAAGGAACAAATATCAACATCTTAAAACTGCTACATAATAAAGAAAAGAAAGAACATTATCAAACTTTTTTTTTTTTTTATAAAACTAGTACCATCCTATCAACCAGATAAAGATGTAACAAAAAGCTGTAGACCAATTTCCCTGAGAAGCAGACAAGAATTCTCAAAATACTTGCCAGGAGAATTAAAACAAGTCATTTATCACGATCAAGTTGGCTTTATTCCAGAAACACAGAGATGGTTCATATCCATGAATCAATAAATGCTCTAAATTATATGAATTGTCTCAAGAACAGAAATCAGGGTCATGAGTAGATGCTGAAGAGGCTTTTGACAAAATCCAACACTGCTTCATGTTAAAAGTCCTGAAGAAACTCAAATAGGAGGAACCTACTTCAACACAATGAAGGCTACACATAGCAAAGCCATAGCCAATACTGTATTAGATGGCATAGAAGCAGTGGTTCTCAACCTTCCTAATACTACAGCCCTTTAATACAGCTACTCATATTGTGGTGACTCCCAACCATAAAATTATCTTCGTTGCACTTCATAACTGTAAATTTGATAGTTATAAATGGTAATATAAGTATCTGTGTTTTCCAATGACCTAGGTGACAAGGGATCCACAGGTCCCCTGTGAAATGTAATTTGACCCCCTGGGAGTCACAACCCACAGGTTGAGAGCCAATGAAATAGAGGACAACTCAAAGCATTTTTACTAAAATCAAGAACAAGTCAAAGTGCCCACTCTCTCTGCTCTTATTCAATATAGTACTCCAAGTCTCGGCTAAAGCAATGAGAAAAAAATCAAAAGGAATACAACAGAAAAAGAAATCAAAGTATCTCTATATGATTCTATACATGAGACACTATAGAGTCTACCAGAAAACTCTTAGAACTGATAAACTAAGTCAGCAGGATACAAAATGAACATACAAAAATCAACAGCCTTCCCATGCACCAAGGACAAGTATACTGAGAAAGAAATCTGGGAAACAATTCTATTCACAATTAACAAAACACAAACCAATAAACTTGGAGAAAGAACTCTACAATTAACACTTTAAAACAGTGAAGAAACAGAGGAAGACACTGAACAATGTAAAGACCTCTTATGCTCATGAATTGGTATGATTAATAGTGGGATGATGGCCATGCTACCAAAAACCATCTACAGATCCAGTGCAACCCCAATCAAAATTCTACAGATATTGTCCACAGAAACAGAAAAAAAAAACCAACCAATCTTATAATTCACGTGGAAGCACAAAAGTCTCTAGATAGCTAAAGAAATCCTAAACAAAAATAATGCTAGAGATACCACCATTATCTGATTCTAATCTACCACAGATCCATAGTAAACAAACACACAAACAAAAAACAGCATGGTACTGTCACAAAAACAGACACAAAGATCAGTGGAATAGAGTCAAGGAACCAGATAGAAGTCCATGCACCTACAGCCTCCTGATTTTTACTAAGATACCAAAAATACACTGAAGAAAAGAGCATCAGCCACAAATGGTGCTGAGGAAACTGGATATCTACATGTAGAAGAATGAAACTAGATCCTAATCTCTCAACCTGCACAATGGATTAGGAACCTCAACATAAGACTACCTACCCTGCAACTGCTAGAAGCCTAAGGCATCCACTTCAAGTCTAGGCACAGGTAAAGTAAGGACTTTCTGAAGAAGACTGATTGCACAGAAAATAACATCAATAATCAACAAATGAGACCTCAGGAAACTGCAACACAAACTGTCAATAAATGATGAGGCAGCCCAGAAAATGTGAGAAAACCCTCACCAGCTATACATCAATAGACAAATAAATCAAGCAACTAAAAATATAGAAAACAACCCAATTTTAAAGGAACTGAACAGAGTCTTGAAATACAAATGACTAACAGGCTTTTTTTTTTAAGTGTTCAACAATGATTTAATATTCAGTCATCAGAGAATGCCAGTTAAAACTACCTTGAGATTCTACCTCACCCCACTCAGAACAGTGATCATCAAGAAAACAAATGACAACAAATGCTGGTAAAGATGGGGAAAGGGGACACTTGGCCTCTGTTTATGTGAGTGTAAATTAATATAGCCACTATAGTGTGGAGGTTTCTCAAAAAGTGAAAACAAGAACTAGCGTATGATCTAGAAATACCATTTCTGATCATATATCCAAAGGACTCCACATCCTACCTGTAATAGAGACTTGCACAACCATGTTCACTGCTGTTCTACTAACTATAGCTAGGAAACAATCAACCTAGATACTCATCAACTGATGAATAATGAAGTGTGCTACATGTACAGAGCAGAATTTTAATCAGCTGTAAGGAAAAACAAACTTGGGAAATTTTCAGGAAAATGGAATAAACTGGAAAATAAACTAAATCAGAGAGAGATAACCAAGCCCAGGACGACAAACACTAAGTTCTCTCTAGCATGTGGGAGCCTAGCTTTGACATTTTAGACGTGTATGTTTAACCTGGAGTGTCTGGAGAGTTAGGAAGCCCGGGGGGGGGGGGGGGGGGGGGGGGAAGACCACGACACGGGGGACAGGACACGACACGACATGACTTCAATGGAGGAGATAGCAGAATACGATCTGGTATTCATTATGTAGACCAGGCTGGCTCTAACTAACAGAGACCCTCCTATATGAATACAGATGTTAGTCAGTGGGGCTGATCCTGGTTTCCAGGAACTCATGGATTTGTAATCCCAGCTCTTCAATGTCATTTTAGTTACCAACTTCTAAATCAACACTACTGTCTTACTCTTTCATTTTCAACTTTTGAAAATCAAACCTTCAATTTTACATTTTTTCACACTACAAATTACTAAAATCTGAAAACTGACTAGCACACACTTTTCTCCTTCCTGTTTCCACAGAAAGCACAGATTTTCACTACAGTTCTTTACACTGGCCTTGGTCTAACAGTTTCTCTAAATACAGTTCTTCACTGGATAGTACATGTCACCAACACCAGCAGCTTTAGTTTAGTTTTTGCTTTCCCTCCCGACCACACACATCTGAGATTTAGGATCTACCAAGCCAATGAAGAGGCAAAATTAGGATTAGTGCTGCAGCTCAGTAGTCAAGTGTTTGCCTGGCAAAGGAGGCCATAAATTCCAACCCCCAAATCATCTACGTAACCACAGACACACACACACTTAAAATTTGTTACAGTCTCCACAGAAACTAGTGTAGTGTATATGGACTCTAACTTAACTATAAACTAGAGATTTTAAGTGCTAAAATGGGCTTTTTAAGGAAGAGGTACATAGGGCCATAAAGAGAAAAGCATCCTATATACCCTCCCCAAATTGAAAGATACAAACATACACGTAAGAAGTAATAATGATACATATACTAGAAAGGATGTCTGTGAACAGCAGAATTCTACTGAATCCTCTGTAGAAAGCTTTAGAGCATGTACTGGGACATACAGCTGTACAATCTACAAATTGGCTCCTTAAACCTACTTACGAAAATGATCACCTACAACTGTTATTTCAAAAGAAAAGAAAATACATTACTCCAAATTACATTGGGAAACGTTTATTATATTGGCAATCTTAATTTTGCCCAGCAAGTTCTTAATAAATGTCTTAGATCTCAACCTGCAGGTGTTTTTACCACCACAGAATCATGAAGACTTGCAGTTATCATTGTCCTGTAATGATGAATTTGATGTTCAAATAATCAACATGTTACTTCTCTGAAAGACTTAGAAGATATTCTGAGGAGTGCTTGAAAGTTCTGTGTATAAATAATGATTGATACATTTAAGATACAGTTAGGATCTATTTGATGCTGTCGATAAATATTTCTTACACAAAACAATGTTTTAACATGCCACTGTTCTAATGAGGCAGTTCTTAGATATATTTTCATACTAAAGAATAAAGCTTTATCTTTGTAGTTATTTTATTTATAGGACTCTTAGCAAAGAAGAACTTTGTATCCAACAGAAAAGAGGTGTACTCCAAGTGACATTCTGTAGAGGAAGCAAAAAAGATGGTTGCAACAAAAGAAACCAGCACTTTGCATCTTATATTCTTTATACCAACAGTTCATTCTGAGCAGCAGAATCAAATGCAGACCAAATGCTTTTAAAGGTTTGTGAGGCGCTATATGGCGAGTACATTCTCCACACACTAAAAAAAGGGACAATAGCTGAGACCACAGTATAATAAAGAGTTACAGCACATTAACACCTCAGCCAGTCACCAAGTTCTTGCTTAGATTGGCAACTCAAACTTCACATCCACGTGGGCTTCTTTAGCTAAGCTCACTATTTCAGAGAGCTTTACAACCTGAAAGAGAGAACAGGGCATCTCTGATTCTATGTTCATAAAAAGGTGAACACATTATAAACCAAGGCAAAATGAATACAGAATAATTTTCATTTAAAACACTAGGGCTATTCTGACATTGCTGTTAGTCACACAACTGTCTTTTAGGAACTGACACTTGCAAGACTGTTAAGTCTGACATTCTTCATAACATATAGTCAACTAAATATGTTCTGATAAAGATATATAACTAGACACATCTTACCTAAATTTGATCTTGAAGACAAAGACAGTGAGTACCCTTATAAGATACCACAATTCAAAGCACAACTAAATAAAATCTACTTTGAAAAAGCTTATAAGCTTAATTTATAATACTGGGGTAGGAGTTTAGATATAAGAATTGCTGGTAGGTTTTCTGTGAGGTAATGATATCAACAAAAACTCCAATGCCCTGTAAGATATGAGAATATCTGTTTCCATACAAAATGTCATACAAATTAGACATGTCTAAAACCAAAATTCAGCTTCTCTCCCAGTAAAGTAGTTACAAAAAAGAGTCTAGGGTTATAGAAATATGACTTTAAATAAGTGAATTTATATAAGCTATTTCTTCATCCATACATGGAAATTTTACCACCAGGAGACTTCTTGAGGGGGGGCGGGGCAGGAAGCATTGTCAAACCTAGTCAATACTACAGACTGAACTTCCAGTTTAGGAGAAAATATAGAGAACAGAAGAACATAATAAATAGATAATACCCAGGATTGCAACCATTAACTCCAGACCAAGGGAGACTCTACAGGACCTTAACACAGTATTTAACAAACTCCAGAGAAGGATTACTTTAAAACAGGAGGGCTACAGATTTAAAAATGCAGTTATATATTACCCAACTGCATGCAGTACAAACAGTTTGACCCCACATCTAACAAAGAACCTAGATGGTATGAAATAACCACTGAACTTTCACAATAGGCACGCCAGCATCCTATTTGATTTTTATTTATTTTTTTGGTTTTTCAAGACAGGGTTTCTCTATATAGCCCTGGCTATCCTAGAACTCGCTTTGTAGACCAAGATGGCCTTGAACTCACTGAGATCCACTGCCTCTGCCTCACAAGTGCTGGGATTAAGGCGTGCGCCACCAGTGCCTGGCTCCAACTACCACCTGGTCAAGGTCCTATTTAAACAACAGCAATTCCTTACATCATTATACTACTTCACCTTCATAAGCATGATGGGATGTATAAAATGATATACAGGAAGATTTACTAACTAATAATAAATGAGAGAAGAAATAGGAAAGAGTATAGATTAGACCAGATTGGGCACAAATTGGCCATTGTTTAAGATGAACAATAAATATAAGGTATAAGAAGTTCTAAAAAAAGAAATATTTTTTTTCAATTCTCATTGCCTCCAAACTCTCCTGCATTGTCCAGTTTGAACAAGAATCTCTTACGTTGATTTCTTTTAGTAATCTCCCACTTGCTGACCACCTGGTCTGGATCCTTGGATAGAAATCCCCACCTTTCCTGTTGCATTTGAGGCTGAGTACAATCTTTATCCCCCACTGCAAACTCCATCTTAGCAATATGAAGATTGCTGTCACTCCCCAGAATTAAGCTTGCTTTCCATATATTTAGACTAAGCACTAATATTAGCAGTATTAATACTTTGCTGGATCATTTTAGAATCTAAAGACCTATAGATCCTTCCCATACAAATTTTTCCTTAGATAATCAGAGCCCACTTACCATTTTAGCAGCTTCATCCAAATCATCACAAGCAAGAATTTTAAGTTGACTGTCTGCTATTAGTGCTTTAGCATCATCAACTCGTGTACCTGGAAACAATTTACACAAATATAAGTAAATGAGTTAAATATACATATATGTGTGTGTGTATATATGTATACACACACAAAAGCATTTAAAATCTTTTTCACACTGTAAGTATTTTAGCAAAGGAGCTTCTATTATTTAACACAAATACTTATTAAGAAAAATACTGTAAGAGCTTAAAATTACCTTATGAAATATTTCATTTTATCATATCCATAGTAATAAAAGCAAAGTCAGAATCTCAGAAAAATCACAAAACACATCACTGTTGTGGAATATTATTTTAATTATGTAAAGATGTATGACATCTGTTTAAGTTGTGGAATATTACTTTAACTGTGTAAGGTGTGTTATATTTGTTTATGCTGCATTTGTTTAACGATGTAAGGATGCATGTTTAATTATGTAAAGATGTGATGCATCTGTTTCACCTTGCTTGCCTAAGGCACCTGATAGGTCTAATAAAAAGCTGAAGGGCCAATAGCTAGGCAGGAGAGGGCTAGGTGGGACTGGCGGGCAGAGAGAATTAGCAGGAGAAATCTAGGCAGGAGGAGGAGGAGAGCACAAGGGAGAAAGAGAGGGACATGCCTGGGGCCAGAAGCCAGGCAACCGCCAGCCAGACACGGAAAGAGCAGGAAAGTAAAATAGAAAGAAAGGAAGAAAGGGAGGGAGGGAGGGAGGGAGGGAGGAAGGAAGGAAGGAAGGAAGGAAGGAAGGAAGGAAGGAAGGAAGGAAGGAAGGAAGGAAGGAAGGAAGGAAGGAAGGAAGGTTAAAAAAAAAGCCCTGAGGCAAGACACAAAGAGACACAGATTAGAATAAGAGATAAGGCTGAGCATTCATAACTAATAATAACTCTCTGTGTCATGATTTAGGAGCTGAATGATAGTCCAGAAGAAAAGTCTAACACATCATATTACACAGAGCAAAACTTTGAGCATTTTTTGCCCAGTGTAGTAAATTAAAAAAAATAAATAAATCATTGTGGTGGTCTGAGTGAGAGATGATGCTTACAGGCTCACGTATTTGAACATGAGTCCCCTGTTGCCAGCGCTGTTTGGGAAGGTTACAGAACTTTTAGGACAGAGAGACCTGTTGGTGGAAGTACATCACTAGAGATGGGTTTATAGCCTCCTACATCACTGTGTGTATGACTGAGATGGGAGTTCAGCTTCCTGCTCCTGCACAGTGCCTTGTCCACTATTATGGCTACTTTGTCCTCTGTAATTGTAAGCCACAATAAACTCTTCCTTGAGTTGCCCTTTTGTTTTTGTTTTGCTTTTTTGAGACAGGGTTTCTCTGTGTAGTCCCAGCTTTCCTGGAACCCGATTTGTAGACCAGGCTGGCCTTGAACTCAGGGATCCGCCTGCCTCTGCCTCCCGAGTGCTGGGATTAAAGGTGTACACTACCCATGCCTTAAGTTGCATTTGATCATGGTATTTTATCACAGCAACAGAAAAATAACTAACACAGTTTCCAAGTTTTATATTTAATACTTTCACTGAAAGGACATAGTTATTTGTAAAATTCTATTTTAAACTAACTGTGCTCCTTACAATTGCATCATTTAAACAATTAGAAACAACATCTCTAACACTCACCTTGTAACCGTACCACGACAGGTATTCTAATTTCTAAGTCTTTTACTGCCATTACTATTCCTTGTGCAATAACATCACATCTCATGATTCCTCCAAAAATGTTGACCAGAATAGACTGCACCTATCAATAAAGTAAATTAAAGGAATAAGTGTTTGTCCTCTTCTCCCAAAACAGCAGTATACGTGTCTTATAAAAATCAATTCCATGGAAACATTTTCAGATAAAACCATCATTTTCTTTTCTTTCAGTCCACTACCAACCACAACTTACTTCTGCTAATTGCAACGCCCGCTTCTATTTGTTTTCTACTATATCCCATACAATAAAACCTTGTAATTCAATCTACTTCCTCGTATTTACCAACAATCATTTCAGATCATATCCTACAGCAATGTCACAGAAAGAAAGCATCACCATTAGTCGCTATCATCTATTATTCTCTTCATTCAGCCCTATCAATACAACCAATGTTTGACTGACTCAAACCCAGGTCATAACACAACTATTTCTCCTCTGAATCACAGCCCCTTTAGCTAATCAAAACTCAATCCCTGACAAGCTGTTCTTGCCAATCTCAGGAGCTCTTTCTTCACCATTGCCTATAGTCTTACTTCTCTAAACTGTCTGCCCAGACATCAACCTCTCTCTCCTGATGTGATCTTACTTCTATCAGTGTATCTCCCAATCTCCTAAGAACTTAAGTTTTCCAAATGCTGAGGACTTTCAAATGCATCTCGAATCATTTGAAGAAGTATAACATCCTGGGGCTGGAGAGACAGTTCAGCAGGTAAGAGTGACTGCTACTCTTGCACAGGACCAGAGTTCAGCTCCCAGCTCCTACATTAGGTGGCTCGCGAGCACCTGTAACTCCCGTTTCAGGAGCTCCTCTTCTGGCTTCTATGGATCCCCACTTACACATACACACACTTGACACACACATATACATGAATGAAAATAAAATGTTTAGAAGTAAGCATATTTACAGCCAATTGTTTACTACACAGTCAACACAACTCAGTTCAGCACATCGATCCCAAAAGCCTTAACCACCGCCCCTGCAGTACAACTGCACCAGCTCCCAGTGCGCCTCATTTCAGCGCATATTATACATATCATATGTACACACACACACACACACACACACACACACACACATTTGTGGTAAATAACTCTATGAGATTCCAAGGAAAAGACAGTAAAAAAAATCTTCTTTAATTCTATCCAGGAACAAGGAATATTTTCCACCTTCTAGCATCTTCTGTGATTTCCTTTTTCCTAAAGTCTAATGCCAAAAACCTAAATTTTGTCAACATCAACAACATTTATTAATGAACTAAGTAATTATGCATGAGTACATATAGTTTCACAATCCCAGGCTTTTGCAGTCAAATAATACCAAGACTATTTTCCTTATGAGTGGCTCCCATGCTAGCTTATCAGAAGCATTAATATCTTTATCTAATTTTATCAAAGTTCTTCACTGTTTGCTAAATTTCAACATTAATTAATTCTGTCAAAGGTTCTCTAACTTGTATTTCACTTAAAGATTTCAATTCCTCTTTTCAAACTATTGTAGTACTCTAAATTTTAATGATGAATTAGCATAATGACATCTACCAATTAATCAAGTTACTTCTCACAACTCCAATTCTAACACATAAGCCCCACCTAACTTACCTTTTTATCTGAAGTGATAAGCCTAAATGCTTCTGTTACTTGCTGGACTGTGGCACCTCCACCAACATCAAGAAAGTTGGCTGGAGCCCCTCCATGTAGTTTTATTATATCCATTGTGGCCATAGCCAACCCAGCACCATTTACTATCAAGAGGGAAAGATGATTTGTATAAGGAACAGAGAAAATACATTAAGTTTTTGAAAGCCAACTGTAACATGAAAACACAGTAGGTACCTAGACAGCCTATGTTCCCATCAAGGCCAATGTAATTAAGATCTGCTTTAGCTGCATCTTTCTCCCTTTCGTCTTCCTGGCTCCAGTCCTGAAGATCAAAGATCTTCTTTTGGCGATAGGCTGAATTTGAATCGAAATTGATCTTTGCATCCATACATAGCACTTAGAGAGGAAAATAAGGAAAGTAATCTTAATTTTATGACAGACACAACAAACTATCCAACAATAAACACAATCTAGTTTAAGGGTAAAGAGGACATTTTAATGTTATTTATTCAAAATATTTCAATTTATATTCACAATGAATTCAAACTGTTTCTTAATGAAAAATAGGAATTTAAAATACCCCAAAGTTATTTTTTCTGCAGCTATCCCAGAACCAAAGAACAAAAAAGAAAAAAACTTTCCTCAAAGACATTACATATTTTTTTTAACCTTTCTAAGAATTAACTGGCTGCGTTCTTACCTAAAAATATTTCCCTTGGGCCCAGATACCATGCCCTCTTATCACTCAAGGATATTCTGTTTTCTGGTAAATCCTAAACCCACTCCTCCTTTCATAATGGCTAAATCCCACTGACCTGCAAAATAGTGTTAATAGTGATGCTAATTTCCTTCAACCCCTCCTCCTCCTCCTCACTCTTCTCATCCTTCGCAGCAGAAACCCTAAAGACTTGAATGTTAAGAGGTGAGAGTCAGCAAACTATGGCCCATGGACCAGATGGCTTTTGCCTATTTCTATTATGACTTGTGAACTAAGAATGTAATTCACAGTTTTAAAAGACTAAGAATAAGAAGTAGAATAGAGCCAGGCGGTGGTGGCGCACACCTTTAATCCCAGCACTCGGGAGGCAGAGCCAGGCGGATCTCTGTGAGTTCGAGGCCAGCCTGGGCTACCAAGTGAGTTCCAGGAAAGGCACAAAGCTACACAGAGAAACCCTGTCTCAAAAAAAAAAATCAAAAAAAAAAAAAAAAAAAAAAAAGTAGAATAGGAGAATAGGGGAACAAAAATTAGAAAAACTCCAAGCCTCAAGACTGTAAATGGCTGATAAAGCATAAAGTACATAGGAATTACCAACCTGTTAAACTATGTGCCTATCATTCACTCCTTTATTTCCCTCACTTTTTTTTTTTTTTTTTTTTTTTTGAGGTATTATGTGTATCTAACACAGAGCACAGCAAAGTTCTACCTGTGATCTACATCCCAACCTTTGGTTGTTTGAGACAGGGTCTTACTGTAAGTCAAACTCACAGTCTTCCCCCTTCATCTTCCACAAGAATCAGAGGCACATGACACCATGCCCAACACCAAGAGCTCTATGAAATGATTTCTCTGACTTCATCTGTCAGTAGCCTAACCCTTCTCAGTATAGAGTAAGAACACAGAGCAGAAGTGTGGCACAGGACTCAGAAGCTGAGAGATTCTCAACTTGGAGAAGAGTTGGGGATGTTTAATGTTTCAGAGTTACTGTCTCTACATCCAACACACCCATCAGTGACTGTCTGACCATGGGAAGTGCAAGCTAGAACTTAACACAGGTGATCAAGTCTTCCCACACCCTCACAGCCTCTGTCACAGAAAGCCCTGCATAGGTTGATCTCCAAGGCACCAGAGATGAGACTGTAATCTACAGGCCTAAGGAGTCAGATCAGAGAGTTCTGGCAGAAAGTGGATGTCATTCATAGAAATCTTCATCAGCTTCAAAGGACACGCTGACTTCTCTGTCTCCTCAGACTGCAGCCATCACCCCACCAGTGAGGGGAGAAAGGGCCAGTGTGGTGGGGCAGGTATATCTTTAATCTTCCTAAGTAGGAAGTTCTAGGAACTACAATATTTCATTTTATTGCTTTGTTTTTTAAAATTAATTTTAGTGTTTACACTTCTATACTTTGTTATTTTTAACTGTAACTCTCTGGAAAAAAGCTTTTGCCTATCCTTTTTGTAAACCTAATGCTCAGTATTTTCTCAACTATTAGTCCTCAACTCCAGAACCCACATACTTTCCTTTCCATTTACTTCAAGTCTTTATTCCTATGCCCATTGCCTGTTCACTTTGCTACTTGAGTGGTTCCTTAGCTCTACAAGAAGAAACTTAGGGCTGAAGAGATGATTCAGCAGTTAAGAGCATTGGCTGTGCTTCCAGGGGACCAGATTCGATTCCCAGCACTCACACGGTGGCTGATAATTGTACCTAGAGTCCCAGGGAAACTGACTCCCTCTTCTAGCATCCCAAGGCACTGCGCACATGAGAGGAACAGATATACACTCAGGCAAACACTTATAAATAAACATAAATCTCAAAAAAATCAAATGAGAAACCTATAAACTACATTTCCCACAAGTGCCCTTGTGCTGCTGTCTCTGAACCTATTGGGGGCACAGGTGAAGTTCACAAGTGTCTTGTACTATTCAAACACAACACCAGAATGGTTATCAAGCCACTATGTTTGCTATAGGTAGATAGTGTTCCTTCTGAAAATAAATCCAAGTGAAGCCAACTCTCCTGGAGGACTCAGATAAAATAAAACAAATAAAAACAGTAGAAAGGAGGGAAAAGAAAACTCAAGGACACACTCATCTCACCAAACGTGTTAAACACAACAAAGAAACTCAGACACATGGGACAATAGTCTACCGTAACACTGCCACAAGGAACCACTTCTCAACAGTCAGAGAAAGACGGCGGGAGTCCCACTTTCAAAAAGGGTCAGTAAACATGAAGAGGTAGAAAGAGAGAAAATCAACTCAGGACCTAGACAAGAAAGTCACCAAGGTAGACAAACCATCAATAACTCAGAGGAGAAATTCAAAGAAAAATTCAGCAAGGAAATTGAGGTGCTGAAAAAGAACCAAATACAACTCTGGAAATAAAAGAATCAATCAACCAAATTAAACACACACACACACACACACACACACACACACACACACACACACACACAAGAGGAGGTAGCGACTAACTTAATAAATGACCCATCGTGTTAAACTACTACTGACAAGGGGGGAAAAAATGACAATTCTTACCTTTCATTTCCTACATGAACTGCATATTGATGCACTATTGCATAATTCCTGGGTATTTAAATTTACATAATTTACTAAGAAAGAAACTGCTTATCACATTTGATAATCTCCCTCACTATGAGCACTATACACTTGATGTGACTTCTGAGAAAGTCTAAGGACAAATAATGCCTGGGGAACTGATTGACCCTCAATGGCTAAGGTTTACAGGCTTGATTTTACTGCTGCTGTAAATGTGCTGAGAAGCCAAAGCTGTGAGACAATTGGGTCTATAAATATCTTATTGCTTTCAAAGTAAGGCACAATAAAAGACTTGAAATCCAAACAATATAATTTCTAAGTCTGTGAAGAAACTGCCCATTCCTGGGAGAAGCACGAACGTTGACTGAAACAATCCTAACTCTGCCTATAATTTGTTAATCATCTCTCTATGTAATAGTCAAACAAAAAATTAAAACAGAGCACAGCTATAAACTTCCGATGCAGAAGCTTCAGTTAAGGGCCTTTAGGCTTCACCACATTTGGTCTTTGGGTTCCAGATGTGTCCTTAGGCAGTTTATTATTGCAGTATTTAGAATATCTTTGTTTCAAGACAGGGTTTCTCTGTGTAGCCCTGGCTGTCCTGGAACTCACTCTGTAGACCAGGCTGGCCTTGAATTCAGAGATCTACCTGCCTCTGCCTCCCGAGTGCTGGGATTAAAGGCATGCACCAGCACCGCCTGGTTAGAATACCTTAATTCCCTAATTTAACCTCACTGCAGGAATTCCTGATATTGCATTAAACAAAATAATTAAACATTATTTACTATGGGGAAAAGAAAATACATTTTCAGGATGCATCTAACACTTTCTCTTAGCTGTAATGAATATATTATTTACTAGAAACTTCTGGGAGCAAACATCTGAGCTTGCCATAGGTGTGCCTGGAGACTAATCAAAGGTAAACAAGTTGAGACTGGGAAGAGTGGCCACCAAGTCCAAGCCCAAATAGGAAGCGAATATCTTCCTGTCAAGAGCTCTATGTTCACTCCAATATACCAGAGTTGAGGTAAGGTCAAGAAAACAAAGATTCACTATTAACATGATTTCTGGCCCATTTCCTCCTCGTTATACTCACTTCTTCCCAGAGGATGAAGAACAAATTATCTGCTAATAACAGCAAATATTATAAATCTATGTTCTCTTAAAGTGAGCTGCCCAGGAGAACAGTTACCTGATATTCCAGGACAAATTCTATCCTACTACTGACTAGCATTTGAGTACACAGATTATCTAATTCTGTAATTGAGTTGTCACATCCATTTTGATTGAAATTCTGGCAGGGAATGGAAGTAGTCACTGAAGGACCTCAAGGAGATCCAATGACAATGGATGATAAGCCATTTAAGCAAAATCTGTTCAGATTTTTTTTTTTTTAAGACAGGGTCTCGCTATGTAGTCTGGACTGGCCTGGAACTTGCTATGCAAGCCAGGCTAGCTTCAAACTCACAGAGGTCTGCCTGCCTATGCCTTCCAAGTGTTAGGATTAAAGGCACATACCACTATGTCCAACTCTCTATTTTTTTATATTATCCTGTTTTTAGACATTGTTTTCCCATTACTTAAAAAAACAGACTCTTAGTTCTCCATCTTTCAATTATTCAAACAACTACACTGTATACATTATGAGATATACTTCATCCTACCCAGTAGATATGTTCCCAAAAAAACTACACAAAACAGCAATTCTAAATTTAGTTACCAAAAATGTCTTCAAACTACTATTTTAAAGACTGATATGGAAACTTCTCCAAATTTACACTATATATTATGTTTTATGACAAGAGTTTACAAAAAGATAAATATTTAACAAATACTTTCGAAACTAAGTATGTACCATCTGTCAATCTGTAATGTCTGTAACTATCCTTACAACACAGCTTTCTAAAGTCTACCCTATTTCTAATCTCCTTCTGCTCCCAACATAGCAATATACATTTTCCTAAGATAAATATCCCTGGCATGCAACTCTGTTGTAATCAGAGCTCAAGTCCTACAGGTCACTGGTTTGGGGTTGACAGCACATCTTTTTTTTTTTTTTTTTTTTTTTAAGATTTATTTATTTATTATGTATACAATGTTCTGCCAGCACACCAGAAGAGGGCACTAGATCTCATTATAGATGGTTGTGAGCCACCATGTGGGTGCTGGGAATTAAACTCAGGACCTCTGGAAGAGCAGCCAGTGCTCTTAACCTCTGAGCCATCTCTCCAGCCCCGACAGCACATCTTTACAACTAGTCACAATTCCTCAGGAAAGCTTGCTATCTGGATTCCCAGTTTCATAATCTATAAAATAAAGACAGCAATAATACCTACCTCACAGAAGTACTGTCAATATTAAAAGAACTAAAGAGGTCCACATTTGTACTTACAACAGTATATTCTTGTTAATGAAAAATCGATTATTTAAATTTACTATAGAAACCTACTATACTTAGAACGCATGCCAGTAAGGTCAGAATTCAAAGCTGTTTAATAAGAAAAAGATTAAAAAAAAAAACAAAACATAGAGGGCAAGCTACACAAAAGGCTTTTTGTTTTAACTAAGAAAAATAAAAATAGTAAGGCAGCATTAAAATCTCTAGTAAACACCAACGTCTCACTCTAGCAGAAATGATGGCAAAGATCTCATTCAAAACAGCAACCAGTGGCTGGAAGAAAGCCGGCTCTCCGGGTAAGAGGGCTTGCCGCACAGGAGAACTGAGTTAGTGCTGACAGTCTGAACATGGTTTTCACGCATTCCCCCGAAGGTCCTGTACTGTAGAGGTTCAGTCCTGTGCGGTATGTAGAAAGTGCTGGAACCTTGAAGAGGAAAGGCTAGTGCAGCCAACCATTAGAGGGTGCTGCTCTCTGAATGGGTTAACATGGTTCTTTTGGGAGCTGGCTAGTTCATATGAGAGCAAGC
Source organism: Peromyscus maniculatus bairdii (assembly GCF_049852395.1). Taxonomy (NCBI): domain Eukaryota; kingdom Metazoa; phylum Chordata; class Mammalia; order Rodentia; family Cricetidae; genus Peromyscus; species Peromyscus maniculatus. The sequence continues at coordinate 71,545,195 of NC_134860.1, read as the reverse complement.
TGTAGTAAAAAGAGCAAGACTGCACCAGGATCTTCTTGGTTTCCTGCCTCCGTGGTGTGACTTGTCAATATGTTCCTATCCCTGTAAAACCATTCCTGAGAGAGGCTCTCATTAGGACCCAACAGGTGGGAAGCCAAACTGGGAACTAAGTAAACATCTCTCCTTCATTTTAATGTGCTACGCATCACCTGCCATAACTAGGTCTTAGAGATATTCATAGCTCAAAGTTAATATTATGACCAGTGTATCTTCCCATTTCCCCACATCACAAGCCTGGAAACCACCCTTCTAACTCTGCTTATGTGCTGAATATTTTAAAATTTCCTATCTAAGTGACAGCATAAGTTTTCTCTGTGTGTGACTTTTTTCTCATACTTAGTGTACTCCACAAAAAAAGAACAATCACATTTACAGACAAAAGAACAGAAAAACATTTTATTTAACAATATTAGAAAAAGTACATACTTAGAAGAGCAGAACCCAAGTAAAATTATTAACTCTAAAACCTTAAAGGGTTTTTGGTTTGGTTTGGTGTGTTTTTCAAGACAGGGTTTCTCTGTGTAGCCCTGGTTGTCCTAGAACTCATTCTGTGGACCAGGCAGGCCTCGAACTCACAGAGATCTACCTGCCTCTGCATCCCAAAAGATGGGATTAACTCTCTTTTTTTTTTTTTTTTGAGCTTAAAGGTTGTTAAATGAAACAATAACAAAAGAACACATTACATATTAATAGTTACTGCTCTTGAGGTATGGGAAAATAATCTCATCTTGAAAATGAAAGAAATCAAAAAGGGGTCTAGTTGAAATATGTGGTGGTTTGAATAGGAATGGCCTTCAGACTCAAGTGTTTGATTGCTTGGCACATAGGGAGTAGTAGCATTATCAGGAGGTGTGGCCTTGTTGGAGGAAGTGTGTCACTAAGTTGGACTTTCAGTTCTTATAAGCTCAAGTTCTGCCCAATGTGGTACCCAGTCTGCTGCCTATGGATCAGGAGGTAGAACTCTCAGTTCCTTCTTCAGCACACTGCTAAGTTTCCTGCCATGAAGACAATGAACTAAATCTCTGAACTGTAAGCCAGCCCCAGTTAAATGTTTTCCTTTATAAGAGTTGCCGTGGTCATGGTGTCTCTTCAAATTAGTAGAAACCCTAAGAAGTTGGTACCTGGAATGGGATATTGTTGTGACAGGACTGATCATGCTTTTGTTTGGAGGAATGTGGATTTGGGAACTTTGAGTTAGGAAAGCAGTGGAATTCTTTAAGGGATGCTTAATGGGCCATCCTAGTAGAATAATGGAAGAAGACTGGTGCTGAGGGTAATTTGAACTGTAGAGGACTAGCTTACGAGGTTTCAGAGAAGAATTTTAGTATATGGCCTAGAGACTATTCTTATGATACTTTGGCTAAGAATGTGGCTGTTTTTTGTCTTTGTCCAAAAAAATCTGCCCGAAGCTAAAGTGAAGAATTTTGGATTAATTGAACTGGCAAATAAAATCTCAAAACAGCCTAGTACAGACTCTGTTGTGTGGTTCCTAATATTCATTCTTATAAAGTGAACATTATATAACACTTTATAACAAAAAGGAGAATGCTGAGCAAGTAAAAATACCAAATATATTGAATGAGGAGAAAAGGGGCACCAGGAAGTAGAATGGAGCTAAATCCTGTGTTCAAGGACATAAACTGATTAAAGAGCTGGATGTTAAAGAGAGTGGTGACCTCAGGGCAAGACTCAATCCAGCTAAGTTTCCAACTTGTGAAAAGGAATTAAAGGAAAGCTAAGAGCCAGGTGTGGTGGTGCATCCCTTTAATCTCATCACTCAGAAGGCAGGGGCTGGAAGAGCTCTAAATTCAAGGGCAGCCTGGTCTACAAAGCAAGTTCCAAGATAAGCAAGTTTAGGCAGTGAAGGAAACCACTGAAAACAGAAAAGTAAATGAAGATGTAATTGAATAAGGGGGCCATGTTCCAGCTCAAGCAAGCAGTAGAACTTGGCAGCTTCAGCCACATAGTTCTGGCTATAAGTCAGGGATCGAAGAAAGGGGTTACAGAATCTTCCTCCACGTCTAAGGAAAGCCACAGAGGCAAGGCATGAGTCAGGGGTGTCCCTGCATGGAGGCCCAAAGAGGCCATTGTGTGAAGCTGTGAAAGTGAAGCCTGCATTGCCTTGGAGACCCCAAGATGTTAGAGATGCCACAGTCATGGGATTACCTGCTGAGAAAAGCTGCTAATAGGGAGTGAAACCAAACCCAGAGAAAGAAGTGTGTTGCAGTCAACAAAGCTGAAAGGAAATCTGAAGAGCACTCTGACCTCACATATGGAGATACAGAGTTTAGAGTTTGCTCAGCTAGCTTTTGGTCTTGCTTTGGTCCTGCATTTCCTCACTATGCTCCCTTTCCTCCATTTTGGAACAATAATGTATATCCTGTGCCATGTTGGAAGTATGTGATCTGCTTTTTGATTTTGTTTTTACAGGGAATTGTAGTAAAGAGACTGCATGAATCTCAGAAAAGACTTTCAACTTTGGATTTTTTAAACAAGTCTGAGACTATTATAGACTATGAGAACTTTTTAAAAGTTGAACCTAATGCATTTCTGCATTATGGTATGGCTATAAGGCTACTGGGGCCAGGGAGTGGAATGAGGTGGTTTAAATAAGAATGGCCTTCATACACTCATGTGTTTGAATGTTTGGCCCACAGGAGTGGCAGTATGGGAAGTGTGGCCTTGTTGGAGTAGGTGTGGACTTGTTGGAGGAAGTGTGTCACTGTGAAGGCAGGTGTTAAGGTCTCGTATGCTCAAGCCATACCCAGTGTGAGAAAGCCTTCCTCCTACTACCTGCTTATCAAGATGTGGAACTCTCAGCTCTTCTCCAGCACCAAGTCTGCCCGCACACTGCCATGCTTCCTGCCATGATGACAATGGACTAAACCTCTGAACTGTAAGCCAGCCCCAATTAAATGTCTTCCTTTATAAGAGTTGCCGTAGTCATGGTGTCTCTTCACAGCAGTAGAAACTCTAAGACAAAACCTAAAACCCTTAATAAGTTCCCCCAAGGTGAACAAAATTAAACAATAGAATTAAGTAAAAAATGCAGATCAAATGCCAAAAAAGAAGTGAGCATTCTTAATAAACAAAGAGCTTGAGCTAAAGCAGTTGTAACTAATATAACTTCTGAGTGATTATTTTATAAGCAGCTGAGAAACCTCGTGGCTGGGCGGGACACAGAAAAAATTCCAGCTACAGTATGCAACAAGACTGAATCTGAAAATATATTAGAATAATGGGAAAAGAAAGGAATGGGAGAGATGGAATGAGAAGAAATCTACCTGGGAAAAGATGTCACAAAATCTTATTACTGAAAGATCAAAACATACCTTAAAAATACTATTTGACCCAAAAATCTTCTAAATTCTGTATGAAAGACAATCACAGATGCAGTCAAAATAACTAGAGAAGATACTTCTGTATTTTAAGGGTAAGAGGTGAAAGGCACCAACAGAGTGCAGTACGGCTCAGTAGGCGCTGCACATACAGATAGTCCTGGGCTGCAGTACTTCTTCCCCTGTGCACTGCCATTTTTAGTAAGCACACAATGTCCTAAACACACACTTAAGTACACTAAGAAAACCTGAAGACAACCAAAAAACAAGCATACTAAGTCAAGAGCATGAAGGCATTCCCACAATAGCAGCTCATAGCTGCTGTAATTCAGCTGTGACAAGTGTTTTCAGTGTTAACTGACTGTTCTCTCAAATAACATAATCAGAACAGTAACACCAGATGCTTTACATAGGTAATCCATCACTCTTCAAAAAATGTTTCATTACATTGTTTTACAAATTGTATTTACTGTTATAAGACAGTTTATTCATTCTTTACATTACCATATAAATGACTAAATAAAGAACAGAAATAACTGTAGGTATGAAAGTGAAAATGAGACTACAAATACTTAAGGGGAGTTAACTGTCCAAACAGCCTGCAAAAAATAAATAAATAAATTACAGCAGTGGAAGCAGTTAATACAAATAACAAGAAGAAATTAGAGTAGGATAAAAAAAACAACTTAGCCAGATGGTGGCAGTGCACGCCTTTAATCTCAGCACTCGGGAGGCAGAGCCAGGTGGATCTCTGTGAGTTCGAGGCCAGCCTGGTCTAGAGTGAGATCCAGGACAAGCATCAAAACTACACAGAGAAACCCTGTCTGGAAAAAAACAAAAAATAAAAAACAAAAAAACAGCTTACATTTAAAAAAAAAAAAAGACAAACTCTCTATTTGGAGGGCACAGCAGTTGAAATGATGTACTAGTTACACATATGCTAAAGAGAGCCCACAACAGATCAGCTACACTTTAGTGGCTCCAAATACTGGCATGACTTCATGCCTGAGCTTATCCTTTCACACAAAAGATCCAAGCATGCAAACTTGGATGGCTAATTCTCCCAGATCACAACTAACTCTTGCCACAGCCCTCATTACTCCAACCAGGAGCTGGCGTCAGGACTTTGCCTAGGCAGAAATGCTCCATTTCTGTCCCATCTAATATGATGCCCTGGGATGTGAACAATGTGACTACTCACCTGGATTTTCAAATGGTATCATTTTCATTAATTTAACCAGACACCCATGACTGACTGGTGGTCACCATATGAGGCAGTGCAACTCTAATTTTTTTAAGTAGGTTTCATTCCAATCTGCTCACATTTAATTCATGAGAACATAAGGTGCTACACAGGAACAAGTCCTGCCTGTGTTCTGCATCACAAACAACAGATGACACACGGCATCTGATAGGAGATACGTTACCCTGTCCATCGGCATCTTCTACCATTGGGTTTATTTCTACCATAGTCGCATCATACTTCAGAAAAAGTTTATAAAGCTTGATCATGTTTTCTGCTGCAGAATCCACAATGTTAGCTGGAAATCCCATCTTCTGTGCAAGCTGAAAGTAATTTGCCTTTTTCAGTAGTCGTTTGCGTATGTCCAATCAGCATTAAAATATTGCAAGTAAAAACTTTATCATTTAAAAAGATAAACACGAGCTATAGTTAACAATCACTGAAGAGCTGCCACTAAAGATTCAAACAATAAAACTTATTGCTGCGAAATCCTCACAGGGTAGGTTCTGTGCCCATTTTACCAATCAAAAAATAACTCAGAGGTCGTGTGCTGGCTATTCTCCTAGATTCCAGTCCCAGCGTTCATTCCATACCTGCCCTACTGCCTCCAAGCTTACAGTCAACCTACACTGAAACAGAAACATGTGTGCTCATTTCAGCAGCACATATACTAAAATTTAGAACAGTACAGAGAAGAAATAGAGACTTTTATTTGTAAAACTACATCTAAACAGTAGGTCGATAATGTCCAAACATTAAATAACTGACCAAAGTTATTAAAGCATCCTACTTTCCTTTTAAGGGAATGGAAGGCGTGTCTGCTGGGCCAATAGGTCAGATACAGTTAAAGACACTATCTCATCCATTCAAAACTCAACTCTGGCAGGTCCTAGAGATGCAGGTATTTAAGTCTCTCATCTAGAAGAGTTACAGAGTTGAGCAGATATCTGAATCAGAGACATCTAGGAGCATTTCAAACAATAAATATCAAAGCCACAAGCAAGCAGTTCTAGTTCACAACTTCTATGATGAAGCAAGTAGACATCCCTTTGGCTGTGTTGCTAGCAGCTACTGAACCTAGGACCTCCTACATGCATGCCAAGTGCTCTACACCGAGCTATTTTCTCAGCTGGAAAAATGATCCATTTCAAAGTGCCATGAGAAATTTCAAAAGTGATACACGAAACAGCTCAGAAACACTAGAGAGAATTCTTTCCTCTGTTTCAACTATCAAAGGCTGCAACACATTCTTGATTTTCAGTAACAGAAAAATCTTAAATCCTTTGAGGGTGAATACGATTCATGTAAAGAGCCAAATAGCAAAAAATAAAGTAGCTGACCAAAAAAAAAAAAAAGTGTCATTTGGGTGAAGAACTTTTTTAAATTAAAAATAATACTACAAAAGCACCATTTCACTATAGAGATTTTCATTAGTTTTGTATAGACAAATATTTGAGAATTGCAAAATGGTTCTCATTAATCCAATATGCATTATATTGCCAAGCACTGAGAAATGCATCTGCTTTATCTTAGCTCTTAAGAATCAAACACTTGCTTCCTCATCTAAACCTCACACTCTAGTCATCACTCTCATACAACTCCTAATAAATCAAATCTGTTTAAACGCGGATCTCACTAGAGAAATGCCTCCTGTCCTGTGGGCCTATGCCAGTCAGAGGCTGCTGTTGCTATACTTCAATTACGAAGTTTGTTTTAACAGTGTTTTCTCACAGCAACTGATAAACCTTGTGTTTCTATCCACAGCAAACAATTTAACTTACCTTTATACACAAATCAAATAATCTAATTCAATAACATCAGTAAAACATCAAGCAATCCTTACAGACACAGCACTTTGTTTGGAAGGAGCAGACAGACAGAGGCTAGGTGGAGAGGGAGGGAAGGACAGTACAGAAAACCAAAGAAACTATAAACAAATGTTACTCTGTGTGCGTGCGTGTGTGTGTGTGTGTGTGTGTGTGTGTGTGTGTGTGTGTGTGTGTGTGTGTGTGTGTGTGTTAAGACTGCCTCTCCATCACCATACATAATTTACTGCAAAGAATGGGGACAGGGAACATTTAAGAAGACTCATACTATGAAAAGCAGATAATCACCCCTGATTCTTCAACAAATAAACTGAAATTTAAAAGTAAGGGAAAGGAGACCTATACATTAGAAAAAAGGTGCTGTGGGCCATGTTAAAGAGTCACAACGAAAGACCTCTTACAGATCTTGACTCAGGTAACTTCTATAAGAGGCAGTAACAGGATAATTAGGAAACTGTGAATGACTAGATATGTGAAAACATTAAGAATTACTGCTAATGTTTCTAGATATAGCAATAGCACAATGGCCCATTTAAAAAGCATCCCCAGATGGCCGTGGTGGCGCACGCCTTTAATCCCAGCACTGGGAGGCAGAGGCAGGCGGATCTCTGTGAGTTCAAAGGTCAGCCTGGGCTACAGAGTGAGTTTCAGGAAAGGGGCAAAAAAAAAAAATTCTCACTTTTCAAAGTAACACAGTAATACTTATGGAGCCTACAAAGAAAAGTATTGTAGGTACTTTCAAAAACTGCAATTTTAAAAAAGAAATTAAACTCCTTTAATTGTTTTTTGTGTTTTACAAAGTTAACTATCTTTACTTAAGTATTATAATTATCTAATTAAAAATTAAAGATGTTTCAGAACATAACATACTGTCACAGCTTGTTCCTTTTTGATGCCTTCTATTATATCAACAGGTACTTTAATGATGGCGTCAGGATTCTCGGCAGCAACATCTTCAATGTTAACGCCACCTTGTGAACTTCCTACCAATACAGGACCCTACAAGGAATGAAGAAGACAAACCATTAAATTTTACTTTAGACTCAATACAATTTTAAAACTCATGTGTGCACTGTCTGATTTGGGTATCTACTGATTCCACATATTATTTAAATTTTCTTTGACAAAATAACATATCTCCAACAATTAACCACTATAAATGTTTAACTGAAAAATGGAAAAGAAGCAGAAAAAGAAAACAAAAATGATACCTTGCCTAAAAGAGAAAAAGATAAAACACACACACACTTACACCAAAAAGTAAACATAATCAAACACATGAAATATAACTTATGAATTTTTCCCATAAATCTCAAGAGACATTAAAGTATTGCTTAAATGAGAACAAGAAAGTATCTAAGGAAAATTTTGCAGGTTTTCTGAGCTCCTAGTCTTCCACAAGCAAATAAAAAGAAAAGAAATCACCTTGCAAGAACAGCCCTGGCTACTGCCATGAGCAACTAAGAAAATAAGGCCTCAGTACAAATGATTAAATCAGCAGGAGCCTCACTGTCAGGAGAAAAGCCCACAAGGCCTTTGAAGCTGCCAGGCTTGTCTCTGATCAGAAGAATGAAGAAGCAGCTATCTTGGAAATTAACCATCTTATTGTCTGTCTATCTGGGAATCTGTCTAACTCCTAGTCCCTCATTCCTCACTCTCAGAGGTCACCTTAAATGCTGTTAGGGTTTTTTTGTTTGTTCATTTGTTTTGTTGTTGTTGTTTTGCTTTTGTTGTTGTTGTTGTTGTTGTTGTTTTGAGACAGGGTTTCTCTGTGTAGCTTTGGAGCCTGTCCTGGAACTCGCTTTGAAGACCAGGCTGGCCTAGAACCCAGAGATCTGCCTGCCTCTGCCTCCCGAGTGCTGTGATTACAGGTGTGGGTCACCACCACCCAGACTGCTGTTAGGAGTTTTGAGGTGTATACTGCTTATAGTGATTTCAAAGAAAAAGGAGTGGTACTACTAAGAAACGTGGCCTTGCTGGAGTAAGTGTGGTCTTTTTGGAGGAAGTGTGTCACTATAGAGGTCTCATATATGCTCAAACCACACCCAGTGAGACAGACCCTTCTGTTGTAAGATATAAGAACTCTCAGCTCCTTCTCTAGCACATCTGCCTGCATGTTGCTTTGCTTCCCGTCACGATGAAAATGGACCAAACCTCTAAACTGTAAGCAAGTCACCACAATTAAATGTATTCCTTTATACGAGTTGCCATGGTCATGGTGTCTCTTCACAGCAACAGAAATGCTGAGACACTGTTCTTAACTGCTTCCAGCTGACAAGGGATGGGCAGTAGTCAGAGTGCCTCAGAAGAAGTCTGATTTAATCGGCCATCATAAAACTTAACCAATGGTAACATCCTAGAATATATGATGGCCATGGTGATAGTATGACAGGAATTTAAAACACTTTAAAAACTATTAACAAAACTAAAAATTAGAAAGCTAAAAAGATCAACATTAACAAACTCTCAAATAACAAAAACATCAGTAGAAAGAGTGAGAAAGGAAGGAGGGAGGGAAAGGAAAGATAGAAGGTGGGGCGGGCAGTGGTGGTGCACACCTTTAATCTGAGCACTTGGAAGGCAGAAGCAGGGGGATCTCAGAGTTTAAGGCCAACCTGGGCTACAGAATGAGTTCCAGGACAGCCAGGGCTGTTACACAGAGAAACCCTAATCAGGGAGGGGGTGGGAAGGGAGGAAAGAAGGGAGGAAGGGAGGGAGGGAGGGAGGGGACCAGCATGATAGCTCAGTAGGCGATGATATTACCCCCAAACCCGAGGATCTTTGTTCAGTACCCCAGGTCCCACAAGGGAGAAGGAAAGAACTGAATCCTTTAAGTTGTCTTGACTTTAACCCATATACTACAACACCAGTGAGTGTGGGCAGTCATTTGCACATACACACAAACACATACACACACAAAATAAAATAAAAATGTAAAAAGAAAAAGGAATTAGAATTATCTTCCAATTTAAAAATAGATACATATGGGATAACACATAAAAGAAGGTGAAAAGCCTTTATTCATACTAATTCTATGACATCCTTCCCAAGTAAATAAAAATCTGTTCATTTTCTTTTTTTTTTTCTTTTTTTTTTTTGGTTTTTCGAGACAGGGTTTCTCTGTGTAGCTTTGCGCCTCTCCTGGAACTCACTTGGTAGCCCAGGCTGGCCTTGAACTCACAGAGATCCTCCTGGCTCTGCCTCCCAAGTGCTGGGATTAAAGGCATGCGCCACCACCGCCCGGCCTGTTCATTTTCTATATGCATTTGAAAAACCACTTCAGAATGACTTTTAGTTTTAAATCTGTTATAATATTTCAAAACAATTTAGTTCCTAGGAAATAGTTGTAAGTTCAAATATATTTATACTAATAATGTTATTTTCATTTTCATAACCTAAGTTCTTTGTCCTTTTTGTCTTTCACGAATCCTTACCTCAAATTAAGTTTGAATTTAAAGTATATAGTAGCCACTCACTATAATAAAAATCTATTTAAGAAAATGGAATTGTTTTAGTACACATCTATTTCAGGCAAAGCCAAACTCTGACAGTCAGGTGAACCACTTATTCAGCAGATGATATCAAGTTTTACTAGGAAAGTAAAATAGCAAAGGTCATTTGATGAATTCGATTTTCTCAGGACAAAGTCAATACCAAAAGGCAGTAGGCAATGTCAGCAACTCTCATTTAACAACGTGCTGGAATGGGTGACTTGATGTCTGTCCCTCTGGTACACCAACTCACGGATATACCTGCCCAAGTATTCTGATGTGTTGGTACCAAAGACCAGAGGAACCCCAAATTAAAGTATAAAAGACAAAGGAGCCCTGGCTAGCCTGGTACTCCCTAGGAAGCCCAAGTAGTCTCAAACTCAAGAGTCTCCTGCTTCCTACCTCAGTTTCCTCAGTGTTGAGAATATAAGCATGCACCATACCTACCTAGACGTGTATATAATTTTAATTCAATCAAAAACTATTCTTTACTTCCTAGCTTTAATTGCTAACTGACTTTTGATATAGTTGGTTTTAAAACCTAGTGCCTATTCATGCTATTCATGCACTGAGCTGTGTTCCCAGATGCTGCCTGATTTGTTTGCTCAACCAAGACCTATCTATAGGATTTTTCCAAAGCTGGTCACACTCCAGAAAGCACAACCAATTCTCTATCAATCTAAGGTGATAACATCAAAGAGTTTCATAATTTGCCATCCTGGGATGTAGAAGGAGGCTCTGTCTCAAACAAAATGAGCATGGTGGTTTTGGCCAAATGATTTCACTATTTATTCTACACTATTACATTACAAATATGTAACTGAAACAGAAGCATGTTTCCATTAGTAAGAAAGACCCAAATACTTCTCTGAATATTGAAGTCCTTAAAATGAACTCAACTTTGATTCTCTCCCAAATACTCTGCCCTATCTTTAATAACATATTCAGTTTCTTTAATAAGAAAACATTCAGTTTGCTGCATTCACCACAATCAAAGTAAGTTATTCTGGGCAGAAGTTGTAATCCTAGCACCCAGGAGGCTAAGGCAAAAGGATCCATGCAAGTCTAAGGCTAGCATGGGCTTCAAAACGAGCTTTGGGCACAACACAGTATCCCATAACCCACTGCAGGTGGAGACAAAAGGTCCTGGGAGCTTGCTGATCTCCATACAGCCCCATGGCACACATGTCACTAGCTAACAAAATAAACATAATAAAAAAATAAAGTCCTATTAGTTTGTTCAGACATTTACTAACACAATAGTTACTGATGTATACTAAGTAGGAAAAGAATGTGTAAAGAAAGCAAGTAAATGCATAAAACACACCTCCTGCAAATCTGTGATAAGATAACTTACAAAGTTAAATGATACAACACAGAGGTATCTCTACAGCTCTCATTGAAGAATGAAAGAATGCTTTTTAAAAATCGCATTGAGTGAGTTTTTACTACCACCTAGTGTTATACCTCAAGAAATACCTTATAAAAATTAAAAATTTTTAGATATTTGTTTTAACCAAACATTACTAGTTAACATACCAAGCAGAATATCATTGAGAGCAGCTGATAGCAAAAGACCATAGGAGTATACAGCAACTGACAACTAGAGTTCAGAAGGTCAACCTATCAGAACTATGGGTTCTGTTAGAGGAAAGCACCACACAAGGCGTTATGAAATTACTGCCTTTTGAATGAATTGGTTGTTTCTTGTCCTAAACCCTTGTGCAATAACAGCTATGATTCTTCCCATTTACTGTGCATTCCCATGTTATGTGTACATGTAATCTCATGATTGTATCTCAAGCTGGGGCATAACTTTCTCTATATATTAAGGGTAATTGGATAACTTTCCCCAGCTGTGTTTATTTTACATACATCTGGCCAGGGCCATTCTCCGGATAAAAGTATTTCAGCTAAGACACCTTTTTATCCAAGGACAAATGCAGATAAACAGCTCATCTCACAGATTTGCTCAGCTCCCTTACAGGTAACAGAAAATAACAACTAACAATAAAAACCTCAACTCTTTACCTTCATCCCGGTTTATTTACACAAGACTTTTTAGAATTCCCTAATTGATCTTAGCCTTTATTTGACCCTACTAGAGAACTCCCCTTTAGTCACTCCCCTTTTGGGTTGTAATTGGAAGCTGACAATTATTGCTTCATGTGTGGATCCTTATCACCTCTCTCTGTGATCCTGAAAACTTCAAGCCTCGAATTGCTTTGCCAAAGAATTACTGCATGTGTATATATACTGGTTCTCTCACAGCACTAGGGGAATTGATTTAGAAGAACAAAGATAAGGACGGAGATGGAAAGAACTAGAGAGAATGATGAGAGAATAGAAAAGAGCAGAAGGGACTAGGAGAGCTAAGAATGAGAACAAAAGAAACTGTGTAGATAGAATTGACTTAGAAGAATAAAGTGAATGGACTAAAGAATATCCCTCAGATTAGAACCCTCAGCTGTTTGCTACTCTTCCATGGACCCTGGGAGAAAACAATAAAGGCTGGACCTATTATTGTTTTCGGGAGCATATAAAAACATACTGAGCTCAAAAAGTCAGTTACAGTATAGGATATCCTGGGGGCCCACAGGGGCTCCCTAGTAAGACCTTACTCAAGGTCAGAGAATCTGAGCTTGCTTTATCCAGCAGGGCTGCATATTGGGATGGTCTGGCCACAGGCATGGCCACCAGGTGTTTTAAGATTCTATACTGGGCTGTACATTGTACTTTGATCTTGAAAGGAGGAGGTCTTTTGCCCCTTGGCACTGTATAAAAAGCCCTTTGGAATAAACCTCGAGGTGGCTGGGTATTGACCCAGAGCCCCCCTGAAGCTATCTTGTGTCTCTGTCTTTCTTAACATCTCCTTCCATCTTTCTTTTTTTTTCCTTTTTTTCTTTTTTTTTTTTTTTTTTTTTTTTTTTTTTGGTTTTTCGAGATAGGGTTTCTCTGTGTAGCTTTGTGCCTTTCCTGGAACTCGCTTTGGAGACCAGGCTGGCCTCAAACTCACAGAGATCCGCCTGCCTCTGCCTCCCAAGTGCTGGGATTAAAGGCATGCGCCACCACCACCCGGCCCTTCCATCTTTCTAATACTTCCTCATTCCTCTCTTCTCCCCACAAGAACCCTTCGAAAGGTCTGAGCTAGACTCCCACAGGATATACTCCATGCATCTTGTCTGTGAAAGGCTTTAAATGAAGCTGATGCTTATGTTCAATGTTTGAACTTTAGGTTCCATAGAGGAAAGTAGTACTAATGCGCCTTTATCACTCACTATTTAATGTCACCTTCAACTCACTCCAAATAACCTGGTGAAACAAAAAACATAACAAAGAGTCAAGTAAAATATATCCAGAAGTGAAAAAAGAACAAGATGACAAAAGATACACATTTTTGTTTATTCTGACTTTTGTCTTTGGTAAGACTATTTTGTTATACAAGAAACTAACTTTCGCAGTCTGTTAACCCAAATATGATCTCCAGAGATTTAAGCTATTTCTAGTGAATTTACAACTTGAATACCCAATGTATTACAGTGGGATTTTTCCTATAGCTTTTTAAAAATTATATTACATTATATAAATTTTGCCATATAGTTTTTCAGAAATGACAAATTCTCTGTGTGAATTATGGATAATACTTCTAATTCCTCACATATATAGATATAGATATAGATATATAATGTTCAACTTCTAAAATTGAATGTCATAAATAAATCCTCATGTGTCTACAAGTACTCACTTGAAATGACCTCTCCATTGTTATTGCAAAGTAGTATTCTCTCCTGGGATATCTCCGCTCACAGACCAAAACTTGATTGCATATTCTGCCCTTTGCTCCCGTTTGCTTGGTAATCAATTTTTTCCCAATCATCTGTGAGGAAACAGCTTTTGCTTCTTCTGGACTATAATAAGAAAAAGAATTCAAATTCTTCTGTTCTCCAGTTGAAAAAAATCTGTATCACAGGTAAATCTCAGTGTTTTCAACAACCTGATAATTTAAATAAGATTTTTCTTTTAAAAACTATGACTTACGAGAAAACTATCTTCACTCCTCCTTTGAGGCCACTTGAAAACGTTCCTTTTCCTCTGCCACCAGCTAAAACCTGAGCCTTTATCACAACATCCTTTGATCCTAGAAGAAAAATACTTCTTATTACACAGACAGGAAACAGGGAGTCACATGCAAGAGAGTATTTAACACTCATTATTAAATAGTGTTATGAAATGAAGTCCCATTAATCTACAATGTCTAAGACTGAGGTATTCCATGTATTAAGATTTTCTAGATTTGAAAAGTAGAACATTCACCATCTAAAAGATCTATGCTTTTAAAAGATTAGACAAACATGACATATACTCACTTATAAGTGGATATTAGCTGTAAAGTAAAGATAATCATGCTGCAATCCACAGACCCAGAGAGGCTAAGTAACAAGGAGGGCTGAAGGGGGGCATGCATGAGTCTCCCTAGAAAGGGGAAACAGACTTCATGGGTGGACTTGGAAAAGGTGGGGATAGAAACAGGAAGAATCAAACAGGGGTGGAAGGATGCAGGGGGAGTACTGGGAGAGAAAACTGGACTTGAGAAGCATTTTGGGGGTGAGGTAGAAACCTAGTTGATAGAAACTCCCTGGAACTTATGAGGGTGACCCTAGCAAAGACTCCTAGTAATGGGGTATATGGAGCCTCAACTGGCCATCTTCTGTAACTATACTAAGCTTCCAGTGGAAGGACTAGAACACTAACCCAGCCACAAAACCTTCAGCCTACAATCTGTCCTACCTACAAGATGTGCTGGGGTACAGGTAGCCTAGAACTTGTGGGAATATCCAACCAATGACTGGTCCAACTTGAGACCCATGCCACAAGAGGGAGTCCATGCCTGACACTGGCTAGAGGGCCAGGAACCAGAGGCTGGATATCCCAGAGACCTAGGATAACACCAAACATGACCAGCCAAAAAAAAAAATAAAAATAAAAAAGTCAATGAAATGATTCTGCTATACTCTTAGACCAGAGCCTATTATAATCATCATCAATCAGAGAAGTTTTATCCAGCAACTAATAGAAGCAGATGCAGAGACCCACAGCCAAACATTAGGCTGAGCTTAGAGAATCCCATGGAAGAGGAGCCAGAGGGGTCAAGGACAACATAATAACATAGCTCATCGAATCACCTAACCAGGGTTCATAGGGACTCACAGAGACTGAAGCAATACTCAGGGAGCCTTTATGGGTCTAACCTAGGTCCTCTGCACATAGGTTATGGCTGCATAGCTTGGTGTTCTTGTTGGTGTTCTTGTGGGACTCCTAACAGTGGGAGCAGGGCTGTCTCTGACTCTTTTGCCTGCTCATGGGACACTTTTCCTCCTACTGGGTTGCCTCATCCAGTCTTGATATGAGGGCATGTGCCTAGTCTTATTGTAACTTTGTTGTGCCATGTTTGGCAGCTATCTAGAGGAATGCCATTTTCTAAAGGGAAATGGAGGAGTGGATCTGGAGGAGAGAGGAGATGGGGGGGAAGGCCTGGGAGAAAAGAAGGGAGGGGAAATGGTGGTTGGGGATGTAAATATGAAAGAATAAATAAACCAATTTTTACAAAAAGATCTATGCCTTTAAAAGATTAGACACATTAAATCATCTCTGAAATAGTGTACTAAAAGTAGTTTAGCAATGTTCAGACTAATAATGCCTTGGAAGGTATTAAAAGCACAATACTAAGACTAAAACGTTTTCTTAACACTTCTCATGGCTGGAGAGATGGATCATAGTTAAGATCACTTGTTGCTCTTCCAGCAGAATCAGGCTCAGTTCCCAGCACCATGGTGACTCATAACCATCTGTAACTCCAATTCCAAATGATCCAATGCCTTCTTCTGACCTACACAGGCACTTGGAATACATGTAGTGTACATATATAGATATATGCAGACAGAACACCCATACATATAAACAAATCTAAGTAATTTAAAAAAAAAAAAACCTTCCCAGTCTGTTCAGATGTAAACTTATGTTGTAAATACTGAGTCACAAATACTACTTTAAGGAAGACTTGGGATAATTCCAGTACCTGGACTGGTGATGCCTTAAACCCTACAACAGCAAATTCTGTTACCATACATCACTGAGCAGTGACACTACAAAGAGTTACTAAGAGTTAGGAAGATAGGCATGTAAAAAAATCCCAAGTACTACACTCATATGTCATTCACATAGTTTATAAATAGTATAATATGGGCAGGAGAGATGGCTCAGAGATTAAAAGCACTGACTGTTCTTCTAGCAGTCCTGAGTTCAATTCCCAGCAACCACATGGTGGCTTACAACCATCTGTAATGAAATCTGGTGCCCTCTTCTGGCCTGCAGTCATACATGCTGTATACATAAAATTTTAAAAAATTCTTAAAAAAAAAAAAAATAGTATAATACTTCTTTAACCAGCAGAAAAAAAAACTATATTCCCCCCCACTTCCAATTTACTGTACAGAACTAGCAAACTTGGGGCTGAGAAGAT
Organism: Peromyscus maniculatus bairdii; assembly: GCF_049852395.1. Taxonomy (NCBI): domain Eukaryota; kingdom Metazoa; phylum Chordata; class Mammalia; order Rodentia; family Cricetidae; genus Peromyscus; species Peromyscus maniculatus. The sequence continues at coordinate 71,528,738 of NC_134860.1, read as the reverse complement.
GGCTCAGTGGGTAAAGTGTTTGATATGCAAGCATGAGGACCTGGGTTCACACCCAGCACCTACAGAAGAAGCCAGGTACAGGTGCACATCTATAGCCACAGGGAGAACCCTGAAGCTTGCTAGCCAGCCAACTCACTGACACTGTATCCATGCTCAGTAGGTGACCCTGTCTCAAAAACATCATGTGGAGGTCTAACAATATGCTCAGCAGGTAAAGCATTTGCCACACAAGCCTAGGGTCCTAAGACTAATCTCCAGGCCCACAGAAGAGAACTAAAAGGTTGTCCTCTGGTTTACACACAGATGCACAAACACATGCATGCATGCATGCACGCAAGCACGCACGCACACCGATAATTTTTTTTTTAAGTGGAGAGCAATAAAGGAAGATACCTAACACTGATCCTCTGGTCTCACATGCACCTACACAGGGGCATTCATACCCAAACCTAGCAAACTGGATAGTTAATCTAGATTGTACTCACTGTTCATAATCAAGGGTAATACCTTTAAGAAAGGCATTCTCTTGTCACAAAGACATGCAGAATTTCTGATCCTCTTAATTCTGCCTCTCTGAACATTTTGCCTACCCTGCCAGTATAGCATCATTTACCATATTATGGCATACCATATAGGGCCTTGTGCTAATGCTATTTGATGTATCTCTAACCCAAAATCATCTCTGGGATATGACCACTACCCAATAAATATGTATTTGAACAGGCTGAAGATAGGTACTCTACTATGAGAAAAAGCCATTTCCAACTGCACAAAGCAGAATGAACAAATCAATAAATGAGATAATAAATGCTTCTGGTGATCAAATAAAAAGTGAACTAAGCCAGGTATAGAGCTACACACCTTTGATCTACACACTTGGGAAGTAGAGGTAGGTAGATCTCTGACTACAGCCTGGACTACAGAGAAAGTTCCAGGACAACCAAGGCTACCCAAAGAAACCCTGTCTCGAAAAATAAAAACAAAAACAAACAAAAAGTAAACTACATACAGGATTACTACAAAAGAACACTTACAAAATGAATGATGTAAATTAGCCTACACTGGAAATGTTTACTACTTAAATAGGAACATGGCCCTAATGGTAGTATTTAGGAACCAAGAGAACACTCCCACTGTCACGATGCAGTATCTTGGCCACTGCTTCTTTCCTACAGCTGGACACCTGCCCTGGCCAGCCTTCTTCTCACCTGGATAACTCACAGTCCCATGGAATATTTGAAGCAGTGGCCAATGAGCAGATGATACTCTACTTACAACTGCTTCACTCACTCACTCACTATTTACAAGGGCCTTACAAGGCCCTAGAGCCTAGACAGTGCCCTTTTAGCTCCTGGGCCCTCCTTGCACTCCAGCCACACTCCTTTCATCTTGCCCCCAGGATTCGCTCTAACATATCATCTGAAGTACTCTTCAGTCAGCTGTCCTGTCAAGCTTTTCCAAGCCTCACACTGACCCTTAGGCTTACTTATGCTGACAAGCCTAGTTAGTAATGCAATCTGCCTACCTCTGGCCAATTTCCCTTCTCCGACCTGCTTTTCCCACCAGAGATTCACCCACTTCTAACATAAGACACGATTTCCCTCTGTCTCACTTGTTGCTTGGCTTCCCCACTGGAACAAGGCTGCAGGCAGCAGACCCTTAGCTGTAATCACTGATGTTTATAAGCTGCTCCCAGAGTCCCCAAGACACATCCTGCTGAATGTGGAAAAGGGAACATATTTACAAGGAACAGAATTCTCTTAAATCTACTCTGGATTATTTTCCACTGTTCCTGAAAAACCCAGAACTGAAAATATTAGCCTCTCAGAAGTGCCTTATTGAGGAAAAACCATTCCTTTTCAATATGCCGCAGACTCCACCACTCACAAGTGTCTGAAAACTAGTAATAGGTAGTTAAAAGCAGTTCAAACATTAATTTAAAAGCTAACAATACTGTCCTTAATCAGAAATCAACAGGTAGCCTGAGGGACCAGAAGATAGGCACTGGTCACACTAAAACAAAAAGCTTGTATTCATTCTAGCTCTCCCTGGCTATCTGCCAACTCTGGATTTTCTAGTATTTTAGAAATATTCATTTACATTCAAGATATACAGAAGGGGAGAAGAATTAGAAAATTAAGTATGGGGTCAAATGATTAAAAAGTTTAACCAACTCCATCAATTCATGCAACAAATTCCTTACAGACCCACAGAGAAGATGCAGACACATCAGGGAAGAGAAAACCCCAGCCTTTCCTGTCAGAGCTTTAGTGCTATCTATCCTCTGTTGCAGACTGGCAATGGTCTTTCATCATTTTCAGTCTTTTGTAACAAGAACAAACTTTCTCTCACCTACCTAAAAACTGGTCCAACGCCAAATACAGAAAACAGTGCATAGACACTACACTATTTCATTTTGTTTTCATGCTAAATCTTTGAAAATGTAAATGTAGGCTTATTTCCTAGACTCAAAAATTGTTCAAGATATTTCTACAAATTCAAATTAATGAAGTTATTAAGGATTCTCTCGATAAAAGAATGTACTAGTAAATATGGGCAACTCCTGAACTCGTTCAACAAACTCAACTGTGTACTGACTACCTGATTACTACCTAATTCTCAGACATCTTTCTAAGCACTTAGGATGGGTCAGGGAGCAGGTAAGACACCACTTACTCATTGCATGAGTTGGCTGTTTGAAACCTGGAGCTTATGCAGGGACACTTGGCTCAGTCTGGGAGGAAGGGACTGGACCTGCCTGGACTGAGTCTACCAGGTTGATCACAGTCCTCGGGGGAGGATTTGCCCTGGAGGAGGTGGGAATGGGGGTGGGCTGGGGGTAAGGGGAGGGGGTGGGAGGGGGAGAATAGGGGAACCCATGGCTGATATGTAGAACTGAATGGTATTGTAAAATAAAAAAATAAATAAATAAATCTAAAAAAAAAAAGACACCGCTTACTGGGAGGAAACCTAGTCTAGAGCTCAGCTTCTTCATTCTCATTCATGTTTCCCACACTGGAAGCAAGGAAGTGCAAGCCACCTTCTCCACAACCACACACATAAGCAGCTAAGATTCCCCTTCAGAATCTTTCTAAAACAAAACCAAAAAATAAACAAACCAAAAACCCTCCTCACAGCCACCATCCTTCAAACTACAAAGAGAATCACTTTCCCCTTAAGTCTGTTCTAGTTAAAAAAAAGGATTTCTGCATTCTAGCGCCAATGTAAGTGGTTCTTAAGTCACTAACACCACAGCTCAAAATCATCTCATAACTGTAAATTTTCAACAGTTGTAAAATCCTACCTTCTAAAAAAAAAAAAAAAAAAAAAAAAAAGCCAAGTCAAATGTGGTGGCACACACCTAATCCCAGCATTTTGAGTATGTAAAGACAGGAAAATCTGAGTTCAAAGACATCTTTGGCAACATGAGAACCTACCTCTCGAAATAAATAAATGTCAAAAGTCATCAAACCACAAGTAAAGCTTACATCTTATCCAAGTTTCTGTGTCAAGGTGACTAAGGTGTTTTTGTTTTTGTTTGTAAGTACCTAATTTTTTGGCAATTGCATAAGCTTCATCGGATGACTTTGCCACGAAGCCTTTGGGAACTGAGACACCAGCTTCCCGCAATAAGTCCATACTCAAGTATTCATGCAGTGAGAGATTCCTTTGTTGTTGCTGCTGTATTTGGAGTCCATGCTTGTTAAACAATCCAGAATTCCCCAGAACCTAAAAAAATGGAGACATATTTAAGTATGACAGTGGTTTAGCAGTTGTTTTACAAGAAAGAAAGAAAGAGCAAATGAGCCACCCCTCATATTTAGTTAGAGTGCTCGGTTCTTCTTAACCACAACAAAATTGCTACATTAAATCATCCAAACACAACAGAGTATCTGAATTATAATATAAAACTGAAAGCTGGACTACCAGTTAATTATCAAATGTTAGTTGCCCTTGTAACTTTTTAACTGTTTCCTCATCATCCATCCCTAGTCCTTATCTGACATCTGTGCTTCATTACCATATCTCCACTAGCCTACAGGAAATGACTAACTGAATGATAAAGTCAGAAGTTCTAAGGCCAATCATCTTCTCTACAAAACTAAAACTGATTCCCAATTGTTTTCTCTACCCTTCTCTGGGATCTATATCACCTGGCATTAGATGTGTGATGATAGCTGAATGATTTGGACCCATACCTCTTCCAAGAGAACATGGCAATTACAAACTCCTTCGCTTTTTTCTTTTTTTCTTTTGTTTTTTTGTTTTTTGTTTTGTTTTGTTTTGTTTTGTTTTGTTTTGTTTTTCGAGACAGGGTTTCTCTGTGTAGCTTTGCGCCTTTCCTGGAATTCGCTTTGTAGACCAGGCTGGCCTTGAACTCACAGAGATCCGCCTGGCTCTGCCTCCCAAGGGCTGGGATTAAAGGCATGCCCCACCACTGCCCAGCTCCCTTTTCAATCCATGTTGAATGTTCATTCATTCTATTAAACATTTAAAGCACATAGGAACTAGAACAGTGAAATTATCCTCAAAGGCTTATTCTAGTGTGTATTTGTGCACAAGGACAGGTAGTAAACAAACATGCCAGAAAGCAATAAGAATAAGAAAGAGTGTCATACAGAGAGATACTAAAACATCCCTGTTTTCAGTTTAATCAGAATTATGACCAAAAAGGAAGGATAAGGTGTTAGCAGTGCACGCCTGGGAACCTAAGTTTAATCCTCAAATCCCTTACAAAAGTGGAAGTCTGTACAAGCTTGCATTCCCACCAACAGTGGAGGAGAGTTCCCCTTGCTCCACATCCTTTCCAGCATAAGCTGTCTTCAGTGTTTTTGATCTTAGCCATTCTGACAGGTTTAAGGTGGTATCTCAGAGTTGTTTTGATTTGCATTTCCCTGATAATTAAGGATATTGAGCAATTCCTTAAATGTCTTTCAGCCATTTGAGCTTCCTCTGTTGAGAATTCTCTGTTTAGCTCTATAGCTCATTTCTTAATTGGACTGTTGGGCATTTTGATGTCTAATTTCTTGAGTTCTTTATATATTCTGGATATCAGCCCTCTGTCAGATGTGGGGTTGGTGAAGATCTTTTCCCATTCTCTAGGCTGTCGCTTTGTCTTGTTGACCATGTCCTTTGCTCTACAAAAGCTTCTCAGTTTCAAAAGGTCCCGTTGATTGTTTCTCTCAGTGTCTGTGTTACTGGTGTTATATTTAGGAAGTGATCTCCTGTGCCAATGCATTTAAGACTACTTCCTACTTTCTCTTCTATCAGGTTTAGAGTAACTGGATTTATGTTGAGGTCTTTGATCCACTTGGACTTAAGTTTTGTGCACAGTGACAGATATGGATCTATTTGCAGCATTCTACATGTTGACATCCAGTTATGCCAGCACCATTTGTTGAAGATACTTTCTTTTTTCCATTGTACAGTTTTGGCTTCTTTGTCAAAAATTATATGTTCATAGGTGTGCGGATTAATGTCAGGGTCTTCAATTCGATTCCATTGGTCCACATGTTGGTTTTTATGCCAGTACCAAACTGTATTACTGTAGCTCTATAGTAGAGCTTGAGGTCAAGGATCATGATGCTTCCTGAGGTTGTTTTATTGTACAGGATTCTTTTGGCTATCCTGGGTCTTTTGTTTTTCCATATGAAGTTGAGTATTATTCTTTCCAGGTCTGTGAAGAATTGTGTTGGTATTTTGATGGGGATTGCATTGAATCTGTAGATTGCTTTTGGTAAGATTGACATTTTTACTATGTTAATTCTGCCTATCCATGAGCATGGGAGATCTTTCCATTTTCTTACATCTTCTTCAATTTCTTTTTTCAGGGACTTAAAGTCCTTCACTTGCTTAGAGTTACCCCAAGGTATTTTATATCATTTGTGGCTATTGTAAAGGGTGATATATCTCTGATTTCCTTCTCAGCCTGTTTGTCAATTGTATATAGGAGGGCTACTGATTTTTTGAGTTAATCTTGTATCCTGCTACGTTGCTGAAGGTGTTTATAAGCTGTATGAGTTCCTTGGTAGAATTTTTGGGGTGTCCTCAGCCTTGCCTTATTCTTGATTTTAGTGGAATCGCTTTGAGTTTCTCTCCATTTAATTTGATGTTGGCTGTTGGCTTGCTGTAAACAGCCTTTATTATGTTTAGGTATGTTCCCTGTATTCCTGATCGCTCCAAGACCTTTATCATAAAGGGGTGTTGGATTTTGTCAAGTGCCTTTTCTGCATCTAGTGAGATGATCATGTGGTTTTTTTCTTTGAGTTTGTTTATATGGTGTATTACATTGACAGACTTCCGTATGTTGAACCACTCTTGCATCCCTGGGATGAAGCCTACTTGATCATGGTGGATCATTGTTATGATGTATTCTTGGAGTCTGTTTGCGAGTATTTTATTGAGTATTTTTGCATCAATGTTCATGAGGGAGATCGGTCTGTAGTTCTCTTTCTTTGTTGCATCTTTGTTTGGCTTAGGGATCAGGGTAATTGTTTTTAGCCTCATAGAAGGTGTTTGGTAATGTTCCTTCTATTTCTATTGTGTGGAACAATTGAAAGAGTATTGGTATTAACTCTTCTTGGAAGATCTGGTAGAATTCTGCACTGAAACCATCTGGTCCTGGGCTTTTTTTGGTTGGGAGACTTTTAATGACTGATTCTATTTCCTTAGGGGTTATTGGACTATTTAAATAGTTTATCTGGTGCACAGAAAAGCTTCTTTGAGCTGATGAGGCACTAATAATGGACACTCAGAAAGACATTCAGCCCCCAAAGCAGCAGCCAATGATATATATTTGTGGAGAGTGTCACACCGAAAATGAAATAAAGTCCAAGGATCCAATCAGATGCAGAGAATGTGGATACAGAATAATGTACAAGAAGAGGACTAAAAGATTGGTGGTCTTTGATGCTCGATAAAAAGTGGGAATTCAGGAGTGTTTTCATTCATACATGTGCCCCACTGGTGTTTCTCTTACGGATTTTGACTTAGCTTATTTATGACTACAACTGTAAACCTATGGTTTCATTTTAGAAATGTGATTGTATTTTGATACTTTGTATAAATAAATAAAATAAATAGATAGATAGATAGATAGATAGATAGATAGATAGATAGATAGATAGATAGATAGATAGATAGTTTATCTGGTCTTGATTTAACTTAGGTATGTGGTACCTATCCAGAAAATTATCCATTTCTTTTAGATTTTCCCGTTTTGCAGAGTAGAGGTTTGGAAATCAATATGGCACTTTCTTAGAAAATTAGGAATCAATCTCCCCCAAGACCCAGCTATACCACTCTTGGGCATATTCCCAAGGAATGCTCAATCATACCACAAGGGCACATGCTCAGCTATGTTCATAGCAGCATTATTTGTAATAGCCAGAACCTGGAAACAACCTAGGTGCCCTTCAACTGAAGAATGGATAAATAAAATGTGGTACATCTACACAATGGAGTACTACTCAGCAGAGAAAAACAATGACATCATGAGGTTTGCAGGCAAATGGATGGATCTAGAAATAATCATCCTGAGTGAGGTAACCCAGACTCAGAAAGACAAACATGGTATGTACTCACTCATAGGTGGATACTAGATGTAAAACAAAGGATGACTAGTATTGGTGAATTATTAAGGCCACTCCACATAGTTAGAAGGGAGGTTTATTTTGTGGGGTAACTTACAAGTGAAGGGATAGGTAACAGGGTCTGGGAAAGGTGCAGTCCAGCAGTGTTCTCTGGAGAACTCTGCTCGGTCTACCTTCAGCGTCCTAGGTCCAGGAACCAAGAGGGCCCGCGCATCCAGATCTCAGGTCATCAGCATCCTCTCTCCACCCCGCCTTGTAGGCATAACCATTACCAAAGCCTCAATGGGAGTTGGAACTTCCAGGTCAAAGATAGAATGGCTACCCACTACAGACTAAACTGCTACTCACAACTCCAGGGAGGCTACCTAGTAAAGAGGACCCTAAGAAAGACACAGGGATCGCCCAACGACAGAGAAATGGATGAGATCTACATGAGCAAACTGGTCGTGAGGGGGGTAATGAAGGGCAAGGGTAGAGGGAATGAGAGCTTAGGGGAGCGGGAGATCCCAACTGGATCAAGAACAGAGAGGGAGAACAAGGAAAAAGAGACCATGATAAATGAAGACCCCATGGTAATAGGAAGAAGCAAAGTGCTAGGGAGGTCCCCAGAAACCCACAAAGATACCTCCACAAAGATTACTGGCAATGGTAGAGAGAAAGCCTGAACTGACCTACTCTGGTGATCGGATGGCCAAACACCCTAACTGTCGTTGTAGAACTCTCATCCAATGACTGATGGAAACAGGTGCAGAGATCCACGGCCAGGCCCCAGATGGAGCTCCAGGAGTCCAATCCGCGAGAAAGAGGAGGGATTGTATGAGCAAAAATTGTTGAGACTGTGATTGGAAAAAGCACAAGGACAAATATCCAAACTAGTGGAAACACATGTACTATGAACAAATAGCTGAGGAGCCCCAACTGGATCAGGCCCCTTGCATAAGTGAGACAGTTGATTAGCTTGAACTGTTTGGGAGGCCCCTAGGCAGTGGGACCGGAACCTGTCCTTAGTGCATGAGCTGGCTGTTTGGAACCTGGGGCTTATGCAGGGACACTTTGCTCAGCCTGGGTGAAGGGAGGAGTATGGTGATATTTTATTTGTACTAAAATGTGATTTGTATATTAATAAATAAAGTTGGGGGGGGTCAGAGCTATTAGCAAGCCATAGCAAAAGCTTGGCAGTGGTGGTGCACGCCTTTAATCCCAGCACTTGGTAGGCAGAGCTAGGTAGATCTCTGTGTGTTCAAGAATACAGCCAGCATTGGAGACACACACCTTTAATCTCAATACCAACCATAGAAGACCTGGAGGTCTGTACAGACAGGAAGTGACTAGGACGTCATGTGGTTGGGTTTACAACCAATGAGAAGGCAGAACAGAAACTCTATAAAAAGACAGACACACAGGAAGTAGGTCTCTTTCGGAGAGGTAGGACAACAGTGACAGTGAAGGGTAAGGACTGAATCTACCAGGCTGAGCTGAATCCCCAGGGGAGTCCTTGCCCTGGAGGAGATGGGAATGGGGGGTGGGCTGGGGGGAGGGCAGGCAGGTGGGGGTGGGGAGTGAGGTGGGGGGGCAGGAGGAGGGAGGACAGAGGAATCCGTGGTTGATATGTAAAATTAAATTAAATTATAAAAGAAAAAAGAATTTTTTTTTAAAAAAAAGTGAAAGTCGTCCTCTGGCCCCCCCCCCCCTCTCTCTCTCTCTCTCTCTCTCTCTCTCTCTCTCTCTCACACACACACACACACACACACACACACACACACACACAATTTTTTCTTATTAAACAGAATGTCAAAAAGAAATCTCTAATCTCTGCTGCTGAACAAGAAAGAAATATGCAGCTAGCTTTTCAGCTTCCTGGAGCAAGGCCACAACTCAGAAAGCACACTCATCAGTTAGAGCTCTAACATCTATCAGTCCCAATACTTCAAGTCGGAGTCTAAGCTAAACCTAATAAAATGTTAAAAAAAAAAAAAAAAAAAAAACAAACCTGCCTTCCCTTTGAGAATCCTCAATCCTTTCAACCCTCCAAGGCAATATACAGAACAAATTAGCCACAAAACTCTTCCAAGACTGCGCTGCAATCGGACTCTTAAGCTGTACACTCCCATTACTTCCACATGAGACCCAACACACCAAAACATAATTCTCATCAAGTACAGTCCTATACGAGTTAAAGAGCCTTACAATAAAGTCCGTTTCTTGAAATGAGTTCTTGATCTACTACATCAAAATTAAAACTTTTCTTAACATGAAGATTCCTGGACTCCATTCTCTATAAAACCAGAATCTCCGAATTGGACTCAAAGAAATCTGAACTGGTAATAAATCACTTAGTTGATTCTTAAGGACCCTAGTTTGAGAATGTCTAACCTAACAAGCCAATCCCATATAATAGCAAGTTACCACTAACTCATCTAGTTAAAAGCCTGGCTAAGGTCCACAACATGGTTCAGTAGACAAAGTGGCTTTACCATACAAGCCTAGTGACCAGAATTCAAGCCCCAAAACCAGTAAAGGTGGAAGAAAAATTACTCCACAAAGTTGTCCTCTGAACTCCATGTGCACAGAGTTCTCTCACACACACACACACACACACACACACACACACACACACACACGGAGAAGAGGACGAAGAAACATTAAGAAAGGAGGAGGAGGAACAAGAAGAACATGAACGAGAGCAAGAACAAACAAAAATTAAACCTGGATAACATTTCATTTGGCTAACTGAATACCTTAGTTCCGTGTCACTCCAAAATTAAATGCAGCAACTTCCCACTGTTCTGGACGTCTACCTCCTGACCTGCTCCTAGATATCACCAACAGCTATGAGTCTTATACCACCCAAAGACATATACAGTAACATTCACAGCAGCCTTACTCATAGGACAGAAATGTAAACGGCCTAATTGTTCATCAACAGGATAAATTATAAATAGTTACATAGTAGGATACTTCAGAGGGGGAAAAAAAAAACCCCTGCTGTTCACATAGTAAATTAAAGTCACAAATGTAATGCTGAAGTAAAGACACCAAAGATAAGAATAAAAACTTCCAAGATATTTCCTATTTTTACTATATTTTTATATTTATGTATGTGAGTCCACGGGTCATGGCACACATGAGGCCCAAGGACTACTTGCACAAGTCAGTACTCTCCTTCCACCATGTGAGTCCCAGGGATCCAACTCAGGTCTTCAAGCATGATGGCACCTTTACACTGAGCAATCCTGCCAGCCCCTGTGTTTTTTACATAGCTCAAACCGGTCAAAAATTAGCCTGTGGTGGCAGAAGCCAGAACCAGTAGTTACTTTTCAAGGAAGAACTGGTAAAGGAAGAGCACAAGAAGCTCTCGGGAGCTGACAACTCAGACACCCATCTTACCTGAGTGACGACTTAGAAGTTGTACACAAACATAAAAATCAACCTAGCCATTAAATCTAACCATAGATTTTATTGCACATAAACTATACCTCAAAAATAAAGGTGGAAGAAGAACCTAGATAAACCTAGTAAAGGTTGTCACACTCATTTTTTTTATGTTTCTGCAGGAGACAGTGTGGCACTAATACTAAAACTTTTAATGCTGGGGCTAGAGAGTTAGTAGCACATACTAACACACATACAGAGGACCCAGCTCACAGTTGCATGTAACTCTGGCTTTGGGGGATCAGGTGCTCAATTCCAGACTCTACAGACACCAGCACACATGTGCACATACCCATGCACAGTCATATACATACATAATTAAAAACAAAATAATTTTTAAAAGAGTCAATCAGTAGTATATACTACTAGATGGCACCTCCTCAGCCACATGTATCAAAAAGAAATACCAAAGAAAAGGATCCCAATTCCTAAAACATAAAATCTAAAGGATACTGTAGGTACTACACATTAGATATTATTCACTTTAAATGAAGTTCCTACATATATGAGTGCACTATGGTTATTTGGGAGAAGGTCCTATTCCTTGAGGATTGGGAGTGTTTTGTCTTGGTTTGGTTTATTTGTTTGTTCTGAGGTGGCCCAGGCCAGTCTAGAACTTTAGGATCAAGTGATCCTGACATCCCAGTCCCCGGGTAGCTGGTACTACACTTATTAAGGGTTCCAAAATGTTTTATTCTTTTTGTTTGTTTGGTTTTGGTTGTTTTGTTTTTCAAGACAGGGTTTCTCTGTGTAGCCTTGGCTGTCCTTGGGCTTGCTCTGTAGACCAGGCTGGCCTTGAACTCACAGAGATCTAACTGACTCTGCCTCCCAAGTACTAGGATTAAAAGTGTTATATGAGCTAGGTGGTGGTGGCGCATGCCTTTAATCCCAGCACTCGAGAGGTAGAGGCAGGTGGAGCTCTGTGAGTTCGAGGCCAGCCTGGTCTACAGAGCGAGATCCAGGAAAGGCTCCAAAGCTACACAGAGAAACCCTGTCTCAAAAAAAAAAAAAAAAATTATATGATATGTAAGTATCCAGGGGTGAAATGCCATGATAGCTGCAACTTACTCTCAGGTGTTTTAGCAAAAAGAAATGGTGTGATTTTATATACATATATAATTTTTGAGATTATAATTTAATTACAATATTTATCTCTTGCCTTGCCTTTCCTCCCTCCAAACTCTCCCATACACCCCTCTCAAATCTTCTTCAAATTCATGGCCTCTTTTTTCACTAGTTGTTATTATATGCAAATATGTATTCACATATACATATATATTCCTAAATATATATAAATATATATTCCTATATGTTCAGTCCTTCCAATGCTACCTGTATGTATGTTTTCAAGGATGATCATTCAACACTGAGTAACTAATAGATGTGCTCTTCCCTGGGGAAGGCCACCTCTCCAATTTCCAGCTTTCCTCAGTTGCCTGTAACTCTTGGTGTCGGGTGGAGGCCTTGTGGGCTTTTCTTCATCCAGTTTGGCACATCCACTGGTGTCCTCCTTGTTCAGCTCACATTTGAGCAGTCATGTCAGTGAGACTTTTGGGTACAGCTTCTGATATTACTGAGACACAATCTCAAAACAGACTCCCTGATCCCTGATCCCTGGCTCCTACCATCTTTATGGCCCCTCTTCCTCAATGTTCCCTGAGCCTTAGGTATGAGATGTTCTGCAGATGTATCCACTGGGACTGGGCTACGCAACTCTGCATTTTAATTGATTGTGGTTTTCCGTAGGGAGTTTCTATTTGTTGCAAAGAGAATTTTCCTTGATGGGGGATGAAGACTACACTTATCTGTGGGTATAAGGACAAATGTTTATAGACTGTTGTTAGGGATTATGCTGGTTTAATAAATTAGTGGCTGTAGATTCTCATCCAATAACCATGACTTCAACAGCACTGAGTAGTAGCTAGGCTTTCCAGTATAAAGTGGTATCTCTCTTACTGAGCAGATCTTAAACCTAATTAGAAAGTTGTTGACCACCATCAAGGCATGTGTGCCACTACCGCAGCCTTAGAGTACCACCGCTGGTTGTTGATGTGGTTCACTGGCATCACAGTCACGGAGGACTGTTGGGTAGGACTGTTGGTTGCCTTCCTCCTTTGGGGAGATTTCATGGTGCCTTTCATGAAAGCCAGTCTTCAGGGAGGGGGCAATTGGATCAGTTCCAGATCAAGGGTCTCTGGGCCCTGTTTCTGAAATACATGGTGTCTTCAAGAACAGATTTACCTTCCACCTCTGGGGGTAGGAGTGGTAACCAAGGGCAACAGCAATAGGCTGTACATTTTGGAGTTTCTTGGACAACAATTCAAAAGAGGGCTTCTCATGTCCAGTACTGGGTTTTTTCTTAGGTGGTCTCTGACTCTTAAATACATGCATATAATATTTTAAAGATAAAGCATATGAAGCCAAGTAGTGGTAGCGGCATCCCACACCCTTAATTCCAGGACTCAGGAGGCAGAGACAAACAGATCTCTGTGAGTTGGGAGATCTACAAAGTACAAAGCCAGGACTATACAGAGAAACCCTGGGGGCGGGGATGCAAAATATTAAAATTAGGTGAAAGCATCACAAGTTTCCACTGTACTACTGTTGGAACACTTTAATTAGTCTGAGTTTGGTTTGGGTTTTTTTTTATTTTATTTTTTTTTTTTGAGACAGGGTTTCCCTGTGTAGCCCTCCCTGGCTGTCTATTGACCAGCTGGCCTTGACCTCAGACATCCGCCTGCCTCTGCCTCCCAGAGTACTGGGATTAAAGGCATGTGCCACCATGCCCAGCTCTTTAAAAGAGTTTTAATGTCTGAAGTATTTAGATAAACTGCTTCTTTGCAGCGCTAGCTGCTGTAACTTCAAATTTCATTAGTTTTAAATTCTGTTAGCTATACCAGCCCTGCATAATCCCAAAGACTGGGCAGCATTAGAGGTTACAATTAGACAGGAGGAGGGAGTTTAGCTGTTCTACTGCAGAGGCTGTGGGTAATAATAATAAAATTTCTATTTTAAAGCAGCTGGAAAGACGGCTATGTATATATACTCTTATCACAAAAAACCAACAAATATCTGAGGTAACAAAATGCTAACTACCCTGATTTAACCATTAAGTACACACGAATTAAAATATTATGTATCAACTAAAAAACTAAAAGGAAAAAGAAAAGGTGACCAACTCCAAAACAAACCCACGAATTTTTTTAAAGAACTTAATTGCTAAATACAATGTGTGACCTTGAACAAGTTTCCTCCTAAGACATGTGTCCATTTGGACAAGCAAGGTGTCAAGACTACTAGCAAACTCCAAACATACACTCTTGATGCTCAAGTGACAGGCAAGAGCTGTAACAAAGACAACATATTATACATCCCACAGGGAGAGGCGACGGCGTTTTTAATGGGATTTCCAAACAGACGAAAACTATTAGAATGAAAACATATCTGTTCACTAAATCCTTATTCTCTAAAAACTAGGCATCATCATTTAAAGTAGTGGGGCGGGAGGGAGACTAAATCTATTTCAACTATAGTGTGCCTGAAGAGTTACTGCAGACCATAAGCAAAAGCTCTGGGACTATCTCAGAAACATATCTTGCTCTGGAAGTTTTAAGGCATTAACATCAAGGGCCAATTTTTACGGGGCTTGTTTAATTGGTTTGTTGTTGTTTTGAGACAGGGTCTCCTGGAGCCTACGCTGGCCTTGAACTCTCTACGAAGAAGATGATGACCTTGAATGTCTGGTCCGCTTTGCCTCCACCTAGAATGCCAGGGTTACAGAGATGCTGGGACTGGAACCCAGGGCTTCCTACACGATAGGCGGGTCCCCAACAAAATGAACAGCATCCCCCGCACCCCGCTTTGATGTTCTTGGCGTTGGAGAGCACACACAAGCACACCCACAGCTTCAGAAAGGGGCAGCTGTGGAATCAAACTCAGCAGCCTTCACCTCGCCTGCTGTGTCTGTCTCTCAGGCCAAAGTACTTCTCTCTCTCGTCATCAATGACAATCGGTCTTAATGACACCCCCGGTGCTGCTGACAAGCCTAATGACCTCAGGTCAACATCTGTCACACTCTAAGTATCGAGCAACAAAGCAACAAAAAAAGAAGTCGGTGCGACACCAGAGTCTGTCCAGAAATAAGAGTCCTCTAAAAGATTCCTAACTTACTCTCCCGGCTAATCAGCTGGAAAACTTAAAACTCGTCCCTAGCACTCGCTGCCAGGACTGACTGATCAGAACACAACTCCTTGGGGAGGGGAGGTGGGCCGACTCGGCTAGTGTTCCAAAGTCCTTCGCCCGCATCGACAGCTCCCGGGACACGAGAGTACACTTGAAGGGCATCCCCTCTTCCCCAAAAGGGGCCCGGAAGCGTCGGGCCGGGGCCAGGACGACCCCGGGGCTCCTCTCGACGAGCCCTGCCACGCTCCTGGAGTCGAAGCCAGCCGGGCCGCCGAGGCGCCGGGCCGGGCCTTTTGGGGACGCGGGCTGCAGCGGAGCGGAGCTGCCCGGGCGCCGGCTCGCACTCCTGGCTCGCAGCCTCCCCGCCCAGCCCCGACACCGCACCGCACCCGGGGGAACCTGCCGGCGCCGCGGGCAGCCCCGCAGCCGGGCCGCGACCCCGCCGCGCGCCTCGCCCGCCCACACCGACACCCCGCCCGAGGCTGAAGGGGACCGAGCGGACTTACCTGGGCGGCGGCCCGCAGCGTCGTCTGCTGCCGGTGGCTCCTCAGGGCGGCCGCGGCCAACTGCCGGCCGTAGAACATGGACGCCGCCATTTCTGAGTCCGACCCGGTCCCCGCGGCACCGCGCAGGCGCAGAGACCGCAACTGCCTCCGCCGCCGCGCACCGGGTCAGCGAACCTGGGACCATCCCCCCCGGGGGCGGGGCCTCGCCGTTAACCCCGTCGCTGCCGGAGTGGCCTGGCCCGGGGCCAACAGAGACCAAAACTTGGACCCTCCAGAACTTTCACCACCTCTGACTCAAAGTGTGCTAGCCCTGTGGCCAGAGGGCCACCAGAACGATTCCTAGAGAACTGCAGCGTCGCCACTTATCTTCCCTGAGCCCTAGTGGCCTCACCTGTTTAAAAAAAAAAAAAAAAAAAAAAAAAACGGGGTTAATTCGTGATCGTGAATGTATGCTTTGAGTCTTTAGGATACAATAGCTTAAGGAAAATAAAGTAGACACGCGCCTGATACTCCAAAGTTTGTCACTCACTAAAGCTGACTACACTCTGGGAACATGAGCAAAATGTCTTGGAAAGAGAGCTGGAGGGATGGCTTAGTGGCTAAGAGCTGGTACAGCTGTTTCAGAGGACCTAAGCTCAATTCCCAGAACCCATGTCAGGAAGCACACCACTACCTATGGGATCTAAAAACTCTCTTCTAGGGGGGGCTGGAAAGATGGCTCAGTGGTTAGGGGCACTGACTGCTCTCCCAAAGGATCTGGCAATTCTAGCACCCATCTGGCAATTAACAACTGTCTGTAACTCAAAGATCTGACCTGCAGGTAAAAACCCTCTTCTGGCCTCCCTAGGTGCCTGTACTCGCGTGCACATACATACAGCAACATACACACATACAATTAAAAGAAAATACTATCCTCCCGTGCACATACATACAGCAACATACACACATACAATTAAAAGAAAATACTATCCTCCCGTGCACATACATACAGCAACATACACATACAATTAAAAGAAAATATTATCACTTTTGAATTAGATAACATATTAAGCGACATAATCCAGGACCCAGAAAGACATGTTACTTGTTCTTTCTCATTTAAAGATCTTATCTTTAAATTTTTTTTATATGCATTTATGTGTGAGTAAAGGCTAAGGCCAAGAAACCACAGAGGAGAGAATAATATGCTTGGGGTGGGGGTGTGGTAACTAATAGGACACAGGTGAGAAGGGGCAGGGAGGTAAGGGAGAGGAGGGGATCAACCAAAACTACATATCAAAAATGTCGTAAGGAAACCTGTTAGCTGTATACTAGTTTTTAAAAATATACCCACCCTACACATGCCTGGTGATGTATGCCTGTGACCCCAGCACACCAGAAGCTGCGGCAGGAGGTTAAAGACTTCCAGACTACTCTAAACTCAATGAGGCCCTGTCTTTAAGAAAGAAAGAGAGAGGGGCCAGGCGGTGGTGGCGCACATCTTTAATCCCAGCACTCGGGAGGCAGAGGCAGGTGGATCTCTGTGAGTTCGAGGCCAGCCTGGACTTCCAAGTGAGTTCCAGGAAAAGACGCAAAGCTACACAGAGAAACCCTGTCTCGGAAAAAAAAAAAAAAAGAAAAAGAAAAAAAGAGAGAGAGAGAGAGAGAGAGAGAGAGAGAGAAAGGAGGGAGGGAGGGAGGGAGGGAGGGAGGGAGGGAGAGAGAGAGAGAGAGAGAGAGAGAGAGAGAGAGAGAGAGAGAAAGAAAGAAAGAAAGAAAGAAAGAAAGAAAGAAAGAAAGAAAGAAAGAAAGAAAGAAAGAAAGAAAAGAAAAGAAAAAAGTGGGAGAAATATCCCAATATAAATAGGACCCATCAGCATCCTGCCATGGAAGGCATAAGAGTCTCAGGAGGCCCCACCCCTCCCTGAGGATTAATTGACAGCTAATGGTTGATGGTGAAGAGCCAGTTTCTTCAATGGAGTAAGTAGCCTATACTCTTGTGAGCAAGCCTACTGAAACCCATTCAGTCATTGAAGAAAAACCATGAAAGTGAAGTGAGATTATTTGGGAAGAGGAAGGGGATCTGCAGAATTGGGAGGGAAACAGAAGAAGAAAACAGTTGAATGTGACCAAAATGCATTCTATATTGGGGCTAGAGAGATGGCTCAGCAATTATGAGCACTTAGTGTGTGATTCCCAGAACACACATGGCAGCTCATACCATCTGTAACTCCAGAGGATCTGACGCCTTCTTCTGGCCTCCAAGGGTGCCAGGCATGCAAGTGGTACACAGGTATACATGCAGGCAAAACACTCATACACATAAAATGAAAATGTAAAATGTATTAAAAACAAGTGTGAAATGTTATAATGAAACCTATTATTACGTATAGTTGATATATGCTAACATATGCTAATTAAAATGTTTGAAATGAAAAAGCAAAGCAAGAAAAGCACCCCAGGGCCCACCCCAAGGAAAATTAGGACATTTTTTTTAGAGTCTCTAGGTGGGGCAGAGACATACATCATCTTAATTTCACTTCCTGGCACTGTGATAAAACACTCTGACAAATGCAACTTAAGACAGGAAAGGGTTGTTTGGCTCATAGTTCCAGGTTACAGTCCATCATTGTGGGAGATCAAGATGCTAGGAACCTGAAACAACTAGACACATTACCTGCACAGTCAAGAGCAGAAAACCGTGCGTGGGTTACTGCCCCCACACAAGTGCTCGGCTGTTTTTCTCTACTCCCATACAATCCGGATTCCTCACCCAAGAAACAGAAGCCACCTACATCAAGAATTCCTCGTAGACACGCCCACAGGCCAGCCTAATCTAGACAATCCCTCAGTGAGATTCGATTCTCAAGTAATTCTAAATTGTGTCAGATTCATAATTAAAGCCAACCATCACAAAAGCATGCACTGGCCGTAAGACCCCCTGCTAGCCAGATGACTGGGGTCTGCTCCCTTTTTCCCAGGATCACTGAGGTTTGACTTGTGTGGAAGAAGTACTGGGAATGTAGCTCAATTGACAGAGAGAGCTTAACTGGCATGCAGGAAGCCATGGTTTCAATCTCCAGCACCACACCAAAGGGCACAGTGGCACATATCTGCAGAGTCAGCATTTCAAGTGTTGGAGGCAGGAGGATCAGAAGTCCAAAGGTAATCTTTGGCCACATAGGAAGTTCCAGGATGTGGTGATAACATTTTTTCTGGAAAAGCCCTCTTGCCAGCAAAGAGACTGAACTTTTTCCAGACTCCACAGCTGAGTTAATACTATTCCTTGAGAGCATTTAAGACTATGTATTCAACCTGCTGAATCCTACTGTGTGCTTAGCCTGTTTGAGTTTAACCTATCTTTAGGAGTACAGTGTACCAGCCTAACTATGTCTTGGATGTCCAGCATAATCAACCTAAGTGAAATACTTAGCTTTGCTCTTAAGTTATGTACTCCTCCATGCCCTGACCCAGAACAGTATGTGTGTGTGTGTGTGTGTGTGTGTGTGTGTGTGTGTGTGTGTGTGTGTGTGTGTGTGTGTGTGTTGTGGTTCTCATTTGCTGAAAGCAGCCAAAAAGTTGAAAACAACCTTAAAACAAATACCCTATGGATGTTGGCAGCAACAAGTGGTTATAGGTTGATAACATCTGTTTGCAGGGTTGTGTTTGTTTGCTTTGGTTTTTTTGAGACAGGGTTTCTATGTGCAGCCCTGGCTGTCCTGAAACTCACTCTGCAGACTAGGCTGGACTTGAACTCAGAAATCTGCCTGCCTCTGCCTCCCTAGTGCTGGCCAGCCTGGGTTATACAAAGTTCAAGAACAGCCAGGGTTACACAGAGAATCTCTGTTTAAAAAAAAAAGATCCACCTGCCTCTGCCTCCCGAGTGCTGGGATTAAAGGCATGCACCCCTATTTTTGTGAGTTCAAGGCCAGCCTGGGCTACCAAGTGAGTTCCAGGAAAGGCGCAAAGCTACACAGAGAAACCCTGTCTCGAAAAAACAAAAGAAAAAAGAAAAAAAAACCAAACAAACAAGAAAAGCAGAGCACAATTAACCATGTGAGTCCAAGGCAATTTAAGGGCATGTGGCTAAACCTAGAACTTACTTCTTCACTTACACTTTCCTGCTGTTTCCTTGGCTGCCTGTTTAACTCTATGTGTATGATCTACATATTTCTGTTCATATATGATTTATGCCTACCTTGCTGTTTCCTTCATTCACAAATGTAATTATACGTGTACAATACATATGCACAGGGGAGGGGTTTTTAAAGGCAAAACCGGCATTCTAGTAGCTCTCTTTACAGCTGGTTGGGGGGTGGGTAGGGGTAGGGAGGTGGTGGTGGTGGTGGTGGTGGTGGTGGTGGTTATGCAAGCAATCAGTTTAACAGAAATTAAGATAAATTAGCTGGGACATCTTGACCTTGGATTCCTAGGATAGAGTTGTGTAATTTTCATTGGGATTGTCCACCAAGTAGATCAAATTCCAGTTAAACCTAAAATGGCTTCAGCAAGAACACAGGATGGAGGAACCTCTGTAGTGTCTTGGCCTGTCACAAGTTAAGAGAGGACCTGAAGGTAAAATAGAAGCTAGGAAGGACTGGGTAGAGAGAGTAAAAAGGGAGGTTACATTTGCTCAGTAAACAGATGTAGTGTGGAAATACCACACCGAAACCCATAAATATGAATTAGTAGATATCAGTGATACAACTAGTAGATACGAGTTATTTTTTAAGGCTGAAGTTGCTTTACCCAAAAGACTCTTTTCACAGCAAAAATGTAACCTATATTTATTCAAGGGTCTTAGAAACTGGAGTGCACAGCACACGACGGCAGAATGAGAAGCATAAGAGAAACGGAGTTGGCTTTGCCATAAAGAAGAAAATGAAAAATGTCACTCAAGTGCAACAGAGTTTCACCTTTGACCTCTGTGCTTCCTCCTTCACTGGGCTGGTAAGAGTGACGGGGTGAAGAGACATTCTTCAGGGGGGAAGACTTTAATTTTCCGGATCATTTAAGTGTGGTTCTCTTCATCTTCTGGTGCCCAGGGCCACAGCTACCCCCCCACCCCGCAACTGTGTCTTACTGCTGACTTGAAAATCCCTAACAGTATATGGAGACAGATGCAGACCCACAGCCAGATGTCAGGCAGGTTCAGGAATCCAAGGAAGGAGGAGGGGGGAGGAGGAGGAGGAGGAGGAGGAGGAGGAGGAGGAGGAGGAGGAGGAGGAGGAAGAGGTGTAGGAGCCAGAAGTGTCAAGGACAACCCCAGGAAGGCTCATACACACAATCAACTAACCTGAGCTCATAGGGGCTCACAGAGACTGAACCAACAACCAGGGAGCCTGCCTGGGACAGGCTTAGGCACTCTGCATGTATGTGACAGTTGTGTAGCTTGGTCCTCTTGTGGGACTCCTAACAGTGGGAACAGGCTATCTCTGATTCTTTTTTCACCCCCTTCGGTTTTTTTGATACAGGATTTCTCTGTATAACAGCCCTGGCTGTCCTGGAACTCACAAAGATCCGCTGATATCTGCCTCTTGAGTGCTGGGACTAAGAGACTCTTTTACAGGCTTTTGGGACCCCACTCTTCATACTGGATTGCCTTGCCCAGCCTTAATACATGGAGAGGTGCTTAATCTTACTGCAACTTGATATGCCATCTTTTGTTACTCATGGGAGACCTGCCCTTTCCTGGAAGAGGAAGGTGCTGGGGGTTGAGAGGGGTGTGGGGGATGGGAGGGAGGGATTGGAAGGGGAGGATTAGGGAGAGGCTGCAGCCAGGATGTAAAATAAACAGATAAATTAAAAAAAAAAAAAATGACCAATAGTACAAAGTGCTGTGGAGAAAACTGAAACAACCCTCCTCACTCCAAACTTTTCCCGAGGGCCAACATAAATAATAGCTGCTGGACAGGTAGTTCAATTCTTATATATATTTTCTTAGTAGTTCTCCAACCCTGCATTTTACAGAGGGAAAGTGGAAGCTGAGAAACAATATTTAAGTCATCCAGTATCTCACGTTCTATTTGGCTGTTCCCAACTCTGGTGGTAAGACGATAATTGGAATACAGTTGAGATTCATAACCCTTCCATCATTTTATTTAACCCCTCTTCCCTCTCTCTCTCTCTCTCTCTCTCTCTCTCTAGTTTTTTTTTTTTTTTTTTTTTTTTAAGATGGGTTTTCTCTATGTAGTCCTGGTGGTCCTAGAACTTACTATGTAGGCCTCTATTCACAGAGATCCACCTGCATCTTCTGGGATTAAAGGCAAGCATCACCATACCTAGCATCCCCAGAAAAGCAACTGAAAGTTCTATAGAAACAAAAAGACCAAAAATGAAAACCAGAAAACCAGAATTCCCACACTTTATTTCAATCAGACCTTGACTGCTTGGAGCCTGACCACTGTGGGGTAAAAAGTCTGAGCTCACCTCCCAGTTTTGAAACCCCACCAATCCCTGAGCTCTGAGCTCGCCCCAAGCTCAGGACTTGAAATCCCACCAATCCCCACCCTGGAAATCTCTACCATGAAAAACTCTGTCCCTAGGAAACCCTATGTAAGCCTGCCTCCCATTCAGTTCTCTACTGCTTCTCTCCTGAGCAGAGGCAGCCACCCTCTTGTGTTTTTCCCGATAAATCTCTTGTCTGAAGTTTGTTTTGCAATGTGACTTTGTGGTAATTCCTTGTTCCCGACTGCCAGGATACCTTCCCTTCAGAGCTGGAACACTTGCCTCAGGGAAACCTTTCCCCTCAGAGCTGGAACACTTATACTTACAGCAACAAGTACAGCCTCACCCCAAATGGCCACACACAGGAAAGACAAATGACATTATAAAATGTATAGGTGGGGGGGATTTGCACACCTTTAATCACAACACTCCTCTCTGTGAGTTCAAGGCCAGCCTGGTCTGTGAAGAGAGTTTCAGGACAGCCAAGGCTACAGAGAGAGACTTTGTGTCAAAAAATGAAATAAAATTTATGAGTGATCTGCCCACTTAAAACCATGTCACTTCTTTTAACTGCCATAAAAGGACACCATACCCTCTTGGAGAGGGGGTTGATTTTCTCTCTGAGAATTCTCTCATGTTGCTTTTATCCATAGTGCCTCTCCCGGCTCCCTCCAGGTATCCAGTGTTTTCCTTAATCACGCTCGACTTTATCATTGCTGTTTTGGGGACGGCCTCTCACTGAACTGTGAGCTTGCAGATTTGACTGGACTGGCTAGCCAACAAGCCCCAGGAAACCTGTCTCAGCACTGGGATTATAGGTGTGGGGGCTGTACCTGGCTTTTTACCTCGGTGCTGGGGATCCGAATTCAGTTACAGCAAGCATTTTACCAACTGAGCAATAGTCCCAGCCCCTACTGTGTATAGTCCTTGTATATTTTAAAAAAGTATTCATTATTTTTGCCTTCCTGTATGTCTGTGTACCACAGGCATGCCTGGTACCCAGAGGTCAGAAGAGGACATCAGTTCCTCTGGACCTGGAGTTACTAGGATGGTTGTGAGTCACCATGTGGATGCTAAGAATCAACACAAGTCCTCTGCAAGAGCACCAAGTGCTTCTAACTGCTAAGCCATCTCTCCAATGTATATATTCTTTTTTAAAATCTTTGTATCAATTCTGATCTGGCAAACACTCACCCCATACTTGGAACTCCTCATTCCTGGAATGACATTTCGGTGGCCTGGCTGGGACCTCTCCTTAAAGCTCTTGGCCTCTCCATTTTGTGGCCAACTGGCTCAGGAGCAACTAAAGATGTCTGGCTGGGACTGCTCTCCAGTAGGATCTGAAGGCCTCTGAGCTGGAATTCCAGACCACTTTGCCCCTCAGGTAAAAAGCTAAGAAATGCCTTTCTGCCTGTTGTAGAAAACTTTACTTCTTATTTGCATCTGAAGGGCCCTGGCCAAGGCCCGAGGCTTTAGTGGGACCCAGAAGACAACAGAAAAATGAAGTCAAAGTTAGTCTACCACAGTCAGTAAAGACAAGGGGCTACTTTTCTTCCTCCTGGGAGCATCCTCACTCTCAACATGAAAGAGTGTTGCCAAGGGCAGCTTGTCCAGGGGAAGTGCACACCGTCTCTGAGGACACCCTCAGTCCCGCCTCCCCTCACTGGTTTTGCCTTCTGTGCTTCAGTGTGGGAGGAAACAGGACATGTGGCTGTGGTATTTGTGTGTGGCTATAGCGTTCGTATCTGCCATTTTCCTGATCCAAGATGCCCACATGTTTTTACTTTCTCCAGGATGGGAGGGTCCCCTCTCCCTCAAAGCTAACCGCTGGCCAGTTTCAGTTTGTGGGTATCCCTTCCAGGCTGGTCTGGCCTGACCAGTTGGGCCAGTTTAGCTCACAGGCTGGGAGGCTGCTGCTTCTCTTGGGTATGTCCACAAAGAGAGCACTGCTGGGAAGTCAGTTCAATGAGACCAGGGCTTATCCAAGACACGCAGAGAGATCTGATACTCTCTGGGGTATTTCCAGGGTAAGTGCTCCACCTCTGATAGGACCCCAGTAAGTACCCCATCCTCTATTTCCTTTGACTCACCCCAACAATGTCCCAGCAAAAAAAAAAAAAAAAAAAAAAGTGTACAAATTTGAGTCTCTGATTCTCAAAAAGAAAACTTATTTTCCTTGTAACAAAAATTGGCCTTGCTACTCTGCCAGGAGAAAGAACCGCGGCTTCCTAGTGGCTCAGTCGGCAGTAATAGCCTTCAGGTAGGCCTCTTGCATTGTGGTTGAGGAAAGGACTCGGACATTCCTCTGGCCAAGCTTTCACAGCCTTATCAGAGGTCCCATAGCTAGGGGAGAGAGAGGCCGTAAATGCCTCATCAGATTCTCTTTCATTAGTCCCTCTCCACAATGTTGGAATTCCTGGCCACTCCCCCAGCTACATGAATGAAGGGTTTACAACACACGCCCCCACGGTCGCATATACCAGGTAGACACTTCTGCCTAGCCAATTCCAAGTCAAGATAGCCATTTCCGGGTCAAGGCGTCTCGCGTGACCAGGATCCGTGATGTTACCTGGCCACGTAAGCGCGCAGCATGACCATGTGATCTACGCACACGCGTGGAGTAGTGACGTGGCCTGGCCACACCCCAGCCGGTTTTTAAAGCAGTGCGCCATATTCCCGGTTCTCTCTCTTCTCTCCTCTCTTCTTCTCCACGCACGTGTCTCTTCCACAGGCCTGTGCACTCTCTGTCCCTTTATCTCTAATAAAACTCCTATAAGCGGATTCTGTCGTGTTTCGTGACATTTCCTTGCAGGGTAAGAACACAACGCAGCTAAATAACTAACAATGACCACCCATGCGCAGTTCAGTAGCCAAGCAAGGGGCCTTCTTACATCCTACGTAATCCGTGCACTATGTGATCACATAATTTGCTCACAGCGTGATCAGAAAATCTATGCGCATGCGTGACGCAGCTCCATAAGCCCGTGTGCACATGTGTGGGGAATCCATAAGAAGCGAATGACAGACTCCTTCCTCTTCTCCTCCTCGCCTTCTCTCTCTGTGCACCTGTCTTCCACAGGCCTGGCCATGCTCTCTTCTGCCCCTCTCTTCTAATAAAGCTCTGATAATGGGTTTTGTTGTGCCTGGTGGCCTTTCTCACACGGTAACAGTGCCCTTAATGAATAACACAGCGCTGCTGCATTAAAACCAACACACAACAGCCTTGATGGCCCTTCCTCTGTGTTCAGGCAGCCCGTGTTGAACCTCTGATTTCTCTACAATAGCCACTCCTTTGCTTACAAGCCCTGCTCCCACCTCCTTCTCGCTACTCATGGAGCTCTCTCCAACATCTCCCTGTCCCTATCCAGGAGAACTCTCTGTCACATACTCACTGGGAAACATCATACAGGGAATGCCAAAAATAAATAAAAGCCATTCCCTCTTCCCAGGAAAAACATCTGCTTTTCAAAGTGGCTAACCTTGCCATACTCAAGAGTATTCCCTTCCCTGTGGCCAGCCCGTTCCAAGGACAATCCAGGCCAGGGTCATTTAACCAGAATCATGCCACCTTCATTAGAGAGTTCCAAAACGTTACTATGGCTTTTGACATAACCTGACACAATGCCTATGTCATCAGACCACCTGCTGCATGTCTGTGCAAAAGAGGAAAAGTCCCCAATCTTGTCTTTCAGGCACACCAGGAAAATAAGGGTCACACTCATAACCCAGATCCAGCCTGCTCAGGCTTCATTACCATGATCAACACAGATCAGACCAGCAATTTAAGGATTAGTGGGGAAGGATTTGCTGAAACCATATGATTACATTTCTATTAGGGGGAATAAAAAAAGCCATTATCTAGCCTGTTAACTCTAGCAAGTTATGGGATATCATGTGGGGATCTTCTGAAGACCCTGGCAGCTTTCAGTCTGAATAGCTGAGAGGATGCATAGTACACTCACCCAGAGAGTCCAGAGGGCCAAGCTGACCTGGCTGTACATTTCATAAGCTAAGTTTCCCTGAGTATTAGACAAAGGCTTCAAAAACCAGCCCAGAGACCCCAGATTCCACTCTCTCCTTTATTAAGCACAGCTTCGAAGATCTTCACTAACTAGGGACTTGAGGGCCAGAATTGTCAAACTGAGGAAGAAAGGGAGAAAAGGGCGGGTGAAATAAATGGCAGTAGTGATTGCTTCCTCCTTGCCCGTCTCAGAAAATCATGGATTTTCACCCCGAAACCCAACCCAGACTTGAGTAAAAGGACTCTTTCTTGCTATCATTGTGGTCAACTAAGATAGCTGCGCTGGCTAATTTTATGTCAACTTGACCACAAGATAGAGTTGTCTGAAAGGAGGGAACCTCAATTGAGAAAATTCCTCCATAAGATCTGGTTGAAAGGCATTTTCTTAATTAGTGATTGATGGGGGAGGGCCAAGCCCATGGTGGGTGGTGCTATCCCTGGGCTAGTGGTCCTGGGCTCTATAAGAAAGCAGGCTGAGCAAGCTTTAGGGAGCAAGCCAGTAAGCAGCACCCCTCCATGGCCTCTGCATCAGCTCCTGCCTCCAGGTTCCCGCCCTGCTTGAGTTTCTGCCCTCACTGCTTCTGATGATGAATGTTACATGCAACTGTGGGTGAAATATACCCTTTCCTCCCCAAGTTGCTTTTAGTTGTGGGGTTTCTTTACAGCAATACTAACCCTAAGACAACAGTTAATCCAAGAGTGCCCAAGGCCATGCATAGGGTTATTGAGCTTTCTCAATGGCCAACCATGCCCAGTCTGCAAAGTGGGAGCTCACTCAAAGTAATAATGAACTATTTCCCTGCCCTGGCTTTCAAGAAAGTCCTTGCTTCTTTGGACAGGCCCCATAAAAACCTGTCCTTCCTTAATTTCCCCTTGGGAAGAGACCCCTTCAACATGTGAATGACGTGTTAACCTGCAGCCCAGACAGACCCACTCCAGATCAAAGCACAGTTCTCTCTTCAAAAGCGAGCCTCATGTAGATGGAAGGTTTCTCCTTCAAAAGCCCCAATCTTGTACCAGAAGAGCCAGTCAATGAGATTTATATTAATTCCAGTCACAAGGAGCCTTTCCAGTAACCACGAGGATTTCATTTTGACTATGGGGACCCCAGCCAGAAAACAATGACAATGGACTCTCTTGTCATGCTGGGATTTTGCAGGAATTGGATTCCCCACTTTGGCCTGCAAGCTAAATCTCTTTATGAAGCCTTAAGGAGACCAGAAGGAGAGTGAGTAGGGTAAGCCCCAGAAATAACATGGTCCCTAGACTTCCTTGAACAGCAGAGAAATCTAAATTAAGCCTAGGGCTAAGTATGACAGCTTATGTGCCTCATCAGATCTCTGAGACTCTTCCAGAGCCTTCCACAGAGTTACAGCTGGTAGAACAAGTGCCAGAGCTGCTCCTACAAACTCCAGAGCACATGGTAAGACCTGGCAGAGGCTAAATATCATGACCTTACTGCTGGACCTGCCTCTGAGGCCTCTACAGAATTCCTGTGACATCCCCTCCCCCCGCCCCCAGCCCTGGACTGGATATGTGAGATTCTCCACTTCCCCACCACAAGGCCATCACAGGTGGAAAGAAGCTTATAAGGCAGGATCCAGGTGTCAGTGACACCTGTGTCACGGAGGCCATAGGCTAGGGATGAAACTTACTATTCACACAGATTTCCTCTGTGCTGTTCTTGTGAAGCCATTCTGTAGAGGAAAGGGCCACTTCGCTGCTTCCAGATCAGGTAGTCATTCATTGCGAGACCCACCAGGAGGTCTCTGAGGCTTCTCTGGGTAACAACCAGGTGGGTCAACAGACCAAACAAATGGCTTCACTTCCACTGAAGGCTGCCTTAGTTCCCAATCACACTCTCCCTCATCTACAATACACCCTCAAGAGGTGGAACAGGCTTTAAATCAGGGCTTCACAGCAACCCTGCAGTATCAATCATCTCTTTCTATGGACACCTCCCACCCCCCACCCGCCCCTGCAAACAAACTGTTGCTCCCTGGATGCTCATAATGGAAAACTCTGAACAATTTTCACCAAGCCACATTTGGGTTTCTGTTAGTTTGGTTTCTGTTGCTGTGATAAAACATGGACCAAGGGCAACTTAGAGGAGGAAAGGGTTTATTGGTTTACAGGTTACAGTCTACTATCAAGGGAAGTGTATTCGTCAGAGTTCTCTAGAGTCACAGAACTTATGGAATAAATTCATATACATATGAATTCATTGGAATGACTTACAGGCTGCAGTCCAACAATGGCTGTTGTGAATGGAAAGTCCAAGAATCTAGTAGCAGCTTAGTTCCATGAGGCTGGGTGTCTCAGCTGGGCTGCTGGGATCTCTAAGGAATGGATGGACTGATAGAGGTGAGGGCAAGCAGGCAAAGAACACCCTTCCTTCTCCATTGTCTATAGTATATAGTATTCCAACAGAAGGTGTGGCCCAGATTACGGGTGTGCCTTCCAGCCTCAAAGTCTGGTTTAAAGATGTGTCTCATCCAGCCTCAAGATCCAGATCAAAGGCGTGTTGTCTACCTGTCTCAAGATCCGGATCACAAGTGTGCCCTCCATTTCTGGATTATAGTTCATCCCAGATATAGTCAAGTTGACAACCAGGAAGAGCCATCACAGGAAGGCAAGGCAGTTAGTTCCTGCTTTAGTTAGCAGAGCCCATGAAGGAGTGCTGTTTACAAGCTTGCTTGGCTATCTCTCTTACACAGCCCAGGACCACCTGCCCAGGGCTGGTTCTGTCCACACTGGGCTTGGCTCACCCACGTCAACTAGCAATTAATAAAATACCCCCAAAGACATGCCCACAGGACAGTCTGATGGAGGCACTTCCTCAACTGAGATTCCCTCTTCCCAGCTATGTCTAGGTTTGTGTCAAGTTGACAATGACCACGACACCCTTCACATTCTGAGCCTCTTCCACAGGCACAGGCATTCTTTAGACCCCTGCTCCATTTCCAAAGCTTTACCCACCTGTTGTCAGGCCCATCCTGAGAGGCTTCTCAGACCTCCTCCCCGTTTACAGCCAGCCCAGCGTAAGAGAACTGTGACAGGGAAAATTGACAAATAGATTTCAACCATGGCCTCATACAAGGGACTCGGAGAACAGCCAGTTCTAGTGGATGCTCTCACTGGGGAGAGAAAAAGGCTTTTCCTACTAAAATAGAAACAGCCTCAGAGGTAACCACCATCCTCACCGAGTATATTATTCTACACTTCAGGCTCCTCTGTTCCCACTAGGCTGATTATGGCCAGGCTTTCATTTTTATGAAAACATTCAGGAACTGGATGAGGCTTTCAAAATTAAAGATTATTTCCACATAGCTTGACATCCAACACCCTCAATCCTCCCAGAAGGTCAAAAGGACTAACCTAGCCCTTTAAGAAATCTCTCAGTAAACTGTTGAAACTCTGTGGTTTCAGTGTGCTTCATGAGTGTAGTCCTGCCTGATTTCTGTTCTAGTTTCTCTTCCTGTAGGAGGGTGTGTGTGTGTGTGTGTGTGTGTGTGTGTGTGTGTGTGTTATATGCATATGTGTGTAGGTGTGCACACCCATGCTGAAGCATATGGAGACCAGAGTATGAAGTCAGAATATTGGCCTCGATTGCTTTTTCACCTTCACTTTTGGAGATGAGCTCCCTCACTGAACTAGGAGCTTACCATTTCAGTTAAACTGGCTGGCCAGTGAGCCCAACGGAGCCTCCCGCCTCCACCTCCCAGTGCTGGGGTTACAGAGGTAAACCTGTAATACAACTGTGTAACACCACTGTGCCCAGATCCTTAAGGTGAATGCAGGAGAATCTGATTCCATGTATCCAGGCTGGCTCTTTCCTCACCAAGCCATCTCCCACCCCCACGTGGGAGGTCTTAGGGAGACAGACTTAGTGTCCTGAGTTGGTATGAGGAGGAATCTTGACACTGCCAACCAGAGCAGCGATGAGATTCCATTTTAACGTTCCTGTTGAATCAGCAGTCTGGCCATCCCAGAACCTCAGGGAACCAAACTTTTGGGATTACATGCTGACACTTGGCCAGCAGAATACCTCTGGACTTAGGGAAAGGAATCCTGAATCATTGCATTTGGCAAGCTGAGGATCTGGCTGCAGGGAAACACAGACATGGATTCCAGCATTTATAGCCAGTCTCTGAGGGACCTCCCAGAGGTACAGCCCATGCCTGTGACCTAACCCAGGGAGGACTACTCACAGACACAAACATCCCATCCACGCCCCATCTTAGCAGAAGTTAGAACAGCACTCACAACCCAAGCCTGAGGAGGTTTCGTCAGCTTCTCTGGCCTGACTCAGGAAGGACTGACTACTCACGGAAATGCCCAGTATCTGCGACCTAAAGTCAGAAAGGATCTTGGGGACATAAGAGGCATCTAGGGCCCCAGAAGAAAGTTCTTGCGAAGCTAAAACTGGAACAGAAAGCAGGAAGGACTGCATTCAGAGTCCACATCTCCACCCAGTTCTCCCTTCATAGCCATTGATCTTTAATAATACCCAGTGTCAGCTCAGTGGGTCGCTTCATCCTGCTCTGTTCTCACCACTCCCCCACACATACCTTCTCTTCTGTTTTCCTTTTCCTTTTGATGAGTGTTCCAGAGAGAACATTAGTTGGCCTGATTTGTAGTCTGCTTGTCTCAGCCTCTGAGGGCAAGGACTTGTTTTGAATTACTGGATTGCATTATTTATTTATTTATTTATTTATTTATTTAGTGAGTTAGTGAGTTAGTTAGTTAGTTAGTTAGTTATTTTTGGTTTTTCGAGACAGGGTTTCTCTGTGTAGCTTTGGCACCTTTCCTGGAACTCACTCTGTAGACTAGGCTGGCCTCGAACTCACAGAGATCCACCTGCCTCTGCCTCCTGAGTGCTGGGATTAAAGGCGTGCGCCACCACCGCCCGGCTGGATTGCATTTCTTTAACTTTTCTTTTCATTCAACCTTTTACCAGAACCTTCTATTCTCCCTGTCTGCTCCCTTTTCTACTTACTTTTCTCCCCTCTGCCTTTTTCTCTTTAACTCATTACTAGTTATTGGTCTTACTCTGCTTTATTTCCTTTCCATTTACACCCACAGTAACTAATATATATGAGTTCACACAACACAGTGCTCCTTTATTCTTGGCATTTAGGAAGTATTTATTTATTTATTTATTTATTTATTTATTTATTTATTTATTTATTTTTGGGTTTCCTCTTTGAGAACCTTTTTTTATTTTTATTTATTTATTTATTTATTTATTTATTTATTTACTTTATTTTACAATACCATTCGGTTCTACATATCAGCCACGGGTTCCCCTATTCTCCCCCCTCCCACCCTCTCCCCTTACCCCCAGCCTACCCCCCATTCCCACCTCCTCCAGGGCAAGTCCTCCCCCGAAAACTGCGATCAACCTG
Organism: Peromyscus maniculatus bairdii; assembly: GCF_049852395.1. Lineage (NCBI taxonomy): Eukaryota > Metazoa > Chordata > Mammalia > Rodentia > Cricetidae > Peromyscus > Peromyscus maniculatus. Next base: position 71,497,171 of record NC_134860.1, on the reverse strand, counting down.
GTAGACTCAGTCCAGGCAGGTCCAGTCCCTTCCTCCCAGACTGAGCCAAGTGTCCCTGCATAAGTCCCAGGTTTCAAACAGCCAACTCATGCAATGAGCACAGGACTTGGTCACACTGCCTAGTTGCCTCCCAAACTGATCAAGCCAATCAACTGTCTCACCTATTCAGAGGGCCTGACCCAGCTGGGGGCCCCTCAGCCTTTGGTTCATAGTTCATGTGTTTCCATTCATTTGGCTATTTTTTTTCAATAATTGAGTAAAACCGAAATTTATTATAAGCCACAGTCATCCTAGGGACCTCCATGCTATATATATAGGCTCCATGGTTCTATGGGTTGTGGTCTGATTGTTCTTTATTTTATATCTAGAATCCACTTATGAGTGAGTACATACCATGACTGTCTTTCTGAAAATGGCACCTCGATTCTAGCATAACCTAGTTTCTCTCATTTCCACTGCAAGACTAAGGGTGATTTAAAAAGCTCAACAACTGGCTAAACTTCAAATGCACAAGAAAGATGAAAAACTGAGGTAACATAACTCTCTAAAAATTATTATCCTAATAGGAACACCTTCCAGTGCCAGCAAATTCAATGAAACCCCAGACAAAGAATTCAAATGACTATAAGAATGCTCCAAGACCTTAGAGAAACCACAGACTCCAGAATGAATGGCAAGAGAACATAAGTAAACTAAAGAAGCAAGTCAATAAAGGCTATAAAAGTGGAATTTGCCGGGCGTTGGTGGCGCACGCCTTTAATCCCAGCACTCGGGAGGCAGAGCCAGGCGGATCTCTGTGAGTTCGAGGCCAGCCTGGGCTACCAAGTGAGCTCCAGGAAAGGCGCAAAGCTACACAGAGAACCCCTGTCTCGAAAAACCAAAAAAAAAAAAAAAGTGGAATTCAATAAATAGAAATACCGAGGGGGAGGGGGGGGGGCGAGAACCAAACTACATGTTGGAAATGAAAATTTCAATAATTCAAATAAAAACTCCAATGGACAGCCTCCCCTACAGATGGAATCAAGAAGAGGACAGAGTACCAGGCCTCGAAGACAAGGCAGAGAAACTGCATCACTACAACAATGACAATAGTAAATTAAGAAGGAAGGGTGAAGAGGGGCCAGAGAGATGGCGCCGGGGTCAAGAGCACTGGCTGCTCTTCCAGAGGACCCGGTTCCGTTCTCAGCACCCACAGGGCAGCTCGCGACTCTTTGTAACTCCAGTTCCAGGGGAGCTTGTGCCTCTTCTGGCCTCATCAGGCACCAAGCATAGACATGGGCACCAACATACCTGCAGGCAAAACACTCGTACACATAAGATAAAATGATATTATTTTACTAATTTGAGGCAAGATCTAATGATGTAGTCCTGGCTATCCTGGAACTTGGTATGTAGACCAGGTTGGCTTCAAATTCACGGAGCCTGGCTTGCCTCCGCCTCATAAGTGCTGAGGCATGCACCACCATACCTGGCCAAAATAATGTGTTTCTAAACGAGAAAAGGTTTATTTTTTTTAATTATGAAGAAAACTTTCAAGACCGATAAAAAGATTAATACTACCAATCATGAGCATAGAAGAACTTAATGCTAATGGCAGTTAAAAAAAAGTTTAGGGCCTGGAGAGATGGCTCAATGGTTAAGAGCACTGGCTGCTCTTCCAGAGGACCTGTATTTAACTCCAGTACCCACATGGCAGCTCACAACTGTCAGTTAACTTTCAGTTCCAGGGGATCCAGTGTCCTCTTCTGGCCTCTGTAGGCACCAGGCACACACATGGTACATACATGCAGGCAAAACACCCATAGACATAAGATAAGATTAAAAATTAGGTTTTGTTTTGTTTTTCAAGACAGGGTTTCTCTGTATAACCCTGGTTGTCCTGAAACTCACTTTGTAGGCCAGGCTGGCCTAGACCTTGGAGATCCTCCTGCCTCTGCCTCCCAAGTGCTGGGATTAAAGGTGTGCACCACCACCATCTGACTTAAAATTTTTTTGAAGAAAAATGTAAATAAAGTAATCACAGAAAATTTCCCAAATCTAGGCACAGAGATGCCTGCCTGGGTATAGGATACACTTAGATCATCAAATAGGCAAGACCAGAAAAGAACCTACTAAAATAGTATTATACTTTAAAAACCAAGAATACATAGTCAATAGATTGATATTTTAAAAATGGATACAAAAAAGAAAGGCAAATGTTAAAACATCCTTATTTTAAGATTTGATTGTATATATGAGATAAAAGAAAAAACCTCCACCAGTGTGCTATCTAATTTTATTAGTTTTATGTCAATTTGACACAGACTAGAGCCATCCTAGAGGAGGGAACCCCCATTGAAAAAATGCCTTCATAAGACTGAGCTGTAAGCAAGCCTGTAGGGCATTTTCTTATTCGTGATTGATGGGGAGGCTCCAGACCATTTTGGGTGGTTCCACCTCTGAGCTGGTGGTCCTGGCTTCTGTAAGAAAGCAGGCTGAGCAAGCCATGAGGAGCAAGTCAGTAAGCAGCCCCCCTCCATGGCCTCTGCATCTGCTCCTGCTTCCAAGTTCCTGCCTTGCTTGAGTTCCTGTCCTGACTTCCTTCAATGATGGACTACAACATGGAAGTGAAATAAACCCTTTTATCCCCAATTTGCTTTTGGTCATAGTGTTTCCCCACAGCAGTAGAAACACCCAGAAAACACTTAGAACTGATAGACACTTTAGCAAAGTGAGAGGACACAGAATTAGAATATACAAATCAGCAGCTTTCTTACACATCATTAACCGATGTGCTGAGGGAGAAACCAGGGAAGCCATCACACTCACAACTGACAACCACATAACACAAAAATAAAATACCTTAGAATGGACCTAACTAAAGGAGAGAAAGACCTCCCAGGCTCAGGGGTTGGGAGAATTAATATTACGAAAATGGCTATGCTACTAAGTCTAGTCTTCAATCTCCAATGAAATCTGCACCAAAATATCCAGTGTTGTTCTTACCCTAACACAGAAAAACAATCCTAAAATTCAAGTACAATCGGGGAGTCTGCTGTGAGTCTGTGTCTCTTAGCAACTTCAGAAGCTCACCAGTAAAGCCTCTCCAACATGACTGCCTAAAAATGAGCTAAACAAGGAGGACACCAATGGATGTGCCAAACTGGACGAGGAAACGCCCACAAGGCCTCCACCCTATACCAAGAGCTCCAGGCAACCGAGGAAAGCTGGGAGCAGGAGAGGTGGACTTCTCCAAGAAACAGCACACCAGCTGGCCATCCCTGAAACATAATACAGGTAGCATCATACCGACTGAACAGGCTAAATTTAGGAATATATATATATATATATATATATATATATATATATATATATATATATGTGTGTGTGTGTGTGTGTGTGTGTGTGTGTGTGTGTGAATGCATATATGCATGCAATTAACAATTAGTAAAAAAAATGAGGCACAAATTTGAAGGACAGCAGAGAGGAGCATATAGGAGGATATGGAAGGAAGAAAGAGAAGGGGGCTCGTCGCCGCCGGCCTCAGCCTGTGCGGTCCCTTGCTGTCTTCCCGCGTCCCCGCGCGCCAGCCAGAATCCGAGAGGACCGATGTCACTCTGAACCCGCGCTCGTTTCTTCTCAGGAATCCCAGTGAAAACGTGTTTGAGCAGGTGCCCTTTGGGGACGAGGAGGAGAAAAATGAAAGTGTGTTGCCTGAGGGCAGGGCAATCTACTTCAATAAAAGAGGCTCTCCTCCCCCGTCACCTGCTCCCTTCATCTCCAAAGATGCCTCGGGATACCTGACCAGCCCCTGGCTGACGCTCTTTATCCCCTCGGTCTACACCTTTGTGTTCATGGTCAGCCTTCCTCTGAACATCCTGGCCATCGCCGTCTTCGTCTTGAAGATGAAGGTCAAGAAGCCGGCCGTGGTGTACATGCTGCACCTGGCCATGGCCGACGTGCTGTTTGTGTCTGTGCTCCCCTTCAAGGTCAGCTACTACTTTTCCGGCAGTGATTGGCAGTTCGGGTCTGGAATGTGCCGCTTCGCCACGGCGGCCTTTTATTGTAACATGTACGCCTCCATCATGCTCATGACCATCATCAGCATCGACCGGTTCCTGGCCGTCGTGTACCCCATCCAGTCCCTGTCCTGGCGCACTCTCGGCCGGGCCAACCTCACTTGCCTGGCCATTTGGGTGATGGCCATCCTGGGGGTGGTGCCTCTTCTCCTCAAGAGCAGACCACCCGGGTTCCGGGGCTCAACATCACCACCTGCCACGACGTCCTCAACAAGACCCTGCTACAAGGCTTTTACTCCTACTACTTCTCGGCCTTCTCCACCGTCTTCTTTCTGGTGCCATTGATCATTTCCACCGTCTGCTACGCGTCCATCATTCGGTGCCTGAGCGCCTCCGCCGTTGCCAACCGGAGCAAGAAGTCCCGGGCTTTGTTCCTGTCCGCCGCTGTGTTCTGCATCTTCATCGTCTGCTTTGGACCCACCAACATCCTCCTCATCATGCACTACCTGCTCCTCTCTGACAACCCTGCCACAGAGGCGGCCTACTTTGCTTACCTGCTCTGCGTCTGCGTGAGCAGCGTGAGCTGCTGCATCGACCCCTTGATTTACTACTACGCCTCCTCTGAGTGCCAGAGGCACCTCTACAGCATCTTGTGCTGCAGAGAAAGCTCCGATCCCAACAGTTACAACAGCACCGGCCAGCTGATGCCCAGTAAAATGGATACCTGCTCGAGTCACCTGAGTAACAGCATCTACAAGAAGCTGTTGGCTTAGGGGGAAAGGGTTGCTGGAAGGTTACACCGAACAAGGTTGGAAACGCGGACAGCCCGGGGATCCCGTTAGTCTCTGGCAAGAACTATATTTACTTCACCACCTAAAGCAACCAATGTCTAATTTGCATGCCTACTTCTTGCAAATGCTATCAAGCATAATTACCAGGAAGGTAATGGAAACCAGAGACAGAGATTTCCAAGGTTGCCAGTGCTGCGATCTTAACTGACTGTCACTTCTTATATGTCTAGGTGACTTAAATATATAGGTAGTGTGCACACACATATTTTCAATGCATTATAAAATCAGCGCTTGACACTTTCTTGTTTATTCCCCAGCAATTACTATGGAAATAATCTGATTATCTTACTTAATAAACAAAGTCTGGTTTGGTGGATGTTAGCACTGAACAGCTGAAGGTATCTAATGATAGGAAGGGGTCCATAGTTTAGACTTAACCTGGCTTTTGCCCATATGTATTTTTTTTCCAATGATTTGATGGTAATGTTTAAGCAATAGAAGGATGAAACAGTACTATCTGTGTAGGGGAAGGTCTTGTGCTTTTCATCTTGAACATATCATAGTTGAAGAATTACCAAAGCAGTTGGAAAGCCCATGTTGATATGGGTAACATTTTTACAATTTGTGTACTGAATACATGGATCAAGAAAGACTGAGCGTGAGACCCACTGGGTCATAAGAAACCTTTCAAAGCAGTCAAGCCTGGTAACTAGGCATACCATCTCCAGGGAGGCCTCTGAGCAGCAGATACATACCCATTCAGTTGTGCCTCCCAGAGAACAGAGATGGGGACCACCAGGGCCACTCCTTCCTCCTAGGCTTCCCATTAGCTGTGAATTGACTGTATCTGTTAGAAATTGGCAAGATAGGATATGACATCTTGGGAGACAGTAACTACGAAAATCGTCTGCACAGCTGAGGAGCAGAGAAAGTTGTGTTTACATCCAGTAGCTGTCCTGCAAGGCTGGCTCTTGCACAGACATACCCATGTGTCCTGGGCACTCTGATGGATTCTGGGCCTGCAGACTAACTGACTGCAGGACATTAACTGAGTCCTGCCTTTGCTAAAGCAAGCAGATAGCTGACATGTAGTCAATATGATGTATGCACCATAAAAACACCGTTGTACATAGAAGTGTGTTCAGCCAGACGTCACCAAGCATATTTCACATAAGCAAGGCCTAATAGCTAAACAACCTTGGAGATCTGAGTTTCTGCTTCTAGTAGCTATAGTTAAATATAAAAACACAGTATAAGATGTATATTTTTAAGAAATAAGCCCTTCAGTCTACAATAATTAGACACTATTTATTTACAAATGTTTTATTAAAAATTACTCAAATCAGCCACACACCTTTAATCCCAGCACTCAGGAGGCAGAGGTAGGCAGATCTCTGTGAGTTTGGGGCCAGCCTGGTCTACATGATGACTTCCAGGCCATCTAGGGCTACATAGTGAGACCTTGGCTCAAAACAATAACAACAAAACAAAACAAAAAAACACACATTTTTAAAAAGCAAGAAAACACAAAGTTTTACTTAAGTTCAGTTTTAAGCAATATATAGGTCAGTCTGGTTTTTAAAAAAAAGGGAAGAAAATGAACTTGAGATTGAAATGTAGGAAAATTGTCCTGTATTTTTTCTTAAGAGTTAATTAAATTATTTTAAAAGCATTTTTTAATGACACAGTAACTAATAAGCATATAAAATCTTGATGGCGTTGACAAAGTAATTTGAAAATTAATTTGAAATAGATACTTTTCCTGATTTAAGAAATACCTTGACTTTTAAGCAAGTAAAAGAATAGAAGGGGTAAATGTTTATTTAAGAGAACAAAATATTTCCAAATATTGTAGAATAGTGTCCATGAAAGTCATGTAATTGTACTGTTAACTTGGTTACCGTATTGACTAATCTAGATCATTGACTTGCTGTTGTGTGTTCTGTGATTTAGTATAACTATTATTACTGTACTTGTGAACTTTGATGTCACTGTTTTGTGTTCACTTTTTTAAAATATTATATAACATATTAATAAACATGAAAACGTGCTTGGTAAAAAAAAAGAAAGAGAAGGGAGAAATTTTGTAATCAAATTACAATCTCAAAAATTATTTTTTTAAATCATATAGACCTGGGCATTGGTGGCATACACCTTTAATCCCAGCGAGGTAGAGGCAGGTGGATCTCTGAGTTTGAAGGTAGCCTGCTCTACAGAGCAAGTTCCAGGACAGCCAAGCCTACACAGAGAAACCTTGTCTCAAAACAAAACAAAACAACAACAACCACAACAAAACCAAAACACCCAAACATTACATAGGGTTAAAAAAGACCTTAGATAGCCACAGCAATCCAGAACAAAAAGAATAACACTAAAGGTATTGCTGTATCTGGTTTCCAGATATACCATAAAGTCATAATAATAAAAGGGGAAATTTTTTTTTAGCACAAAACAGATATGTAGGTCAATGGAAAATAACAAAAAAGGTAAACACACACCTCTACAGCCACCTGATTTTGTTAAGATGCCAAAAAATATGTATTGGAGAAGAGAAAGCCTCTTCAACAAATACTGATGGCAAAACTGGATCGCCATGGAAAACAATGAAACTAGATCCCAACCTCTGACCACATACAAAGACCAACTCCAAACGGATCAAAGTCCCAGAAGGCCTGAAATTCTGCAGTTCTCCACAGGCTTCACTCCCCTCTGCTGCTGTCCTTGGTGGTCATCTCATGGTACTGGCATCTCCAAAATGCTGAGGTCTTCTGCTGCACTTTCACCAACAGGTGAAAAGGCTCTCCTCATGGTGCCAAGCCTCAATTTCTCTGCATGACCCCTTCAGTCCTGGGTCTTCAACTGCCACTGAGGCTGCACCTTCACCAGTGATCTCTCCTGGCCTCTCACAGTCCCAAGCCTCAGCTGCTCTCCATGACCCCTTCATGCCTTCAAAACCAGTACCACCTGGGTGACTCTGACACTACCAAGTTCAACTCCCAGTGCAAGGGACAATCTTGTCCATGTCTGGAACACATCTCCTGTGTGCTGACTCTCAGGAAACACTTTCCCAAGGATTTCACCTCCACAATGCTGCTCTCTTCTTAATGACCGCTAATTTCTTAGCTCCAGCTGACCAGCATTGAGAGGTTTCACTTTAGTAGTTCTGATAGCTTGTTAATCACAACTGATTCTTCAGCCTCAGCTAACCAGAACCACAGAATCTTAAGGTGCAATAGAGTCTTTGCTTCCCTCTGAAACTTCACAAGCCAGGCCTCCGTCTTCTGCACTGCCCTCAACATTCTTATCTTCCAAGCTCACTACAGAACAGCTCACTGAGCTCTCGACACTCAGTGGCTTTTCTTGAAAATTCCGAAGTCCTCCCCAATCCTCCCTCAAACAACAAGGTCAGGATTGTCACAGCAATCACAGCAATTGTCACAACTAGTCTGAGGGTTTTGATTGCTGCAATGAAACATATAACTGAAAAGCAAGTTGGGGAGGAAAGGGTTTGTTTGGCTCACACTTCCATATCACTCTTCTTCACCGAAGGAAGTCAGGACAAGAACTCAAGCAGGGCAGGAACCTGGAGGCAGGAGCTGATGTGGAGGCCATGAAGGGGTGCTGCTTACTGCCTTGCTCATCATGGCGTTTCTCAGCCTCTAGCCCAGGGAAGGTACAACCCACAAATGGGCTAGGGCCTCCCACATCAATCACTAATTAAGAAAATGGCTTACATCAGTGGTTTCCAATCTGGGGCTCTCAACCCCTTCCAGGGTAGCATGGCCCTTTCATAGGGGTCATATATCAGATATCCTGCATATCAGATATTTACACTACAATTCATAACAGTAGCAAAACTACAGTTATGAAGTAGCAACAAAAATAATTTTGTGGTTGGGGGTCACCACAACATGAACTGTATTAAATAGTCACAGGACTAAGAAGGTTGAGAACCACTGCCCTACAGGCTTGCCTACAGCCTGGTCTTATGGAGGCATTTTCTTAATTGAGGTTCCCTCCTCTCAGATGACTTTAGCTGTGTCAAGTTGACGTAAAACAATACAGTACAATTGATCCCTTGTCAACTTGACATACAAACATATCACTGTTAAGCCACAACATTTCCTTTCTCATCCACCACCAAGATCTCACATTAAAAACATAAATAACTTTAAAAGTCCCACAGTCGTTACAAATTTGAAGACACTAAAAATTTAGTCCCTTTTTCGGTCTCTTTAAAAAATTCAAAATCTTTTTTAAAAGTTCAAAATCTCTACTGTGGGCTTCTGTAAAAATCAAAATTAAGTTAAATACTTTCTTACTTCAAGAGGGAAGAACCAGGGCACAGTCACAATCAGATCAAAGCAAAGCCAAACTCCCAAACAGTGTAAATAACAAAATGTCCAATGTCTGGGATCCATCCACAATCTCCTAAGCTTCTTGAAGGGCCTTAGGTCACTTCTACACCTCCACCCTCTTTCCTAGGCATATCTCTGACAGGTGATTAGTATCTAGTCTATATAGGGAATTCAAACCTAAACAATAAGAAATGGAGCAATCCAATCAGAAAGAGGGCTGGTAAAATAAGCAGATAGTTCTTAAAAAAGAAACGCAAGTGTTCAATATACATATTAAAATTAACATTCAATTTCACAAACTATCAGAAAAATGCAAATCAAAAGTACATTGAGATTCATATTCTACTCCACCTGAATGTCAGTCATTAAGAAAACCTATGTTGGGTGTCTTAGTTACTGCTTATAGCTGTGAAGAGATACCATGACCAAGGCAACTCCTATAAAGGAAAGCATTTAACTGGGGACTTGCAGTTTCAGAGGCTTAGTCCGTGATCATCCCGGCAGGGAGCATGGGTGGTATTTATGGCACTGGAGCAGTAGCTGAGAGCTACATCCTGATCCACAGGCAGGGGGCAGGTGGGGAGTGTGTGTGTGTGTGTGTGTGTGTGTGTGTGTGTGTGTGTGTGTGTGTGTGTGTCTGGCATTGGCTTTTGAAACCTCAAAGCCCACCCCTAGTGATACACTTCCTCCAACAAGGATTCTCCTTATTGGAATCCCACAATACCTCCTAATCCTTCTAATCCTTTCAAAGAGTTTTATTCCCCAGTGACTAAAGCACTCAAATATATGAGCCTATGGGGGCCATTCTTGTTCAAGCCACCACCGTGAGGTGTCGGAACACAACCCAAGAATGGAGTCCTGTGAGAAGTCTGAGTGACTGTGAGAAAACAAGGCGAGTCTTATGACCTCAGTTTCTAAAAAAAAGGAATTGTTCTTGGGATGTAGTTCATGCTCCTCCCAGGTGTAATGTACTCACTACTGCCTGCTGCTGTTACGTAATCCGATGTTTTATGCCTCTACAGAAAAACATGTTTTTGCCATCTGCGGCTTGCCAGTCACATGCAGCTTGTCCTTGTGACTGTACCCTTTACTTATGTGACTCTTCTTAACCCTCAGAGTATAAATTGATGCTCTGAATACAGTTGGCTGTGGCAGGAGACTTGAGTCCACCTCATCTATGGGTTCCATTCCCAGGTCCCACCGCCTCTAGAGCAGTGACAGCAGGGTACCAATGTTAATGTTTGCAAAACAAGATTTTTTTTCCCACTGAGCATCTCCCCAGTCCTCCTTTTTGCCTTCAAACAGCACTCGCATAACCACTAAGGACCAGGAGCGGCCACTGGCATTCCGATGAATACGACTTTTGTCATTCAGTGGGACCTCACTTTTCCCCTTCATCTCTGGTCTTTCAAAACCTGGCTTACCAAATCCCTCACAACTCCCCCACCTTCGAGCAAACTCTGTGCATAGCTGAATACTTTCCCGGTATGAGGCCGAAAGGATTCCATCTACGAGGCCCCTCACTCAGACCCTTCTATTACTGCCGACTTCAGCAGCCTATTGACAGGCCACTTTTTATGACTGGATTAGTAACCTTATGAGGGCACGCCGCAACTTTCTATGTGGCTCCAACTTTTAGTCTTTGCAAACAAGGGATAGGACTGCCAGGCTGGATGCCCAGGTTTCCCATCTTCTGGCATCTTCACGGTTTGGGATCCTTTCTAAAAAAGGCACTCTTACCTCCAAGCCCTCCACGTCACAAAAAAAAAAAAAAAAAAAAAAAAATTCCAGGATTGTCTGAAATTCCCGTTTTGGAGTGCTAGCCGCAAACAACCTGTGCTTGCAATAGGCATCATTAGGCTAGGCTAGTCTCAGAGGACTCCTTTGACTTACGGGAATATCAGAAATATCTCTCTTGCACAACGTCTGGAAGGTCACAGCGACATCTATAGAGGCACAACAACACAGTCCTAGCTCCCTAGCAGGAGTAACCTTCTAATACTGCAGGTTCCCAGACAGCCTGAATGCAGGAGCAGGAGGCACACGAGTTCCTTTAGTGACATCTGTGCTGCTAGAGCAGGACTCACGGAAAGGTGGAAAGAAAAAAATATCTCAAAATAACCCCAAGCCCCAAGAGCCTAAATCAAAGTTTACTGCAGCGCTCTGGGTGGGATGGCTCCTAGACATCCCGTCAAGTTGGGTCTAGAAGACTGATTAGCTCCTACAGGCCCTTTCTTGCTTTTTAAAAAGTGCATCTCTGTATCTCTGGCCCCTGCTTGCTTAACCTTCTGTTACAATTGTTATTTTACGGGTTGTGATTAGAGGGTATTAAGCTCCAAATGTTACTCTCCGGGGACAGCAACCATCAACTCCAGCACCTGTCTCCCACCGAGGACCTCTCAGCCTCCAAGAATGTCCCACAGTCCTGTCTTTAATCTCTTACAATAATCACTGTCTTTCCCCTCCCCAGATATGGCTTGAGCCATTTGCCTGATGATACTATGACCTCATAACAGGTCAGCAATGCTAACCAGCCCCAAAACATCCCTTTTCAACTCCAAAGAAGTTCCAGAATTTAAACAAACGTAGGCTAATTTCTGATGAACCCCTGACATCTTACCTTAAAGGACCAGTCTCAGAACGGATAATGGTATAAATCATTTACTATCTAACAATGTAGACAGTTGGGCACCTCTTATCTATTAAAATCTGCTCTCACACAAATGGCCCATATGATATGACTAGTTAAATTCGCTATCCTAATAGGATCCCATTGCCCCTCAAAGAAGCAATTCATACTCTCCCCCTCTCCCCTCCCCCTCCACCCTCTGTGTCTCTGTCCACAGCATACATTCTTTACTGAAACCTTCGTGCCCGTTCTGGTCTGATAATACATTTACCCTTCTGCCTTGGGCTCACTGTTCCCATTATCCCACCTCTAGAGTGGACAGTGAGAGGAGAATACGGAAGGAAACAAGATATTTGGTGGTAGTCCCTTGAGAAGGAGCCATGTGTTGTGTTTTCCCAGGGGCTGTTGTATCCAGGACAAAGGGTGAGCTACCCTACAGAGATTTGAGAATCTAGAACAAGGAGCATTGGATGGACAGCCAAGGTCACAAAATCCCTTGCGTGTAGGGAAGAACAAGAAACCAAGTACAACTGTGAAGAGCAGAAAAAAAAAAGATATATTCAATGTGGACACACTAGAAGAGGAATGAAGAGGTCCAAGTTCATCTTCAGGCTCCAGACATGAGGCTTAGGTTTAAACAGAGGGCAAAGAAATGCCCAAAGCAACCTGGTTAAGTTGTGGTCCCACTCATCACTGTCTGGGCACCAGTCTCTTCTGTAAGATGGTCTGAACAATTGTCAGAACTGTGTGACCTCTTTCCAGGAGACAAGTTCCTGCTCTGGTTGGCTCTAGGGCTATTTCTTTTCCTTCTGGCATAAGATTCCAAGGGAAGTTCCAATTCCTGTGGGTTTAGTTATTTAATAGTTTGATAGCCAAAGGAAGGGGTATCTGTGTCTCTTTAGAAAATCTTTATTCTTTCAGGGGAGAAGGCTCGGTCAGGAAAAGCACTAGTTGCACAAGTCTGGTGGCGCAAATTCCATCTCCAGCACCCATGTGGTAGCTGCATATGGTAGCCTAAGTTTGTGACCTCAGGGGTCCTATAGCAAGATGGGAGATAGAGATAGAAGAACTGTCCAGAAGTTCACAGGGAAGCTAACCTGGAGCACACAGTTCAGCAGCAGAAACAAGAGAGAGCTAGCCTTAGCAAGACGGAAGATGGACATTGTCCACACATGCGCACGTGTGCACCATCATCATTTCTTCCAGGACAGTTACAGACTGTTGCATTCTCTAGTTGGAAGCAACTTTTAGTCCCAGTGTCCATACCTACTACAGAAGGGCTGGGGAAGCCCAGAAAAGTGGGTGTACAAATGTCCTTAGGTCTGTGCAGACAGCCCAGAGGATGAGCAGGTGGAGACAGCACAAGCCCATAGAAGCAATGGTTCTGAGCAGATGGTAAGGAGCATGTGTTAACAGGCGCTATTTTACTTTATTACACAACACCAAGCACTAGCTCTTCCCTTTGCTCGATCACTACAAGAATTTACCAGATTTAAGGATGAGCAAGAGAGCAGAGACCTGGATTTGACAGACATTGTTCTGGCGCTTGTTAAGGGTTAATGTCAGCATTCAAGATCATGGGGAGAGAAACAGACCATTCTAAATGACCAGAATAGTCCTAAAACGAATAAAGGTGAATGGCCAATAACTACTTGAAAAAGTGTTCCAACATTATTAGCCACCAGGAAAATGTGAATTAAAATTGTTTTGAGATTCTGTCTCACCCTGGTCAGACACTATCTTCAATAAATCCAATGACAAAATACCAGCAGGGATGTGGGGGAACAGGAATGCTTACACATTGCCAGTGAGAATGAAAACTGCCACATTCTCCCTGGGAATCTGTATGGAGGTTCCTCAAAAGCTCAAAATAGAATGACCATATGACCTTGTCTGTGCCTGGATTTGTTGTCATAGCAACACTGACTACATAGGATAAGTGTAGTATTATTCTTTCCTTTCTACCATGTGGAATACTTCAGGGGCATTAGCGTTAGCTATTCCTTAGAGATTTGGTAGATCTAAGCAGAGTGCACCCAGTCCTAGGAGTCTCATAGTTTGGAAACTATGACTGCATCAGTCTCATTGCTTGTTAAGAATGGGTTGAAGAGGCGGGCAATGGTGGCAATGCTTTTAATCCAGGCAGAGGCAGGCACATCTCCGTGAGTTCAAGTCCAGCCTGGAAAGGCACAAAGCCACACAGAGAAACCCTGTCTTGAAAAAAAAAAAAAGAAAGAAAGAAAGAAAAGAATGTGTTGAAGTTGTTTCGATTCTTTTTTTTTTTTTTTTTTTTTTTTTGGTTTTTCAAGACAGGGTTTCTCTGTGTAGCTTTGTGCCTTTCCTGGAACTCACTTGGTAGCCCAGGCTGGCCTCGAACTCACAGAGATCCGCTTGCCTCTGCCTCCCGAGTGCTGGGATTAAAGGCGTGCACCACCACCGCCCGGCTTTCTATTCTTTATATTGTGTTTTGTTTTAGTTTTCATTTTATTAATTTCTCTCCCAGTTTATGTCCTCCCTTTTAAACTTTTTAAAATTTTATTTATTTGTTTATTTATTATGTTTTATTTTTTTGAGATAGGGTTTCTCTGTGTAACAGCCCTGGCTGTCCTGAAACTCAACTCTGTAGACCAGGCTGGCCTCGAACTTGGAGATCGACCGCCTGCCTCTGCCTCCCCAGTTCTGGGATTAGAGGCTTGTGCCACCAGAGCCTGGACAGTTTATGACTTTATCTGCTGCTTTGAAGTTTTGATTATTCTTTCTAAAACCTTGAGTTACATGATTAGATTATTTATTTGTGATCTGTGTGTGTGTGTGTGTGTGTGGTGTGTGTGTGTGTGTGTGTGTGTGTGTGTGTGTGTATGTGTGTGTTATAGACATGAGTATGACATGACATGCGTGTGGAGGCCAAAGGTCAACACTCAGGAGTTGGATTGCTTCTGTCGCTTTGTGGGACCCAGGGATCAAACTGAAATCATCAGGCCTGAGCACAAGAAATTCTATCCAGAGAGGCATCTTCCCAGGCCTGATTAGTTTAAAACAAAACAAAAAACATGAATGTGTATAATTTTCTCTCCTAATTGCCTTGGCTGTGTCTCAGAGGTACTAGTAAGTTTTCATTTCATTTCATTTGATTCTGAGATTTTTTTCAATAGCCCCCTTGAGTCTTTAAAGATCTCATGGGTCATTCCGGAGTATATTGTGTGGAGCTGGAGAGACAGCTCGAGGTTCAGCACCTATACAGTGGCTCTCTATTGCTGAAAACTCCAGTTCCAGGGTATCTGATGCCCTCTTCTGTCCTCTGTGGTCACCAGCACACATGTAATGCCCATACATACATAGAGGCAAAATATTCACACAGAGAAAATAAAAAAATAAATAAATAAAACTTGAATTTTGAAAAGAGTGTATTGTTCAATCCCCAAATGGTTTCAAACTTTCTGGGTTTGTTGTTGTTTATTTTTGGTTTTGTTTTGTTGTTATTGATTTCTCATTTTATTTCCCTATGCTGTGTCCAGATGCAAGAAACTGTCTCAATGGGCTTTTCTGCATTAGTAAGCATTTGCTTCATGGGCTAAACTGTGCTGTTTTAGAGAAAGCTCCATGGAAGAGTAAAAAGTCTTGAAGGTGCTAGCTGGAATATTCTGTAGATATCAGTTAAATTCATCTGGTCTTTGGTGCAGACTAACTCTGAGGTTTCCTTATTTATTTTTAGTCTGGATGACCTATCTGCTGAGAAGGGTAGGATGTTGATGTCAACTATTATTACTAGTTATTACTGGTGCTATTAGTATCAAGACCTGTCCTTAAAGTCTTTAGTGATTGCTTTTTTTCTTTGTTTGTCTTTGTTTTATAAAATCAGTATCCCTACCATTTAGCATACATATTTACAATTGTGTATTCTTGATGAATTAGTTCCTTCATTAGCATGCAATGACCTTCTTTATATAATTTCAATTTAAAAGCCACTTTATCAGTTATCAGAATTGATAAGCCAGCTTCTTTTCAGCATCCACTTGCTTTCTGAATTGACTAAGTATCTCTGCCAGCGAAGAAAATATCTTAGAAATAGCAGAGATTTGGATCCTTTTTTTTTTTTCAAGTAACCAGTCTGCATCTTTATTTGGAGTGCCAAGAACAGTTATATTTAGGGTTATTATTGAGAACATTTTGCTAATTCTACTTCATGTTAGTTGTTTTCTAGGCTGTTGGATTAGGTTTGTTATTTTTTTCCTCTGTCACAAGTGATAGAGTTTTGCTGGTTTAGTATGTTGGTATGATGAATTCCTTCTTAGCTCCCTTTGTTCATCTGTTTCCTTAGTGAAGTGTTTTCTTTTTGTGTTCTGCAGTGGAGACTGTCTTTCTGAGACGGAGCAGTGAGTGTCTGTGTCTCTCACTGACTACAGTGTTTCCAAGGGTCATCCGAAATGAATGCTTGTGCTCAGCTCACTCACTCCATCTTATACATTCCAGGATCCCATCCTAGAGAATAGTGGCTTCCACAGTAGATGGGTATTCCTACCTCCATCAACCTAATCAAGGAAACCCCTACAGGCACGCTCAGAGGCTCAACTCCCAGGTGATTCTAGATCTCATTAAGTTGACCGTTAAGACTAACCACCACAAGTTGCTTGTGATAATGGCGAGGAGCTATTTACTGGAGCACAGGCAATTTATCAATGGTTATACCATTGAGGAAAATGACCTTCTCGTCCCCTAGCAACCATGAACTTCCAACAGCTCCCCAGAAAGGGGTGGAGCCTCTCCCTCATCCATGGTAGGATACTGACAGGCCCCATCTTATACAGGTCTTCTGTGGGTAACCACAGCTGCTGTGAGTACATGATTGCATAGCCCTGTCACAGTCAGAGGACAGTGTTTCCAGGCACTCCCACCCATCCTTTAGATCTTATGGTGTTTATATGTGTGACATTTATACTGTGGTGCACTGAACACTGTAAAGGTCTTTCTAGCATGTTACAGTGTTCAGTGCACCACAGTATAAATCTCACACATCTGTGACATCTTAAGAAGCATTCCCACCAACATTAATTAACCAGACCCCAGGGTATACAGCTCAATGAGCTTCTATACTGTAAGAGTAGCAATTCTGAAGCTGTGGAGTTTCACACGGGATTTTACACTTTCACCATCAAATGTACTTATCCATCACCAAAACCCTGAAAAATCATGGCAGAGTATAACCAGAAAAGCAATTAGACTTATTTCCTCTTTTATAACTTAAGTGTCCTTTATCTTCTTCATTCAGTCCTTCCTCGTCACCCTTACATTTACCCTTTCTATATGTTTTACTGTGCCTCCATATACATTTGTTTACATGTATACATTTCTATTATAGGCTACAGTGCACATATGAGGAAGAACAGGCAGTGTTTTTTTTCTTTCTGAGAGTGTGTGACCTTGCTTAACATTATATATTCCAAGTCCTTCTATTTTTTTCTGCAAATTTTTAAATTTCATTTTTCTTTAGAGTTGAATGGAATTCCATGTTATATATGTACCAAACTTTCATTATTTATTCATTTATTGATGGAAAACTAGGGTGGTTCCATTCCCTTGTTATAGAGCACAAAGAAGCAATAAAAACGGGGATACAGATATCTCTATGATAGGGTATGAAATTCTCTGGGTATATATCCATGTCTGAAACAGCCTGGTTGTACAGTAAGTCTATATTTAACTTTTTGAGTAACAGCCAAGCGTTTCCCCATCATGTCTGTATTAGTTTGCACCCCCACCAACAGTGAATAAGGGTTCCCCTCTCTCCACAACCCCTCTAACATTTATTGTCAGCTCTCTTGATGACAGCCATTCTGATGGGAATGAGGTGGTTTCTCAAAGTAGTTTTGATGTGCAATGCCCTGATGGTGATACCCAACACTTTTCAAAATAGTGATTATTCCTGTCTCTTCTTTTAAATTGTCTTATTCAATTCATTTGCACATTCGTTGATTGACGAAACTTAGGACTTTGCTAAGCATACCTAGTTGATATTGTAATTTTCTAATGGATTACTTAGTATATAAAATATGATACACTTAGAAATATGTGTGCAAATATAAAAACTAACACTTCAAAGAGTTAAACCTGTCTCTGGAAGCAGGACTAAAGGAGACAGTGTTCTTGTTGGGAGTTTTTGTACCACTGAGTTTCTAAATTTATGCACATATTACTTTAGTAGAAACAAATTAATACTTTTAAAATAAACCCACCCACCCAGAGATGTAAAATGTCAAATCTGTTTAGTTACAGCTGATTTCCCCCAAGAGGTTTTCCTTTCGAATTTCACTTTTAATTGGTGAATTGGGGTAGGGGGCTGCGGGAGGCTTCGAGACAGGGTTTCTCTTTGCACCTTTCCTGGAACTCACTCTCTAGACCAGGCTGGCCTCGAACTCACAGAGATCCGCCTGGCTCTGCCTCCCGAGTGCTGGGATTAAAGGCGTGCGCCACCACCGCCCGGCCCTGGTGCATATTTTTATCTGCTATAAGTGTTTTTCTCTAAAATACATAATTTGTCTTAGCTGAATTTATTCGTGTTATTTACTTCTCCGAATCACGTTTGAATACTCTTACATCAGTTATTTTTTATGGGTTGTTTCTACTCGACCCATCTACCAGCAGACACCCGGGGTCTGAGACAGAGCACACTCAACAGAAGCGACATTCCGGGCTCCCATACAGCCTGGAAGCGGATGCGGAGCAGGCAACATCACTTCCGGGGCAGCCAGGAGCTATGACCGCCAACGCGGAGCCGAGGCGGCGCCCCGGAGTGGGGGTCGGCGTGGTGGTGGTGAGCTGCGAGCATCCTCGCTGCGTCCTTCTGGGGAAGAGGAAAGGGTCGTTTGGAGCCGGCAGTTTCCAGCTTCCTGGGGGCCATTTGGAATTCGGGTGAGCAGGTCGACCTCGGGAAGACGGAAGTTGTGAGAGTAGCACCAGTCCCCACGACAAATGCGTCCGTGTCACGCGCGTCAGTGCGCACTTGCGTTCCGTGTGTCCCCTACGGCTCCGGGGTCTTCTGGGCTCCCGCCGGGAGGGGGCGCTGTGCCGAGCTCCTCGGCTCCCCTGTCCTCCATCTGTCCTGCCCTGGCTGCAGGTGGCTGTCGTCTGTGTTGCTTAGTGCTTACAGAGAAAGAGGATGCTTATGAAAAACTGAGATTTCATTTGCCCCATGAGATTTCGATTTATTTAATTTCTGGCCGCGTTGCCTTCTCCCCTGTGACCCACAAAGTGGGAAGAGTAGCTAAGTCAGTTGCTACACAACGCGAAGAAACCCTGGCCCTGTGCTCATAAGTGTGTTTTATTAGAGTGTGACTAATGTAGCAGATAAAAGTATCTAAATCCTCAGGATCCAGTGTGGTTTCCTTTGGTAATGTATAGTAATATAAAACACTTGCAAGGTGGATCCTCACGTCCTCCTGCGTCTCCTCCTTCTACCCAGCATGTACCGTGCTTGATTTTCTAGACTGTTTAAAAGGAAATCCTAGACTTCCTATTATCTGTAAATATTATCTAATAGATTTAATTTTTTTTTTTTTAAAGAGACGGGGATCTCACTATGTAGCCCCTGCTGGCCTGGAATTCACAGAGATCTGCCTGTCTCCTTCCTGCGAAAGGCGTGCGCCACCACACTAGACCCCGGCATTCTCGTGTGGCATCTGCTTGGTCCAAAGGGAACATGCATTCCAGGATGAAATGCAGCTTGTTCATGGCTGCCCTTTTCTATCTCAGCCCCGGGGACCTATGCCGGATGGTCTCCTCACTCCAAATTCACACTGTGGAATTCCCAGTCTCTGTGTTCCGGTGCAGTCACGTTTACCTGTGAGCTCTGCCCCAGGATGCCTGCTCTGAGGCAGCGCACTTGGCAAGCCTCGTGAAGTTCGGCAGCTCAATGTGTCAATGACTGATTCTTCTCCTGTTCGATTTTGTGTTTGGGAGTCTCATTGTTGTTTATCTGTTATTGAGACAAAGTCTTATTCTGGCCCATGCTGGCCTGGAACTCACTGTGGCCCAGGGTGGCCTGGACTTCCGACAGACCTCCTGCCTCAGCTTCCTGAGGGTTGGCGATTGTGGCATGGCTGAGTCATTGGAGGTGCCTCTCGCTAGCTCTCCATCGTAAGGAAGGGAAACACTCCTACCATGCTGAAAATGCACAGCGTCTTTCCTCTTGAGGGTAGCCTGTACTTCCTGTGTGACCTGGGAACACACTGTTCTGGCCTACTGCAGCAAGCTCCTGAACTGAGCTCTTGGCTTCCTGTGTTGCCTAATGGCCTCAATTTTGAGGCTTCAACTGAGATTCTGAAGCCTAGGGAAGGCATTTAATGCACTTTTGAAACAACCCCACGAGAAATTTAATGTTTCCCTTTTCTATTTAAGATAGAAAGTATAACTTCATGTTCCAGCTTGGGTACAGCTATCTTAAAAGCCTGGCTTCTTACCAGGCACACTAAACTGTCCCCTAGCTGCCTAGGTCTGTCTCCAGGCCTGAATATTAATGCTAGTGGTTAAATGATGATTTTTGTCCAATATAAAGCTCTTTAGGCCTTCGATTCACTAAATATACAATATGCAGGATGTCAAGGCAGAGGGTTTTTTAAAAATCATTTTAAAGCATAAACTAATTACTGTTGCTTTTATTTTATACTACAGCCTTCCAGCCAAGAGTCTCTTGTTATGTGTACACTGACCAGGCTGTGTTTCTTTTTCCAGTGAGACCTGGGAAGAGTGCGCTCAGAGGGAAACCTGGGAAGAGGCTGCGCTACACCTGAAAAACGTGCGCTTTGCCTCCGTGGTCAATTCTTTTGTTGAGAAGGAGAATTACCATTATGTCACCATATTAATGAAAGGAGAGGTGGACATGGCTCATGATTCAGAGCCAAAGAATATGGAACCTGAAAAAAATGAGAGTAAGAGAATCATATATAATAATGTGTTTTTCTTCAAAGAACTATATCATTAGGCATACCATTGCTGTGTGAAGAGAATTGGATTCTCAGATTTCTGTTCTTCGCCCCTCCAAAAATCCTTGTATTGGAGCTAGCAGTGGTGGCCCATGCCTTTAACCCCAGCACTCGGGAGGCAGAGGCAGACAGATCTCTGTGAGTTTGAGGCCAGCCTGGAATATGTAGCAAGTTCCAAGCTAGCTAGAGCTACATAGAAAGATACAGTCTCCAAAAAAAAGACAAGAAAATAAAAAACGAAAACCCCCGTGTTGAAATTCTAATCCTCAAGGTGATGGTAACAGAAGATGTGTGTTTGGGACATGGTTAGGTTATGAGGACAAAGCTTAGCTTTTGCATTGCTGTGACAAAAAACAGTAACAACATAAAGGGAAGAAGATTTCCTTAGCTCTGATTTCCTAGGTTTTAGCCCATGGTCCTGGGCTTTGTGGATTCTGGGCCCTTCGTGAGGTGGACTATCAAGGAGGAGCTATAGTAGAGGCCTTCTCACCTCCCAACCCCACAGCAGAGAAGCAGTGGGAGAAGGGCCAGGGGCAGCCTTCTGAGTAGGGCCAGGTGTTGTAGGTGGAAGCTTCCTGTCCCGACTGTGTGGTCCCAAATAACCACTCTGAGGCTTAAGATGAATCACAAATTGTAACACAGATTGCTAAACAGTCTTATTAAAACAAAACAAAACCTGGAGCCAGATATTGGGGTGAAAACTGAGAGCTCAGAGGAGAAGAACAAGCAAGCCACAGCCAACCTCACTTTACCAACTCCTCAGCCAATCCTGTTTCCATGAACCCTCAGACTGAAAGCCTCTGAGTCCTCACCCCTGAGGATCTCAGTTGAACTGCTGCTAAAGCATCTAGTTCCTGGTCCTCACGCCTTATATACCTTTCTGCTTCCTGCCATCACTTCCTGGGATTGAGAGTGTGTACCACCACTGCCTGGCTCTGTTTCCAGTGTGACCTTGAACTCACAGAGCTCCAGATGGATCTCTGCCTCCAGAATGCTAGGATTAAAGGCGTGTGTTACCATTGCCTGACCTCTCTGTTTAATATAGTAGCTGGCTTTGTCCTTTGATCCCCAGATAAGTTTATTAGGGTGCATAATATATTGGGGAACACAATATATCACTACAACAAATGTTCCGCCAATAGCTCAGACGTATTACTAATTAGCCCTTACATTTTAAGTTAACCCATATTCCTTATTTATGCTCTGCCACGTGGTGGTACCTTTATTAGCATGGCACATTCATCTCCTGCTCCCTCTGCATCAGACTAGGGACTCCAGACTCTGCCCTTCCTCATCCCATCATTCTCAGTTTGGCTCTCCTTCCTAACTTTATCTTGTTCAACTACTGGCCATACAGCTTGTTTATTAAACCAGTCATAGTGACATATATTCACACAATGTAAAGGAATATTCCACAGCAAGGTGCAACCTTTTGAGAAGCGCCAGGTGTAGCTGTCTGAGGCATATCCCCAGTGACCTCCTCTACACAGTCCACACCTCCTAAAGTTTCCATCGCCTCCCAAAATAGCAGCAGCAGCTGGGACCCACTGTTCATTCTGAGCCTGTGTGGAGCACTGCGTGTCAAGTGTAACAGCCCATTACAAGTGGGAGTAGTGCTTACATAAAAGAGACCCCAGAGAGAGCCTTGCCACTTCCTACATAGGAGGATACAGAGGGAGTATGGCTGTCCCATGAGCCAGGAAACGGGCCACTACCAGACATCATACCTTGCCAGCATCTCAATCATAGTCGTCCAGCCTGCAGAGCTGTATGAAATAAATGTCTGTGTATGAGCCACTTAGTGCAAGCTGTCCTGTTATAGCAGCACAGACAGGGACAAATGTAGAGATGTGAAAATACGTAGATCCTGAGGGACATAAAATACAGACTGCCTGGGTTTGCGCCATGGTTCTTACACTGTGTGATCCTGAGGGACATAAAATACAGACTGCCTGGGTTTGTGTCATGGTTCTTAACACTGTATTCTTTTGAGGATGCAGTGCAACCACTGAACTGGATCACTCCATTGGTAGAAAGAAAGGCTTATTTGGAGAAAATGAAAGCTGCCATGGCTATCTCCAGAGGTAGGAGGGAGGACACAGAGAACAGCAAAGGTGGGAAAGCCTTGACCGTTTTAAAGAACAGGTGGTGATGGGAGGGAGCCTGTAAGCTGGAATAGCCTGGAAGTTTAGAGTTGGGGGGATGTTGCAGGGAAGGAGAAGGGACGTGCTAGCTTGGGGACTTTGATATGTCTTAATGTGGAACTAGATGCCCCACGTGGAGCTGTAGGGCAGATAAGGGACGTAGTGGCTCTTCCTGACAGACAGAAGCCCTGTTCACAAGCTTTTCAGCAGTAGTTCTCAACCTGCGGGGTCAAACAACCCTTTCACGAGGGTCACCTAAAACCATCAGGAAACATAGGTATTTACATTAGGATTCATAGCAAAAGTACAGTTATAAAATAGCAATAAAAATAATTTTATGGTTGGGGGGTCACCACAACATGAGAAACTATATTAAAAGGTCACAGCATTAGGATGGTTAAGAACCAGTTTTTAAGGAGCGCTGATTTTAGGCTTTTGGGCAGAATTTTTCTGTTAGGACTACCAGCCAGCTCCCAAATAACCACACAGAGACTTAATATTAATTATAAATGATTGGCCAACAGCTTAGGCTTGTTACTAAGTAGTTCTTACAACTTAAAAATTTGTATTTCTTATCTAAGTTCAAACACATGGCTCATGGCTTGTTACCTCATTTTCTGTATGTCCTGCTTGCTCCAAGTCTGGCTTGTGACTCCCAAGACTCTACCCTTCTTCTCAGCATCCTAGTCTGGCTCTCTTGCCCAATCTCTTCTGCCCAGCTGTAGGCTCTTTATTAACCAATGAGAGTAATACATACTTACAGTGTACAAAGATTCTTCCACAGCATAGGCTTTTGTTTATGTACCAGCAATCCTTCTGTGTACCCTGGTCAGAGACCAGCCTGAGCTGAGTCCAGACTGTAAGTGGCACATAGTCAGTGGCACTGCCATTTTGGGAGTTCACTTTGGATCTAACAATTCTCTGTGACCTTGGCTAAGTTAGATATCTTTTCTTATCTGTGAGAACAATAGACACCTCACATGAGTTCAGGTATGGACTAACTGCTTTGGTGCATGAGACCCTGTCTCAAAACAAAGAAACAAAACAGCCCAGTATTTCACATTAAAACATAGATTTGATTTGCACAGCCAAGCTAGCCCTAGACATCACTGCTGCTTTGATTAGTGCTAGGTCACTTGTAAATTCAGCTCATGCTTTTCTGAATATACAGTATAGGTCAGTTCACCAAGTGAAAGCTCATTGCTCTCTACCATCTGTGTGCGCTGATCATTTGTCTCTTCTAGGTTGGGAGTGGATTCCTTGGGAAGAATTTCCTCCATCAGACCAGCTTTTCTGGGCTCTCCGTTGTTTAAAAGAGCAAGGCTACGACCCATTTAGAGAGGACCTGAACCACCTGGACGGGTATAGGGGAGAGCACCTCGAAGGAGCTAGGACACTTCCTTGATTTAAAAAAACAAACAAAAAAAAAAAAAAACTTTAGTGAATGAGAGATTCTGAGTTTCAGGATAACTCCATTTTATCTACAAAGCCACGTGGTCACTGGTTTATTCACAGTCTCCTAAAGTAACTCAAACCCTTGAGAAAATCTTCCTGGGCTGTGTCACTGAGTAAGATGGATAAGGAGCTTGTGGTTAATTATCTGTACTACTCTAAGTTACTGTTGTTGGCTGCATGGAGGCGAGTGCCACAGAGTTTGTCTTACTGTTCTCATTCAAATAGAGGTCACAACTCAAATGTGGCCGTTCAATGTGGCCGTTCAAGTTTGGAAGCAATTTGCTCACTGCAAAATTCATCATGATTGTTGATGTCCTTTTTCCTCTTACTTGAAAAGAATTTTTTTTTTTTTTTTTTTTGGTTTTTTGAGACAGGGTTTCTTTGTGTAGCTTTGCGCCTTTCCTGGAACTCACTTGGTAGCCCAGGCTGGCCTCGAACTCACAGAGATCCACCTGGCTCTGCCTCTCAAGTGCTGGGATTAAAGGCGTGTGCCACCACCGCCCGGCGAAAAGAATTTTTAAATGACCGTGTAACTCGAGAGATCATGACATGTGGTATGCTGTACTTTCCTGGTTTCTGACAGAGAATCGGGGCTGAATGTGAGACAACTAAGGCCAAGTCATCTGAATTTCCCACTTTCTCCTCCTGAGATCTTGTGTGTCCTCATATGTTGGGATTACACAGAGCAGTGCACTGGGTCTCCTAGTGTGTGGGGGGATCTCCCAGGAGTCCTCAAGATCTTTGCAGGGACGCCAAGGCCAAAGGTTGGTTGGTTGGTTGCCTCCCCCACCCCTCACCTCCTGCCCCCAGCAAATTGTCAGGTTTCGCCGTGAGAAGTGCTCTAACAGTGAAGCCTCTCCGGGAGCAGCATGCGCGGGGCTGCACCCGTCTGCAGTGGCAGCTGTGGGGCTGGTTTGGATTTGAAGCTGCTTCTGGCTTTAGAGGGGGCTTTGGGTTTGGGAAAATCACCTTCTGGGCATAAAGGATCACCTCGGGCTTAGCTAATGTTAATAGCTGAAGCTTCTACCCAGCCCCCATTGATGATCGTCCAGGCCAAGCCCTTGGATTAAGTGTGCGCTCTCATCTTCCCTTGGTCAGGCAGAGCAGGGGTTTCTGGCTGATGTTTCTGTCACCAGGCAGTCACTGGCCCACTCGGCTGCCCAGACCCCCGGGGAGCTCCTGTGAGGTTTTCTCTGTTGCCAGTCCACTCTGCAGCATAGGCGCCGCATGAGCTCTGTGTCCTTTACTTCGGGGTCTTATTTATTCTTTCGCCAGCATTCCTGTTTCACATGGGTTAATTTTTTTTTTTATTTATTTATTTTTTTTGGTTTGTGAGATGGTTTCTCTGTAGACCAGGCTGGCCTAGAACTCAGAGATCCACTTGCATTTGCCTCCCGAGTGCTGGGATTAAAGGTGTGCGCCACCATGGCCTGGCTCACATGGGTTAATTTCTTAGCATAAACAAAATGACGGTGGGGGAACGCTGCCCACACCTCCTGTGCACAGCCCTGGCAGAGGGCTGGAGAGGGCTGTTGTACAGCCCAGAGTTGTTTTTATAATATCCAAATATCACTGCTTTTTTTTTTTTTCCACTTTTAACAGTCTCGTCTCAGGCTGGCTTCCAACTCACTGTCTGTAGCTGAGGATAACCTTGAACTTCTGATCCTCCTGCCTGAGCCTCCCTGATGCGAAGATTGGAGCTGCATTCCTCCTCGTTCTCTTTTAAGTGGCAGAACAGTTGCCTGGCAACTGCCTGGGGCATCATTAGTTTCCGGTGGTTGTTGCTTTGACCCTAGGGCTTTGCACGTGATGAGCAAGCGCTGTAACAGGTGCAAAGGCAAGAGAAGCCAGCTTCTTCCTGTCAGGTCAGCCACCGAAGAGATTAGCCAAAGAATAAAATAATGACTTTCTCACTGGTGACTTTTTGTTCACTCTGTAAGTCTGTAAGAAGCCTCTGTTAACGTGCATTCGATTTTCATGTGGTCAATAAACTTTCTTTATTTTAAATTTCTCATGTTAAATATCATTTCATAAAGACTTCTAAAAATAAAATCTATGATGTTTAGGCATTTATAGAGGGATCCAAAAACCTAGGGGAGGCGGGGTTTTAGTTCAGGGGTAGAGTACTTAGTAGGTGGGGTTCAGTCCTCAGCTCCAAGAAAAAAAATTACAAAAGCACTAAGAAAGAAATGGCAACCCAAGGCATTTTGAACGACTACACTTGACCACAGCTCATCTTCCCTTTACAAGCCCACCTCTGTGAGTCTCGTCTGGTCGCTAACAATTCAATTTTGCTCTTTCAACACACTGTATTATTGTGATGCTTGCTAAGGAAATTGCTTTCAAAATTGCACCTATTTATCAATCCCATTTTCTCTTACTTACACCTGTATCTTTCTTAGTACTTGTGTTCAAGTGTAAGTGTATGGTCCTTAAACATCTGGGACTGGGAAAGATGCTTCCTGCTTCGTCTTAAAGGACCCAGCACCCATGTTGGCTGACCTGGGACTCACTATGTACAGCAGGCTGGCCTCAAACTCTAAATATAGACATCTGCCTGCCCCTGCCATACAGGCACTGTGGCCTGTGTCACCATGCCTGGCACATGTGGATTTTTTTAAAGTTTATTTTTATTTTATGTGCACTGGTGTTTTTGTCATGTGTGAGGGTGCTGGATCCTCTGGAACTGGAGCTATAGACAGTTGTGAGCTGCCCGTGTGGGTGCTGGGAAATGAGTCTGGATCCTCTGGAAGAGCAGCCAGTGCTTTTAACCTATGGGCCATCTCTTTAGGTCTGCGCGATTGTTTCTTTATCATGACAGGGTTTCTCTCTGTAACAGGCTGTCCTGGAACTCAAGAGATCTGCCTGCCTCTGCCTCCCCAGTGCTGGGAGGTACATGCACATGTGGATTTCTAACAAGAATCTACACCAAAATGTTAACTGGTACTAACTCTGTTAGGCTAAGTTTATGTTTTATGCTGTTTCTTAAATGTTCTACAATAATGTTATATTTGCAGTTATTAAAAAATATTTAGCTAAAACTGATAATTTCACAAACATCTTAGATATTAACTGCTTGAAGTTAAAAACAGTTCAAAGTAAGTCCTTTTGACAAACTACAGTAAAAGTGGTGGGTGACTGCAAGTCCTGGGCTAGCCTGTGTACATTATATAAGCAGAGACCCAGTCCTGTAAAACATGAGATAAGGAGACAAGGTGATGGCCTTCCATTCCAAATTCCATAAAATTTACTCTATATGCTGGTTGTAGAATATTAGTTTAAGATGTGTTACATTTGTTTATGCTGTGAAACATTTAATGATGGAAAGATGTGTTGCATTCTTTTACGTTGCATTTGTTTAACTCTGTGAAGCTGTGTTACTTTGTCTAAAGCACCTGATTGGTCTAATAAAGAGCTGAATGGGGACTGGAGAGATGGCTCAGCAGTCCTCTTCCAGAGGACCCAGGTTCAATTCCCAGCACCCGCATGGCAGCTCACAACTGTAATTCCAGTTCTGGGGATCTGACACCTTCATACCAATGTACATAAAATGAAGTTAAATAAAATTTAATAATAATAAAAAAAAAAGCTTAACAGCGAATAGGGAGGCAGGAGAAAGGATAGGCGGAGCTGCCAAGCACAGAGAATAGGAGAAATCTGGGATGAGAGGATGAAAGAATAAGAGGAGCCAACCACCCAGCCACACAGCCAGACATGGAGTAAGACGGAAAGAAAAGAAATACAGAAACAGAGAAAGGTAAAAAGCAAAAGGTAGATGGGATAATTTAAGAAAAGCTGGCTAGAAACAAGCCAAGGTAAGGCCAGGCATTCCTAAGAAAGAATTAAGTCTCCCATGTGTGATGACTTGGGAGCTGGGTGCGGGCCCCCAAAGAGCCGAAGAACAAAGAGTGAAGAACAACCGACAGGTGGTGGAACGCAGGGCTCCAGTTCTAATTGGTCTTAATAAAAACCCGGCAGCTATCAGGGTGAAAGCTGAAAGATCAGGAGAGCGCCAGCCGCTAGAAAGACTTACCTCCAGGAATCCTCATACTGCAAAGGGCAGAGTTCTGTCTCCTCTTCCCAGGTATTGTGATCAAAGGTGTGTGCCACCACTGTCTGGCCTCTTGCGGCTAGCTCCACACTCTCATCTCCAGGCAAGCTTTATTTGTTAGAACGCTAAGAAAGTATCACCACAGGTGCACACCTTTAATCCCAGCACTCAGGAGAAACCCTGTCGTGAAAAAGTAAAAACAACAAAAAATTTACTCTGTGTGTGTTTGTGTGGTATGGGATTGTAATAAATGTTTTTAACTATTAATGTTCTCAGGAACCTAATTGTGATTACTAGTTAAGATACAGTTATTTTATCTTGTATATTCTCATATATACCAGAATCTTATTTGAATATCACCAAATGCAACTAGATTTTTTGTTTGCTTTCTGTTTTCAACACGGATTTCCGTTGTAGTCTTGGCTATCCTGGAACTGGCTTTATAGACCCGGCTGGCCTCCAACTCAGATCTGCCTACCTTTGCCCTGAGTGAGTGCTAGGATTAAAGGCATGTGCCACCACTGCCCAGCTTAAGTGCAACTGGATTTAAATGTTTCCTTCCTACATTGAAGGTGTACCTAAATAAGAAAATATATAAATTAAAAAGAAAATTGAAAAAATTGGTACAAAGAAAAGCAAGTTTATTTACACATATTACAGTATTAACCACATCTAAATAATAGTGATAGTTCTGTCGCCACAAAAGCAGCCGACTCTACTTTCAAGTGAGCACTTTCCGTTTGAAATACCACACACTCCACAGCCTTTGTTCTGGCCAGGGCTGCTCTGTAGCCCTGGTGACGGCTCAGAGCTTACTATGTAGCTCAAGCTGGCCCTGCACACACAGCGATCCCTCAGTCTCCCAGGTGCTGGGATTACAGGGATGAGTCTCCATGGCTGGCTCAGCCCTTTCAAGTAATCCCAGAGTCGTGTGTCATTCTCCTTCAGTCTCCTTTCCAGAGCTGCTAAGCATGAACCCAACACAACAGGAATGCTGACTAATCCTCAAACATGTGCCAGCAGATGATCTAGAAAACCAGCGGTCTGTGGTCTGCGTTTCCCTTTGGACAGATCTCTACAGCACTGGGGTTGGTCGGTGTGCTGCCTGCCACACGCCTTCTTCAATCCGAGTCACTGCTGCTGCTTGAAGAGTCCGTTGACATAACCTCGACATCATCTTCGTTTTCCTTGTTGTGCCCAGGAGGCTCCAGCAGAAAGTCACTGCTGTGATTGGGTGGGAGCATGTTCACAGACATGTCATTTGACTGCCATGGGTACTGTGGAGCAAGGACATCTGGAGAAAAGAAGCCCATGGGATCAGTTCTATCTGTAATCCACCTACATGTCAATCACCCACCTTTATGCAAGTATTTTAATTCTATCTACCCACCTACCTTGTAGTACCAAAGACCTAACAAGATTAGGGTTCACATGTGCTAAACACACGAACAACAAACTGCATTCATCTACCACCCCCGCCATGGGTCCTGTGCCATGGTCCTATATATAATGGCTAGTCATCCGTATCTGTTGCTAGTTAATAATTCTTCCACTTTTCCTACTCAAGTTGCTGGTGTGGTTTGTCTCTCAAAAGGATTATAACTTACCAACAGTGTAGTACAATCGCAATGAGAAAGAAGGGAGTATCTGGGAATTAATAAGCACAGAGTTCCCAAATCTACACTTTAGGACACAAGTGATAGCTAAAAATGGGCTTCAGAAAGCACAGTCCCCCACTTACGTCCCTTCTCCTTGAGAAAGAATCTTTCACATTAAAAAATGGCACCTACAAAAAATGCACGCCTCACAATTGCACAAATGCTCTTCAGAGTAGTAGTAAAGGAAAGGTCCAGTGCTAGGGAGGGTGACAGAAGATGCACGCAGGGACAGAAGTGTTTGCTGCTAGATGATGTTTCACTGGCACCTCTGAAAAACCTTGGTCTGCTTGCAAACACCCTTCCAGTTCACATTACCTGGCAGTCTACCTGCTGCAAGGGCATCCCCTGGGAGATGACCATTCACACCACTTGTGGAAGGGTTGTTCATCTGACCCAACAATCCACTTCTCATCTCTAAATCAGTTGGGTACGGCCTCCGAGGGTCTCCTAAAACAATAAAAAGAGCTTTTAACTCAGGTCTTAAAGAAACATTTTATGTCCTTTGAAGTATTATCTTTCCTTGGTGCACACTAAAAACCTCAAGCTCTTCGTGAGACAAGAAGGGTCTCACTGTGTAGTCCATGCTGGCCTCAAACTTGCAATCCCGCCTCAGCCTCTCCAGTTGTTGCCTTTACAGTATGTACTATACAGTATGTACTACCATACCTTGCCTGGTTGCATTTAAAATTCTCAAGCTGGGCATGGTGGCACACCCATTAATCCCAGCCCTCAGGAGGCAGAGGTAGGCAAATTATAACAATCTCAATTCTTCCAACTTAATTTTACTTCCTAATAGGAAACGTAACAATGATACATACTCTTGAGAACAGGTCACAGATGGCCTTACTGTGACACCTTTATTAGCAGATGTTATTTTAGACAAGTGCATTCTACATTTGAATAGTTTTAATCTTCTATAAGAAGCATTGTTACCTGGAACCCAAGTCAGTGGTGCACACACAGCGTTGCTTGCACTAATTCTATGTGCGTATTTAATGATTTCTTCTGAGGAGATAGCACCTGAGTTGAGAAAAAAGAACAGTTCAGATCAGCAAATACAAGTTTAGAAGAGTATACATCACAATCACCCATCAGACTTAATTTCAAACAATCAGAAAATAGGATAATCTCAGCCATCTACCTTCCCTAACACCTGCATATACACTGAAACTGTTATGAACATTTCCAAACTAAACATCACAATCACCCATCAGACTTAACTTCAAACAATCAGAAAATAGGATAATCTCAGCCATCTACCTTCCCTAACACCTGCATATACACTGAAACTGTTATGAACATTTCCAAACTAAAGAACCAAGACACCATTCATCAAAATCAGCTAACATAAATTTGAGACCTGTATGATAATGCTCAATAATCTCAATTACTAGCGGCCATCAAATGCAGAACTCTTCAGACCACCACCGTGAGGAACAGTAAAATGAGGGGAAAGCACTTTATTCCAGCAACATCCACGCTGCTAAGCCAGCAGTCCACATCCTGTTGACTACCGAGGAGGAGGTTCTAGATGGACCGGGCACCAAACAGAAATAGGAGCTGCCTCTGAGGAACAGAAGCAGCTCTTCCTTCTATACTTTGGACCTATTTCAAAAAGCACTATGGACTTCTAACCAGTCAGCAACCTCTCCTAAAGATTTGCTTCTTGCTATGGA
Organism: Peromyscus maniculatus bairdii; assembly: GCF_049852395.1. NCBI lineage: Eukaryota > Metazoa > Chordata > Mammalia > Rodentia > Cricetidae > Peromyscus > Peromyscus maniculatus. The sequence goes on along the minus strand of NC_134860.1, from coordinate 71,465,436 downwards.
AGCCCTCCCATCTCTCAGAGAATGTTAACTGTTTTCTCACATGTAACCATCAGAAAGCAGATTCCAAACGGGCAGAGGAAAACAAATCAGACCAAATGTACAAGGTATTAAAGCCAAAGAACCATAATTACACTCTCAATATTTGGAGATCCAGTGAGCTCTGATGTAAAGCTTTAAAGTGGGCAAAGGCAAACAGTGCTCCCATCTCAGGTTAGTGTGGTCACCATTGTTCTCTCTGCCTAGCCTGCAAGATCCTATGTAAATCCCATTCCTCTTTCATAACAGTTTTATAGACTGTTGTCTTTACTATACATGTAAGTGAAGGGCACAAGTGATTGCTTCTTATAACTAGAGGAGGGTTGTAAGACATGTCTACCCTCTCTGGGATGCCAACTACAATGTACGAACACAACGCACTTAACAATGAAAACCTACTGGGCATCCTTTCAACAGTGTGATTAGTATTTTTATCAGCTTAAAAAAGTTTTATGTATAAACACATGTGAGAATGTATGTAGGTTGTGTGAAAACATGTCAGTATGGGCACACGCACAGCTTTATATGGGTTTTAGGGATCACACATGAACCACAAACTTTTCACCCACTGAATCATCTCCTGAACCTTTATCAGCTTCTTGAGACACAGACTTGCATTTTAAGTCAGCCAGCCTACCCATGATACTAACCTTTTCTTGCTTTCTCTATTGACTTGAGTTTCTCCTTTGCTTGGTAAACAGCTGTTGCCTAATTTAAACAAAATTTAAAATGCAAATTATTCTTTTTTTTTTCCATTCATAAAACTTTTATTCCACTTACATGAACTTTAATACATGTGTTCTTAACAATTATACTTGGATTGTTCATGAAAATTTCCTAAGACATTAAGACAAAGCTAGCCGTCATCTCAAGTCATTTCCCTGTTAACTATTTTTACAGCACATGCATGTTAGGCAAGTATCAAAAAAGAAAAACCACAAAAGCAAAAATAACAAAACAAAAAAAAGTTAAATACATGGGATTTTGTTTACCGCTGTGCTTGATACCCATGGAGCAGTGACCACCAAGCATTTCATTTGTACTGCATCTTTACTTTTACATTTGTTCTTAGATTGCCTAAAACATTTAAATACAAATAAAATGTGTAGCAAAAATAATGAAAGCAAACAGCAGGTAACTTTACAAATAATGGAATGTGAACCGTTTCTGCCCTTATTGGAGTAAACTGGGTCACAACTTTATCTAAGGACCACTCCTAGAGCTGTGGCCAAGAGTGTGCACGCAGAGACACACACTCCCGAGGTGTATCCAAGGTGTGTGTGTGTGTGTGTGTGTGTGTACCACAGCCTCACAAGTGCTCCACACCTTAAAGTACCCACAACAACTACACTCATGACTGGAACCAATTATCCCTTTTATTCCCCACCAGCACAAACCAGTATGTAGGCAGTTTTCTTAATGCAAATTATTCTTAACTATGCCAAGCAGTTTCTAGATTGAATCACAAGGTTACTAACCCACAGGAACAACTTATAAGACTTAGAAATCTTTGAAATTTAACTGTAATCTTTTGAAACTCCACTTGACAGGTTTAATGAAAGAAATATATTCATGACTCAGCCTCCCATTAGTAAACAGCTGTTAGGAATATATGGAAGGACAGGGAGGGAATCCTGGGGTAGGAGGATGGGAGAGGGAAAGGTGGGGGGTGCAAGTAAAAGCGTGCTCAGAACCCAAAAGAAATAAACCAGCCCTGTCTCTAAAAGCAAAACAAACAGATGTAACAAATGTGGATTTCGAGCAACGAAACAAAAGGAAATTTTCTTTTTTCCTACTTTTCTGTATGTCTGATTTTTTTTCTGGTGAGTAAATATTACTTTCATGAGAAAAAAAATAATTTTTGAAAGCATTTATTAAAATCAAAACAAAAACCCCAAAGCATTTACTTGGGGTCTCTTTTTGGGGGTTCTAAGTTACCCTAACCCACTCAGCCTCCTTTTCCTGGAGCCCATGTGACACATCTGGAAGCTGTTCATCAGGGACAAGAATGGCAGCACCACTGGGTCACATGAAAGTCACACTCAGTCGTTTCTGTGATCCTACGATAATTACATTAGCAGTTAACAAAGTAACTGGACTAATCAGAGCAAATGAACTACTTCTTCAAAGGAAGTAGCCAAGCCAGCATGGTGGTGCATGCCTTTAATCCCAGCACCAAGGAGGCAGAGGCAGGTAGAGAGCTCTGAGTTTGAGGGCAGCCTGGTCTACCTAGAGAGTTCTAGTCCAGCCAGAGCTACATAGGGAGACCCTGTCTTAAGGCAAAGGAAAGGAGCTGACAGAGATGGCTCATCATACAAGGACCCAGGTTCAGTTCCTGGCAACCATACCCACACTGCAACTCAAAATAATCTGTAAGTCTAGTTCAGGGGCCTGATGCCCTCTTCTGGCCTCTGCCAGCACTGCAAATATTTGGTGCACTTACATGGACAAAACATTCATATACATAAAAATCGTTTACTTTAAAAATGTAAATAAAAGGGGCTGGGGGGATAGCTCAGTGGTTAAGAGCACTGGCTGCACCTCCAGAGGCCCTGAGTTCAACTCCCAGCACCCACATGGTGGCTCACAACCATCTGTATCTGTAGTGGCATGGGTTCTGATGCCCTCTTCTGATGGGCAAATGTACATACAGATAAAACATCCATATACACAAACTGCGTGAATAAATCTTTTTAAAAAATGTAAATAAAAATGTTTTAAATAGTAGATATTAAAGGAAAACCTAGTATAGAGCCTTGATCGATAACAAATTTGCCTACCTTAAGATGGAAAAACAAATAAAATTTTAAAGAATTTGTGAAAATAGTACATGTTTATTGACTTAAAATATTTCATAAACTGGAGATTTTAACTACTAGTATCAAACCTGAATTAGGCCAAATTAAAGTAAAGCTTCCTATTTTTATAATTTAAAATATTTAAATAAAGCCAGGCAGTAGTGGCACATGCCTTTGGTAGGCAGAGGCAGGTAGATTTCTGAGTTAGAGGCCAGCCTAGTCTACAGAGCAAGTTCCAGACTACACGGAGAAACCATCTTGAAAAATAAAAAACAATAAAGGGGGAGGGAGGAGTTTTCCCCTTCAAAATATAACCAGACCTTTCAGAAGAGAATGAAGCAGCCCCTATCAGGACTAATGGTCAACTCACCAGTATCTGCTCTGCCTCCTTCAGCTGTTTCTGCAGCTGCTGAATATCACTGTCCCTCTTCTCGACTTCTTTTTCTAAAGCTTGCATTTCATGGTGGACTTTTCCCTGAGTAAGTGCTAATTTCATTAGTTCTTGAAAGTCCCCATCTCGGTGAATTAGCAACTCCAAGACCTGCCAAAAAAGAGTTGATTCCATCAGATAACAGGATAATCAAGGGTACCACCAACGAGACCAAGAACCCATACTTGAATTGGCTAGGTTTATAATCAGTATTAACAATATACACAGCCCATTTGTGGTAATTTGGGGAAACAGTCTGTTTTTTTTTTTTTTTTTTTGTTTTTTTTTTGTTTTTTTGGTTTTTCGAGACAGGGTTTCTCTGTGTAGCTTTGCGCCTTTCCTGGAGCTCACTTGGTAGCCCAGGGTGGCCTCGAACTCACAGAGATCCGCCTGGCTCTGCCTCCCGAGTGCTGGGATTAAAGGCGTGCGCCACCAACGCCCGGCTGGGGAAACAGTCTGAAGATAAAGAATTTCCACTTATTCTGCTCCTTTCCATGAACAAATCTTTCAGAAATAGTACTGTGCTAAATTTCAGGTTTATTCATCTTCCAAAGATAAAATTAAAAAGTTTATCCTTAAACATAACATACAATGAAATAGCTGGGCAGCAGTGGTGCATGACTTTAATCCCAGCACTCCGGAGGCAGAGCCAGGTGAATCTCTGTGAGTTCAAGGCCAGCCTGGTCTACAGAGCAAGCAAGATCCAGGATAGGCACCAAAACTACAGAGAAACCCTGTCTCAAAAAACAGACATCAAAAAACAAACAAACAAACAAACAAACAAAACAAAACAAAAAAACAATGGAATAAAAAGCTCTTCCAAGGTATAATGGTTTGAGGTAACTTTAGTTGGCACCAAAAACTTTAAAAACCTTGAGATGCAAGTTGCACTAATATATTAGAAGCTATAAGAAGTCAGCTATTAGAAGCTAACTGGGATACATTTAAAACTGTAATTTCACACCCAGTATTGCTTATAGTGCAAAGAGCCTAGAAAGTGAGGTAGTTTCAAACAAATAATAAAATAAGCTGGGCAGTAGTGGCACCCACCTTTAATCCCAGCACTGGGAGGCAGAGGCAGAAATCTGCCTCAAAAAAACAAACAAACAAACAAACAAACAAAAAAAAAAACAAAAAACAAAATATATAGAGACAGATGGATAGATAGACAGACAGACAGACAACAGGTGGTATGCAGATATGGCAAAATACCACAAAGGTTAATGGGCAACATAAGCCTGGGGTTCAGTTTGTAGCCCTTCATTTGCCAGCAGTATACACAGGAAGTCACTGCCCTCCAGGAGCCTATTTTCTCTAAAAAGAAATCTTCCCTAATAACACCTGTCATATACCAGACTGTTTCAAGGACTCATGATATTACTGCATGTTACAACACACAAAAAGAACTCAGCAGGCCAGTCAGGTTTACCACACCAGTAATTCCAACATTGAGGTAAAGGCAGAAGAATCAGTAAGTTCAAGGCAAGTTGGGGCTACATAAAAATCCATCTTTAAAAAAAAGAGATGGGTGACGGTGGCACAAGCCTTTAATCCCAGGACTTGGGAGGAAGAGGCAAGTGGATCTCTGAGTTCAAGGACAGCCAGCACAGATAAACCCTGACTCAAAAGACTGAGGGGAAAAAAGATCATATTTGTTTTGTGTGAGAATAGGATGTTACTTGAAATCTTTAAATTGATACTTTTTTTTAAAGCACAGTTTTATTTATTTTTTTCTGAGACAGTGTCTCACTATGTAGCTCTGGCTGTCCTGAACTCACTCTGTAGACCAGGATGGCCTCAAATTCACAGAGATCTGCCTGCCTCTGAAGGCGTGTGCCACCACGGCTTTTTAGATTAAAAAAATAAACCGTTTACCTGGTTTTCCTCATCCAGCTGTAACAGCTTCTGATTTCTTGAAATTGCCAGCATTTCTATAAGTTCCCTAAAAGAAAAATAACCATCAGGGTAGGGTGGTGCTTGCCTGTAAACTCAGTATTGGGGGAGGGGGGGGGAGACGTATTCAGGCCAGCTTGGGCTACCTAGTGAAACCTTTTAAGAACACAGTAAAAAAGAAAATCTGTGAAAGTACATAAAAAGAAACTGTTTAACCTGCTCTCTGCCCCAACTGGACCCATGGTCCCCCCAGCAAGCTGGACACTCATGGGGACTGTACCCACTTCAGCTCTCACAGGCTAAGCACATCATCACCAAAAGTCTCAGCTGTGCTTTACAAAAAAAACTACCTGACCTAGACTGTGGGTCGGCCGGCCAATTCCAGAAGGGCTGCAACTTACATAAAGTCTGTTTTCTTGAAGTAAGGGCAGTCCTGATTGTCACGACGATGGGGGCTTTCCCCTTACAAGGCTCCAACTGACAGATTCGGGACTGTCAGTGACAATATGAGGAGGACACATAATCTATCTCTGCCACAGACCAGCCATCATCCCACCAAGTCCTGCAGGTTTCCGGGCTTTTTCGGATGACGGAATCATCTACCAGCCGCCTAATGAGTCTGATGACTTTGCAGCCGCCCATTTCTCGGGGAAGCTTGCCTTGCTAACACCAGGAGGAGGCCCATCAGTGGACTCCAGAAGGCTGCATGCAGCTCGGCCCTCATCAAACTGGTTCCCAGCAGTTTTTACACATCTGCCTCCCTCGTGACCCTGGGCTCCTTCGCGTCGGCATCTCGCCTTCCCTTGACTCCAGGACCCCAGGACCCCAGCTCCTCACACCCCAGGGCACTCCCTTTAACTATCTGTTGAGTGTCCGTGGGTAGGGTCCTTTCTTACAGGCGACTGCAGTTCTGACTATCTTGGGGGTTCCAGGTCATTGTCCCTGAGATGTCCCCGGCAGGCAGCAGACCCCAGGCCCACCGCACTCCGGGGAGTCTCCCCCCCAGCCCGCCTACCCTCGCCCACGCCCACAGCCAACGCCGGCCCGACCAGCTTCCCAGGCCGCGGTTACCTCGACAAGACCTCCAGATCTTCCAGCGCAGAGAGCAGCCGCTCTCGTGTGCTGCCAACGCCTGCCATCACCGAGACGCCTCCCACCCGCTCCTTCTCCTTCTCCCCGCTTGAAGAAGCCGCCATCGCCCAGCCGCTCCCCGACCGCCGCATGCGCACTGGGAGCGAGCGGCAGGAGGGGCGGGGCCGGAAGACGGAAGGAAGAGCCACCGGGGATGGGACAGAGAGGCCGCGCTAGAGCGCCGCCTATGGTCCTGGCGGTGCACTGCAGTTCCGGCGCCCTCTGCTGGGCGGAGGAGGACTTGTGTCGCGTCCCAGGCTGGCTTGCACCAGCTGGACTCAGGATGAGAGAGAGAGACACAGTGCCCAGTCTCGGGGTCTTCTGCTTCCTCAGCCGCAGTGGAAAGTTTCTAACTAACTGAGGGAATTGCATAATTATTAACTTCCATTTTGTCTGTATTCCCATAATATCATCCCGGTCACCAAGTTTGTTCTCCCGTGAGGTTTGTAGTAAGCCTCTTAAAGCAGGAACTAAAATTCTTTTTCCCCTTCCCACTCTTTGGCAAACTCAGAGCTCTGCCTACCTCTGCTCCAGAGTGCTGGGATTTTCAAGGTTTTTATTTTTTGTTTTTTAATAGTGTCTCATGTCGCCTAGGCATGTGATACCACACCTGGTTTATGAAGGACAGGGGCTTGAACCTAGAGCTCCATGCATGCTAGGCAAGCCCTCCACCTACTGAGCCATATCCCAAGCCCTGGAGTGCTGGGATTAAAGGCATGTGCCATCACCACCAGGCTATTAAAATTCAGTATCTTAACCACTCTATGTATAGGCTTCACTGGTCTTAAATTGAGGTTAAATAAGAAGGGCGGTGGTGGCATACACCTTTAGAGGCAGGCAGATTTCTGAGTTCTAGGCCAGCCTGGCCTACAACGAGAATTCCAGGACAGAAATTCCATAAAGAAATCCTGTCTCAAAAACAAAACTGCTGTTAAATAACATCCATCTCCAACTCTTTTCATCTTGTAAAATGTAAATTTTGTACTCTCTAAAGACCAACTTCCCATTCCTGGAAACCACATTGTAATTTCTCTTTCCTTTTGTTTTGAGGCAGGGGTTGTTTGTTTGTTTTTGTTTTTGAAGACAGGGTTTCTCTATGTAATAGTCCTGGCTGTCCTGGAACTTGCTTTGTAGACCAGGCTGGCCTCAAACTCACAGAGATCCACCTGCCTCCGCCTCCCAAAGGTGTGCGCCACAACACCCAGTGTACTTTCTGTTTCTATCTGACTGTTCTAGGTGTTTTGTATGAGATAAGTCACACAGACTGTTCAGGTATGGGCTTTTCTTTTCTTTTGAGGTAGAATCTTGCTGTGTGAGTTAGTCCTAATCAAGGAACTCTTCTGCTCATCTCAGCTTACTGTATGCTGAGCCACTACACCAGGCTGATTTCATCTAGCATAAATGCCCTCAAGTTTCATCCACATTGAAATGGATTCCAGAGTTTCCTCCCCTGAAGTCTGAACAATACGCACATCGTACCCACCATCTGACGGGCATTTGGTTGGGTTGCTTTCTTGGTTTTTTTAGAACTCATCTTTAGGCTCCTGTATCTTCCAACAAAATGCTTTGCTCATTAGTCAAGATGACTGGAGAACTGAATGAATCAACAGAATGTGTGAATGGCAGTTCAAGAAAACATTGTAAATAACTGACGAAGTACTGTATTCCACAGCAGGACAGTGTATCGGCATTGGAAGTGTGTTTCTTCCCGCTCTTCAACACAGTAGGGAACTTTCCCTCCCCGGAAAACTGAGAATTCCGGCTGCTGGGAATGAGGACTCTTGCTGAGTCGTGTTGCTATTAGCAAAAAGACCGGGTAAAGACACTACTCACGGCCAGCCACTGGATGGGACAGTAGTAGTGACTCTACTCTCACCATTTCGGGTCTAGTCCTGTCCACTGTCCCGTGGCGTCTGACTCCTCCTGGGCATGCAGAACCCACAGTTCCCTGAGAGACTCACATCCACTCACAGGCACAGCTGTGTAATCCAGAATGTCAGTTTATTCACATATAATGAAAAATAATGGTGCTGAGCACATTTTCCCAAGAGCAGACCTATAGGAAAGTCCATTATCACCATAGTTGTTTGGTGAACTCGAATTAGAATAAATGAGGATAAGTTACAGATGCAATGGTGCTGCCATGAGGCCATGCGCATCCACAGTGTGGGGATATTTGTGTTAGAGATCAGAATGTTTGTGCTCATGAGGCAGGGTGCCTTCTTCCTTATACAGTGCAAGATACTCACGGACTCCTTTTGTTTTCTGCCTACCCCCATCTCTATGATGCTTTGCTGTGAACACATCAATCATCAGGCATCATAATAAATTGTATTTATAAACATGAAAATAAGCATCTGACAAACAAAATGTTAACACCGACACTTCCAGAGCCCCACTTTCCACCACGTGCCATTCCGTGGGAGGCAATTACTTTCAGTATTTTTAAAAATGACTTTTACTATTTGCTCCCCGATTTTTAAGAGGATCTGCATATACCCTATACGTCTATTGAACTCCTTTACATGTGTATTTCTTTCCTATGATGATGAACCAGAACTCTATGTCTCATCAATATCCCATTCCTCTTCCTCTGTCCTAGTTTAGGATCCAATAGTCTGTGAAATCCATGATGCTCACATGCTTCACTGTTATTTGCACCCATCTATTGGTTATTATTTACATCAGGTATCTAATAGAGAAGCTCTGCAGGGATTTTTAAAGAGAAAAGTGTCAAAAGACCAGATACATAGTTCTGCTCTATGAAAACTTTTCTCAGTTATAAACTTATGATTTTTTTTTGAGACAGGGTCTTAACTACATAGCTCTAGCTGCCCTGGAATTCTCTATGTAGACCAGGCTGACCTATCTCTCTGCCTTCCAAGTGCTGGTATTGAAAGTGTGCTCCACCACGCTCGGCTATATTATGAATGTCTCCCTGTGGGCAGGAAATGTGAAAAGTTTGAAGACAGGGCCTTTAAAGAGGTGATTACATCAAATAAGAGTTATTAGGGTAGGGCCCTAGCCACCTGACCGGTACCCTAAAGAGAGTAAGAGATGTGCCAGAGATACAAAGAAAAGGCCCTGTGAGGACACAGTGAGGTGGCTCTTTGGAAGCCTCAGAGGGAAACAGCAAGCCAGGCCTTCTGGCTTTAGGCTCCTTGGTCTCAGACGCTGACCCCCAAAACAGCGGAGCTATGGGAACAGCCCCAGTGGCGTATATGGAGGGCTTGCATGTCCTCAAGGATCTGCAGGGTTCACCGAACGATACTGCCTCGAATGTGCATGTGACCTGCTCTCCCCACCCACCCCACCCCACTCCTTTTTTTTTGGTACCGCACACCGAAGCCAGGGCCTTCTGAATATTAGGCAAGTGCTCTACCACTGAGCTACATTCCCAGGCCTTCTCCCCATCCCGATATGTGTTGCTGTCCTGTCAAGGACCTCACACTAGGCTAAGTGCAACTCTGGCTGCTACCTGTCTATACCAACGCAGATGAATACAGATGGAGAAAAACATACCGGCCTCTCGGTTATACTAAAAATTCATGACTAGAAACCCTGGATCTCCAGTAACTCTCACTGAGACTACATAATCACGCCGTGTCCATGTTCTAAATCCTCTCCATCTCCTCGGCATTATTTCACATTGCTGCCTGTCTCCGAGTACCCAGCATCCCCTTTTCCCTCCCCTCCCAATTTAGGATCTTGCTTTACTCCATGCACTAAGAAGCAAAGTCAGAAGGGGCTTCCATAACCTGTCTCCATTGTGCGTGACCACCCACGTGCCTACCCACATCGCCACAGACAGTCTGCCTGGCACACAAACAGCCCAACAGTTGAGCGTGGAGAACTGAACCTTTTAGGAGGTGAGCGGGAACTCCTGTGAATGGATTAATGCTGTTATTTCATGGAGTGAGTTAGTTACTAGGGAGTGAGGGTCCTCTTCCCTCTGGCAGTCCAGCCCTCCGGCCCTTTTTTCATGAGCCCTCACTAGAATCGAACCCTTGTCCAGGACTTTTCATCCTCTAGAAGCATGAGAGGAAAAGCAGTTTTCAGGAGTTGGTTCTCTCCTTCCACTATGTGGGTTTTGGGACTGAACTCAGGTCTTCAGGGTTGACAACAAACACCTTTCTCACCCCACCAAATTTCTGTTCCTTACACATTACCCAGTGCCGGAGGTTTTGTTATAGCAGCACTGCATAGACCAAGACACTTAATAGCTTCCCCAGCCACCAGCGTGTCTGTACACCAGTGTTGTATTCAGCAATTCCTCCTTTATATGTGACGACTACACACAATGTAATAAGCAAGTGGGCACTAATAAATATTGAATTTACTACTGATAGGGATGCTGAAATCACCAAAGACAAGATACAAGGGGAAATTAAAGACACTAAAAACAAATTAGAATTACTTACAGCTTGCCTGTAAGAAAATAAGAAAAAGCTTATTCTCAATATTTTCACATAGTCCTCGACATACTTTAAAGCAGATTCCAAAATGTGAAACATCCTCAACCAAAGATGGAATAGCTCACAGTTACGGTGCTGGACACTGCTATGGAAACTTGTAGGCATTAGTCCATCATCTGCCTCTGTTTTGGGAGCTCCTTTCCCTAGCCATTTCCTAAATTATGTTTACAGGCTCCTGTTCAAGATGAAGGATGAGGTGGAGAAGCAGAATTAGCCATTCCTCTCCCAGGAGCCGGGCAGTGAGAGAAGGAAACAAGGCCCACTACATCCATTAACTCCATTTTCCAAGAAGCCAAAGGCATTGAGACTCTACCAGAAGGCATGGATCTCAGAGCCTCTAATCTCAAGTAAAAATAATAACTACTTCAACATCAAGCTTCAGTTTGTGCTTACCCAGGTGTCTTAGTTAGGCTTTTATTGCTGTGAAGAGACACCATGACCACAGAAACTCTTATAAAGGAAAACATTTAGTTGGGGCTGGCTTTCAGTTCAGAGGTTTAGTCCATTACTGTCGGGGCAGGAAACATGGCGGCAGGCAGGCAGGCAGACATGGTGCTGGAGAGGCAGCTGAGAGTTCTACATCTACATCTGCAGGCAGCAGGAAAAGACTGAATCACACTAGGTCTGGCTTGAGCTTCTGAGACCTCAAAGCCCACCCCAAGTGACACACTTCCTCCAACAATACCGCACCAACTCTAATGAGGCCACACCTCCCAGTCCTTATGAACCTATGGGGCCATTTTCATTCAAACTCCCATACCAGGGATGGGCTCTAAAAGGCCAAGCTTCACTATTACTAATTACCACTTACGGTATCTGAAACTCTGTCACCTCTCAGCAGGGAGCTCAGTGTGGTGGCATATGCTTGGAACGGCAAGTCTTGGGTGGCTGAGACAGTAAAATCACAAGTTCAAGGCGAGCCTCAGCTACACAGTGAGATCTCTTTCAAAAAAAAAATAAAATAGAAGTTACTAGGTCAGGGTATTGGTCTCAGTAAGTTGTGCTTTAGGAAAACAGCACCAATGTTTAAAAATCAATTAGAAAGCTTCAAAATGTGTCATTTAAATTGTTCTTCATAAATTGAGTTACCCAGTTAAACTTAAGACTTCTGTGCATTAGGAAGATTCACAATATGAATGAGCTACACTGGGAAACCTTCCTCAGAAGCAACCTACCTCCTCATTTCAAAACCACAATACGGGCAGGCAAGATGGCTCAGTAAATAAAGACACTTGGTGCCAACCTTAATGACCAGAGTTCCATCCCCAGGACCCACATGGTGAAAGGAGAGCACTGAGTCCCCAGGCTGTCCTGTGGCCACAGAATGTACACACACACACACACACACACACACACACACACACACACACGTACAAAATTGCCACTGCCCGCGAGGGACGCCGAGGTTAAACAGCACTCTAGACACCCAGTCTCAGTTCGTCAGGGAAGCAGCTCTCTTTATTTGTACCAACATGGGCTTATATACCCCTCCAACAGCAGGGGTCAGGGATCGGCTACTCTGTATCCAGAGACAAGCAGGACACTGCTTTCCAAACAGGAAAAACCACAGGGGAACTGATCCCCAGCACCCTCCGGAACCCAACTGCACATTTCACACCAACAACTTAACTGGGACAGGACAAAAAAGGGCATTTAAGATAAAGGCAGCAAACTTACTGCTGCCGACACAAAATAAATAAAAATATAACTTTAAATTGAAGCCCATAATATAGCAAAAAAAAACAAATCCCAACTGTGCCACATTCTATGCTAAAGTCATTAGTTAAAGTCATTAGCCCTGTGGCCAGTGCGGCATTTGATTTTTAACTCCCTACATTCTTGGACTTTGAGGCTAACAAATTGTTTAGGATAAATCTTTCATTCTCTTTAAATATTTGTGGTGTGGTTTCAAAGGAAAGGTCAGCTAGAATGAATTGGATCTAAAAATAAAGTCACAGTCTCCCTGCAATTTCAGGCGTCATTAAAAACTTACCGGTTGTCAGTAACTAAAGAAAGGTGGGTCTCTTCGTGGCCTCTGCTGACAGGTTCACTTATTCTTCTGGTTTTTGTCTTTTGACGAAGGATCTGTTGGAGCTTAGGCTGGCCTTGAACTTGTTATATTGATTACTCTGGCCTTGAGTCCCTGATCCTTCTACCTCAACCTTCCAATGGTTGAAATTGCAGGTGTGTGCCTGAACACTCAGATTCATTTATTCTTTAACAGATGTTTCCCAAGCTCTGTGTATGTTCTGGGGGCTGAACTGAGAGCTGGGCTATGAGAACGAACAAAACAACAGGAAGACAAGGAAGTTCCTAAAGTTGCTTAGAGAGATGTCTTCATAGGTGAAGGTGCTGGCTGTGGAAGCAAGAGGCCCTGAGTTCAAATCCTCAGCACCCGTGTAAAATCTGAGCATGGCCATGTGTGCCGATGACCATGATATTGGGTGGGGAGGCAGAGGCAGGCAAGATCCAGAAGTCTGCTGCCAGCCAGACTAGCTAAAATGAGCACTTCAGGTTGAGAGAGACCCTGTCTCAAAATATAAGGTAGAGAGAAAGAGAGGAAGACTACTGGCACCCTCTTCTGGCTTCCACAAGGGTGCTCACAAATGCACACACACACACACACACACACACACAAAGAGAGAGAGAGAGAGAATGAGAATGATACACATAGAGAGATAGAGAGACAGAGACACACAGAGAGACAGAGAGTCAGAGAGTGAGAGAGAATGGGAGAGTGAGAGACAGACAGACGACAGACAGGCAGACAGACAGGCAGACAGACAGACAGACACACACACACACACACACACACACACACACACACACACACACACGGATCACCCAGAGAAGGTACCTAAAAACAGAGAGCCCAAAATAGAAGTGGGTTAGGCTTAGTATTAGGAGAGGCTAGAAGATAGACAGGAACAGAGAGACAGAGCACTCCATCACCACCGTTTTGTTTGTTTTTAGGTAAGATGATGTACTATCCCACTAGCCTGCTACTCACCACAATGGAAACCAAGCTGCCATCAGGCCTGTGGCCACCCTCTAGCTTCAAATGCTGGAGTCACCAATGACTTACTTTAAATGTGTAGCAAGAAGGTCCTTGCCAGATGTGGCTCCTACGTCTTGTTCTTCCCAGCTTCAAGGTCACGAACCATTGCATTTCTGTTTATCATAAAGATCCAGCCTGAGGGGTTCTACGATAGTGGTACAAAATGATTGCAGACGGTCTCAACCTGCTCAATGTCTGAACCTTCTGAATTTAAGGACCCATGGTGGAGACTGATTGCTCTCAGTGGCCAGCCATCAATAAAGGATGCTAAACTACAGCCAATTAACCAGTGCAAATGCAATGAACCACCCACCACCTGACCATAACAGACTTGGCCAAAGTCTAATTCATGGATTTCAATACAATATATATTTTTTGCCCCTTTCTTCCCAATGTCCCTAAAACACAGAAGGATGAGGAAGAAGAGAAAAAGAAGGAAAAGGATGAGGCAAGAAGGAAGAAAGGAAAGAGATGAGGTAAGGAACGGGTTGGGGGAAGAGGGAGCCAAAAAGAAAATGGAAAGAAAAAAAATGAGATGTGAAGAGAAAGGAAAAAAGAGAAATTAAGCTGGCCTGGCTAATTCATACTTATAATTCCACCCACTCAGAAGGCAGAGGCAGGATGATTCAAAATGTAAGGCCTGTCTATACTCTATAGCATGTTCATAGCAGCCTGGAAGACCTAGTGAGACTCTCAGGAAAAGAAGGTGTGGGATGCTGCGGACACAGCTCAGAGGTAGTGTGCTTGCCTAGCACATGTAAGGTCCTGGGTCTAAATTTCAGCATCACCAAACAAAGTGACACAGAACTTGTTTTTTTCACAGAGTAAGATGTTCAAATGGCTCTTCTTGTAGGCCGTCCATGTCTTTTAACCTTTGTACATTTGCTAGACACCCAGGACGTGTTCAGCATGTTCTTCCCATTGTGGGACTCATCTAGCATCTTCATGTGAAGGTCAGTTTTACATTCATTTCAACCTTTGTTTTCTTCGCGATCAAAATATTTGCTTTGGCTGTGCTACGGGACACTTCCCAGAAAAGTTTCCTTCAGCTGTTGGTAAGTCCGTGAGCTTCCTGTCTTTAACTCTGGGGAGACAATTCAGAAAAGATTGGCCGTAATCTCTTTGTTTTCAATTTCCTTGCATTTCAAACCCATTTGCTTTTGCCCATTAGCTCCCACGTGACAGACAGATGCTTGATAAATGTATAGTAATTTAATTGAATTCCTAAAACGCTTGATGAGCCAAACAATGGCGTTAAATTGGCACAGTGTGCCTCAGAATGCCTTAACCTTGCCGTCTGAATGCTTGTCACAATCAGGGAAGCGCTATATGACCCTGTGCAAATGAGTCGCTGTAGTCCTACCCACCAAGGCATGGAGAAAAACAAAGGCCAGGGCCAGCAAGTGCAGAATTGTATCCACCTCAAGACCCCCACGCCCCGAGCCCAGCCAGTCTCCTTGACAAAGACACCATGAGTCCCATCTTTTCATTTCCTTTCAGACGCGTCCAAAGGCGCACTCGCTGGTTCCGAGCCTGCCCAGATTCATATCACTAAAGGCACCAAGGTGAATTTACTGCTAAATGTTTGAGTAAAAGCAGCGAGGTTAAAGGCGGCTTCTCGGGACTTGTTCCTACAGGACAGTGGGCTCTTTGTCCTTTCAGTCTCTGGAGCTTGGCCCCCGGCTCTTCTTGGATAACATGTTGCTCTTGGTCTTGCTGGGCAGCCGCCAGGTCTAGTTCTCACCCCCCTCCCCCACTAAGTTACTCCCTTTGGGCAGCCCCAATGCAGACATGCAGACATGCAGACAGTGACTCCCCTGTCCTCGGCAGTCAGGCTTCCAGAACCTTCCCTGCCCATTTTGTGAATCTAATACCTGATATAAAATTTCTAATTACAGGCACTCAATTCTCTCTCCTAGGAGATCTGAAGCTTCAAACGCTGCTCTTTGCCAGACCTTTTCTTCTCTCTGGGAAGCCCTTGCCAAACAGCCGCATTTCACTCTGTCTGCTCCAGGCTTTTTATCTGTTCCCAACCAGACAAGCACAAAAACGCTTCATTTGCGGGCTGTGCAGACAATCCACTTCCAGGATCGGCTTGTGCACACTCCCACCACACCAGTATATTGTGCAAAGCACCCCAGAGGTAGTTCTCAGGTCCTGGCAAAACCAGAGATGCTTCTCAAACAAAAACCTGTACAATTCCAAAGAGGGTTTGGAGTTTAGAAGTGTCAGTGGCTTTATACCAAACCCACAGAGCAGTGAGTGCCAGATTCAGATGTGAAATCATTTGGCAAGAGAGAAGTCTGACAGATGCATATTTAAATGTTTGCAAAACTGAGCTCCTTGGCTTGTGTGTGTTCTGGAGCGCTGGTCAGAAACTTTAGATTCCCCAGAACTGGTGAAGAGCCTGGCCGGCATCATCAAGAACAATGAAATGGCCCAAAGCCAAAGATTATGAAACGCTGGTCTATCCTGTCTATTCTGGATAATAGTGGATATATTTGCAGTTCCTGTATGGCACCTCCCGCCAGAGACATAGGTAGGTTCAAAGTGGCCCCAGGAAATGCTTCTCAAGGAAGAAAGGCCATCAGAGCTGCCTCTGGCCTGAGTCATCATGAGAAAGGGTCAAAGGCGGAGGCAGAGAGAATGGCCATGGGAAAACTCCAGGCCGGGCGCGCAGACCACTTTGGAGCCTCTGCTGATAGACGTTTGGCTGGATAATCTCCTGGTCTGCATTTCTCTTTAGATGTGAAAAGAGTGGAGAGGGAGAGAGAGACAGCACTCAGATGGAAAGACATCTTGCACACAAATCTGAGCACGAGCCTTTCCATCCATTTAATCCTCCAGCACAGCACAGTAAGCCAGGAATTGTGGTCCTGGGGGCACTGACAGAGACTTTACCGACACAATGAAAGGTGACCCAAACGGTCCTCACCCTTCTGCAGCCGACTTTCCAACAGGGAGGCTGAGCTTTAACAACCTAATACACCAGACAGTTTTAGTTTAGGGCAGTGGTCCTCAACTTTCCTAACGCTGCTACCCTTCACTACAGTTCCTCATGTTGTGGTGACCCCTGACCATGAAATTATTTCTTTGCTACTTCATTACTGTCATTTTGCTACTGTTGTGAATCATAATGCAAGTATCTGAGATGCAGGGTATCTGCTATGTAACTCCCATGGGCTGAGAACCACTGGTTTACAGTAAACATTGTGGAAGGGTGAGGGCTGCCTCCCATGGACAGCCACTGAAACGTTCTCTAAGGAGGGCAGTGCTTTAGCTGAAAAGCAAGGGATGAAAAAAACAGAGCTCACCAAAGCTCTGAAATAGTGAAGACTAGAAGGTCTCTGAGGAGGCAGGGTGTTGAATACCAAAACCTTTCCTGGGGAGATACTACACTACTCATCCCGGATAGGGAGCCATGACAGACCAAAGTACAGCTATCACCATAGTCTAATTTGGTGAACCAGTGAGTTTTATTGGGGTGACTTACAGGAGTATGTACGGGTGAGGAGTTACTTACAAGGAGAAGAAATGACTGAAAGGCAGTTGCTCCACTAAAGCCCACCCCCAGCATGGGTGTCAACTCACAAAGCTGGGAACCCGCAGCCTGCAGGCAGCTCCACAGGTTGGAGAGTGTCCTTTCCAAGTGACTCTGGTCCTACACCTCTTCCAGGCACCAAAGCTGGTCTGAGGTGCTTTTATTGTTTTCTCTGGGAGGAAAGGGGCCTTGAGAATCTGGTCAGTTTCAGGGGCTTCCTGAAGCTATTTTGAGTTGTTTACCTTCCCGCTTAAGGAGCTTCCCTGCAGGATGGGAATTTTCTATCTCAGAGTAAAGGTTTACACAACACAAGGACATAGTGGAACGAGAGAGACCAGGGGGGACAGGTGAGCATCCAACAGAGGCCTCATGTAAATCATGACAGGGTTGTTATTTTACTTGTGTTACAATGAGGGTGCAAGGGACAGTAGGTTACTTTGGGTGGAGCCTTGTGTGTGTGTGGGGGGGTGGGTAATAGCCTGCAAAGTCATTTTATACCCAGGGTCATTTTCATTGGCCACACGGTCTCTTTATCCAGCTTTTCCTACACAGCACTCTTCATAGCTTTCTTCTTGCTATAGCATCTATATACTCCTGGGCAGACTTCTTTATAAATTTGGTTTACACAACCCATCCATCATGGCCTGTCCAACTTTTCTCTGCATCAGTTTCAACTGGTCTGTTTTCTGGCTCAAGTTCTTGAGAGAGAGAGAGAGAGAGAGAGAGAGAGAGAGAGAGAAGCAGAAGAAAAACACTTTCACAGGTATCCTCTGGCCTTCACAACTACACTGTGGCATATGTGCCTCCTCCTACAATAACAAACAGACACCACACACACACACACACACACACACACACACACACACACTTAATAAACGTAGTAAATTTAAGTGGCTTAGGAAACTTAGATTTTGAGCCAAAAGCATTGAGTGCCCACCATGTCTCATGGATTTGTCTCTCAGCAACCTCTTCCCTCGGGAGTAGGGCTGAACAGCAAGGAACCGTCCCGAGGCAGCAGAGCCCAGAGGCCTTTGACAAAGGGACCAGGAAAGAAGCTGAGTCTTGGCTAAGTGCTCCGATCTGGAGATATTGGTTAAACAACCAGGGGGGAGTGCGATGCTGGTGGGAACTCTGGATGGTACACGACACCGGACGTCAGTGGGTGTCAGGGTGGAAGATGGAGATGAATTTGGGTGGCTGGAGCACATTCCAGGGTCTGTGCCTGGTTCTGCAGGACTTAAGCTCCAATGACAAATACACAGGCCTAAAATAAGAAATTTTAAAATTCACTATCAAATGAGTGTACCAGCTGATGGCTTTCATTGACATCGTTATAAATACATGCCAGTCCTTGTTGGTATATATTCCCCTCCGCCACCCCTTTGCCCCACTCCTGCTGGTCCTGTCCCCCCCCCGCCCCCCCATAATCCTCCCTTCACTCTCATATCACATAGATTCCTTTACCCTCTGTTTCTGTTCCTCTCCCTTTCCCTCCCATTCCTGCCCCTCCCCTCCCCTCCCCTCCTCTCCTCTTTTATGATCTCTTTTCTATTTTCATGACCTAAACACAGACACAGACACACACACACACACACACACACACACACACACACACACAAGTTTAGATCCAAATTCCGCCTATGAGAGAAAACAGTTGTCTTTCTGAGTCTGGCTTGTTTGACTTAACATAATGATCTATACGGTTCCATCCATTTTTTTTTCTGTGAATATTGTGATTTTGTTTTTCTTTATGAAAAAATTCCATTGTGCATGTGCACATTCTCTTTATCCGTTCATTTTATGCTGGAAGTCTATGCTGGTTCCATTTCCTATTTACTGTGAGTAGAGATGTAATAAATAATGATAGAAAGTTTTTGTGATATATGTCCAGGAGTTGCCAGTGTCGTTTGGTCAAATGATAGCTCTGTTTTTAGTTTTTGTGAGGAACGCCCATAGTGACCGTCACAGTGGGTGCTCAAGGCTACATCTCACCAGCGCCGTGTAAGTTCCTTTCCCACTTCCCTTCGCCATCATCTGTGCTGATTGTCTTCTTTTACCCTTTCTTACAAAAAAAAAAAAAAAAAAGAATTATTTTTTATTTTTGAATGTGTGGGTATGGTTGTGTGACCATTAGTGTCAGTGCCCATAGAGGCCAGATGCCTCTGAAGCTGGAGTTACCTGCAGTTGTGAATTTCCTGACATTGGTGCTGGGAACTGAACTTGGGTCCACTGCAGGAGTGGGTATGTGTCTTAACTGCTGAGCCATCCCCCCAGATCCCTTTCTTTTTATTTGTGTGTGTGTGTGTGTGTGTGTGTGTGTGTGTGTGTGTGGTTTTATGTATAACTGTGTGTGTAGGTATGCATGCCCAGGCATGCATGTGAGGGCCAGAAGAGGACACTGGGTGTCCTGCTCTGTCTTAGTTAGGGTTTCTATTGCTGCGATGAAACGCCATGACCAAAATCAAGTTGGGGAGGAAAGGGTTTATTTGGTTTACATTTCCACACTGTAGTCTGTCATTGAAGGGAGTCAGGACAGGAACTTAAGCAGGGCAGGAACCTGGAGACAGGAGCTGATACAGAGGCTGTGGAGGGGTGCTGTTTACTGGCTTGATTCCTATGGCTTGCTTGGCCTGCTTTCTTATGGAACCCAGGACCACTAGCCCAGGGATGGCGCCACCCACAATGAGCTGTGCCCTCCACCATCAGTAACTAAGAAAATGCCTACAGCCGATCACATGGAGGCATTTTCTCAGTTAAAGTTCCTGCCTTTCAGATAACTCTAGTTTGTGTGTCAAGTTGACATAAGACTGACCAGCACATACTGTAATTAGAATTTTTCTCTCCGGGTCCCGCCAAGCCCCGGCAGTATCATAGCCCACTTATAAAATAAACATACACTTATATTATTTAAACTGCTCGGCTATTAGCTCAGGCCTACCACTGTCTAGTCCTTACTCTTATACTCAGCCCATTTCTGTTATGTCGCCATGTGTTCCATGGCTTTACCTGCTGCCTTTACATGATACTCCCTGGATGGCAGGTTGGCGTCTCCTCCTCTCCCCCCTTCCTGTTCTCTCAATTCTCCTCTCTGCTAGTCCTGCCTATACTTCCTGTCTGACTACTGGCCAATCAGTGTTTAATTTATCAATCAATCATCCACAGCAACATACTCTTATCACTTTTTACCCTACTCTCTTGAGAGGCAGGGTCTTTCCCTCAACCTGGAGCTATGCTGGTAGCCAGCAGCCCCAGCAACACCCCCATTTCTGTCTCCACAGGCATATGCAGCCACAACTGGATCCTATATGGTGTTGGAGATTTGAACTCGGATCCCTCATACTCAGCTACTTGGCCACCCAGTCCTCTGTTTCTTTTTTTTTTCTCATATATATATATATATATATATATATATATATATATATATATATATATATACTTTTCTTTTTTAAGACTTATTTTATGTGTATGGGTATTTTACCTGCATGTATGTATGTACACCATGTTTGTGCCTGGTGCTCTTAGATGACAGAAGAGGACATTGGATCCCTTGGAACTGGAGTTACAGATGTGAGCTGCCATGTTGGTGCTGGGAATTGAAATCAGGTCTTCTGCAAGAACAGCCAGTGCTGTTAACCACTGAGATATCTCTCTAGTTCTCCTGTTTTTTTTAAAAAATATTTATTTTTATTTTATGTGTATTAATTAGTGTTTTGCCTGTGTTACATCTGTGCAGTGCACGCATGCAGTATCCACAGAGGCCAGGAGAAGGCTTCGGATCCCCTGGAACCGGAGTTACAGACAGTTGTGATCTGCCATGTGGGTGCTGGAAATTGAACCCAGATCCTCTAGAAGAGCAGCCAGGGCTTTTAACTACTGATCCATCTTTCTAGCCCCTATAAATTTGATTTTTTAACCCCTTTGGGTTTTTGTTTGTTTTCCAGACAAGATTTCTCTGTGTCATGCCGGCTGTCTTAGAACTCCCTCTGTACACTAGACTGGCCTTGAACTCACAGATCTGCCTGCCTCTGCCTCCTGGATGCCAAGAGAAAGGCGTGCACCACCATGCCCTATTTTGTTTTCTTGATGTTAGCCCTTCTGCCTAGGGAGAGACAGAACTCTTAAAGCAGTTTTAAGTTGCATTTTCCTGAAGGCTGAGGATGTTAAGCACTTTAAAAGTACTCATTGGCCATTTGGATTTCTTCTTTGGGGGAATTACAATTTAGTTCATTGGCCTATTTATTGATTAGACCATTTGTTCTTTGGCTTTTAATCTTTGCAGTTGTTTATACACTTGAAATATTAATCCCAGCTCTGACGTACAGTTGGCAGAGATCTTGCCCCATTGTGGAGGCTGTAGCCTTACTCTGGTGAGAGCTTCCTTTGCTGGACAGAAGCTTTTTATTTTCATATTATCCCATTTGTCAATTCTTGGAATTTTTTAATTTTTATTTTATTAATAATTTTATTATAAATTTTATTAATTTTAAATTTTCTAATCCAATGTCCCCAAATCTTCCACATTCCTTAAAAAAAAACCAACCAACCAAACAAACAAACAAAACCCCATCATGGTCATATTCTACATAGTAACACCCCATTCCTGGTACCACACTCTATATTAGCGACTTTCGTTACTGTGATAGAACACCATGACCAAAACCAACTTACAAGAGTTCAATTTGGCTTGCAGTTCCAGTGAGAGAGTCATAATTGGGGGGGGGGGTTGCGGTGTGTCATGGCAACGGGCAGCCAGAGTAGGAAGCTGAGAGATCACATCTTCTGCTCCAAGGATGAAGTAAACAGAGTGAACAGAAGTGGGGCAAGGTCATGAACTCTCAAAATCTGCCTCCAGGAAAGTGCTTCTTCCAGCAAGACTCCACATCCTGAAGGTTGCATAACATTCCCCACACAGTGCCACCAACTGGGGACCAACTGTTCAAATACCTGGGCTTATGAGGGACATTTCTTACTCATCCCACAACACTTAGCATAGAGAACAGCTACTGCTTTTTGTCTGTTGATTTTGCATCAGCAAAGTTTCTGAAAACATGTTTTCTTGTGGACTCTTCGTTCTTTTAAAAATATAAGATCATACCGTCTACAGATATAGTTTGACTTTTCCTTTCCTATTTGTATCCCTCCCTTTTTATTTTCTTGTTTTATTTCTGTAGCTAAGATTTTGAACACTATATTAAATAAGAATAGTGAGAGGACACCCTTGCGTCGTTCTAGATTTTAGACAAAAGAAAAAGCATCTCACTTCCAGTTTCCCCCACTGATGATGTTGTCCACGGTGTGTCATTACAATCTTTATTGTGTTGTGTTGAGATGTGTTCCTTTTAAAATAGAGCATCTCTTATTTATTCTTTGATGGTTTCATACGTGTCCACAGTGTATCTTGGGATCACAATGGGGGCATACCTACCCCAACTGACACCCTTACTACCCCTAGCATTCCCCACATGTCCCATTCCTTTTATTTTTAATTTCTTTAGGACTTTTATCAAGAAGGGATGGTGACCTTTGTGAAGGTAATTTTCTGCATCTACAGAGAAGAACATGTGCTTTCTGTCCTTAAATCACATTATCTGTCACAGTGTATTTATGGACTTGGATATGTTGAGCCAACTTTTTATCCTTAGATGAAACCGATTTGCTTGTGGTGGTATGGTCTTCTTATTGTGTTTTAAGTTCAACTCACAAGTATTTTATTGTGAATTTTTATGTCTATGTTCACCAGGACAATCGGTCTATAATTTTCTTTTATCCTTTTGGTATCACAGTAATATTGGCTGCCTAGAAGGCATTGGTAGTGGGGCTTCCCTGGGTATTTTGTAGAACAACATGAAGAGTGTTGCTATCAGTTCATCTTCAATGTTCTAGCTGGGAGTTTACTTCATACTTCACTGATGGCCTAAGTACAGGTCACCCAGCTGGAGGGATGCCCTTCGGAATTCTCAGACTCTGTAGCACTCAAGGGCAGGCAGGTGGCTCCAGAGGTTGATCTATCTGTTGACCTCAGGCTCAGGGCTCTTAGTTGATGAGATCTGCTCCTGGCCATTGGAGAGAAGGGGGAGTGAACGTCACTACTTGAGCGGAGCCTTCTGCATGAGCTTTTCGGCTGGCCATGTCATGCTTTCCAAATCTTCAGCCCAGGGCTGTCTTCCCCTGGGGCTATGGAAGGTGAATTCAGTCTCTTAGACTTGTGACTGTAAGCTGTTCTCGGGATCCCAAGGTGGGCCTCACTTCCTAGCCACGCGGAGTAACAAAAGGGGATTCCATCCTCCAGCTGACCTTGAACAGAGGAATCTCTGTCTCACTAAAGACAGCAACTTGTGAAGACTGTGGGCTTGTGTGACTGCTAGCCTCTTTTCACCAGGGACATCTGGTTTAACTTTTGCATGGGGCTTCTCCCCCATCCCTGTGCCTCACTGGACTTCTGATAGCTTCCGTTCACTGTGCAGTGCATCCTCGTCTCTGAGCTCTCCAGCTGTCCTAGAGCTGCCTCTGTGCATTAAACTCTTTCTCTCTTTGTAGTAGAGGCCATTCCTTCATGTGTGGAGTCTTCTTAACTGGATCACCTGGAGGCAGATCTAATCCACCATCTTACCTAGAAAACCTCAAAAGATGAATTATTGCAGGAGGTGGTGGCTTACACTGGTAATGCCAATACTTAGGAGGCTGCGACAGGAAAATTGCCATGATTCAAGGCCAACTTGGACTTGATAATGATTCAGGACTTGCCTAAATTACAGAATGAGACCCTATCGAAAAACAAAAACAAAACAAAATCCAATTAAAAAAAGTTGAGCTTTGGCACATTGAGTTTTTAAAGTTTAGTATGGTGATTAATGAAGCAGAGCAAATAAGTGAGTAATTGGTTTAAGTCAAACAGCTATCTTATTTGTACTATTGTCTTCATTAGGGTTTCTATTGCTGTGAAGAGACTCCATGACCACTGCAACTCTTACAAAGGAAAGCATTTAATTGTGGTGGCTTACAGATTCAGAGGATCAGTCCATTATCATCATGGCAGGAAGCAAGGCAGCCTGCAGGCAGACATGGTGCTGGAGAAGGAGCTGAGAGTTCTACATCTTGACTCATAGGCAACAGAAAGTGGTCTGTCTCACTGGGCATGACTTGAGCATACAGGAGACCTCAAAGTCCACCTCCACAGTGACACACTTCCTCACACAAGGCCACTTGTACTCCAACAAGGCCACACCCCCCTAATAGTGCCACTCCCTTTTGGGGGCCATTTTCTTTCCTACCAGAGTTCCTGAAAATACAGCTTGTGACTAGGGATTGGGTCAGTGGTAGAGCGTTTGCCCAGCATGAGCAAAGCTCTGGTTTAAGCACCAGTTTGCCCAGTTTGATGACTAAGTTGAGATTTTTTTTTTCTTAATTTATTTTTTTCTTTTTAGACAGGCTCTCACTATGTAGCCCAGAATGGTCTCAAACTCATGGCAATCCCCCTGCCTCAGCCTCCTGAGTCCTGATATTATAGACATGAGCCACTATAAATGACTTTAAATGGGGTTTCTTTCTTAGTTAGGGTCACTATGGCTGGGATGAAAACACCATGACCAAAGAAACTTGGGGAGGAAAGGGTAGGAACTTAAATAGGGCAGGAGCCTGGAGGCAGGAGCTAATGCAGAGGCCATGGATGGATGCTGCTTACTGGCTTGCTCTCCATGGCCTGCTCAGCCAGCTTTCTTATAGAACCCAGGACCACCAATCCAGGGATGCCACCACCCACAATGGTCTGGGCCCTCCCCTATCAATCACTACTTATGGAGGCATTTTCTCAGTTGAGGTTCCCTCCTCTCAGATGACTCTAGTTTGTGTGTCAAGTTGACATAAAACCAGCCAGGACAGTTTCTTATTTAATAAACTCAAGTTTTAAGCCACCTCTCTGTGATGGTTAATTTGATTATTTTAGCAATAGATAATATATAATGGGTCAGAAGGCAGGTAAGCACAGGTGTTCTGGCTTAACAAAGAATGCTTAGATTAACCCGTGCATTCAAGATATAGCACCTGAGGTCAGACAGTCTAGCACCTGAGGTCAGACAGTCTAGCACCTGAGGTCAGACAGTCTAGCACCTGAGGTCAGACAGTCTAGCACCTGAGGTCAGACAGTCTAGCACCTGAGGTCAGACAGTCTAGCCCCTGAGGTCAGACAGTCTAGCACCTGAGGTCAGATAGTCTAACACCTGAGGTCAGACAGTCTAGCACCTGAGGTCAGACAGTCTAGCACCTGAGGTCAGATAGTCTAGCACCTGAGGTCAGATAGTCTAGCACCTGAGGTCAGATAGTCTAACACCTGAGGTCAGATAGTCTAGCACCTGAGGTCAGATAGTCTAGCACCTGAGGTCAGATAATCTAACACCTGAGGTCAGATAGTCTAGCACCTGAGGTCAGATAGTCTAACACCTGAGGTCAGATAGTCTAGCACCTGAGGTCAGATAGTCTAGCACCTGAGGTCAGATAATCTAACACCTGAGGTCAGATAGTCTAGCACCTGAGGTCAGATAGTCTAGCGCCTGAGGTTAGATAGTCTAACACCTGAGGTCAGATAGTCTAGCACCTGAGGTCAGATAGTCTAGTACCTGAGGTTAGATAATAAGATAGCAGGTAGTTATGCATAGGATTTTAGAAAGAGTCGATTTTCGGATGTGTTTGGAAAGAGTTGGATAAGTGAATTGTGTTGCTAGAAAGTCAAATAAAAGGGATGGAACAGCAAAAGAAATGGCTGGAGAGCAGCAAGAGCAGGGCTTTAAAAAAACAAAACTGTTGTGGGGTACTCACCAGAGACGACTGCTCAGACATGGGTTAAGCCAATAGCAAGTCTTTATCAGCCAGCCGGTGACTACACTGGGTGTTCAGAATCCCAGTGTAGCCCTGAGCCCTTCTCAGGGTGAGCTTTTAAGCAAACCATGTCCAGGGTTGACACACGTTAGTTAACAAGAACAGTTAGCCAGAATCGGAACTACAGAAGCTAAAAATCAAGGTTGGTACATTTAGAGACGTTCCCAGAACTATGGACTTTGATGGATTAGGCCTTTGTTTTCGTTTTGGCCGGTGCTGCTGTCTGTGCTGAGTTTTATAGTCTGAATGGCACTTCCATCATGGAGTCAGTTGTGGTAAGGTCTGAGGCCATTATTAAAACTTCAGCTTGGCTTTATAAAAGCCACTAGCAGCTGGCTTGTTCTGTTGGTTCTGATGCTGAGATTGAACTCAGGACTTTGAGCAAACAAGTTTGGAGAATTAAGGTAAGCTTAGTTGAGTGCTTAAGAAGGGTGAAAGAAGCCGGGCAGTGGTGGCGCACGCCTTTAGTCCCAGCACTCGGGAGGCAGAGGCAGGCGGATCTTTGTGAGTTCAAGACCAGCCTGGTCTACAGAGCGAGATCCAGGAAAGGCACAAAGCTACACAGAGAAACCCTGTCTTTAAAAACCAAAAAAAAAAAAAAAAAAAAAAAAAAAGGGTCAAAGAAATCACCGATGGAGGCTAGACTGTGTGATGACACATGCCCATCATCCCAGCACTTGCAAAGCAGACAGAAGAATAGCTGTAAACTCAGGGCTAACATGATCTACACAGGAGAGTTTTAGTCCTGCTAGGGCTGCTTAGTGAGATAAAAAAGAAACAAAATAAAAATAAAAAATAAAGAAGGACAAAGATGACTGGGGTGTCTATACAAGGGATGCTACTAACATCCACTAAAGCAATGGCGACTCAGGAAAAGCAGATGGAGACCAGAGAGAGTCTTTCAAGTTCAAGGACAGTTTATAACACTGGCTCATAGACCGGAGGAGGACCGGGACCCAGGGAATAGTAGGGAAGGGTAGGAATGGAGACAAACTTCTTAGGGATCCCAAAGCCCAGGAAGGAGCTTGACCTTCACAAGGCAGCCAGAGGGTGGCATGTCCAAGATTTTATCAGTGCGTCAGGAGTTCTTTTGCAACCTACAGTCATTCAAATTAGTTTTCCCTTCTGAGTTTCCCTGGGCATGTCTCCACACTTATTTGGATAATTGCTGTCCCAGACAGAGGAGATGAAGGAGACTCCTGTATCCAGAGCAGACGGCAAGCTAGTGCCTAGCTCATGGCTTTCACACTTCAGGATTAAAGGGCTTTCGTTATCTGGGGCTTCAGTCAGTGTTGATTATGATGACTTAGGAAGCCCCGGGGCTGCCATCTGGTGACACATGGGAGCTGACTTCAAGTGATTTCACTTTTACTGTTCCGAGGGCAAGTGTGCAGAGGGAGAGGCCGTGGACAAGGAAGAAACGAGCCTGGAACTGACCAGATTTCTTTCATCTATGATCTTTCTGTCTTGCCTCTTTGCTTTCTCCTTTCTCCCTTTCCTCCTTCCCACCATATACCCCACCCTGTGTGCACTTTCCAGGATTTCACATAGCCCAGGCTAGCTTTAAGCTCACTGTGGCTTGAACCACCCTTCCTGCTTTTTTTTTTTTTTTTTTTTTTTTTTTGGTTTTTCAAGACAGGGTTTCTCTGTGTAGTTTTGGTGCCTGTCCTGGAACTCACTTTGTAGACCAGACTGACCTCAAACTCACAGAGATCCACCTGGCTCTGCCTCCCGAGTGCCCGGCTCCTGCTGTAACTTCTTAAATGCTGCGTGTAACTTCTTAAAAGTGTGTGCTACATACCCAGTCATCTATGATTTTTCTAACATATAAAATAGAGGTCTGAGTTCTTCGCTCATTCAACACATGTTTCATGAGCAGCTACTATGTGCTAGATGCTGTTCTGCCCACTGGGTAGTTGTTTTGAAAACTCAGTCGGATAGCATAGGTGAGGATGCTTAGTACAGTGTTTAGAATCGATTGTGTGCTGATTGTAGTAGTTTTTCTTCCCAAGATGCTCTGTGACTAGAATAAGATGGATGTTTGAGCCATTATTGGATCAGGCCTACAATGGATCAAGGCACTCATGGTGTTTGTGATATCAGGATGTTCCACAAAGAGAAAGAATCAAATAATTCACTACAAAGGCTATTCAAGAATAAAAAGACCTTCGATTTTAGGATGTAATTTTGAAGCAGTGGGATTAAAGGCAAAAGATTGCCCAGGGAAAAGCAAAGCAGGACCATGTCAAGGTGGTTCTGGGAGTCTGCAGAGGATGTGGTGAAGCAGCCGGGCTGTTCCGGGTTAACGCACATTGGAAACAGGAGTGCGCTGCTGTGTCTAGAACTTTGGAAACAGGAGTGTGCTGCTGTGTCTAGAACACTGGAAACAGGAATATGCTGCTGTGTCTAGAACATAAAGAAAGAATTAGCCGGGCGGCGCACGCCTTTAATCCCAGCACTCGGGAGGCAGAGGCAGGTGGATCTCTGTGAGTTTGAGGCCAGCCTGGTCTCCAAAGCCAGTTCCAGGAAAGGCGCAAAGCTACACAGAGAAACCCTGTCTCGAAAAACCAAAAAAAAAAAAAAAAAAGAAAAAGAAAAAAGAAAGAAAGAAAGAAAGAATTACAGGGGTGTTCTCCGCTTCAGTGGGGTCAGAGTTAAGGCGTATAACAAAATAACATTCAACTGAACCATTTGGAACTGTGAACACTGCAGTGGTTCATCCACCTAAACCTAGAAAAGGAAATTTGTTTCAGAATATATGTTTTGAATTATCAGATAAGGGTCCCAGCACTTCAGATACCAGTGTTTGCCAATGTTCCAAGTTAATTCATTCTTTAAGGGAAAGGAGTGACCCTGGTTTATATAAGCCGGCAGTCAGGTTTTCTCCCAGGATCCCCGAGGAATTACTTTTGCTAGTGAAGTGAATCCACCCCACTCGCCAAGGGAACACCATATTTCATTTCCCTCCCTGAAGAATCGAATGCCATGGGTGAGAAGTCAACAGGATGAGATTCATCTGACCACCAAGAGAGAAGGGAAAGTTCAAGGTCATTTGCGAGTGCCTTCCTCACTGCTCAGAGGGCAGTTCTGTTACTAAGATACTGCGAGAACTCTGATTGCCTCCTTCCTTTTTCTATTTCCCACTTAAGGTTAAGCTTCTGAAATACAGAATTACATTGCTGAGCATTGTAACAGGCTAGGAGGGCTTCTGCAAACGGGTTTGTAATAAGGTGGATGAAGAAACAGAAGGATGATTGATTGGTTGATTACAGATGCATAGGTGAATCCCGGATTTAAAAAAAAAAAATCACCACGAGAAGGTGGTGCTCCAAGATCAAGTCAGTTAACAACCCAGCAGGGAATGGGAGGGGGGATGTGAGCCCCCCACCCCTAACTGGGGAGCTACACACACTTGATGGCTTCTGGGAGAGGAAGAATCAGTTTTCTTCAAGGGTGTGGCCCCTGGTAGGTTGACCACACTCCAGAGGACGGCCCCACATCCAGGAGTATATGGACAGCACAAATTGGAGTCCATGGATTATTAAATCAAAGAAATGAGGATATGAATTTGGTGGATCTAGAAGGAGTTCAGGGTGAATATGATCCACATACACTGTATGAAATTCTCAAGCAATTAATAAAAATATTCATTAAAAAAAGAAAATGAGCCGGGTGGTGGTGGCACACGCCTTTAATCCCAGCACTCGGGAGGCAGAGCCAGGCGGATCTCTGTGAGTTCGAGGCCAGCCTGGACTACCAAGTGAGTTTCAGGAAAAGGCGCAAAGCTACACAGAGAAACCCTGTCTCGAAAAACCAAAAACAAAAAAGAAAAAAAAAAGAAAAGAAAAGAAAATGAGCCGGGTGGTGGTGGCACACGCCTTTACTCCCAGCACTCGGGAGGCAGAGGCAGGCAGATCTCTGTGATTTCGAGGCCAGCCTGGTCTACAGAGTGAGATCCAGGAAAGGCACAAAGCTACGCAGAGAAACCCTGTCTCAGAAAAAAAAAAAAAAAAAAAAAAAAAAGAAAGAAAGAAAGAAAGAAAGAAAAAAGAAAAAAGAAAAAAGAAAGAAAATGGTCCTCAAGTAAAAGGAGAAAAAAATTAATTGACACGGGGTCAAAAATAGTCATGTAGGAGATATTTAATTCTAGAATCATTGGGAAGAAAACAAAAACTTGAATCAACTGTGTTTTTTTTTTTTTTTTAGTCTCTTCTAACCAGTTTTCCTTAGAAGTCGACTGTACCCCTAGTAGAGGAAGCTGCTACTGGATAAACAAGCCTTTATAGGGCTCAAGAACAAGGGGGAGATGATGATAGTGTATATGTATGAGGGATAAGAACAAAGTATAATTATGTGTTTGTAATGAAATCCATTTCTTTCTTTTTTTCTTTTCTTTTCTTTTTTTTTTTCCTTTTTGGTTTTTCAAGATAGGGTTTCTCTGTGTAGTTTTGGTGCCTGTCCTGGATCTCACTCTGTAGACCAGGCTGGCCTCAAACTCACAGAGATGCTCCTGGCTCTGCCTCCCGAGTGTTGGGTTTAAAGGCGTGCGCCACCACCGCTCAGACCGAAATCCATTTCTTTGTATGCTAATAACCACCAAAAAGAAAAAGAAAAAGCAAGCATCTTCACAGAAAGAGCTCAGACATGTTCTGAGAAAGATAGAGGCCTGGGTACCTTGTTCTCGTCATAGCAACCTTGAAAAAGTCAAGGGCATGGAACTGGAGAAAAGGCTCGGGGTTAAGAGTACCTTCTGCTCTTGCAGAGGTTCTAAGTTCCACTCCCAGCATGAAGAGCAGAGATCTGATGCCCTCTTCTGGCCTCTGTGGCCCATCTGCACACATGTGGCACATGCCCATGAGCACATGAGCGCGAGTGTGTACACACACACACACACACACACACACACACACACACACACACACACACACGCATAAGTAAAATACAATCCCTAGAAACAAAGAAGACAGAAAGACAAACAGACTACCGAACTGTTGGGGAATATTATTTTAAAGTGTGTTGCATTTTTTTCCTACTGCTTTTGTTAACAATTCAAAGATGTGTTTGATTAAATGAAATTAACATTCGAACAAGAGGCTGAGTCAGCAAGTAGCTGACAGGAAGTGGTAAGGAGTAACCACGTGAAGCAAGGTTTTTTTAAGTGGGGGCTTAGAAGACACTGGGTTTTTTGGAAGACACCAGAAAAGGGAGAAGGTTTGCTGCTAGCTGTGGAACCTAAACTGTTGATTCATGAGTTCTTCGGATTTAGATAAATTCCCTTAGTAGCTTTGAAGGAGTCTGTGCCTGAGGGATCAAAATCCCCTCAGGCCTCTGCCCTTGCCCTGGAAGCTGTTGCCTAAGGGGCAATGATAAAAAACTGATAACCACACCCGACTTCCTGAGGTGCTCAGGGTTATGCATTTCTTGGGTTACTGTGCAACCATTGTAATGAGTGAGTGGAGCAAGCACACGCTTCTGTGAAGGCTTCAGGGGAGCTCATGTTTGATTAGGTCAGCAGCCAGGAGGCACCAGGAGTGTCCCCCCCCTCCCGCCCGAGGATTGAATAATGAAACAGCACTCCATCAACATCTGCAAGAAATGGACAAATGCCCCTAGTGAAAGCTCTGCAAATGACGAAGAGCAAGAGAAGACACTCCAGGAACAGTCTGGAGAGCAGTCTGCAGAGCAGCAAGAAAGGACTGCTTTGGGACAGGACGGTACTTCCCTTCCCAGAGCAATGTTGACCCAGGAGCCTGCAGGAGGTGGTTGTACCCAGGAGGGTCACAGGAGATCATCTTTGCTATTCTGCTGGCCAGTAGAGCTTGAGAATGTAGACAGGCATGGAAATCAAATGCATGGAAAATAGCCCCAGGGCTCCCTTGCATAGGGGCATCCATCCCCTGGGACATGATTACTTTGGCACATCAGACTCCAAGCTTGTCATTCATATTCTTGCCAAAGCAGAGCCCTGGAGCGGGGAGCCAGCTTACTACAGCTTTCAGAAGCTTATTCCACCACAGTTGCCACTGACTGTTAAGGAAGTGGTACAATATGCCACATGAACTTCATGGGCTACTGAGACAGCTTGGGGGAGAGAAGCTTGCCGCCAAGTTTGATGACCTGAATTCGATGCCTGGGATCCACATGGAAGGAAAGCACTGACTCCCACAAGTTGCCTTCTGGTTTCCATACATGCTGTGACATGCGCACACAGAGAGACACAAAACCAATCCAGCGATATTTTTCAAGTGTGACCTCCAGAGCCGCATGCCAGGGTTCTAATTGTGACTCGGCTTCTTTCTACCCCCAGACTTCGAGTGGATTTCTTTGCTGCTCTAAAACGCCATCTCATTGGGTACAGAGCTTATGGCTCAACTTGTCCACATCTTGCCAGAGCAGAAAACAAAAAACTAGACTATAGCGAGGGTGGGACTAGAACTTCCTTTGTGTGCAACGGGGCCTCACTGTGTAGCCCTTGGCTGTCCTGGATCCCCTGTGTAGATCAAGCTGGCCTCGGAACTCACAGAGATCTGTCTGCTTCTGCCTCTGAGTGCTGGGACTAAAGTGTGTGCCACCGCACCCGGCAGGGTGGAACAAAGTCCATTGCCTCCTTTCATTCAGTTAAGTAATATTTTTTTTTATTCTTTGAAAATTTATGACGTTCTCTGAGCCTTGCACAGTGGGAGGCTGATGCATATGGCCCATCCTGAGCTGAGCACTCAGAGTTATTTATAAGTCCTGCTGCCTCCTGAACCAGCACCCCCAGATGGAGACCAAGTGTTCAGATACAGGAGCCTGTGAGGGACATTTCACATTTAAACCATAACAGCGTTATATGTCATAAATACGTGACAGAAACAACTTAAGGAGCATGTTTATTTTGGTTCATGACAACTTTGGTTCATGGAGGCATGGGAAGAGCTGCTTTATGGTGTAGCAGGCCACGGCAGCAGGAGTGTCATGGCAGCAGGATTGTGTGTCAGAGATGCTACGTAGCAAACAGGAAGCAGAGCACCAGGACAGAAACAAGAGCCAGGTTGTACCATTCATTTGCCTATACCTAGGGCTAGGTGGATAGCTCATTCAGCAAAATCTGGGCCTTGCAAACACAAGGACCGGAGTTTAATCCCTACGAGCCCCGTATAACAGCAACAATAATAAAAACAACAACGGCAAACAGCAGCGGCACCCAGGCAGCCAGCACCCATAATCCTAGGGCTGCTGAGGCAGAGACAAGCTGGACCAAGCCTACTGGGCAAATCCAGTCAGTGGGGGCCATCTCAAAGAAAAAAAAAAAAAAGAAAGAAAGAAAAGAAAAAGAATGAAAGAGTGTGGGAGACCATCTCCCACTGCCCCCTTCCTTCTGCCCCGGGTACTCTTGAGGAGAGAGGAATAAGAGATTTAGATAGAAGGACAGAGGGGAGAGAAACTGACAGAAACACAGGATAGCCTTGATTATACGCCACCGCCCCTCTGTCTCTTCTAAAGGGCTGTTTATAGGAATGCCAAGGGGTGGAGCAAAAGACCTTCCCCTGGCACAACCAAGTGCAGGCCCTTCCAATCACCTGGTAACCACACACGAGGTCAAGCGATCCTCTAATGCAGCTCTGCTGGGTAAAGCAAGCTCAGATCTCACTAGGAACCTTTGTGGGCCTCTACAAAAGAGAGAGAGAGAGAGAGAGAGAGAAAGAGAGACAGGTGAATGATGGCTGAGGAATAACGCCTACACACACACACACACACACACACACACACACACACACACACACACACACACACACACCATCTGCCCCTAGTGGCTTACTTCCAGAATGCAGTCCCCCCTCCCAAAGACTTCACACCCTCCCAACGCACTGTACCAGCAGGGCCAAGGGTTCAAATGGCCCCTAGAAAGAATGTTCCACTGTGAAAACGTAAGAGCAACAGGACTCTCCATTAAGGACACTCTTGCCAACGTTTTTTGGTGCCTGTGTAAACTGTTATTATCCCTGGTACTATTTGAAGGGTGTGTACTTAACACCACTGAAGAATCTGTTTAGTTAATAGGAGACTAGCTTTGAGGAAATGAAATCTATTGCTGACCGTGTTAGTAGGAATAGACAAAGACAGGCTAACCATACGTATTACAGAGTGTCGACGAGGTAATGAATAAAAACGTTAAGTGCCCTTGAACCTCACAGATAAACTGGAATTGGGGATGAACTAAGTAGGTTCCACGGCTGCACAACAGCCGGATCCGATCCAGTCTCCCTGATAGTCTCTGCCTTTTTCTCTGAAGTCGCGGAGTGGCTTCCACAGCTCCAGTTACATAATGACACCCCAAGGCAGGCAGGAGCCAGAGACACCAGGGCAGTGAGAACCACCCCCATTCCGTTTTCCAGCGAAGAAAACATCTCCCCGCAGGCACTGAGCACCCCGCTCCTCACATGTCATGTGATGGGGCCACAGGACTAGTCTCAGTGAAGGGCACTGAGAAAGGACACTGTGGATGGGCGTAGGCACAGGAAAGGGGAAAATCTAAATGATGGGGTTCACTTACAAGCAATGAGGAAGAGGGTAATTCAGGGGTATAGCTCAGAGGTAGAATGTGTTTTTAGCATGCACAAGGCCCAAGATCTCCTGGTGGGTGGGGGAGAAACAGAAAAGGGGCAGTCGGTGAGAAGCAAAGGCCAGAAGATTAAAACCCATCTCAAATGGCCCCAGGCCTACAAGAATACTGGCCAACACTCCTCATGAATTATTTTTTACAGCATTTAGAACTGCTACATAGAGACTTGACTTTCTCTTTTTGTGTATGTGTGTGTGGTGTATATACACAAGTGTGTGCACGGTTGTGTGTACTCATGTACATGCAGAGCGTGCAGAGACCAGAGGAAGACGTCAGGAGGGCTCTGCTTTATCCTCTTATTGCTGGAGAGCCTCCAACGGAACCTGGAGTTAGGCCAGCAAGTTCCAGCAATCTTCCTGTCTTGATCTTCCATGGCATTGGGGTTGCAGATATGCATGATCAAACCCAGAATTTTCTGTGGGTGCTGGGGATCTGTGCTTGTGTTCCTAGTGTTCTTACCTGTTGAACCATCCCCACAACCTCGCCTGTCTGTTTTTTTTTTATCAAGAAAATAAAAACTTTTACAAGGTAGGCTGTCATTCAGGTGTGACTGGAGCTTTAAATATGAGACTCATAGATTTTTATGTCTGTGGTTTTTAAAAAGATCACCTCTGGGAGGTAAGAGTTTAGGGACAGGCATGGGGCACCAGTATCATCACCTAGGGTCTTTGGGAAAACATTGATTATTTTATTTATTTATTTACTTATTTGTTTGTTTGTTTATTCTGAGACAAGGTCTCACTATGTAGCCCAGGCTAGCCTTGGACTTCTGACTTACTTTGTTGACCTCCTGAGTGCTGAGATTATAGACATGCACGATTTTCAAATAAGGACTGATAAAGTATCTTGTGTATCTAATGAGATAGACTATATTATTATGCTGACAGGCCATCAGGCAGATGGTTTACTAATCTCCTCCTTTCAGGTGTGGAAACAGGTTCACAGTAGGATGAGGTCACAAGCCTACAGTCATAGCAATCAGGACCAGGGTCTGCAATCTGGTGCTTCTTGCACAAGATTTCACATATTCGTGGCCAACATCTGAAAGTTGGCTCGGGGAGAAGGTGGCTCAGGACACCAACCTTTATGTAGACAGTGTGACCTGAAGTCAGCCCCCTTCCATAAGCCAAGGGTAAGGAGGCATTCTCTGGATAGGCACTATCTGTTACACAGCATCATATTTCGTTCTGTGGAGCATTTTGTTGCCTTCTTGGACTTACATTGCCAGTGGCCATGTCAGAGGAGCAGCAGGTAGCACTTGAATTCAGGAGTTTGGCCCACCAGAACCCAAGGCACTGATGAGTGAATCTCAGATAGACAAGGCCTCTGAGGGCTTCAGCTCTAGAATGTCTTGCTACTGCTGTATCTTTGCATGTTTGCTGCTGCCATTTTTTTCCTCTGGTATCTGGCATGGTGTGAATGGGTGTGGGGAGATCCCCACTGCCTTTAATGTAGTGTGATTATCTCATGGAAATATCCCATTCTACTGGGCATTTTTATCTGTGGATTATTATGAAGATGGTTTCCTCTTAAGCTGTACTGTTTAAAGTGTTGTCGTTACCTCTGATAAAGCAGGGGCTGCAGAAGATAGAAAATAGGAACAAGGAAATGTCACACAGCCAGGACCTATGAGTTTCTCTTGAGGAGCCGTATAGACTATGGTTTAGGTTAATGATTAAGAAAAACAGTCGAGTCCCAGGAGTTAGCTCAAGTTCTTTTTGATATTGGGAAATGTGTTCACAGTTTTAAGTGTGCATCATAGCTAAAACGAAGCTTTAAAAAAATTTTCATGTAACTAGAAAACAAAGATGGTTAATTAAGATAATTGGACTGGAGTCTAAAATATGGAAAGTGAAACTAGTAACCTGGGGTTTCTTTGGCAATTATAAAAACTACTGCCTATGTAAACAGTTATAGTTGAAAGGCCCCTGATCTATGAGAAGTCTCAAAGATAAACATTTAACTGTATGTGGGTTCTTGGGGATAATTTGTTTTTCACCTGAAATATGTAAAATGTTTAATCATGTAAGGGAAATGGGAAGCATGCTGTTTTTTACTTATATTCATTGCAATCATTCACTCAGAAAATAGAATAAAATCCCATTGTAATTTTTATATTGCTTGAAAGATCCTGCTGGGGTATATAAGCTGTAAGGGAAAGAATAAGGTAGGAGAGAAGGAAGACATCAGGAGGTAGTGTAGAAGGAAGTCATCTGAAAAGTGGAAAAAGGGAAACATCAGAAAAGAAGTCTGTGTGTTTTTCTCGCCAACTCTGCATCTTGTTCCCTGTCTCTCTGCCCTGCAGAAGGCTGGACCTTCAGCATTACACATGCATCACATTGCTGCCTGAATTGGCCATTGGAGTCCTCCGTGCCTCTCACCCACATTTGGAAGCTGGGTTATTTCCACTTGTCAGCTCCCTGATCTGGAGGAATGCAGGAAGGACTAAGGTTCACTACACACAAAGTGCTCTGAGCTGTAAACCAGAACTAACTGAGCTTTCAGAGAACACCATGGCTTTGCCTGTGGTATTTAAATGGGCAGGGGTGGTGGAATACTCTTCCCTGCCTTTTTTAGATATTCTTGATCTACATGCCAGATCATCTTTGAGCACAGCAGCACTTGGTCTACTGTGACTGTCCACATTCTTTTCCAGACACAGCCCACAGCTCCAGGGAAGGGCAGCTGTCAGATAGAATTGGGAGATGCCAATATTGTCTTGGACTTTTCAGACATTCAGAGATAAGTATTTTTAATTCAAAGGGAGGATCTTCAAGCCAAGATTTTGAAAGCCGTTTCTTGTTTTCAAAAATTGATTAAAAGAACTGGGCCCTCTCCAAGGAAACCTTTAACCTAATAGCAAGCACCAAAGCCTAGTATTTAATACCACCGATAGTGATCTAACTGATAACATGAAGGGCAAAGCCAAGTGCAATGTTTTTTAAAAACCTAATGATTGACAAGGAGAGAGAAGAGGACATCCGCAGCAAATGGAATAGAGGAGGAGTCTCAGCTAAAGATACACTAACAGACCAGTGACCACAGAGAGCAGGTCAGTGTTTTCACAAAGGAGGATATCTGGTCAACCCACGCTCTGGGATGTGATGGAATTGCCCTTCAAGTCTTCAAGCATTGGAATAGGAGCTACCAATCTATGTCTTCAAGTCAAACAAACAAAACCAAGACGCACTTACTCAGCTCTGTCACTGAAGTTCATGTTCTAGGGCACAGGATCAGAACCAGGGCAGTCATACGTCCCTAAGCATGAGAAAGGAAGCCAGGAAACTGGATGATGATGACAAGAAATATGGATCAGGTAGATGGTCAAGAGCCTCTAATCTCAGACAAGGTCAACAGCAGGTGCTGTGGTTCAAGCAATGTCTAATAGGGGCCAGAGTACATTTCAGCAAAATCTGAATATAAGAGACTTACAGACATGAACCACCATGCCCTCCCACCCTCTCTGGACAGTCTCACTAAGTAGCTCTGTCTGGCCTTGAACTTTGCAGAGATCCACCTGCCTTTGTCCCAAGTTCAGGGATTAAAGGTGTGCACTACCACATCCTGCTTTCTCTCTTAAAAAATATTCTCGAACTATTTCATACATGTGTATAATACATTCTGTGCATATAATCTCAACTTCTATTATGCCCCTCCCACCTCAACCCCACCCCCAAACAAGTCCCCTACCCATTGTCATATTGTTTTGGTTTTGGTTTTGGTTTATGACCCTAACCTTGCGATTCTTATAAGGAAAAGGCCGTTTTGGTAAACCGGTGCTGTAATATTTTGCTGTTTTGCTACATCCAATTGTTAATATGGTCACTGAAGTCCTGCATTTGACAAGTTCTTTTTTTGTTTTATTTTATATTTAGAGATTTATTTGCTTTATTTTTATGTGTATGAATAGTGTGTTTATGTGTACCATGTTCATGTCTGGTACCCACAGAAGTCAGAAAAGAGCTCTGGATTCCCTGGAACTAGAGTTATAGAAGGTTGTGAGCTGCCATGTGGGTGCTAGGAATTGAGCCCAGGTCCTTTCAAAGAGTGTGTTTAACTCTCCAGCCCTTGTGGCAAGGAGTCAGTACTCATGTCCAGTCATTTCACAAGGATATGTCCATACATTTGCTGAAAACAATAGCCATGGGGCTGGTGCTCCAGGTTATCTGGGCCAGCATTTATTTACAGGAGTGAAGGATGGCTTCCTCCTACATATTCCTGAGCTGACCCGCCCAGTCCCGGACTCAATAGAAGGAAGGGTGGAGTAGGTACACAGAGCCTTGACAATGCCCGAGTTCTTTGCACCCCAAATATTAAGTATAGCAGTTGAGCAAGACTTTAGAAACACCAGGCCTGAGTTGGCAGAGGGATGGGTGGGGGAACTGGTCCTCTATCTGGAAGATTGTGTGCACCGTGCCTACAATCTGTGAAAAGCAGCCATGCGGAAATACGGACTGTGTGTGCATGGCCTCTTTAAACCTATCAGATAACCCAAAATGTAGTTTTGACGAAAGCACTCCACACAGCTTCCACACAGGCACTCTGGAGCCTACAAGAAGCTGTTTCGTCTCCTTGGGAGGGCTATTCT
Source organism: Peromyscus maniculatus bairdii (assembly GCF_049852395.1). NCBI lineage: Eukaryota > Metazoa > Chordata > Mammalia > Rodentia > Cricetidae > Peromyscus > Peromyscus maniculatus. Next base: position 71,426,010 of record NC_134860.1, on the reverse strand, counting down.
TCTCATCCCAGGCTTTCATTTTACCCAGATTCCTCTCCTGCCCTCTCCACACCCCACTTCCCGTGTTAAGCCTCTCCCAGTTGCCCCAGCCCACCGCCCTCCTTTGTTCTTTTGCCTCCTACACCCACGCTCTGGTAATTGTGCTGGCAGCATCTACTCATCCCTGCAGCTCCCTATTCCCAGCTACCCAGCCTTGTATACAGTCTTCAGCTTGTATAGCATATGCCCTCAACAAGGCTAAGTTATTACACAGAGCGGTGGAGGCCTGCCTGTCTCAAGTTAATGTCTTCATCATTTTTAAGCTCACATGAAAAGGTTTCCATGGCTAATACTTTTCAAATGAGGTTTAACTCCTTAAGGTGTGATTATTTTTTTTTTTTTGAGTATTGTAGATTTCACTAGGAAACACCAGGAACAGTGCTCAGCAGACCCAAGGATAAAGGAAGAGAAATTGACCAAGGAGAACCAGAGGGCCTGCTTCTCTGGTCCTAAACTCACATTGCTGTGAGCAAATTACTCACTTTGCTTGAAATTCCCCTGCATTTAACAGCGAAACCTCTGGATATGGGCATCTCGGAAGGCCCAGACAAGCCAGGAAGTTTGTTCACCTTCCAAGGTGGCCATCGAGCATCCTAGCAAGGAGCAAGTGCATATTTAAGGTAATGGCCCCGAGGCCTCCATCCAGCCAAGGGTGTTCCACTTTTCGATGACAAGGGCAAGTGTAACCAATTATTCGAGGTGTCAAGCAGGGGCCCAGGCTTGATTAAACTCTCTCGGCTTCAGAAGCTGTCTCTGGCTTAGGAGGACAAACAGTCAAGGGAAAAGACTTATAGCAGAGTTCTCACAAAGCAGAAACTAAAAGGAATACTCTGAACTGGAAACAGTGACCTTTCTGGCATCATTCCCAAAAGGAAAAGCCAAAGGCGCAGCTTCAGGAAGGCAAGTGGTCAGCACCCACAGGAACACTGACTTCCAGGGAACATTCCATCCAGGCCTCCTAAGTGCACAGCCTGAGCATCTGTTTTGATCATGTTCTGTGCAACCGATCAGCTTGAGAACTGCGTAGCAACACTGCCAGGAAGACTAGAGATCCTGGCTCTGGATACAGCTGCCTGTGAAAGCACAAAGCAGAATGAAACTGTACCGGGACCATCAAAAAGAAAAAAATAAAAAACCTCTCCCATCGGGACTGGTGAAATAGCTCCATGGGTAAAGGTACTTCTTGCCAAATCTAACCGCCTGAATTTGAGCCCCTGGACCTGCATGGTGGAAGGAGAGACTCCACATACATGCTTGCATGCACACATATTCTTGCATGTACTCATGCATGCACACATGAATACACACACTAAATAAATAAAATGGACTAAAGATCAAACAAACAAAAAAATTCTCTAACCCTCTTGAAAAACAAAACGGGCCTGAAGTAAAAACAGACATAAGCCAAACATCACTCACAGCAGGCACACGGAAACGGGTTAGGACTCTGGATACCGTGTCGAGATAAGGATCTTTTCCCATAATGAAACGATATGGTAAATTTCAGAATCTGAATCTGCATAATGTATTACACAAGAACTCGGAACAAAAGAGGCCTTCACGCAGGAGCGAGTCTCCGAAGGCTGTGCCTCGCTGTGTCATTCAAGGGAATGGCTGAGTCAGTTTCTCTACATGTAGATGTCTGTGTCCAAAGGTAGGTATGTGTCGCCGAGTCCTACAAAGGAAATTTAGGGGTTTCGTTGCAGACATAGACTCTTACCACCAGAGGGTATTCTCCCGTCTCCTGAACTCCTGGCAAGTTTGTGTAACCAAGACTAGTCCTTAATCAGCCCCAGTAAAAAAAGGCCAGGTCAGATCTCAGAAAAACAGGTTCTCGTTATTTCCACAATTTTCCTCTTGCCCTTCTATTTTAGTGTTGTTTTCTTTCAACTGAAGCACGCTGGCAGCAAGCCAACCTACACAAACTGTGGAAAACAGATCCCATCCCCCACCTCCGCGGCGCTGATTAAAGCGAGAGGAAGATCTTCGAAGAAGTTGGACCAGGTAACCAGCCGTGAGATCATTGAAGAAGTCGGTCCAGGTAGCCTGCTACTTCGGACCGTCTCCAGGGAAGCGGGGAGTTTCACTGAGAACTCAACAACCAGAGAAAAAGGACAGAAGGGAGGCCAGGGCCAGGGAAGCGGCCTGCTTGAATCTTGATCAAAACTGATTTACAACTGAAAAATGTTGATGCCTCGTGAGAAACCAGAAAAGTCTCTAGCAAAGTTACCAGCGAGACTCGGACAGCTCCAGAGTCACCAGGGAATCCGTGCCAGCCCATTAGTATACTAAGTTTAGAAAGCCAGGCCTTGGAAAGGTGCCCTGGGAGATGCCCCAGGGAGTTGGCTTGAATTGGCCAAATGCTTCCTCTTGAAAAAGAGAGACTTTGTTTGGAGTGAAAGCAGTGAAGTTGAGAAATATGGGATATTAGGTCACTTGCCCAACTAAAGCTTAACAAATGCAGACTTCAAGTCGATGAGTAGTTTTATTTCTCTTTTTAAAAAATATTATTTATTTGTTTATATTTATTTATTGATTGGCAGGACTGTGGAGTAAACCTGGGGCCCTGTGTATACCAGACAAACACTCTGTCCATGAGCTACGTCTTTCTTAAGTTCCTTTTTAGTTTGAGACTATCTCGCTAAGTTACACAGGTCTCTGCAGTTCCTGCCTCAGTCTCCCAAGTCTCTGGAACTACAGGCCTACACCACAGCCCTGGCATTTGAACTGTGTGTGTGTGTGTGTGTGTGTGTGTGTGTGTGTGTGTGTGTGTGTGTGTGTGTATGTGTGTGTGTATGTGTGTGTGTGTGTGTGTGTAAATGCACACACACTCATGTGTGTGAGTGCAGGTATGTAAGAGGGTAACAGTACACTTATTGGAGGTCAGAAGACAACGTTTTGGGTCAATCTTAACCTTTCATGGTGTTTGAGACACGAGCTCTTCCTCTCCCATTTTCCTGCAGGAACACTGGGATTTCAAAGGCTCATACTCCCTGTCTGGCTGTTTACATGGGTTCTAGGGATTTGAACTCAGGTCCTCGCGCTTGCATAGCCAGCATTTCTACCCACTGAGCCACCTCGCTAGCCGATGACTTTGTTTGTTATTATTGTTTCACATTTTTAATTTTAAATCCACTTACATTACATTTTATTTATTTATTTATTATTAATTTTCTTTTACACGCATGGGTGCTTACCCTGTACTACATGCCTGTGCACTATGTGTGTTTGGATTCCCTGGAACTGGAGTTACAGACAGTGGTGAGACATTCTGTGGGTTCTGAGAATTGGACTTGGGTCTTCTGGAAGAACAACTATCGAGGACTAGCTAGTTTCATCCCAGCCCCCAGGAGGCTAAGACTGAAGAACCTTAGATTGGAAGCTAGCCTGGGCTACTTAGTGAGATCCTGTCTCAAAAACACAACAACAGCTCAAATTTAAAAAACAATAACAATTTCAGAAAGAGCCGTGAAGTTGTCCTTCTAAGCTTGCTTTTCTGGGTTCACTCCACGGCTTTGCCAGGTAATGTTAAAATTCATCACCAATGTCCAACACAGCACCCCCCGCCTTTGTTTTCGACAAAAAGCTTCTGGGTCAGCGTGTGCTCTTCAAGTCAAGAAGGCTACAGGCTGTTGAATTATTCTTGCTCACATCTGTTGTGATTGTCTAGAGAAAGGCACTTAATCAGTTCATGAAATCCAACAGCGCACTAAATGAATCACACCAAACAGCAGCAGCAGCAGCAGCAGCAGCAGCAAATCTCTGGGTCACCACCTCCCCAGCAGCCGGGGACAAATGTCACCGGGCATTTTCATATATAGATGTCATTTTGCTCTTTGTCCTTATTCACCCCATCGCCCTCTTCCACCCCGCCCGCCAACCTGGAGAGTTTTCATTTTTAAGCGACTTTTAATTAGCAGGTCCTTTTCTTATTAACATCTTCAAAGCGCCCTGAGCTCCTCCCCAGATGAAAGGTCCTGTGCCGGGACAAATTATTATTATGCTTACAAAATATGCAGACTGAATGCAGGAAAAGTGAGAAGGGTTTCGTGGCCCAGCCTGCAATGCTTGGAATACTTTGATCTGCCAATGGAGCCATCAATTACTCCGTACCCGTACTCTCTAAATGCAGGCATCAAAGCATTCTCGGAGATACACCTTGTAAATCTAGCTGTTTATTCTGAAGTGGCTCCCCTAAATTAACTTGTTTCCTTTTCCTTTGTTGGAGCTGCTGATTCAGCTCATCCAAGGCCCCTGTGGGGGTGAAGGTATCTACCTACCACTGTGCACTTGGAGAGGAGAAATAAGCCTTGTATTTCTCTACAAGGATGACCGTGACATTAAAAATAAAGTACCTTTGATAACTTCGGCAGTGTGTATAAGTGAAAGAGTATTCCATTCCACAAAAATGTACAGTTTATTACCACAATTATAGTATACAAATAGTCCCTAATAGCTAAATATAACCACGCCTCATCAACCTGACTGCTTTACCCTGCATGATGTTCTTTAAAGCTTTTTTATTATAGTGTGTGTGTGTGTGTGTGTGTGTGTGTGTGTGTGTGTGTGTAGGCAAGCATGTTCCATGGCACATATGTGGAGGTCAGAGGACAACTGGCAAGAATCTCTTCGACGTTTCTACCATGGTGCCCCCAGGGACTGAACTTGGGCCGTCGGGCTTGGGCTTGGCCGAAAGCCCCTTTATGTGCTGAGCCACCTAGTCTTCTATGAGACACTGACGACCGAGGCTCAGAAAGGTCAAGCGATCAGGCCACAATCACCAACTGGTGAGCGGCGAACCCTTACCGGCTCTGTCTGGCACTGACTCCAAGGCTTACTCCAATCAATGCTCTGGCCACTTTTTAACAGTGGCTATCTCCTTGCAGATAGATTTGGGATCATACCCGACCTTCCTGCTTTTAAACACACTCACTCACACACACACACACACACACACACACACACACACACACACACACACTCGAAAAAAATAAAATAAACAAAACTAAATAGTAACTATGTGAATTTAACAAAATTAAGAAAGAGGGCTCAGAAGCCCTTTGATTTACTGGTGTGATAATAAGATAAACACAGGGAACATATCATTAAATTCAGAGCCCTCTGAGCCGCTACCTTATCTTCAAAATAAGGGGTTGAGCCCACAGATCTCAAAGGCACCTTTCAGGTCTCACATTACTTTAGTTCTTTAGTTCTTGGTCCTGCTTCAGAGATACCATTTGTCCTCAGCAGCAAGTTAGTTCGTGGTCTTGAGTCTGCTCAAAAAGCTCTGCTAGATAGCCAAGGAAGAGCCGGGATCCATGTCACTGACATCCCGGCAAAGAGCGAACTCTTGTTAATGATGGGTATTGAATGGATAGTAAGTCAAGTCAAAATATCACATGATCACTGCAAATAGGTTTTTGGGTATTTCCGTTTTATTGTATGTGTCTCGGATGTACAATGTGGCATTTTGATAGATCATTAGTGAAAATAGTCCTGAGGCCAAGGAAATGAACATCTCGGTCAGCCACACATGGATAAGCAGAGTCCCTGAAGTCTACTTTCAGCAAAACTCCTCGGTACAGCATGATACTAAGTCCAGCCCTGTGGTGTCGTTGCATCTATTAGACCCAGACCTGTTCCTCCTCCTGACTTCTGCTTCTGTCTTCCCTACCAGCCCCCACTTGGCACATTTTCTTAACCCTAGAGGAACAGACAGGCTGCATTGGAAGTCAGGGCAACTCTTCTGGGCAAGGCTTGGTTTGGACATGTCTGGAATGTGAGCAGAGAAGCCCTTTGAAACACCAGGGCCCAGTGGGTGTTCCCAGCCCAGAAGAACATTTGATCTCCTTGGAAAATAAGTACCTGCACTCCAAAGGAAGGCTGCTCAGGCCCAGAAGAATGAGTTCCTCCCCAGAAGGTGTGTGGCCTCAGCTGTGATGCTGTAAGATCAAGATTTCTGGAAGACTTGGGCATTTTTATTCTGGGTTGTACCGAGAACTCCATTTAATTCTTTACTTCTGTTTCTAAGAGTGGACTCATCTTTATTTGGAACTCGTCTGTTTCCATGGTTGTATTTTTCCACACAGAGACATTTCACGGCTCAACACACAATAGGTGCCCCGTATGTATTAGCTTACTGAAAAAAGAAAGTGAAGTTTTTAAATGAACTTTTCAGGTTTGCACACAAAGTAATGGGTCTCATCATGGCGTCTTGGTCTGTGTACGTCTTATGCTCCAATTAGCAGTTCATTTTACTTTAAAGGTCAAGTTTAAGAGCAAGAGCTTTTCTTTGAAAAATTCCATTTTTTTTTCAGGCCCTAAAAATCTTCAAATAAACCACCTCTGTTTAAAAGCTTTCCAATCAGATGGATCAAAGATTCAGAGATAAAATATGAAATATTTGGTATGGTAATATGAAATATTAATGCACCAGAAAACATGAAAGAATTTATTTACAGTCTTGACGGAGGGAAGATCTTTTCCCCACTACCAAAGTAGTACTTCTCCAGAAGTAATATAATGTTTCATATATATATGAAGCATTATCCCCCAAAGTAGGGCAGATGCTAGGCACTTTAGGGGTAAATGCTTCCATTTATAACAGAGAAAGCTGCTACTTCTTTTAAAGACTGTTAATGAGTCTTCCAAGTTATCCTTTCTTTTTGTTTGAGCTAAAATTCTTTGGAAAAACTTAAGAGGAATGAACCAAGGTCACTGAGTCACCCTGACACATTCTTTCAGGCCGCCAAGAGTAAACTTCGCTTGCTATAATGCTAAAACCTCTCTTACAATGCGTTTGGGTTTGCCATCTGTCCATTTTGAAAGGTGGCATATGCCTTGAACTGAGCATGCTCAGAACTGCACCCCCCACACACACACCTTGTGCTTTTCTATATGAATATGTATAAGCCCCCCAGCTAATCCCCAGGCTTTTGTTGCTAGGCAGAGCACTGCTTTGCAGTCACCCCCAGTGCTCTCCTTCCCAGCTTACAAGTAACATAACCGTCTTCTCTCATTTTCTGAGACCTCGTCAAGTCCAACTGCAAAAGAGAAGAAAGGGGACTTGCAAGGTTTATCAAGATAACAAGACTAATCTACCAATATATAAAATGTGCCTAGCAATCAATAAGAAAGGGACACTTCATGCTCTAAAAAGAGCAAAGAAAACAAGAGTTCACAGAAAATGAGATAAAGCTCTTAGGTCCAAGATGCCCCCCAGGAATTCGAGAGAGGTGATGACCGCCTTTCCTGGACTTCCCTGTGCTACCCACCAGGTCAGCACATATCTTCGACATGATAGCATGTTCTGCAGTTAAGAGCTCAGGAAGGGGAAGACAGCATTTTGGGTGCGAGACCCTCTCTTGGGACCAACTTAGAAACATCTATCAACACTCACATAGCAGAAGGGAAGGGAGATTTAGCTTAAGATAATAAAACCTAAGATTTGGGGCCCTCGTCTGTGAAAATCCCTCTCAAGGCTCTAGCAGACACCCCCACAGTTTTCCAACATATATTTTCAGATCTTGTAAAATAAATCATTTCAGTCATATCTGGCTGACACCACTACTCCCTTTCCACTTGGCTGTCCCTCCCTCAATCTCTCCCCTGAAAAGTGTATCATCCCAGGGGCACCGGGCACTTTAAATTTGGAGATGAATTAAGTTTGGGTTCCTGAGGATATATCTGTGTGGTGTGCAGTCACCACATGTACAGCCAGGTTATTACTTAGTGTACCTGTGGGGGTAGGAATGACATCCAGAAACGCCATGCCAACCACCTGCCGTTCTGACCAGAAGGTGCAGAGCCAGAGGTCACATTGAAAGATGAACGTGCTTTAGAGGGCTTCAACAGACTGCGTACGTAGCAAGAAAGAAAGACTGCTTGAAGCGCAGAGGTAGAAGGCAGTCTTTGGAAAGCCATTTAGATATGAGGCGTGCCAAATTACAAGCTACATATTTAATTTTTACAAATATCTCATCAAAAGAGATGCTTTAGCCTGTCAAGAGGGGCTCGCTAGTTATAAATGTACCATATATTTATAATTTTTATGTGAATTATATAAAATAGAATTCACCAGAAGTTGGAAATTGTAGGACAAAAACTTGAAAGCAGCAAACTTTGTTTTGACTTTTAAAGGAGGAAAGATCTTTGACTTGGTTTCGAAGGGATACAGTCTGTCATGGCAGGAAAGTACGGTGATAGGAGCATGAGTCGGATTGGTCACATTCTGTCCTCAGTTGGGAAGCAGAGGCAGATGAATGCTGGTACTCATCGCACTGTCTCCTTGTCCCTTGTATTCAATCTTGGCCTCCAAGCCATGGGATGGTACCACCCACATTCAGGGTGGGTCTTTCCTCCTACAGTTAAACCTCTCTGGAAACATCATCATCACCACACACAACCTGTGTCTCCAAGGTGATTCTAAATCAAGTTACATCAATAGTGAAGATGAACCATCACAAGTTCCCCCCTGGTGAACTTAACCCATCCCGTTAGGACATACTATTCCAACCCTGGCCTGCAAAAGCTCATGGCCATCTCAGTGGAAGCTGCATTTAGCTCATGTTCCAGTGTCCCCTAACTGTTCACGGTCTCAATACTGTTGTTCCAAGACTGCTCTGAGACCCAGGTAACCTCTTCCCTACGAACCCCTGTTGCTAACATATGTAACAAGGTCACAGCATACATCTTTCCAGGTTTAGAAGACAGTGGCAAGTTTTCAATTGCCTTTGGCATTTTTACATTCACAGTCTCCTTCCTCCACTTCTGAATCCCAATCATAGAGGATCCTCTTTTACTTGGTGATCACTTTTGATTGGAGACGTCCTCTTGAGGAAAGATCTCTGAATGTCCATTTCAGCTTCAGGATTCAGGAACAGGTATTCAGGAACACTCAGTATCGCTGTGCTCATTGGAAGTCTTCAAATGAAGCCTCAAAACTATCAAGAGTTGCTATTATCAACTAATGACAGGTAACTGGTGTTGCTCCTGATGGGGGAAAGGGAACCCTTGTACACTATTGGTGGGAATGCAGATCATTATTATGGAAAACAACATAGAGGTTCCTCAAAAACAATTAGAAAGAGGGGCCTGGTTTTACCTGACACGCAACATTGCACATATTTTGTGGTCTACAATATAATATGACATAATGGCCATTTTAGTTATTTAATGATTTGATTATTTTGCGTGGTTGGAGATCAGTTTCAGGCCTTTAATCATACCAAACAAGCACTCTATCACTGAGCTACACCCCACCCCATCTGAAAACAAATCAGTGTTTTCAGATTCTGTGTACATCTGACTTTTTGTGGTTTTGTTTTTTGGTGCCTGACTTGCTTCGCTGATGTATCCATTCAAATGGCAGGATTTCGTCGTTCCTTGTGGGTGAGTTTCACTGACCTCTCGTTTCATGTAAGGATGTGAAAAGGTTGAGGATAGGCTGGGGTGTAACTCAGTGACAAAGCAACTTTGCCTAGCATGAGGGAAGCTCTAGACTCAATTCCCAGTATTTAAAAAAACAATGAAGGCAGTGTGTGGTGGCACACACATTTAATCCCAGCACTTAGAAGCAGAGGCAAGAGGATTTCTTTGAGTTTAAGGCCAGCCTGATCTACAGTATGAGTTTCAGGGCAGCCAGGGCTATGTAGAGAGACCTTGTCTATCTACTAAAAAAAAAAAAAAAAAGATTGAAAATTATCTGAGAGTCGTTGAACATACATGAAATCTCATCCCAGGATGAGTTAGATTTGGTATGGACAAATACACTCAGATACTCTCTCCTAGATCTCACTCTGTAGCCCAGGCTGGCCTCGAACTCACAGAGATCTGCCTGGCTCTGCCTCCCTAGTGCTGGGACTAAAGGTGTATGCCACCACTGCCCGGCTCAGATACTCTCTTATTTATTTATTTTACATCTCCTCCCTACTCTCCTCCCATACTCTCCCCCTACTCCCTTCTGCCCCCCCACCACCACCACCACACACCTATTCATTTCTCCTGTTTCTGTTCAGCAATGGGCCGGCCTCCCATGGGTATCAATAAAGCATGGCATCTCAAGCTGCCATAGAACTAAGCTCCTCCCCTTGTACTAAGGCTTGTCAAGGCAACCCAGTATAAGGACTAGATTCCCAAAAGCCGGCTAAAGCATTAGGGACAGCACCAGCTCCTGCTGTGAGTCCCACAGTAGACCAAGCTATTCAACTATCACCCATATGTAGAGGGCTCAGGTTGGTTCCATGCAGGCTCCCTGGCTGTCAGTCCAAACTGTGAGCTCCTCTGAGCTCAGGTCAGCTGTCTGTGTGGGTTCCCTTGTGAAGTCCTTGACCTCCCTGGATTGTACACTCTTTCCTCCATCTCTTCAGTAGGATTCCCTGATCTGGGCCCAATGCTTGACTGTGAGTCTCTGCGTCTGTTTCCATCAGTTGCTGGCTGAAGTCTCTCTAATGACAATTGGGATAGTCACCAATCTTTGAGTATAGTAGAACATCATTAGGCATCATTACATTGACTCTTTTTTTCCAGTCATGTTTGGTTCTATCCTGTTCCAGCCTCTGGGTCCTGGCACTCTAGGCAGTGTCAGGGGTCAGCTCATTCTTGTGGTATGTATCTAAGGCTAGATCAGTCATTAGTTGGCCACTCCCAAAATTTCTGTGCCTCCTTTATCCGAGCAAATCCCATAGACAAGACAGACTGTAGGTCAAAGGTTGTATGGCTGGGCCAGTGTCCCAATTTCTCCACTGGAAGTCCTGCCTGGTCACAGGAGATGGACAGTTCAGGCTATGCATTCACCATTGCTAAGTCTTAACTGGAGTCATCCTTGTAGATTCCTCAAAGTTTCTCTTGCACCAGGTTTCTACCTGACCCCATAATGTCCCCCCTTTCCAGTCATCTCTTTCAGTCCTCCCCCTTCCCCCCACCCCTCCACCCTGATCCCTTCTGTTCCCTTCTCACCTGCTCCCAGTATACCCACGAGATCTCTTCTATTTCCCCTTCCCTGGAAGATCCATTCATTTCCCCCTTGGGCTCTCCTTATTTATTTATTTATTTATTTTCCGAGACAGGGTTTCTATGTGTAGCTTTGGTGCCTATCCTGGATCTCACTCTGCAGACCAGGCTGGTCTCGAACTCACAGAGATCTGCCTGGCTCTGCCTCCCGAGAGCTGAGATTAAAGCTGTGCACCACCACCACCCCGATGGACCCTCCTTATTATCTAGGCTCTCTGGGTCTGTGGATTGTAGCATGGTTATCCTTTACTTTACAATTATCCTTTACTTTACAATTAATATCTACTTATAAATGAGTACATTCTGTGTTTGTCTTTCTGGGTCTGGGTTACCTCATTCAATATGATTTTTTTCTAGTTCCATCCATTTGCCTGCAAATTTCATGATGTCATTGTTTTTAATAGCTGAGTAATACTCTGTTAAGTAAATGTACCATATTTTTTTTATCCATTCTTCGGTTGAGGGGCATGTTTTCAGGTTCTGGCTATTATGAATAAAGTTGCTATGAACATAGTTGAGCAAATGTCCTTGTGGTATGATTGAGCGTCCTTTGGGTATATGCTTAAAAGTGGTATAGTTGGATCTTGAGGTGGATTGATTCCCAATTTTCTGAGAAGTCGCCATACTGATTTACATAATGGCTGTACAAGTTTGCCTTTTCACCAGCAATGGAGGAGTGTTCCCCTTGCTCCATATCCTCTCCAGCATGAGCTGTCACTTGTGCTTTTGATCCTAGCCATTCTGACAGGTGTAAGATGGAATCTCAGAGTCATTTTGTTTTGCATCTCCCTGATGGCTAAGGATGTTGAACAATTCTTTAAGTGTATCTCTGTGGTATTGTATTCCCCCAAATATTGTGCATGCTAATAAACTTATCTGGGGTCAGAGACAGAGCAGCCACAATATTAAACATAGAGGATAGGCAGTGATAGCACACGCCTTTAATCCTAGCATTCCAGAGGCAGAAATCCATGAGTTCAAGGATACAGCCAAGCATGGTGACTCATGCCTTTAATCCCAGAAAGCAGCCTTTTTCCCAGGGAGTGATGGTAGAAAGCAGAAAGGTATATAAGGCATGAGGACCAGAAACTAGAGGCATTTTGGCTGGTTAAGCATTTGGCTGGTTAAGCATTCAGGCTTTTGAGGAGCAGTTCAGCTGAGATTCATTCTGGATGAGGACTCAGAGGCCTCCAGTCTGAGGAAACAAGACCAGAGGAGGATCCGGTGAGGTGAGATAACTGTGGCTTGTTCTGGCTCTCTGACCTTCCAGTGTTCACCCCAATAACTGGCCTCAGGTTTGGTTTTATTAATAAGAACTTTTAAGATTCCTGCTACATATCTCAGCCATTTCAGATTCTTCTGCTGAGAGTTCTCTGTTTAGACTCAGATAATTTTTTATCCCTACTGTGAGTTCAAGTCCAGCCTAGTCTACACACAAAATTCCAGGCTAGCCAAGACAACATAGTAAGATGCTGTATGTAAGTAAACAGTAAAGATATAAATTCCTTAAGGCCCCCTTCCATTCCAAAGCCTTAAACACTGTGTGTCATGCCCCCACTACTCTATTTCCTGGCCTCCCCCACCCTCCCACCTTCTGGTGGAACTAATGTGGAGATCCAGATTTTGCCTAAATGCTCACTTTGATGGCAAGCCCTCCTGGGTTAAGTCAGGAGGCTCACAGGCCTTCCCTAGACCCCACCTGGCAGATTGCTCACCCCCATGTCTCCAGCACCTCAAACAGCATCTGGCACCTGGAAGGACCTTGGTAAACATTTGTTCAATAAATCAATGACTGTTACTGACAAAAGAAGACACGGACTTTAGAAAAACCAGAGACCAATGAAACCTATAAAATTTCCAAGAATTTTTAAAAGAAGGCCAATGTCTACCTGTCATTAGCGGGGGTGGGGGCTGGGAAATGGAGTGGGGGAGTGGGACAGTGAGGGAGTGGGGAAGTGGGGGAGTTGGGTGTGGAGGGAATGTGGGTATAGAAACCTTTTTCTATGCTTTTTCCTTTAAATTGAGGTATAAAATTACCCATTCTGGGACTGGAGAGATGACTCAGTGGTTAAGAGCACTGGCTGAGCTGGGTGGTGGTGGTGGTGGTGGTGGTGGTGGTGGTGGTGGTGGCGGCGGCGGCGGCGGCGGCGGCGGCGGCGGCGGCGGCGGCGGCGGCGGCGCACGCCTTTAATCCCAGCACTCAGGAGGCAGAGCCAGGTGGGTCTCTGTGAGTTCGAGGCCAGCCTGGTCTACAGAGCAAGATCCAGCTACACAGAGAAACCCTGTCTTGAAAAAAAAAAAACCAAAACAACAACAACAACAACAACAAACCCTAGCTGCTCTTGCAAAGGACACAGGTTTACTTCCTCTAACACCCACACAGTGGCTCACAACCATCCATAACTCCAGTTCCAGGTAAACACATGCATGCACGCAGAACACTCATACATATAAAATAAATAAATCCAAAAGGAAACAAATGACCCATGTTGAAGTGAATAACTCAGTAGTATTTAGTAAATCACAGGGATGGCCAACCACCAGCTCTCGTCCCAAGGCATTTCCACCACTCTGAAAAGAAACCTACTACCCATCAAGTAATCACTTCCAGTTCTCCCATCCCAAGCCCCAGCACTAAGCAACCTGATCCCAGGCTCTGTGGATTTGCCTGTAATGGGACAGTAGGCATCCTTTGTGCTTCTATCCCTAAACATAATGTATCACTTCGTCCCTGTCTGTTGCTGAATACTGCTCTATTCTCTCTCTGCTGTAATTCCCATGTCCACTCATCCTCTGGTGGATTTTTTGGTTATTTCTGTCTTTGGCTATCGTGAATGGCACTGCTATAATATCATCTTTTTAATGTGTGTGAGCAGTTCTGGAGAGACTAGTCCCTATGGTCATCATTTGAGTATCTGGCGCATTAGATGGGATGCAGCACTTAGTGCCTATGGTGTTAGTGGTTAAATATTTCAGATAATTATTAGCAGATTATCGTATTTCAACCTGAGAGGTCCATGTTAAATTCTCTTAATTCCACAGAGAATTGAGACAGAAGTGAGCATGTAGCCAAATGCAGTCTGTGCAAGTGACTAATGAAATATAATTGATTTAAAATAGGTATGAGCCAATGAGATTAATTCTGTAGGGAAAATGAGCTAAAACCATGAATGAAGTGCAGTTGGTAATGGGAACAGGAAATGAAGCAGAACAGCTTTAATATCCAGTCTCTGGAAAGTGCCTCTGAGACTGCCACCCCGGGGAGCCATGTCCCATGCCGCCCGTGCAGTTCAGCCAGCTCGCCCTTCACGGTCCTGCCTGGCCTGTTCTCATGCCTTGGATTCCTGCTCTGAATATTTTCCACAGTTGTCCTTCCTACAAGCTTCCCAATGACGGCAGCATCTCAAGCAATTCCTGGCATCCAAAGGAACTTAGAGAAAGACCTCCAAAGAGCAAGGGAGGGCGTGGAGACCCAGAGCCTCTTAATTCTTCACAGCCTTTGACTCAGGAATTCCCTTAGGAATTCCAGTCAATGGCAAAACCCTAAATTTGGGAAATCTTTATGCATAAGAAGTTCACCACAATGTTAGCTTGACATAAGAAATTAGAAATATGTATTTAAATGTCAGAGATGAGTAAGAAAAGAAAGAACAATGAAATGATCTAAATTAGATTCAAGGTTTATGTGAGGCTGGAGGTGTAACCTGGTGGCGGAGTATCTGCTTAGCATGCTCAGAGCACTGGTTTCACACACAAAAGAAGAATTATATAGATGAATAGCTTTGTATTAGCATTGAAACATTATTCTGGAATAATCCTTACTTAAAAGTAGGATATAAACATCTATTCATGTGGAAAATTTTCATAGAAGAAATATGATAAAAATTAATCTTATAAATAGTAATTATCTTTTGATTTTTCTCCTACACTTAAAATATTTTAAAGTGTATATGTATTGTTTTCATAAAAAGGAAATGCTTCAATACATAGATAAACAACATGGTGAATCTTCTAGATAGATATTAATCATTCTAAACTGATATTCATTCCTGTTTTAGGATTACTATTGCTAAGATGAAACACCACAATCAAAAGCAAGCTGGGGAGGAAAGGGTTTGTTTGGCTTACTCTTCCACATCACAGTCCATCATTGGAGGAAGTCAGGACAGGAACTCAAGCAGGGCAGAAACCTGGAGGCAGGAACTGATGCAGAAGCTATGGAGGGGTGCTGCTTACTGGCTTGCTCCTCACAGCTTGCTGAGCCTGCTTCCTTGTAGAACCCAGGACCACCAGCCCAGGGATGGCACCACCCACAATGGTCTGGGCCATCCCCCAACCATCACTAATTAAGGAAATGCCCTATAGCCGGATCTTACAGGGGCATCTTCTCAACTGAGGCTCCCTCCTCTCCATGACTCTAGCTTGTATCACGTTGAGGTAAACCAAGCAGCACAACTTCTTAGGAAAGGAATGATGACAGATGCAGTCCTGATAGCACAAAAGGGGAAGACCCAGCAACCCCTGGAGAACCAGAGGGAAGTCTGGCTTTATTTCTTCTTATTTTTGTTCTGGGACCTCTAGCACATCAGGGGGAGTATACCACTTTTTAGCTATATCTTTCATTGTCTTTTGACTTTTTAATTAATTAATTAGGGTTGGTTTTTTGTTTGTTTGTTTTGGTTTTTGGTTTTTGGTTTTTTGAGACAGGGCTTCTCTGTGTAGTTTTGATGCCTGTCCTGGAACTTACTCTGTAGATCAGGCTGGCCTCGCACTCACAGAAATCCACCTGGCTCTGCCTCCCAAGTGCTGGGATCAAAGGCGTGCTCCATCACCACCCAGTTAGTTTTGTTTTTTTGAGCTAGGCTCCCAGACTTGCCTGAAATTCATTATATAGTTAGTGCAGGCTGGCCTCAAACTCCTGGTAATCCTCCTGTCTCTGAGTAACTGAGATTACAGTTTGACACTACCAGACTCAGTTGAGACTCTGGACTTCTGGAGAGGGGCCGGGTATTACCTTTTGTGACAAGGACAAAGAAGAGTTTGGTGTAGCTGAGATCTCGACGACAAATCCAAGCCTTTCATGGTCCAGAAGGGGTCTGGGGAGATGGCCCAGTTAGTCGAGACCTTGACTGAGTCTGTGCTAAGCCCTGCACAAAATTCCATCTCCAGCACACCTATGGGGGGCATGGTTGTGCACACATATCATCCCAGCATTTGGCAGGTGAAAACACGTGGATGAGAATGCCAGCCTCATCTACTCAACAGGTTTGAATCCAGCCTGGGCTACATCAAACCCCATCTCAAATTAAAAAAAAAATTAATAAAATAAACCATTAAAACTATCTTGATTTTTAGTGTTATTTTTTAATAATATTTTTATTGATTATTTGGGAATCTCATATAATGCACACCAATCGCCCTTACTTCCCATTCCTCCCAGGTCTTTTCCCTCATTACCCTTGTTGCCTCCCCTCCCCCCAAAAAAAGATTAAAAAAAAATAACAACAATAAGAAAACCCAAGTCTAATTGGTGTTGTCCATATAGTCACTGGAGCTGGTCAAACTCCTGATGGCCAGCCCTTTAAAGAAAACTGAATCTTTCCCCACTCCCAACTCCATCAGTAGCCATCTATTGTGGAAACTACACTTCAGCACCCTTACCACAATTGGAAAAGTTCTCTTCTATGGCTTCCTATCTAGGTTGTTCCTTTTTTGTGGGCAGGGGTAGGGGTTGTCACAGAAGCCTTCCATATCTTTCTTTCTCAACCATGAGTCTACAGTCACGGATACTACTGCTTCCTTGTGTTTCACAGTCAGCAGGAACACAGATCCTGGATATCCACATGGTATCTGGTGACAGCATAGACCACGGACATCCACCTGACCTCTGGAGTCAGCGTTTGCCATGGACCTCAGCATGGTCCCCAGTGGCAGTCCAGGCCATGGACACCAACATGGTCCCTAGTGGCAGCCCTGGCCACAGATATCAAAATGGCTTCAAGAGGCCCCACAGATCATAGACATTCACATGGCTTTTGGTGGTAACACTGGCCACGGACAACAACTTGGCCCCCAGCTGCAGCAGGACCACCAACCCCAACACAGCCCTCAGTGGCAACATGGACCACAGACATCAACATGTGTACAGGTGGCATCACAGACCACGGTCATCTGAATGACTTTTGGTGGTAATAATGGCAGCCATGGACATTAGTAAGGTCCCTGGCTATAGCAATGCCACGGACCCCAACATGGCCCTCAGTGGCAGTTCAGACCAGGGACGACATCAACATGGCCTCAGGCAGCAGTACAGGTCATGCACATCATCAGGGCCTCTAGCAGCAGCTTGGACCTAGGACAGTGACAATGGTTCCATCTCTTTCCACTGCATATGCACAGCTCTATTCCTCCATCCTTTCCATATATCCATTGCAAATTCATTTGTCATGGTGGCAGTGGAAACTGCAGAGCATCACTCAACGTAAGTCTTTGCCCAAAACAACTCTACAAGCAAATAAATACTCATTGCCAAGAGTCATTGGTTTAAACTAAGGCCTTTGGTCTCTGAAGCATCATAAATACTGGACCATCGCCAAGACTCGTCTCAGCTAATCCTGTTGTTGCCCAGAGCCAGGGTGATCTTTCAGCTAGGTGGACAGGATCCAAGAGAGATCTGGACCTCCACACTCCTCCCTGCTCTCAATGCAGGCCGCCCTGAGAGACACCAGGCACACCATTGTGCCTACAGCCTGTAGACAGTGCCCCAACCCTGTACTCTCCTTCTCCCACCACAGCCAGCAGTAGTGGCCGTTCCACGCTGCAGGCTGGCCTGCTAGCCAAGGACTGGCTCTATTCAGTGATGCCATGTTCTTTGCCCACCTCGGCTCTGCTTCCTTATCACTCCCATGCTCTCTTTGGCCACACCTGAAGTTTCACCATCCCACCCCCACCCCACTGTGTTGCATAGCTCTATTGGTTCGCTTTTTTTAAATGGACTTCCTCACTTTGCAGCCCAGGCTGGCTTAGAACTCACACTGTATTCTAGCCAGGTCTTAGTTCACAGCAATCCCCTTACCTTAGTCTCCCAAACCCTGGGTTAGAGGCCTGAGCTTCCCTGCCCGGCTCCTTCTACAGGTTTTGACGGATGCCTAAGGTCAGGCCTCCGCCATCACGGTGTCACGCCGCTTTGCCACTCTGAAGATCCCATGTTTCACGTGGGCCCTCCTCACCCTCCCCTTTAAAGCACTCCTCTGCTTTTTATTGTCTCTGCAGATTTGCCCTTCCCATAAAATCATATATCTGTAACCATACAGTGTGTGGCCTTTTCAAATCAGGCTCCCTTCACTTAGCAGTGTGCTGCTATGCATATGTCTTGTGGGGGCCCTGACAATAGCTCATTTCTTTCTTTTCTAAAACCACTGAAGAACGTAACAGTGTCCAGATGTACTGCGTTTGCTCAGCCATTCTTCTGCTGAAGGACATTTTAGCTATTTCCAACTTTGGGTAAGCGTGGATAAAGCTAGTGTGCAGGTTTCTATGTAAACACAAATTTTCAGCTTAACAGGGTAAATAACAAAGAGAACAACAGCTAAACCACACAGTTAAGAATACGTTTAGTTTTGTACGACACAGCCAAACTCTTAGAAGATGGCCACACCCTTTGCATTCCAAGCAGCCATGAAAGAGCATTCCTGTTGCTCCACATCCTTGTCAACATTTCATGTCATCAGTGTCTGGGAGTTGGGCACAAGAGTGCAGAGGTGCCTCATTTTAATTTGCAATTTTCTGATGACATATGATATAGAGCATCTTTTCAAATGATTATTTTCTCTATCTGTCTTCTTTGGCGAATTGTCTATTCAGATCTTGTCCACTTTTTAATGGGGTTGTTTCCTTTTATTACTGTTGAAACTTGGGTCTTCTTTTCACAGAAGTACAAATCCTTTCTCATATACATCTTTTGCAAATATTTTCTCTTGGTCTTTTTACATCTTTTCATTCACTTAATATCTATTTTAAATCTAAAGAATTTCAAAGTTGTAAATGGTTCAGTCGTCCTTTAACTTTTGAAAAAGTAGAAATGAGGCAGATGATGATAAGGATATTTTTGGATTTGTTTTGTCATGAGACATATGTGGTGGTCCTTAGCCAGTCAGGTTTATTCAAGAAATAAAGGAGAGGGAATCAGATGGTAAATATTGTCCTACCATAGGCCAAGCACCTCCAGACTTGGCCTTTGAGACTAAAGGATAAAATAACTCCTTGACACCAGGGGGCGGGGTATGAGCCTAAGTTGTCTCAGGGAAGATCCCACAGGGATTGAAAGGAAGAGAGTCAGCACGAGGCACCCCAGGACCAAATTCTCCTCACAAGGGAGATTTATTTGCCCCAGAGAGATAGAGGGCAGGGAATAAGAGACAAAGATAGGGGATAGAGGATGAGGGATAAGGGTAAAGGAACAAGGGAGAGGGTTATTTGCCTTAGAGGGACAAAGGACAGCTTCTGGATAGAAAGACAGACATGGCTCATCATAGGCAAATGGCAGTTTATAAAGGGAAAACAGGAAACCCCATGTTAGGATGAGTTGCCTTGTTTTGACTGGGCATGTTAACTAAGTGAGCCAAAGGGGCTTTTGGTTGCTGGGCTTCAATACTTTGATAGCTGGACCTTGGTGGTCAGCCTCAGGAGGAGGAAGTGGCCAAATAAGGGAACAGACCTTGGTGGTTAGCTTTAGGGATGTCATCTAACGGTTTAGCAAGGTAGAGGGAATGGGGGAGAGGGGTAAGGCAAAAGCTGTCTTCACCGTGTTTGCTATGCTCAGGCCTGCTAGAGCCCTTCAGGAATGGACGTAAACAAGTCCTACCCTGGTCAGGGCACAGCTATGGAGCAGGCTCTGCTGTCAAAGTGATGGTTCATTTTAAGGTAATCCAGAGAATCTGCTGGGTTTGAAACAGAATACCAATAAACAACTTGGGGCACTGAATCTAATAGTTGACAGAGGAAAAACATAATTAAGCAAGATATTGGGCTCCAGACAAGCAGGCTGAGGACCAGCCCTAGGCTGCAAATAGTACTAGGTAACTGGACCCCAACAAAAGCCTGATTGGATGGTCATGGGGGCAATATAGCATGAGCTGGTCAAGGTCTATTAGCTAAGGGGATCCACCAGCTTGGGAGAACAAGGCCCACCCCTGCACCCTTGGTTGCTGGGCTTGAATGAGCTCGTCCTGTGAGACATAAGATCAGAGAGGACACATGGAAGCTTCCTGGAGGGCAGAAGTGTCAAGCATGATGAGCTATAAGCTGGGGTTGGTGGAGGCAGAAGGAGGATTATGAGTTGGAGGAGTGTCTGTGCTACATATCTAGACCTTGTCCAAAAAAAAGGAAGGGAGGAAATGAGGTTGAGAAAGAAGGACAGAGAAAGGAAGGGAGGGGGTGGAGCAAGAAGGAATGCGAGTAGACAGCAGTTAGCAGAAACGAGGATCAAAGTTAAGGCTGAGGTAGCTCTGATCTAGAGGTCCTCAAAGTCCTTGAACGTTAGGATCCATCATCCCAGAGATGAGCCCAGGGCTCAGCCTGAGGGTGGTGCTACCTGATGGGCCCAATTATAGAAACCAGAGCTTCCTTGAGCTAGCCTACTTGCACAAGACTGGTAGCCAGGACCCTCGGAGGCAGGAAGATTTGGTAGACGGAGTCCTCGGGCAAATTAGATTCTCTACCAGGAAATCCCAAACTCCTTCAGGATTCAGGTGACTATGCTTAACAGGTCAGAAGTGTTCCTGAAAAGCAGCATATTGGGTGAATTCTTGTAAAAATGATACCTTAAGTGACCTCGGGAAACATACTTTAAAGCAAATTATTATTATTTGTGATCTAGTTTCAATCCATTAATGTTTTTTTTTTTTTTTTTTTTTTTTGGTTTTTCGAGACAGGGTTTCTCTGTGTAGCTTTGTGCCTTTCCTGGAACTCACTTGGTAGCCCAGGCTGGCCTCGAACTCACAGAGATCCGCCTGGCTCTGCCTCCCGAGTGCTGGGATTAAAGGCGTGCGCCACCACCGCCCGGCTCAATCCATTAATGTTTGTTGGTGGTATCGGAGACTGAACCTACAGCCTTATACATGGCAGGCAAGCGATCTACACTTGAGCTTTATCTCCAGCCATAGATTTTCTTACAAAAGATATTCTTTTAATCAGATTATAATCTTCTATCCATGAATGATAATTATATATATATATATATATACATACACATATATGTATGTATATATATATTATATATAGTGGGTCTATACATTTTTCAAAAAGATACATATTTCAAAACACAATAGGTCTTGGTTTTAGCAAGGTTTGAATTTTACCCTTTACAACATAATTATTAAAATAAAAGATACATGGTCATTTCTGACTGTCTCCAGAGTTAAGGTGAGATTTTTAGAGAATGTTGATTCTTGGTCCCTGCCTCTTCAGCTTCTCATCAATGGGAAGCACAGGAAGACTGGAAGGGGAGGGTGTGGCTTACAGCACAGTCACAGCAGACTGACAGCGGCAGGTGGAAGCTGACCCTGAGATGACCCCAGTGTTACAGTCCCAAGTGCTACAGTCCCAGCTCTCTCTTCCTCTGAGCACACCAAGCCCACGTGTGGGGTCATGGGCCTGGTAAGGTCTTCAGCACCAAGGGGTGAGCAGCTGTGCCTCGGCTGATGTGAGGGCAGGTCCCTGGGCTCCAGGTTAGACCTCCAGGTCCAAGTCAGGGTCTGTCGCTTTGCCCGGAGCCTGCAACCTTTACCTGGAATTCTAGCAGGAGGATTTTATAGTCACTTAGAACACACCTAAAAGAAGGAAGCCCTTCTAGAAGAAGGAAGTCTGTGGTCAGCAGAACAGTGTCTCCCCGCATTCCATGATGTCTGTGCCCTGTGCCCCGAAACTGGGACTATATTAGGGCATATGAGAAAAATAGATGGCTGCCTGGTGACTGCCTGCCTGATGGCCAGCCTAGACATGGGAGGATTATCTGGGATTATCTTGTGAGGGAACCTTAAAAGTGGGAGAGGGAGACAGGAGAAAGGGGAGGGAGAGAGAGAGACAGAACAGCAAGGGAAGACCAGTGTAGGCCTAGTGACCGCAGAAATGGCATCGCGATCCAAGGCGTGTGGGCAGCCCCCAGAGCCAGAGCGCTTGCCTCCCGCCCCTTCATTTCAGCCCAGTGAGACCTGAATTAGACCTGACCTCCAGAGCTGCAGATGATAACTTCATGTCCTCTTAGGCCACAAAATTTGAGGTGATTTTTTAATAGCAAGAATAGGAAACTGAAAAAGCACTCACGACTAAGTTAAAAACAAAACAAAACAAAAAAAAAAAAACCCTCATTTTTTTTAAGAATGTAAGAAAAGGAAAAAGAAATAAGTCTGACAGACTTCCCCTTACTGCAAAGCTTTGTAAGTCAGTGCCATTATTTTCCTTTTCTCTTTGAAAGAGCAAAGAAGATTCCACATCTGATGAGGATGGATCTCCTTATTGGACCAATGTTTTAATACGGTTAAAGTAGTAAGATGTAGTTATCTACCTTAAAAAAAAAAAAAATCTCCCTAGATGTCTCGCCTATCCAGCCAAGTTTACAAACCACTGATCTAAAATTTCATTTCTAGCCCACATAATTATAAGGTGGCTGCACGCCCGGAGAGTGAGTATCCGTGGATTATGACTAACCTGGAGGACATAGCATGTGGGATGACCGTGGAGATCTGCCTAACGACACAACACTTGGTGTGTTACCGGCAGAATGGAATGACATGCTCATTAAACGTGAATGCCAGCCCAACACGGGAAACAGGCGGAGGAGGGCATTTTCATTAATTAATGAGGGCTATTAGATGGAAGGCGTGTGGACTCAAGGGACAGCTGACCTCAGCCCGAGGGAGGCCAGAGGAGCTCCTGGAAACGCAATGCAATCCAGCGAAGGCAGGTGTATGTAGAACGAACTTTCTGGATCAAGGAAGGCAATGGCTTAGTAATGGGCAGGGTGGGGAAACGAGCTGTCTGAGATGAGACCTGGTGCTAAGGGTCCTTGGTGCATCAAGGCCACCTGTTCTGGGCCTCCCACTCCCACAGGCCCTGGAATGTGGTCTTGCGACATCTTCTGGCATTCGATAAGGGTGTTGATCTGTTGTCATCAGCACGCAAGCACATAATCCCATTTTGCAACCTCTCTCTTTTCGCTGTATTGAGAGATTCAAAGAAGGAGGCTGTTGGCCTAGGTGCCTCAGCTCCATCAATGACAGATCACAAGATTCGGCCAGTCTCACTGGTTTTTGCCTCTGGCATACGTCAACAGCTGCAGAACACCTCTCAAAGGATGACTGAGGAGCAGGGTGCGGGTGGGGACGACTGAGGAGCAGGGTGCGGGTGGGGATGTTTGGAACTGGGGTGGTATGGACTTTGTTTTTTCCTAAATGGAATGTTGGTAGGTACTTTTCTGTTTTTGTTTTTGTTTTTTTCCTCCAGAGTTACCCACACATACAATCTATTCTGTGTTCTTCTCATTCAAAATATCTTCTCCTAATCCTCTCTGTCTTCCCTGACATGATACCTTAAGCCTTTTGGTTGGTTCTTTTGATGATATATCTATCTCCAGGCCTTAAAATTAATGCTGGGAAAGTTCTTCTTAGGTTTTTCATTTGTTTTGTTTTCTAAGTTAGGCATTACTCTGGCTTTGTCCCCAGCATTAAAGGTTAAGATTCGATACCCTTCTTTGCGATGCCTGGCCACATCCACTCATGCTCCCCACCCCCATCCCCTGAGTATAGCTCAGTTGTACTGTCAGAGGACTATTCCATGTCTGCACTACTGTGACTATAAAACACTAGTGAGAGCTGAGCCCTATGACAAAGAGGCTTATTTCCCCTTTCCTGCATAACTTCACGGAGTCCCTGGAACTCACCATCTTATTTAACGTTTGTTACACTGTCTGTGTATTTGTTTTCCATTTACCTATGTCTGGACGCAAGACACTCATACATTCTGGTCATTTCCTCAATCTCCTGGGGAAAATGAGATCTTCTTCTAGAACCTTGGGTAGGTTCTAACCTGCTCCTGAGACTTGGCTCTCCTCCCCAAACCTCCCCACCACCCAGGGCTTCTCCTGATTGGACATGGTTCTCCTCTTTCTCGGGCTCATTGTTTTGACACATGTTTGGGGCCATCCCTAAGGCAGGAGCATGTGTTGCACATTTCTGAGAAGATGCATATCTGAAAACATTTCAATATACTCTAAAACTTGATAGCTTGTATATTAGTTACCTTTCTGATTACTATGCCAAAACCCAAAACAAAACAAACAAAAAGAACAACAACAACAACAACAACAACAAAACCCTGAAAAAAACCAACCTACAGAAATAAGGGTTTATTTGGCTCCCAGGTTGAGAGAGTCAGGAGAAATAAGGCCTGTGAAATAGTCACAGTGTGTTTCATGGTCAGAGAGCAGGTGGATGCTGGTGTCCCATTTGAGTTTCTCCTTGTTGCTCAATGTGGAACTCCAGCCTATGGATGGCGCCCCCACATCCAGGGTGGGTATTCCTTCCTCAGCTAACTCTCTCCGGAAACATCTCACAGAAACACCCAGGACTGTGGGATTCTAATCCATAACGTTCACAATGGGGACTAATCTCCACAGCTTACTGGGGGCAAACTGGAAGTGACTGCCTTGAGAAATGTGAAGGTAATTGCTGTCTGGACTCAAGGTTTACTGGTGAGAAGTCTGAAGTAGTTCCAACCACCAACCAAGGCACAGCTGCTCTCTGGATGCTCATTGCAGCTTTTGTTTATCCTCAGTGTTCTAAGATTTCCCAGGTGAAACTGTGACCATGGGAGAACTGTCCCCATGACCCATCTGTCTTGTGGTGACATGGGCCTGGGAGAAGTATCCTCCCTGAAACCCCACCCCCTACCCACATCCATCAGCACCTGGGGCAGGTAGGAGAGATGGCCCTGGGGTCATAAGATCGGGAGAGCTGTCCCTGCCCCCACCAGCTGCAACACTCTGGAGAGCAGGCCCTGCACCTCTCCAGGGCAGCACAATAGAGCTAACACAGTTAGCATAGGTGCAGGTGAGCCAGCCCCGAAATTGTGACCATGGGACAGCTGTCCCCATTTCCCATCTGGTGAACCAACCCTACAGCTGCCCAGGCCCAGACCCGGGGTTATGACTTACCTTGCGCCAATGTCCACCTCATCTATGACCTATTGGAGCACATGGAGGGACCTGACCAGCAGACCCAAAGCTGCAGGATCCCCACAACACAGGACTCCAGCGGGAGGACCAGGAAGGGTCCTAGAGGGGGCCCAGCATCGAACAAGTAGTGGAGACCAGGGTCCTGGGACCAGACCAATGACTCTTTGCAATGAACACTTACAAACAGAGATATATGGACAAAGAAATATATAACATGACTTGTTGGGTTGAACTGCAGCTTCCATGATGGGATTTTTAATCCCTCCCCCTTTCTTTTCTCATTTTATTTTCTTCATTTTTTTTTTCTCTTGAATTTTGTTTTATTTGCGGAGGTGTGCGGGGCAGAGGGCAGGTGTGAAGGGACAGGAAATGAATGGGATCACCATACAGGATGTGTTTATTCTATTTTATTTAAAAAAAAAAAGAGAGAGAGATTTCCCAGGTGTATGGGTCCATTCTCTATCACTAAGAAAACATTTGGTGGTCTCTCATTTCAGAAACTTGTGTTTGGCGTGTGTCACGGGGGCCACCTGTGGTAATTCCTGTCCCCTGTTCTCCTTTTGGAACGCCTATCTGAGTACATTAGGCCAGCAGTTGTGGAGTTGTGGTCTCAATTTCTTATCTTTCATTTGTCCTCTCTCTCTCTCTCTCTCTCTCTCTCTCTCTCTCTCTCTCTCTAATTTGTGAGATATTTGTTCATTTTCTAACTTTTTTTCATTTTTTGTTTGCATTATTATATTTCTAAGAATCATTTTTTTCCTCTGGTATTTTTTTTTTCCTTTATCATGCTCTTGTTTGATGGCTGTATATTTGGCTAGGAGTACAAGTCGGAGGGTAATGAATGTTTTTGTAAACCTGCAGTTCCCCGTCCATTCTGTTTTATTTCGTTGTTGTAGGGATGGAACTTAGAGCCTCAAGCACAGTGTGCAAGTGCCCCGCCACTGAATTCCACCCCAGTCCCCTCTCCTTCAGGCTGCGTTTTGTTGTTTGTTTTCCTGTTTATATTTGCCTCTGTACCTCATGCAAGAGGATGTCCATATCAGGTAAAGCTATATCATCCATTCTTATTGAAGAATGGATGCTGACAAGCTGAATGGATGCTCTGGGGCTTGCGACTGGAGGTCCCTCTGTGTGCTCTGACTGGAGAACCTCACATCAGTGCCTTTAAGGTTTTCCTCTTCGGGGAGACCCAGTTCTGCTGAAGACTCAAAGCATGCAACTTAAGCAGGCCGGGACGGCACACAGTCAGTCCCTTACCTCTTCTGGGCTCTCTGAGAACAAGGTCACTGACTGGATCTGTAGAGAGGGGAGGTGTCTGGGAGTCTAATTGCTTCCTAAACAACTTGTGAGTCACCCCTGGTTTCCACAGCTCCACCTCACCACCAGAGCTGTCTGGGGCTGAGCCTCGGGGGACTCTGGTTGGTTTCTTCAATTTCTCTGCTGCTGACTTAGGATTCAGTTTTCCCACATCTGCTATCAGTGGCCACACTTCATGCCTTCCAGCTTTCAAAATCCTATTGCTGTGGAGCATGATGGTGCATGCCTGAAATCCCCATGCTAAGCAGGCTGACTCAGGAGTTCAAGGCCAGCCTGGGCAACTTAGTAGTATCCTGTCTCAAACCAACCAACCAACCATGCAAACCAACTTGTTGCTGGCAGGGTGTGGTGGCACAGCCCATTAGTCCCAGCACTCCCAGGAAGCAGAGGCAATCCCATCTCTGAGAGTTCCAGGTCAGCCTGGTCTATATAGGAAGTTCAGATCAGCAAGAGCTGCACAGAGAGACCCTGTCTCGAAAAAGGGGATGGGGGGTGTGAAGTTAAAAAGTTGTTTCTATCATTTCCCCCCTTTTCCTGGGGGAAAGGAATCATATAAGAGTGTTCACTCTGTTTTCCATTTCTAACCTGAGGGTTGGCAGAACATTCTTTTTCTGTTGTTCCAGGTTTCACTCAATATCTAGTCACTAATTATTCATTGTTGTGACTTGTTTTACTTCTAGCGTTGAGACTATCTGGTTGGTTTTGCAGAGAACATAAGAACCAAGAAATAATGACAGGGCTTCAGGGCTTCCCACAGTTGGATCTCTGCAGCAGCTGCATGTATGTGCATGTGTATTGACAAAGGAGGCAGCTGAGCCTACCTGGGAAGGGAATCTGCCCATAAATGATGACACCAAAGCAATGAAAAAACAGCACACCCATGAGCAGGAAGCAAAGTAGGTCACAGTGAGTCAGAACCAACAGTGTAAAACTGACCTCCTCTTTGTTACCTCTGCCGGTGGGGATGGATTTTAGTGGAGTTCCATGAGTTTCAGCACACAGCAACTGCCCTCAAGTTTTGCACTGTGCATTCTTATCAGGAGAGCTTTTTGTGTGTGCACCGAGGTCCAAACACAAGGCCCTGTGTATCTTAGGCAAGAAACCTAAGCCACTGAGCTACACGCTTTGCCCTGCTTTATTTTTATTTTAACACAGGGTCCTGCTAAGTTCCCCAGGTTGGCCTTCAACACTAGGCAGTCCAAGAAGGCTTTTCAACTTTTCATCCAGCTGCTTCAGCCTGGCCACCACCCTGGGCATAAGAAAAGTATTTTAATGTACCTTCAGATACATAAACTTGCTTGTTTTCAAGTTATAAACATTATATCAATATCTATACAGTTTAAGACGTGCAGGTAAGTTTTAGAATGGGAAATAAAATTATTTCTCTAGTACCCTTGTGGTTCATCCTGTACACCATGGAATTCTCCCTCAGAATGAAGATCTGACGTTCAGACAAGTTTTACTACACATCAATAATAAAACCACCTGGTCTTTCAGGACTTCTGCAGATGAGGCTATGGATAGGAGATTTTGCAAAAGTTTCTCTATTGAGTTCACCCTGCACCTCTAGTTAAGAAATACAGCTCCGAAGATTTAATAATTAAATACTAAAAAAAAAAGTAAAAAGGGCTGGCTGTGGCAAACCACAATTGTAGTCCTCGCATTCAGAAGACTGGTGCTGGAGGATTATGAGTCGGAGGCCAGGCTGGACAACAGGAGACCTTGTCTCGAAACAGAACAAAACCCTGTAGATAGTACTCAAATAGCCAAAGAATGCATAGAGCAGGCAATTAACACTGGGGAGTGCATAGTTGAATTCAGTATCTGAGTTACCACGCAACTCAGAGAATTTCATTACCTTCCTCCCACAACATACTCTTCTCTGTCCTTTCCTCTCACTTCTACCTCATTTTGAGGCAGATTCTTATGTACGTCAACCTGGTCTCCAGCTCTCGATGTAGCTGAGGATGACTTTGAACTCCTGATCCTCCTTCCTACCTCTACCTTCCAGGCGCTGGGAGAACAGGTCTGGACTCCCAAGCCTCAGTTCTCTCCTCACTGTTCAATGTCTCTTTATCTATTTTTGAAAAGATATTCAAGATATTCATGAAAGAAAAAAAGCTCAAGCAAGGAGAATATTATAATAATAATAACAAATCCCGGCAACCCCCAAGCCATCCAAGTTACAAAGGAAGATGTATTTATGGCATCTGAATATGTGTGCAAACACAAACTTAAAAGGAGGAACCTGGGGAGTCGTGAGGGGCTGACGGGATCGCTGAGTGGGTGAAGGTGCTTGCTGCCAAGACGGATGTCCTGAGTCGGATCCCTGGAACCCATAAACTGGAAGGAGAGAAATGACTGCGGCAAGTTGTCCTCCGACCTCTACATTTATTTGTGGCCAAGACTACACCCACGTAGATACACACCCACACGCAACAGAAACAAATAAGCATAAACAAAACTTTTTATTTTTAAGGAGGAACATAGTTCACAGGCTGGGGATATTTGTTAGCTCTGTAGTTCAGAGTGGCCCAGAACTCACTGTGTAGCCCGAGCTGATGATCTCAAACTCGTAGAAGTCTTCCTGCTTTGTGCCAAGTTTCAAGTGTGAGCCCCCTCAGCTGCCTTGTATAGGCTGATTTCCACGGACTTCTTTCGTGGGGTAATTCTACTGTTCCCTGTGTCACTAAGAATGGTGATTTTGAGAGAGCTGACAGCCATTGAGGGGCAGCTGGTGATCTTAGCCACAGCTTGACCAGGCTGAATTCTTCATTCACTCTCACTGATACCTTCTCCCCTTTCCAAGCATTCGTGTGTGTGTGTGTGTGTGTGTGTGTGTGTGTGTGTGTGTATGTCTGTGTGTGTGTCTGTGTGTCTGTGTGTCTGTGTCTCTGTGTGTGTGTGTGTCTGTGTGTGTTTGTGTCTCTGTGTGTGTATCTGTGTGTGTGTGTGTGTGTGTGTGTGTGTGTGGTTACTGGAGAGTGAACACAAACCTTGAGCGTGCTATGCCTTTCTCCTTTTACTCTCCCCTCATTCATTTCCGTCCACTAAAGCAACCAAATCCTTCAGGATGGGGTTAATGTTTGACAGAATTAAACTTCCTGCTGATGTGACAAGGGCGTTGTCACCAGGGAGCTGAGAGACAGCTGCAACCCATGGCACATGGGGACTTTCTGAGCAAGCCCAGGCAAGCGCCCTCTGTTCTTGATGACTATCTGTTATTTCCACTTGGGAGCCCAAATTACAGTTGCTTGTTTGTCTTAGAAGGGAGGTTCAGCCAGAGGTGGCACGGGGCATGCCCGTTGTCAGAGAAGAGTCATTTCAGGGACCGTGCTTTTCTGGAATTAAATCCAGGGGAGATGGATTTACAGTCGACAGGGCTGAGGAGGAGGTCCACGCAGAAATCCAGGAGCTCCTCATGGAGCGCCCAACAGCAGTGCTCCCACAGGGAGGGCAGTCAGCTCCCCTTTCGGGTGTTAGAAAACCAGTTACTAAAAACCAGTTCCTCCTGCGTCAGCTGGCAAGGATCCTCGGCATACTAGTTATGTGCTGACAAAGAGCTTTCCATGGAAGCTACAAACCCACTGGTAGCGAGGGCCGTTTCTGAACTTTGGAACGTCCTTGGGTCAGCACGAAAGAAAATAAGCACTTTTCACCACACTAGAGCCAAGTCCTGTTTTCCAGAGACCGTGTGAAATTATTGTTTCCATTCAACAAAAACCACTGCCCCCCAAACCAACTCTGTTCTAGGGGGTAAAACTGTATTGGGCTCTGTGGACTAGGGGAGGCTTACGTGAGCCAACCTGCTAATGAGCTCTGCTGTGGAAGGCTCTAGAAAAGGGAGTCGGCAGTGACTCATTCTCCACCCCCACCCCTCAACGCAGACCCAGCCTCCTGCAAAGTGCAGTTTTCTTGTTGTCGTTCAGAGTTGTGGTGTGGCACCTGGACCAAGTGCATTCTTCAGGGTGACAGAAATGACGTGTGTAGCCGGGGATGTTAGTCACAGTAGGAGGGAACCTTCTTGTCCCCTAGCAAAAGTGGGAGCCAGAGAAGCTGAAGAGAGGGGGAACCACCCCCCACAGACATATCAACCCTTCACGCACGCACGCACGCACGCACGCACGCACGCACGCCCCGGAAGCAGCTGCTTAATAAGCAGCATTTAGCACATACACAGGATCGGAAAGGAGGGGATGAAGCAGGGAGAAATACTTTGACCTAAGAACATCCAGAAAGGATCTCTCCACCTATGGCAGGGTGGAAACTCAGGAGAAAAGTTAGAGAGAGGAAATTGGGCTGAGGAGAGCACCCAGTCTGTAAAGGGCTAGCAGAAGGCCGGAATTCAACCCCAGAACCCACACCGTGGAAAGGGTTTGTAATCCCAGCTCTTGGGGGGCAGTGACAGGGGGAATCCCTGGGGCTTGCTGGCCAGCCTGCAGAATAAGCTAACTCCAGATCACAAAGACAGACTCTTTCAAACAAACAAAGTGAGCTGGGGAGATGGCTCAATGATAGAGAGCTGGCCTAGCATGTATGAGGCCCAAACTTCAATCCTAGCACTAAGAAAACAAATGAACAAAGCAACCAACCAACAAGACGAGTGGCGTCCAAGGAATAACACTCAAAGTTGATCTCGGGTCTTTACATGCGTGCATACACACGTACATGCACACACACAAATCACCAGTCTTGAAAGTGTTGGGGGTCTTTGTTTATTTGTTTTGGTTTTGTTTTGATATATGAGTAAATAACTGTTTGAGAAGACTAGAAAATTCTTCCCTCCCCCTAGAGAAACTAATCTCTACCTCAGAGGCACCTGAAGTTCCATCCTTGGTGACTCATTCCTTTGTGTGTGGCTGGCAACCTGACATTTTAGTGGCCTCAATCAAAAGGCAACTGCTCGTGAGGCCAATTAACAATTTTCCCTGGCGTTGGAACCTTTGGGATGACTTTCACCAATCCATCTTCCGAGGTCTGTGTACCTACACACTCCATCCCCCACGCCCACGCTACAACTGTAACCTTCAGCCAATACTTGAGTTCCCCAGTTCTTTGGCTTCTGCCAGGTCCTTGATGCAGTTAATTTCACTTCTTTCAACTACAGGTTAGATAATGATTTTTACTGCGGACAATGGTTTGGCTACAGCAACCTGAACCAACGTTCGTTTGTTAAGAATGAAAAAGATAGAACACAAGAAATAGTTGTTAAAAAAATAAAAATGCTTCCTGGCCTAGCAAGATGGCACTGTGGAGGTACAAGGGGGCGGGCGCTCACCATGCGAGCCGGGCACCCTGAGTTCAGTCCCTGGAATCCATCCTAGGCAGAAGGGAAGGACCAACTCCACAAGATTGTCCCCTGACTTCCACATGGGCACAATGATAAAATGTAAAATACTTCCAGGGGCTGTCTGCACAGGGCTCCGCGCGCTGTCGCTTCCCGCCATGGCCACGGAATGAATCCTTGGTCTTGACCTACAGCTTTGCTCTTACTCTTTTCCCACAGTGACATTCCCCTTCTCCTTCTCCTCCCCTTCGAAAAGGCTACTTCTCAGGAATGCAATGTGCATGACCTGTAATGGTCTTCATCATTTCATCATTTTCCATTTTCTTTCCATCAGTCAGTTTTATATTTTGCTCAATGATGTAGTTATTTCAGAGTGTGGGTTTTTGTTTTTTTTTTATGAGTGGGTCAGTGACTGTGACAGGAATAAAAAAGTTATAGCCCCTCACCTCAGTCTCACGAGAGCCGGAGTGAAAGAAGAAGCCATCACATGTTGAGAGCCACAGAGCCACTGCGAAGTGTTAGAGGGCAGTAACCCACCAGCTGGGAGCTTGAGAAAACAATCCCCAAATTTCCTTTCTTTGGGCTCTGCAGAGGACAAGCTGATAGTCTGCCCTGGTCAACTTCACATGGGGAAGATGGAGCCAGACATCCCAGAGTTTGCTCTCTACTTAGGGTCTACCTAGGAGTCCTTGAATGGAGTAGAACTTTGAGCCCAGAGCAATCCCGTAGGCCTGGGAAAACAGCAGTGTGCCTCCCTTTCCTGGTGGCCTCACTTTCCCTACTGTACGGCATACATGGGGCTGGAGAGATGCCTTGGCAGCTAATAGTACTTGCTGTTCTTGCAGAGAACCGAGTTTGGTTCCCAGCACCCACATGGTGGCTCACAATTGCCTGCTAACTTCACTTCCAGGGGATCCTACATTCTCTTCCGGCCTCTGCTGGCACCTGCACACATACCTACACACACACACACACACACACACACACACACACACACCGGGGCAGAGGAGACAGAGGGAACAGGCATGCACACATTTTTTTAAAAAAAAATTTAAAAGACATATAGATAAAAATCAAGTGAAACTCAACCCCTAGGACCCCACCAAGAGCAAAGAGGCTCCTGCAGGGCCACAAAGGCCGAGGGTGCCAGTGCAAACAGAAGCAGGAAGAGAGCTCCAGCTCGGCCCTGTGTTTAGCAGCAGTGGGAGGGGGGGTGGGGGGGGTCCAGTTACTTCTGTTTCCCAGCTCCAGCTGGCCGAGCCGTCCTCATCTGCCCCCACCCCGTGGAAGACTCTCGGTTAGCCATGGGGTGGGCACGGCCAGCCTGTGGGCTCACTCAGCTGCAGAGGGCTCCAACCTGCAGTGAAAACCCAAAGCTGCTTGACCACTTCCTCAGACCAGCAGGAGCGGCTCCCCGCCCTAGAAAAGGTCAAAGGCCAGCATGTGACAGCTGCCGTCCGGCCACTGTCAGCTGTCTGGAGTTCCTTTTTTTCTTTAAAGTTCCACCTCGCTTTGAAACAGCGATCACTGAAGGTCCACTGTCGGCAGATTCTGATTTCAAGATCAGCGTTCTCTAAAAAAAAATGGGCCCGAGGATTTTCCGAGTCGGGTCACCACCCCGTCTCACGTGGACCGTGCCCGTTGTTGTTCTGGGGGATC
The DNA here is from genome assembly GCF_049852395.1 of Peromyscus maniculatus bairdii. NCBI lineage: Eukaryota > Metazoa > Chordata > Mammalia > Rodentia > Cricetidae > Peromyscus > Peromyscus maniculatus. Next base: position 71,392,468 of record NC_134860.1, on the reverse strand, counting down.
AGAGTGATCGCAACACTGATGCCGGAAACAGACAAGACTCTATCCCACTAGGGTTAACTGAACAGTTGAAAGCAGAGGCCCAAGCAAGAGCTTAGTTCACATTTGATTCCCCATCACCGTGTGTGTGTGTGTGTGTGTGTGTGTGTGTGTGTGTGTGTGTGTGCGCGCGCGTTTCAAATTTGTTTCCTTCTTTTATGGGACCTTGCACGTACCGAGCAAGGACTCAGGACCTTGCACGCACCGAGCAAGGCAAATGCTTTATCACTGAGCCCTTTCCCTCATTTTAACGGCCCTCAAAAGCAGAAGGACGAGGAGAATAGGAAACAGAGAAATCAACAAGTTGGGTAACTTCGTTTCCCAACTGTCACGAGGACTTCTGTGGTTCCTGACCCACACTAACCAAACACAAAATTCGAGGAGAAATTAACCGAACACAGACATGCTTTAAAGTGTGTTCCGTATGTCCTAGTGTCACTGTTAGCCTCCTCCCAGGTCTCGGGCCAGCAGCAGAGCAGCCCCACACAGGGACAGCAAGGGTTCTTTTCCTCGTAGATTGCAGATAATAGCCCTTGCATTTTTCTGGCCTGTAAGTTAACGTGTAACAGACAAAATCCCAAAGCAGAGGACAAAGTGAACTTAAAATGTATACTGCTGAGGTGACCATACAGTCCCATGGGGTTGGTGGATGGGGTGGATTCCACTGAACAATTAGGGATATTCCCAAAGATTGTGGTTTTTCCCTAACTGAATACATGTCTGTGCTATGGCTGGATCACAAGGGCTAACCCTAGGCCTCTTGTCCCAAGTCCATGTTCAGTGGTTGGAATATTTACACCACAGATATTAGAAAATGCTAAACATGGGTACTTGGAATGGTGGGAGTGGGAGGCAGGCATTAAATCCTGCCTGGCACACCACTGGGGTAGTGCCAAGCTCTGAGAGAGGAACTGGAAGAAAGAGAGTCTGGTCTTTGGTTCTGAGTTGATGTCCTGATCATCGTTTTCACTGTTGTTAAGATGAAATTTACACGATAGCAAATTCACTGTTGTTTTTTTTTAAGGATTTATTTTATTTATTATGTATACAGTGTTCTGCCTGCATGTATGCCTGCAAGCCAGAAGAAGGCACCAGATCTCATTACAGATGGTTGTGAGCCACCATGTGGATGCTGAGAATTGAACTCAGTACCTCTGGAAGATCAGTCAGTGCTCTTGACCTCTTGAGCCATCTCTCCAGCCCCAAATTCACTGTTTTTACTTACCTTTATAAAAGCTCACTCAAGCCTATATGTTATTGCCTTCTTATTCTTCATTAAAATATTCAATTTCATCACTACATTTTTTTTTATTATGTCTGTGTGTGCAGCACATGTGTCATACACATGACTGTGGAGGTCAGTTCTTGCTTTCTACCATTTGGCTCCCAGGAATTGAACTCAGGTCACCAGACTTGGTGAGAGGTTCATTTGCCCATGGAGGCATCTTGACAGCCCTAAAACATTATATTTAATCTTGAGCAGGAGAAATGGTTCAAAATGTAGATACTACAAAAAGTGTTCAACTTTTTTTTAAAGCCTCACCACCATTCCTTCCCCTTGACCACAAATGTCTTTTCCTATAGAAAACAAAAATGAAGTTTTCCTGTACTTCCATAATGGTCTGCGAACAGTAAATATGCAAATAAATATTTAAATTGTCTTTAAACACATGCTTATGAATGCACACATAGACATGCTTTGAATTTGTTTTCCTTCGTGCAAGAAAACACCTTGAAGATAGCTCCAAGGAAGCAAACACACAACACCCTTGTTTTCTTTCATAGTTGCATAGGCTATGGGTAATAAGCAGAGATGTTGCAAATGACGGTCCATACTTCCCTTTCTGACAAAGTCCGAAAAGTAGACTTGCTGGTGCAAGATATGTTCATTTGAATGATAAAGGCATGGTTTAAATTGCCCTCTATCAAGATTGTACCAATCTGTATTCTCATTAGCAATGAGCAAGTTTCTTCTCAGTCTTGACTCCAATACTTACTAAACATTTTGCTCTTATCAATCTAATAAACAAAGAATAATCTCTCTCTCTCTCTCTCTCTCTCTCTGTGTGTGTGTGTGTGTGTGTGTGTGTGTGTGTGTACGCGCGTGCGCGCATTGTGGTGCATGTGTGTGAAGGTCAGGTTATGTGTACTGTGTCTTCCTTTATGAGTCAATGTCTCTGCACTGAACCCAGCACTCTTGAATTGTCTAGACGGGCTGGCCAGAAAAGCTCCAAGGATCCCTCTGTCTCTGCCCTGTGCCCCTTCAACCAGCGCTGGGGTTACAGGCACGGGCCTCCCAGATTTTATGCAAGTGCTGGACATCAAACTCAGTTCCTCATGCTTGCACAGCCACCACTATGCTCACAGATCCCTTCTGGTGTGGTTCTGAATGGTTTAACCCAATGTATGGGCTTTCACCCATTCGTATAACAGTAGCCAAGATGGTTATCCCTTGAGATGGCCAGGAATGGCTGGGCCATCTGGAGCCAAGGTGTGCTTGCTTTGAGCCATTCCAATCTGCCAGCTGTGCAGTCATTGTTAAGAAGGAGGGGCAGCTCTGACCTGTGGGAATCAGGGCTACCCATTCCTTTCACTTCTGACCACTCAGTCCCTCAGAGCTAAGTCTACCAGTGACAAAGATTAGCCTAAATGTGGATTCATGATGAAACTCAGACCAGTGAGGAGACATGAAAGAGGTCTGATGAAGATCTCAGGAAGAGATGGTTTCTCTCTTCTTTAAATAGGACCTGGAAAGGTCTGCTGTCATCTGGTCAAATCACTGAGCACAAAGCCTTCAAAAGATGGAGGGCCATGCAGGAACCCAGAACCAAAGGACTCCAGTCTAGTTCTGGACCTCTCCGCTACACGCCAGCACACATCCTTACTGTCTAAAGTAGTTCAGTTGAGATTCTCTCTCTCTCTCTCTCTCTCTCTCTCTCTCTCTCTCTCTCTCTCTCTCATTTTCTTTTCATTACTTGCATTTCTTATCATTCCCATTCCTTTTTCTTTTCTTTTTTCTTTTCTTTCTTTTTTTTTTTTTTTTTTTTTTTTTTTTTTGACAGAATCTTTCTATGTAGCCCAGCCTGGCTTCAAAATTGTAGCAATTACCTGGCCTCAACCTCCCCAGTTCTACCACACCTGACTCGCCATTGAATCTTAAGCAGCCTGTTTTTAAGTCCGCTTTGTTGTTTTGTTTTACAAGTTGACATAGATAGGCCATAGCTACCCATTCATTCAGTCAAATACCAACCCAATGAAGATCTCTAAGCAAGATTCACATCTGCTTGAAGCGACTGCTAGTGAAGACAATTATTTTTGCTTCATCCTGCCAGTTAGAGACTTAAATGCAGAACTGAAATGTCTCCAAGAAAGAGGGAATTCCTCTTTTTGCTATCAGTTTCTCCACCAGCTTCCAGACCCCTGGCCTGCCATGCAGACCTCAGCCCCAGTGCCAGTACCCCAAGTACCTAAGCCAGTTCTTTGTTTGTTTGTTTTTGTTTTTCAAGACAGGGTTTCCCTGTGTAGCTTTGCGCCTTTCCTGGAACTCACTTGGTAGCCCAGGCTAGCCTCGAACTCACAGAGATCCGCCTGGCTCTGCCTCCCGAGTGCTGGGATTAAAAGCGTGCGCCACCACTGCCCGACCTAAGCCAGTTCTTACTCTCGCTTTCACTCTCGCCTCCTGCTCAACTGCATGGAGACTCCAGCCCAGTTCCTTGACTAACACAACTCTTCCCCCCCTTTAAAGTACCTATTTTGCCAGGTGGTGGCGGCGGCGGCAGCGCACGCCTTTAATCCCAGCACTCGGGAGGCAGAGCAGGAGGATCTCTGTGAGTTCGAGGCCAACCTGGGTTACCAAGTGAGTTCCAGGAAAGGCGCAAAGCTACACAGAGAAACCCTGTCTCGAAAAACCAAATAAATAAATAAATAAATAAATAAATAAATAAATAAATAAATGAAGAAAGAAAGAAAGAAAGTACCTATTTCAACTTGAGATAATTTACTTCGCACATATCTACATATTTACCAGTGTTCCTAGACCTCAGAGTTAGTACATACGGATGAGTCATTCCTCAAGAAGAGGAACAGAAACCTGGCCAAAGGTTATGCAAATTTAGAAACAGAAAAAAAAATATTCGTTTACTCTTTTTAGGAGTTGTACCAATTTATACTTTAGCCATAGTTTTATGTCTTTTGTATTACTCTGTGTTTTTAGCACATAGTGGGTTTCAATAAATAGGGAAAGATGTGTTATAATTGAGAAAAACATACATTAAAGCACGAAAGCATGCTAGCCTGAGGAGTTGCTTATTTGACAAAAAATCAGCTTTAAAAAAAAGTTCCTTCCTTCCACAAGTGGCTTTGGGAAGGATTTACCCATCTAGTATTTGCTTATTAACAACACCCGGCAGATGCTGAGTTTGGGACCAGACTTGAGTTCTGAACACAAGCTCTGAGATACTCTAAGATTTGAGTCCATGGGAAGTTGGGTTTGTCTCTGTGGCTCTCAGGTTCCACATCTTTGAAATGAAGATGTTGACTTCCCAGAACAACAGGAAGGTCAACAGATAAATGTATATGGTGTTGGTTCATTGTGGTGTGTGTACAGAGTGACCAGAGGGACACCAGCCAGGCTGAAGCTAGTAAAATGCCGAGGGTGATATGACAACTGATGGAGGTTGAGGAAGACAGAAAGTCTAGGGAAGTAGTCACTGAGGTAGTGAGGCTGCCTCTGAGGCTCTGTCCCATCAATATTTCAGCTGTTTTACATCATTCCAACCACAATAATATGTCAATATGACTGTGAAAACTTAAGGCCATTCCACTGTTTGTGACAACATGTGAGGCACCATGTGGGTGCTGGGAATCAAACTTGGGTCTTCTGCAAGAGCAGTAAGTACTCTTAACTGCTGAGCCATCTCTCCTGCCTGAGAAAGCCAATGTTTCATCTCTCAACTATGTAGCCCAGGCTAGCCCCAAACTTACTATGTAGCCAAGGGTAGACTTGAACTCTTCATCCTACTTCCTCTACCTCCCACTACTGGCAGTGTGTGCCAGCATACCCACTACACCCTGTTGTGGAATGTTCCTTTACACCCTGTGAAGATACGTCCCTGTGACTGGTTTAATAAAAAGCTAAATGGCCAATAGCTAGGAAGGATTTTGGGATGCAGAGGGAATGTTGGGAAGAAGTGTGGGGTTGCCAGCTGGATGCAGAACAAGAAGCATGGGCATTACAAAGAACATGGATTAAAAGATACGGATTAATTTCAGTTATAAGGGCTAATCAGAAACACCCCTAAGCTCTCGGCCAAGTTTTCATCATTAGTAGATCTCAGCGTGGTTATTTGGGAGCTGGCTGGCAGGACAGAGAAAGACTCACGACCACATCCATGTTTTGAGTCATATTCTTACTTTGGCAGATTTTGTTCAGACTCCTAATAGTCTGACTACTTCTCTTATCAGGCCCAACCAGCTCTCTCCAGATCAGTACCCCGACTCAAATGCTCATGTTTTCTTAGGTTCTAGGGATTCGGCAAGACAATCTGACCCAAATGAGCAAGAAACAGCAGTCAGGGATCTGTTCAATTCACAGCTCTAATGAAGACAAGTAAAGAAAAACAGAGCATGAGTAGAAACTGTCCCAGAGTTGGAAAAGTGTTAGAGTTCAGATATCACTACAGAAAGATACAGGGTAAACCTCGTCTCTAAAACTCAGCTGACCCCAGACACACTGTCAGGAAGACAAGTCAGCCCTGTAGACACCATTTCTCTATTTATTTATATCCTGCTTTCTTCTGAAAGGGATTGGGGGAAGCAGACATTGGTGGTCATCTGTCTCGACTAACAAATAATAAAACCAAATTGGTAAAAGGAAGAGGTCTGTTGTCCTGGATCGCACGACATTTATGTGGTAGTCGAGAGGTGAAACATTGGCTTTCTCAGGCTGGAGAGATGGCTGCTGTGGGATGTTCTGTATGGCAAATATGTTAATAAATAAAACACTGATTGGCCAGTAGCCAGACAGGAAGTATAGGCGGGACTAACAGAGAAGAGAATTAAGGGAACAGGAAGGGAAGGAGGAGACTGCCTGGAGCCGCCACCAGGACAAGGAAGATTTAAGGTACCAGTAAGCCACAAGCCACATGGTAAAGATTAATAAAAATGGTCTGAATATAAGAGTAAGAGCTAGACAATGATAGGCCTGAGCTAATGGCCAAAGAGTCTAAATATAAGCATCTGTGTGTTTATTTTATAAGTGGGCTGTTGGACTGCCAGGGCTTGGTGGGACCCGGAGAGAAAACTCTCCAGCTACAGATGGCTCAGCAGTTAAGGGTACTTACTGCTCTTGCAGAAGACCCAGATGTGATTCTCAGCACTCACATGGTGCTCACAACCACCGGCCACTCCAGGCCCAGTGGTTCTGACACTTTCTTCTGACCTCCTGGGCCTCCTGCATGCACACGGTACATAGACACAAACTCAGGCACATGCATATGAGAATAAACAAACAAATATTAACAAAAGTAATATTGGCTTTCTCAACCAAGCACAGCCCTCTTAACAAAGAACAAAGTTTAGCTGATGTCACGCTCTCCTTGTAATCTAAATACTTTGTTGTCCTAGCACTTTGGAGGTATAGGTAAGTGAGTTCAAGGCCAAACTGGGTTACCTAGTATGTTCAAGGCCAGCCTGAACTAAGTAATGGGATCATGCTTCAAAAGCCAAAAAAAAAAAAAAAAAAAAAATGAAGCACCATGAAGATAAGAAAGGAAGGGCACTTGTTCCAAATAGAATGAGTTCAAAGACTTATAGGTAATCTTGACTAAGACTGCCATTCTATAGCTCATAATTCAGTCTTTTTGCCTTTGTCATATCTTTATTTCAGTCTCCTAAGTGATTTTAGTTTTTTAAATTTGTAATAAATAGTATACTTAAATATGAAAGAGAAAGACTTTGGAAGCCAGCCATAACAGAGTAGCTTATATCGAACTAACCCTCCTACCGAGAGACTCTAACAGGAAGACACAATACATGAAAAAGATCTGACTGCATTAGAAAGTGGCCAGTACAAATGGGCCTGGAGAGAAGGCAGTCACACCACGGTGACCTCCAGATTCATCCCCACCCAATTCAGAGTGCAGGAAGTACAGCAAGCAGCAGTTTTACTGAGCCCTGAAGAGACCGAATGAGGCTCAAAAGCACCAGAGGCACAAAGACTTGGTGGTGCCAGGCCCAGAGAACAGCAGGAAGTGAACCCACGAGGTGGCATGAACTTTCCCCTTGAAATGTTTGCTCAACTCCTGCCCTGAGCCAGCACAGGCACAGACCACAAGGTAGTCAAGGGAGGGCAGCTCCTGGGAGGCCGGGAGCCTGTGCAGAGCTCTGTGTATCAGCGTGGTACTGAGGAGACGTGATCACAAGACCTGTGTGGACTGGCAATACCCAATCTAAAAGACCACAGACAGCCTACTAATAAAGCCAACACCCACACGACCAACCTTAAATTAGCCTAAAAGACAGCCTGGACAGGATTTGAGTGATCTCTCTGTACTCTGTCTGCCTTTAAAGAGGAACATAAAATGGTTGAGAGCCTCTACAAGCTTTATAACAAGTAAACTAAAGTGAGAGAAACATGAGATATTTGATAAAGAAAGAGAATTTGATAAACCTACAGCTATTATTGAAGAATTCAATATATTTTTCAATAACTGATGGAATAAACTAAAAAAAAAAAAATCAGTAAAGACCCCATCAGTCTAATTGATGTCTACAGAACACTACATGTAACAAGTGCAAAGTATAAAGTTTTTAGTAGCGTATCAAAATGCACTGCATGCTGGGCCATTAAGCAAAGTCCCGCCAAACTTGAAATCACACAGAGTATGCTTTTATTCTAAGTTGACTCAAACTAAAAATGAACAATAGGAAAATAACTAGCAGATCCCTCAGTCCCTCAGAAGTTTTGGAAATTAAGACACACACACACACACACACACACACACACACACACACACACACACACACACGGTCCAGGTAGTTGAGAGATTTCCAACATGAGTGCTAGGAACCAAACTCAGGTCTTCTGTAAGAGCAATGTATGCTTTTAGCTCTGAACCATCTTACCAATCCCTATTTATTTTAACTTAATTTTAACATTGCACTTCCTTTTATGTGCATACATATAAGTACAGGCATGCATGCCTTAGTGCACATGTAGCGGTCATAGGACAACTTACAGGCATTGGTTCTTTACTTCCACCATGTAGGTCCTGCGGCCATCAGGCTAGGCAGCAAGTACTACTTAGCCCATGAGCCATCATCACCTGCCCTTTATTTTTTTATTTTTTATTTTTTTTAAATTTAGAGATAAGGTCTTCTGTGACAGGCTGGTCTCAAACGCAATAGATAACTGAAATAACCTTGAACTCTTCCACCTCCCAAGTGCTGGGATTACAGATGTGTGCCACCATGTCTGGTAGCAACACATTTTAAAATAACTTACAGATTGGAAGAAATACAATGAAATTTTAAATATTTTTAAATTAAAATGAAAATATAACCCACTAAGACATCTGGATTGAGGAAGAGCAGGAATTTTAAGAATTACAGCTTTAAATGTGTATAGTTGAGAAGGATTGGAAACCACATGCTCTGAACTTCCATTTTAAAAACCTACAACATAATCACACATTAAAGAAACTAGAAGGAAATCATAACAGAGTGAGAGTGGGCATCTTCGAAACAGAAAACAAATGTGTAATAAGGAAAGTGCACAGGTCCTACGCAGGCCCTCACCAATTCCTTTGTTTCCTAGAAAAAAATTTGCCTTGTTTTTCCTTTTCAATCTATTTATGCTGCATTTCATTGTCTTATCACACGGGCCTGGATTTCCACTTCATTGTTGAGTAAGAATGCCTTTCCCTGATCTTTGGGGGGAAAGCATGCAGCTTCTCATCACTAAACATAGTCCTTTTACCGTATCAGTTGATATGGGCACACAGTTCTTCTTAACCCATGGATGCTGTAGATTACAGCCTCTGATTAGGCATTGGACCAGCCATACACTAAGGAACAACATCTCACTTGATTGTGGAGTATAATGCCTTTTCGATGCTGTTGGGCTTGATTTGCTAGGACTTTGAAGAGCTGGTTTTGTATCTGTGTTTATTATTGCTTGTGGTCTGTAGTTTATATGTCGCTCTCTCTGGTTTGTGTATTAATGTGATGCTGATTTCACTGAACAGGTGACCAAGTATAGTTTGTTTTGCTTCTTTAAATTTCCTCGTGCTTTATCTATGCTGGTAGGCCGCACGTGTGCCACTTGAAGGGTCCCAGGTGGAGGGCCCAGGAAGATCTGGTAGGAATAAAGCAGAAACTCAGGGAAAGATCCTGGAGCCAAGGACTGTAGAGAGAGGCGAAAGATGTTTGTTTGCTCCCTTGCTGGGGGAAAAACTAGTTGAGAAAGTGACATACACATCCATGAGCATTAAATTAATAACAGAAGTCTCTGTATATCAGCTGAAAAAAAATACTTTTAAGACAGTAGGTAACATAAGATTTGAGAAAAGTGATGTTGACTTGTTTCTTCTTTTTAATGGGGTTTTCCTTTTCTAAAACTCTTCTCTGAGCTTGGTGAAGGTAGCCTTGGTGAAGATACAAACCCCTGGCACCAGCACACTGAAAGATTCAGCTTTTTAGGCTCAGAGAATTCAATACAGGAAAGCTTATTTATTTAAGCTCCTATCATGTGAGGGCACATTATTCTACCCAAGGTGGAGAAAGAGTGTCTTGTGATATGTGGGCTGAGACTATGACTCGAGTTAATGGTGTAAGAAAGATTGTGTTGGAGTTGGAAGTGGAGGAAGGAATGAGTTGGATGCACTTGGAAAAAACAAATGCTTCAAGACTGCTAACGGGTACAGCGAGGCCTTGTTAACCGGCCTCCACCAGTTTGGCATGTGTACTGAAAATTAGAGCTGTAACTGAATGGTCCCTTTGCTAAAAATAGCTTTCTTTGAGAAAAAAAATAGCTTTCTTTGAGATAAAAGGGTGTTTGGAAGGCTCCTTTTCTGATATTTCAAAACATAATTGAATAAAAATTATGATTTTTGCAGAATGTTCTCACTTTACAGAATATCCCTTATGATGGATGGCATTAATTATATTTAATCATTCAGAAAAAAGAATCTGTGTGTGTGTGTGCGCGTGCGTGCGTGCGTGCGTGCGTGTGTGTGTGTGTGTGTGTGTGTGTGTGTGTGCCTTGTACTGACTTGGGAGGCAGAGGCAGGAGAATTGGTTTACATAGTAAGTTTCTGGCCAGCCTGGGCTACAAAGTGAGAGCTTGTCTCACAAAGAAAAATAAAAAGGTTTAAGTGATTTGGTTAGAAGAGGAAAATTCAGTGAATATTGAAACCAGGACTGATTCAAGCCTGTAGCTGCCATTAAAGGCTCTTTCTATCCCCCAAGAACCGATTCCTGTGGCCAGCACAAACTTGTGGGGGTGCTGAAGATCATGATCACAGCAGGAAGACCATGATCCTAGTGGGAAGACCGGAGGACAAAGGAACCTTTCAGGCAAACATTAAATTACAAACCTGTGGAAAGAAGAGATCAGGGTGAACTCAGGATGCTAATAAAGGGTCTGTGAGTCCATGGACTGTGGGAGGAGTGGGGGGAATCAGAACAGATGCAGGGAGAGGGGGAAGTCACCAAGTTAAGGACGCAATGAGGAGGCAGGCTTGACCAGAATGGCACACGGCTTTCAACGCTTCAAGAGATTGGAAGTGACCCCTTACAAGCATGGTCATCAGAATCTGTCAAGGGCAGGGGAGGAGGAAGCCGAGGCACCAAGGCTTTCCTGAGCTGCAAGATCTGGGGTTTGGCTAGGGAGAATTATACGTGAAGAGCTAGACTAGGGCCACATTATGTCTTCCTGGCAAGCCAGGCTGAAAACACTCCATTTACTTTAGCACCCACAGAGAGTCCTTGTAGGATGGGAAAAGGAAGAAATGCATTGGAAACTTCAGGAAAGTTGATACGTGCGTGGCAGTGTGCTGTGTCATATGAGAAAGTGAAAACTAAATCCCCCCAAACTAAAGGGCTGCAAATTTGATGTGAATCAGAGGCCATTCAAACTGTCCCAGCAGAGACTCTTGTTGGAAAATTAAATTTTATGTGACATCTCAACAATATAAATCAGGGAGAAATGGTCTTTTTCTTAGGAGAGTTTGCTGAACAGTTTTAAATGTATAACATGTGCTTATAATACAGTCAACCAAAACGTTGTAGAGGCTAGCTTAATAAACACACAAGTTTTAATGCTGAACTGATGGAAATGACACTTTTTAATTGGCTTTTGCATCTGTGTGTCCAATGTTTCTGAATTTTACTTTGGTTTTACAATTGCGAGCAAATTCTGCTTCCCACAGATAATATTAGCATCAGAGGATTTTTGTTTATTAGTTCATCTTGCACTTCACAAGCCACATGAATTTGCATGGCAGCTGCTCAGTTCAACTAAACCAGAGGGCACCAGTGCATATATTCCTTTTTCTTTAACACAAATAGAAAAGACAGCACCGTGTAAATGCCAGGAGTCTGGAGTCTGAGTTCAAGGTCAGCCTGGGATATACAGGGAAAGTCTGTCTCAAAAATATATGTGGAGGTATACCCCAGTGATAGAATTAAAGATATGTGCTAATACACACACACACACACACACACACACACACACACACACACACACATACACACATATCCATATCTATATATAGATGTGTGTGTCTGTGTGTGTGTGGCTACTTACGATGAGGGATTTTCATGTATATGAGAATAAGCTTTTATTCATGTATTTTGTATGTGTGGGTATGAAGCTCAGAGGACAACCTTCTATGCAATGTGGATCCCAGGAATTGAACTCAGGTCATCAGGCTTGGCAGCAAGCACCTTTGCCCACTGAGCCACCTCCTCAGCCCTATAGTAGAGGCTTCTCATGACAGACCATGGAATTTGCTGTTATGTAACCATATGCTAGATGTACCAGGACACGAAAGATGACCCGGGGCCCAGCCAGGCATTTGATCTAGCACAGTGCACTTGCGTGGTAGTAGTGGCTTTGTGGGCAGTTTTATGTGGGCAAACAGGCACAGGTCTGGAAGTGGAAAGGCGTAGTCTACAGTCTCAACTTCCCTTGTATGCAAAAAAACAGATTATATGGTTTTGCCTGAATCTGCTGGCACAAGAACTCTTTGAAATTTGGATTGCTCTCAGGAAGAAAAGTAAAGGCAGGTGTTGGCTAGGGTTCCAGATCTAAGATTATTTTTCTGTAGAAGAATGTCTGTCATTTATCTAGTGATAAGCTGAAATGAACAGATCAGGGACACAAACCCACTCCTTACTACACAGCCGATGACTGAAGGAACATTGCATTTAACAAGGAACTTCAAAAGGGTTAATAATTCCCAAATTGAAGAAAGGCTTTGGTGGACCTAAAGTCCAGAGATCTCAGGACTATAAAGAATGTAAAAGAGATGTTATTTGTTTTTCTTTGATTGACAGTTGGGAGCCGATGCTACAAACCACAAGTTAAATGTAAAAGTCAGAATGGCAAACTCAGGTGACTAAGCCCTCCTAGACGTCTTAAATGACACTGATCAGCAGAGCTGATTTCTACTTTAAACATTTCAAGGGCTTAGTCACCTAATGAGTGAAACTTGCCCCCAAGTACACACTGAACACAAAAACATGGCAACTTCATCCTCCTAAACATTTCAACTCCCCAGAGAAAGGGACGCTGTTACCATGAGAGATGAGGAAACCGGAAAGAGATGGTAGGGTGAGGACCGTGCTGACAGGGGCCTTGAAGCTATGACATAAAGAGTTGGGACTAAGAGTTCTCTCAGATCAGAATCTCTGAAGTCTTTCCACATGCTCATGCTCAAACCCCTCAGAGGACCACCCAAACCTCATCCATGAATATTTTGATTCCTGATCTTGTCCATGTCTCCCATAGACATCCTCTCCTTCCCCCAATCCTTACAACCTTGGCGTGTTATTGGGTTGCTGGCAGGAGTGCAGAGAAGAGCTGGGGGAGAGATGCAGACTTGGCAGGAATCAGCTGGGGCATCTGGGCTCATAGCTCAGGAGTAGACCGTCCTCCTGGCATGCACAGTGCCCAGGGTTCAATTCTAGTGCTCAAGAAATATCACCTTGAGGTAACAGAATCTCTCTTGTAGGCAATTCTATGGAGTAAATATTTATTTATTTATTTATTTATTTATTTATTTATTTATTTATTTATAATTTTTTGAGCAAACATTTAGAGAGTACACGGGGTTGAGAGGATAGCCATACTGAAGGGTCTAGACGAGGAGATGCACCAGAAGAAATGATAGTTAGAAGGGGTGTGTGTGTGTGTGTGTGTGTGTGTGTGTGTGTAGAATAGCATAACAAAGCCGTAAGATTCACCATTCTCTCTTAGTACATATGAGGAGCCAAGAGCTAGGTTTCTACCCTTGGTGTGTGTGTGTGTGTGTGTGTGTGTGTGTGTGTGTGTGTGTGTGTGTGTTTGTGTGCGCGCACATGATTTGTGAATGCATGCCTAAACCCAGAAATCAGATACTGAAAAATACAGTTTTGAATTTTGATATGAAATGAGGTGAAAACTGTTTATATTTAGGTTCCTTGAAGATTTCTGGTTAACATTTAAAATTTCTTTTTAAAGGTTTTATTTGTAGGAGCTTGAAGAGATGACTCAGTGGCTAAGAGTACTGGCCTGCTTTTCCAGGGGACCTGGATTGGATTCCCAGTACCCACACAGCAGTTTACAACTATCCAAACTCTAGTCCTGGAGAGTCAATTTCCTCTTCTGGATTCTGTGGGTAGCAGCCACTCATGTGGTACACAGATATACATGAAGACAAAACATTAATACACATAAAATAAAATTTAAAAATTTAAGGTATTATTGTGTGTGTGTGTGTGTGTGTGTGTGTGTGTGTGTGCACATGAGTGCAGTATCCATGGAGGCCAGAAGAGGACACTGGATCCCCTCGAGCTAGAATTACAGGCGGTGGTGAGCTGTTAGACATGGGTCCTCTGGAAGACTAGAGCACATGCTGCTATCAGCCGAGCTGAGCTATCTCTTCAACAGTTTTTAAAGGAGGTCATTGTTCTTAGTGATTAAAAATTAAAAAGTCCAATTATCTGAAGGGAAACGGAGAAGCAGTGGGTCTGGGGGCGAGGGGAGGTGGCAGAGGAGCTGGGAGGAGTGGAGGGAGGGGAGGTGTGGTCGGGATGCATTGTATGAGAGAAGAATAAATAAAAAGAAAAAAGAAAAAAATCCAATCAACTGGTACACAACACACACACACACACACACACACACACACACACACACACACACACACTTCAGGATCAAGTGAGGCCTAGTAGATATTATAGAAAAATCCAGGTGATGCTCTTTTTTTTTTTTAATTTAATTTTATCTTATGTGTATGATTGTTTTGACTGCATGTATTATATGTGTATTTTGTATATGCCTGTGCCTACGGAGGCCAAAAAACACTGGATCCTGGAGTTACAGATGGTTATAAGACACCATGTGGGTGTTGGGAACCAAACCTGGGTCCTCTGAAAGAGCAGCAAGTGCTCTTAACCAATGAACCTTCTTTCCAGTCCCCACTCCCTTTTTTAGAGCGATGGACTGAACCCAGGGCCATGCACATGCTCAGTAGGACTCTACCATTAGCTTATATCCCCAGTCCGCTTTTTACTTTTTTTTTTATTTTCAGATGGGGTCTCAGTAAATTGCCTAGGCAATCTTTGACCTCACCCTATGGCCCAGGCACACATTGAATTCGTGATCCTCTGGCCTCAGTCTCATGAGTAGCTAGCATTTCAGGCCTTCTTCTAGGCTGTAAACGTGTGTTGAGGAGAGGAGCCTAGCACACAGATGATAATAAGCACAGGAGCAGACAGTGTGCCCTCCAGGGCAGCAGGAGAAGGATGCGGGGGAAAATGAGTCCTGTGGAGGTGCCTAGAGAAATTATACGGGGGTCTGTGGACCCACATAGACAATCATCCAAGTCTCACACATTGGGTAGGATGCTAAACCTCCTCCCCACCCCCCCACAAGAAGTTCCTTGTACCTTGAACGGAAATAGCCATTAGGGAAATACTGACCATTTTGGGAAAGCGGACCACATTTTACATTAAAGAGAAAAAAAAATCAGAACACATGGTCTGACACATGGTCTAACAACAGGAAGGAATATTTTAATTGGGACTGCCCCAGAAAAATCTAGAACATATGGCTACTCTATTTACAGGCCAAGAAAATCCTAATTACAGGAGCTCGGAGAACTCACCAGCCCTTGGTTAGAAGAGACAAGCCACTGGCATGCAGAAACTCTAAACTCCTTCCCTGCAGCCAGGGACTTTATGTTCTTTTTTGCAGGTTTCTGTTAATATTTTCAGAGGAAAAGGTCAGTGCTGGAACAACAGAAGACAAGCTGGGGAAATTCTATTCACATTTCCTAAATGACATGCTTTAGCATTCTCTCAATCACTTCATCTAACTCCCGCACTAGGTAGGGTATAAATCATAAGTGTAAAACTGTTTCTTTTACCTTGAGTAATAAAAATAAAATCCCATTTGAAGTCTCCTCCCCTTGAAGGAGCAGGGGACCTCCCCACTCTGTCAGCTTCCCAGGCTTGTGAGTGAGTTCTCCAAGTTAACAATGCATTGGAACTGCCAAGACTGCTCACTCCCCTCTGCCCTTTGCTTCCCGCTGTCCCGCTGGCTTTCTCATTAGCAGCTCGCTGTCTGACGTTACAAACACACACGCCAGAAGCTGCCTTAGCCGACTTTGCAATTTAATAATCTTAGCAATTACTGGGAAAGGAGCACTTTGAAAGCTTTAAGTCACATGTGACAGGTGACAATATCTTCCATTTCACCTTGCTGCTCATGGCAGGCAGAGCCAGGGCCCACTGGCCAGCTCGCTCTCAACATTATCAAGGAAGTCATAGCTTTTCTTTTTATGGTCAGTAAATATATTGGAGAAAATGGCGTGAAAAACAAGAAAGTTACACATTCCAACAAGTCTCCTTTACTTCTTAATTAGAATTATAAATTCATTTTAACACACACACACACACACACCCCTCTGGTAATATATATACATGTATATTTTTTTTTTAGTTTGATTTCTTGGACACTAGATTTGTCTTTTTTTTTTTTTTTGGTTTTTCGAGACAGGGTTTCTCTGTGTAGCTTTGCGCCTTTCCTGGGACTCACTTGGTAGGCTGGCCTCGAACTCACAGAGATCCGCCTGGATCTGCCTCCCGAGTGCTGGGATTAAAGGCGTGCGCCACCACCGCCCAGCTTTTTTTTTTTTTTTTTTTTTGAGACGAGGTTTTGCTATGTAGCCCTGGCTGGCCTAGACCTCATATTTTAGCCCAGGTTAACCTCCAACTTGTGGCCATCCTCCTGCCTCTGCATCCCTGCTGCTGAGATTGCAGGAGGATAGCACCAGGCTTGATTGGGTTTTTTTTGTTTTGTTTTGTTTTCTTCCATTATTATTTGAACCATCAAACATCTTGTGCAACTTTATAAAGACAGAGCCCAATTTTAATCAGCTACAGTTATTAATAGGAAAAACAAACAAACAAACAAGAGCTTCTGCCAGGTCGTAATAGCCTACGCCTTTAATCCCAGCACTCAAGACTCAGAGGTAGGTGGATCTATGAGTTCGAGGCCAGCCTGGTCTACAGATCACAGCCAGAGCTACATAGTGAGATCCTGTCTCAACAAAACAAAACAAAACAAAATGAACAAACATACAAAAACACCCCAGGAACTTCTAAATGCATATTGATTTGAAAAAGGAATTTTTTGTTTGGTGTGTGTGTGAGTGTGTAACTCAAGCCAGACTCAAACTTCATGATTGTCCTGCCTCAGCTGAGACTATAGGCATGCACCACCATACCTAGCAAAGAAAGGCTTTACACCCACTAAAACTATGACAACAAACTGCATCCCATCTCATAAAGAAGGAAAATCTGTCACTTGCTACAGCATGGTGAACCCCAGCAACAGTCAAGTTTGGAGAACCAGACACACAAGGGCAGAAGCTGGATGACCTCACGAAAACCAAGACACCTACACAGCCAAACCCACAAAGACACAGAGAAGGATCATTGCTGGGCTTGTAGGGAGAGAACAGAAAGCCATTTAATGGCCCAGGGTTTCAGTTCTGAAGACGAAGGAGGTGATGGTTTCACAGCATTGTAAACACTCTTGGTGCCTAGGGGATACTCAAACACGTTAAATGGCAATCTTATGTTGTGTATATTTTACCTCAACTTCACAATTGCTTCCCATTTCTCCCAGGTCTTGCAACCTCCCCTCCCACAGTCCCCCTCCCCCCCCCCCAAAAAACCCACCAAGTCCAATTTGTGTTGCCCATATACTCACTGGAGCATGGTCAAACTCTCAGCGGCAGCTCCTTAAAGAAAACAGTCGGGTCCCATCCACCCTCACCAGAAGCCATCAAACTGTGACGCGCTACACTTCAGCATCTTCATCGGTTTTTAAGGAATCTCTTCAATAGCTTCCTATCTAGACTGTTTCCTTTTTTGGGGTGTGTGTGTGTGTGTGTGTGTGTGTGTGTGTGTGTGTGTGTGTGTGTGTGTGTGACAGAAACCTTCCATCTCTCTCATTCCCAGTTGAGTTCCTTGCCCATAGCAGTTGGTGGCAGCACAGATCGTGGACTTAAACGTGATTTCCTGCGGCAGCTGAGATCAAGGACATCACCCTGGTCTCCAGGGGCGATGAAGATCACGGACATCAACATGGTCGACGGCGGCAGCACTGGACACAGACACCCACACGGTGTCCTCTGGCGGCGTGGACCACGAAAAACTTTCAAGGAGACGTAATCCAGAAAATGAAGCATTCTTTGCCTCAGATATCTTGTGGCTGTTCATAGTCGGGTGATCGTGTGGCTGGGCAGCATGTCGCGGGGACAGGACCTTGATGAGCTGTCTACCACCCGGCCGGCCCTCGGTGTCAACCCCCCGCTACCCAGGCACAGCCATCATGTTTGCGGGGTGAGCAGCCCAAGTAGCAGCAGCCCGGCGGGTGGCTACAGGGTGTTGCAGGCCTGGTGGTGACCTGAGTCTCCCAGCAGCCTGAGGACTGGCCCTACTCAGCAACAACAGGCTCCTTTATCTGCCATTGCCATCCATGCGCTCATACCTGTCGTCGCTGCTGCTGCTGCTGCGACTCTAATCCACTTCTTTCTTCCACGCACGCCTCTTCGTTCCACCATCTTTTTCCCCAATTCTATGAAACCACTTTTTAAAAAGCATCTTCCCCAAAGGCCCGCCTTTTTTCAGTTGTTCCGGAGATATTGCGCTTTTGGCAGGCTCATCCTCCCTCAGAAGCTGCGGTCTCCCTGCGAAGCCCCTGTGGGTCCCTCAGGCTCCTCGGAGCATCCCAACATTTCTGGGGGTGCTAGTGGCTGCTTCCATGTTCTCCCTTATGTTCACCTCGGCTTTTAAATAGAAATTAAATTATGAAAAATCTTCCAGATATTGACATTGCTGGCTGTCCACGTGAATAAAAATTTGATTCCTACCCACAGACAGGTCTAATGTTGACCTTGGCTCAGCACTCAGACACAGGTGGCCACCATTAGGTGACAGTGACTTTCCTGGTATATGGGAAATTAAATAGCAATACACTTTAATATACTTTTAAATAATAACATTAGCCAAAGTCTTAAGGGTTTATTGTATACCGTTGGCTAGCTCCTAGACATGGGGAATGGTAGAACTGCTTCCAGAGCCCAGGCCCTTAATCATTAGCACTTTCTACTGCATGTCCAGTGATTACATCAAATTCTGTCTCTACCTAGAACGGATGCAGATTAAGCTGTAAACAGGAATGCAGTTTAAAATCATTTGCACCTGTGGTCTATCCAGAAGCAAGAATCCCAGTGGCCCAGAGAGATAGCTCAGCAGGTGGAAACCCTTGCTGCCCAGCCTTGATAACCCGTTTGATTCTTGGATGCCACAGGTGGAAAGAGAGAATCAACCTCTACAGGTTGTCCTCTGACACTGACATATGGATGCACAAGCACACATACACACACACACACACACACACACACACACACACACAGACGCACGCACACTCACACACGAATAAATAAATGTAATGCTTTTTAAAGCTTTTCAAAAATTTTATATTTATGTGTATGTGTGTGCCTATGTGAGTTTTGGTGCATCAAGTGTGTGCAGATGCTGTGGAGGCCAGAAGAGAACATAGGTTCCCCTGGGACTAGTTATAGGCAATTGTGAGCCATAGGTTGTGGGTACTAAGAACTAAAACCAGGTTCTCTGTAAGAGCAATATGCAGTCTTAGCCACTGAGCCATCTCTCCAGCACAAATAAATATAATTTTAAAAATTAAAAAAATAAAATCTTCCTAACAGCCTTTGGAGACTCATATATGATATAGTCTGGAGAGGTTAATTATCCTCAGTGAATAGCCAGGAAGTGACAGCACTGTGACTGTCAATCAAATCATTCAGCTCCAGTGTCTGGGCTTTACAACGTGAGTTCAAAACTAGGATTTCAGAAGACAGGAAACTGGTGTGTCACTGCTTTCATAGGTAAGTTGCTGCACTTGAGCCTTTTCTTTTTTAGATTCTATTTCTTTTTTTATGAGTCTGAGTGTTTGGCCTGAATGTTATAGCTGTGCAGTTCATGCATGCAGTGCAGAAGAAGGGCGTCGGGTCCCCCACAGCGGCCATATGGGGGGCCAGAAACTGAATCCGGTTCTCTGAGAGAGCAACCAGTTAGTGCTCTTAACCGCTGAACCATCTCTCCAGCCTGATCCCTCATTTCTCCAGGACACAATTATTA
Organism: Peromyscus maniculatus bairdii; assembly: GCF_049852395.1. Classification (NCBI taxonomy): domain Eukaryota; kingdom Metazoa; phylum Chordata; class Mammalia; order Rodentia; family Cricetidae; genus Peromyscus; species Peromyscus maniculatus. The sequence goes on along the minus strand of NC_134860.1, from coordinate 71,372,497 downwards.
AGCATGCTGCATGTCCCAGAGGGCTGAGGACTAATGACACGAACTGACACAAAAATAAGTGCCAACCAAGTGGGAAAGCGTTACAAAGAAGTCTGCCCTGGTCACAAGGAGGAAGGGCTCACTCACCATTCGCATACTGTGCGGACCGTCTTCAATTTCGCTGGTGTAACTTCTACGTTGACGGGGTAGGAAAAAAGACCAAAAGCAATATTGGAAGATACCTGGGGCACAAGAAGATTGAAAAGCCTCTATGTGGTCTACTGCAGCATAAAAACAACCAGTAAAGCTGTGCACGAGATAGAGGGGAGGCACTGGAGAAGAGGGAATAATAAAAGGCACCATGACAAGCAATGATAGGACAACCTGCAGAAGTCAGAATTACAGGAGCAGTTATCTATCCCGTGAATCTTTAAAAGATACTTGGATAAAACTCCTCATTTTCCAAGCAGTAATTCCTAAGGGTAGGGAAATGTCCAATACAAGATAACTATCAATCAGGGCCAAAGCAGAGGAGTCCAAATGGTAAGACCCTAGAGGTTTGAAGTTCATGTTTTTTTAGTATAGGAAGGCTAACCCAGAAGAGGAGTAAGAGGATGGCCAAATGATGATGGACCAAGTCAAATACAAGGAGCCGAAGCAGCAGCCAGTGATGCTGAGGTGGCTCTGTCAAGAGTGCTTCTCCCACAGCGACTGCTCGCCCAGCTTTCAGACCCTCATGGCTAGGGGAATCCAAGGGATGGAAGTGTTGATGAGCTAATGGAAAAACACAACTATCCTCTCAAACTTACCCAATTTTTAAATTGGCTTGTCACAGAAAAGAGAATCTCCAACAAGTGAGAGGTCGAGTGTTTGCCTTATCAGAATTTCACCCACAGAGAACACAAAGTGGTCAGCCCTCGGGGTGACTCCGAACTAGACCTTGGTAACGGGTGAGAGCTCAGTCTGGAGGCAACACGGAGAAGGGGCAAGAAAGAAGGCCCATCCACGACAGAAGGCGCAGAGAAGTCTAAACCAGCAGCGTCCCACTACCGCGTCCATCACTGCACACCGTCTCCATCACTGCACACCGCGTCCATCACTGCCCACCAGCAGCTGCCGTGTCGTCCCTGGGGCTCCCTCACTTCATTTTCACCATCTGTGATGGCTAATACTGATTGTCAGCATGACAGGATCTGTAATCACCTAGGAGACAAGCTCTGGGCAACTCTGTGAGGGAGCTTCCAGATTGGGCTAACTGAAGTAGGAAGGCCCATCCAAGATGTGTGTGGTACCAGTCCCCCGACGAGGGTCCTGGACTACATAAACTGAGGACCGGCATTCATCTCTCTTCGCTTCCTGACTGTAGACACAGTGTGGCCAGCTACCTCTAGCTCCTGATAGCATGATAGAGTGTGTCTTATAGATGAGCCAAAATCAATCCTTCCTTCCTTCCTTCCTTCCTTCCTTCCTTCCTTCCTTCCTTCCTTCCTTCCTTCCTTCCTTCCTTCTTCCCTCCCTCCCTCCCTCCCTCCCTCCCTCCCTCCCTCCCTCCCTCCCTCCCTCCCTCCCTTTCTTCTGTCAGGGATTTCTTTGCAGCCATGGAGAAGTAGCTAACACACCACAAAGCTGGCAAAGCTGCTTCCAGAGCCCAGGCTTTTTTTTTTTTTTTTTTTAATCACCAGACCTTTCTATTGCATCTTAAGTAATTATGCAAAATTCCATCTCTTCTTTGAATGGGAGAGGAACAAGGTGTGCTCATGAATGCAATCTAAAAACATTTTTGCATCTGTGATCTATTCAGCCCAGGAAATCTGTCCTATTTTTCTAAGTTTGTTTCTAGTCTGTCACAGGCTATGAAGGATTGGAGTCGAGAATGAAAGGCTTGTAAGGAGCCGAGAGTGAACGCAGTGACATTTGTATGACAGCATACACTGTCTCCTGGGGCTGGAGATAACAGCTCAGTGTTAGAGTGTGTGCCTTGTATGAATGGGGTTCTAGATTCAGCCCCAGAACCAAAAGGAAATTAAAAAGAAATTCTCTGGGACTAGCAAGATGGCTCAGTGGGTAAAGGCACTTACTATCAAGACTGATGGCCTGAGTTCAATCTCTGGACACAGGGCACGCTGTCCTCTGACCTCCACACTTGCATGTGCACACACGTGTACGCACGAAATAAATAAATGCGTGTAATAAAAATAATTTTTAAATTCTTCTCAATTTTGAATATTACTGAAAACACGTCTCAGAAATGTTATTATCCTGCGCAGAATTTATCCCCCAGACCTTATTTGTTTACAGCCCCAGGGACTTCGAAGCAGCCAAGCTCTTCTTGGGAATCATAGCACACTCATATGGGAACTCAGCAGGTCTCATACGATTCACACTCAATCTATTCCCTGAAAGATAATGAGTGACTTTGTAATATCAGGCATCAGAGAATAAATATTAATTCTCTGACACCCTGAAGATAAGATTTACATGTCAGTTATACTCCCTCGTGACAAGATGAAAATTTGTCCAATGTCTGTGCATTTGTTAAATAAGGAACTGCAAACACTGGAACAGTGCAGGAAGATGTAACACGAATTGCTAAACAGTCCTATTAATTAAAACAAAACAAAAACAACCAAAACAAACAACAACAACAAAACAACCCGGAGCCAGACTTTGGAGTGAATGCTGAAAGATCAGAGAAACAAAACAAACTACAGCCAACCTCACCCCCCCAACTCCTCAGTCAATCCTGTTTCCATGAACCCTCAGACTGAAAGCCTCTGAGTCCTCACCCCTGAGGGTCTCAGTTGAACTGCTGCTTAGTTCCTGTCTCCTCAGGCCTTATACACTGTTCTCCACCCAGCCATGTCACTTCCTGGGATTAAAGGCATGTGCGCTTTCCAAGCAAAAACATAAGATCTTAAGTGCTGGGATTAAAGGTGTGTGCCACCACTGCCTGGCTCTGTTCCCAGTGTGACTTTGAACTCACAGAGATCCAGACGGATCTCTGCCTCCCAAGTGATAGGATTAAAGGTGTGTGCCACCACTGTCTGGCCTCTATGTCTAATCTAGTGGTTGGCTCTGTTTTCTTATCCTCAGACAAGCTTTATTTGTTAGAGCACAAATAAAATATCACCACAGGAAGGGAAACAGATCAGCAAGTGTCAGAGTAGAATATACTTCCCTAGAAACAATCAGGGGTGTTGAGAGCCGGACATGCTTAATTTCTATCTTAAGACCTTCCTCCTCATGAGGTTGTTTATTTAATTGCTAAATAGTATGGACTGGGTTATAGTACTCTAAAAATTCCAAAGTTGAAATCCCAATCTCCTGGTGCCTTATAATAGGATTGTATTTGGACATTCTACAGAGGTAAACTTGGGTCATTAAGGTCGACTAATTCAGTATGACTGGTGTCCTTAAGGACCCAGCACTAGCCAGGCAGAGACAGACCATGATGACCATGAATTTGAGGCCAGCCTGGACTACAGAGTGAGAGTCAGTCTCAAACTAAAACAAAAGCAAACAAGGAAATTTGGCTACTGACACAGAGGGGAGATGGAAAGATTTCTCTCTCTCTCTCTGTCTCTGTGTGCATGTGCATGTGTGTGTGTGAGAGAGAGAGAGAGACAGAGAGAGAGAACACATAAGTATAGTATGCATGTATGTAAATGTGAGTACACCCTCAACATGTACATATGGAAGTCAGAGATCAACATCAGATGCCTGTATGGCTCACCACACTTTTGTTTTGTGACAGGGTCTGTCAGTCAGCCTGGAGGTCACCATTTTGGCTAGACTGGGTGGACAGCAAGCCTTCTATAACTTGCTTGTCTCTGTTCTCTAATCGATAGGGTGTCAGAAGCACACAGCCCTGCTTAACTCTTTACAGGGTGCTGGGGCCCAGACTCAGCTCCTGATGTTAGCACAGCAAACACTTTCCTGACAGAGGAAAGTGTTTCCCGCTAACTTACCCCTCTAGCTATTCCTACCATAATTAACACTACAGTAAGTATCTTTGGCCGGGCGGTGGTGGCGCACGTCTTTAATCCCAGCACTCGGGAGGCAGAGACAGGCGGATCTCTGTGAGTTCGAGGCCAGCCTGGGCTACCAAGTGAGCTCCAGGAAAGGCGCAAAGCTACGCAGAGAAACCCTGTCTCGAAAAACCAAAAAAAAAAAAAAAAAGTATCTTTGGCGACAAGCCCTTTTAAAAGATTTATTTTTATTTTATGTGTATGAGTGTGCTTGCCTGCAGATATGTGTAGGCACCATGTGCTTGCCTGGTGCCCCTGGAGTTCAGTACGGGCATCAGATCCTCTGGAACTAGTTACAGATAGTTATTAGCACCATGTCGGTGCTGACAATCAAAGTCTAGTCCCCTGCAAGAACAGCAAATGCTCTTAACTGATCAGTCATCTCTTCAATCCTGGCACAAAAGCTTGTATCCATTTTCTAATACCTCTCTGGGGAGGGAGAGTCCGTTTTCTTCAAGGGTGTAGCTCTTGGTAGGGCACCAATGTTCCAGTGGATGGTCTTCTACTCATGAGCAAGTGGAAAGTCTAAACTGGACCCAGGGTCACTAAAATAAATAAATTAGTTAATTAATTAATTTTAAAAAACCACGAAGCTGGAAGAGGTTGGGGGTAGACCTGGGAGCATCTGGGGGAGAGGTGATGAATATGATCAAAATACATTGTATGAAATTCTCAAAGAATAAACGTTTATTGAAAATGCCATCCTATCACAGTTATGTAAAAGATACACCATTAATAAGACTTTAATACATCACCTTTTATTGCGTTTTGAAAAACTTAAACTACTTTCAAGGTAATCCATAAAGCTCCTCATTACAGTTTGTCCTTAAACACTGCTTTTGCAAACTTTGCTAATTTGATAAAAATAAAACGGGATTCATGACATTTTAATTTATTAATATATTCTATGAATATTAATGACGCTTTCCATTTCTCCCCTATTTACAGTTTTGTCTTTTAAGAGGGGGCTTCTCTAAACCTTGTATAATGGTTCACATATGTCCTAGCATTCGGGAGGCTGAAGCAGATGGATTTCCAGGCCAGACTCGACGACACAGTGAGTTCTAGGCCAGCCTGGCCATGGAGTGAGACTTTTTCAACAAACAGAAAGGAAGGAAGGAGGGAGAAGGAGAGAAAGAAGGGAAGAAGGAAGGAGAGGAGAGAGGGGGAAGGAGAAAAGAAGGAAGGACAGAAGGAAGAAAGAAGGAGGCTCTTTCTGGAAGCACATGACAAAGCTGTGGTCCTGCCTGGCCGTCAGCCACAGCCTTGATTCCTCAGTCAAGGAGACTATACATGTAGAGTCGTCTCAAATCTTATCCTTACGGGCTGACAAACAATAATGCAATTTCCACTGTTCAGAACAGACAAGGGAATTTGTCCCAATTATTTTCCTCCTACTCACAAAATGTTGATACATCAGATGCGTGTGAATATGTTTAATTTAGCTATCTAAGTCTGAAATCAGCCTTCTTTGCAGAATGAAAAGAAAGTTTTCATTTAATCTGGAAAAAAAAGGGGGGTGCTAGAACTTTTGGAAAGAAAGCAGATAGCTCTCATTATTTCCAACGTAATTTTAGCTCAAACACACTCATTTCCCAGCTGCATTTCTTACATTCAGGACACAGAGAAAACTCAAAAATGCAAATGTTTCCCAGGTGACTCATTCTCAAATTCAGAGGCCCTGCAAGCAAAACATTGCATCTTGAACAAACCTAGAGGTCTTGAGCAAACTCCTCTCTGTTCAGAACTGGAAATTCTCAATAGAAATGTTTTTAAACGATATAGTTCATGGGGAGAGGGCTGAGTTTTCCGGGGAGAATCATACCAGAGAGGTTGGCTCGGGCAGCACATGATGCTGAGCTGGGGGTTGGGGGTTGACTGCGGAACGGTCCATGGCCGCAAACGCTGTCATGTGCATCCCCTCCTCACCCAGCTTTGATTCTCCTCCTCCTGTTCCCAGGGCAATAGGTGTCCCTTAGCCAGCCAAGGATGACTCTGCTCTTCCTTGTTGGTGCTCTCCTCCACTCCTCCACATGCCACGGCCCCCGCCTCTTCCAGGGTCATCCTCCCTCTCCATCTGTCTTACAAACTAAAAATAGGTCCAGTTTCACCTTCCCGAAAAGAAAGCCTTGGTTTTGGCTTCCCTCACAAGTGTTACCCATTTGCCCCCTTTCTTAAACTCCTTGAAATGTACACACACGTGGGTTCTCCTTTTTTTCAATTTCTTTTTCTCACTCCACCCATCTCCACGTAAGCCTGGCTAGCCTTGAACTTCGTAGAACCGAGCTCCTTGCATATTCTGTGTGTGGCTTCTTTATGCATTATTTACTAGTACTATTATTATTAATAATCATTTTATTGCAGTGGCACACGTAACAGGAGCTGGGGTCGTGAGGGGTTCAGTTAGTAAAGTACTTGCTGTAGAGCCTGAGGACCCGAGTTTGATCCCCAGCACCCATGTGAGAAAGTCAGGCACAGGAGCATGCTCCTCCGATCACAGCACTGGGGAAACAGAGAAAGGGGATTCCTGGAACTCTGGCTGGTAAGCCTAGCACAGTCAGTGAGAGACCCTGCCTCAAAAACAAAGCGGAGAGGCCTTTTAAAAGACAGCTCAGGAGGAGAGTAAAGCCACTTGCCACCAAGCCTGACCACCTAAGTACTATCCCCAAGACCCACATGGTAGAAGGAGAAAAGTTATTCATGAAATTTGTCCTGGCAGAGTGTGTGTGTGTGTGTGTATGTGTGTGTGTGAAATAGGTACATACACAGAAAATATGGTAGAGAAGTAATTGAGGAAAAAGACACCCTATGTTGACCTCCGGCTTCTGCATGCACTCACACTCACACACAAATACATATAAACGACCAAAAAAAGCAAAATGTAAAAAACATATACACAACACAAAAGACTCCACATTAGCTATTTTAGGTACACACTTCCGAAGCATTGAAACTGCCCAGGTAGGATTGGATGGTGGTGGCACACACCTTTAATCCCAGCTCTTGGAAAGCAGGGGCAGGCCGATCGCTGTAAATTCAAGGCCAGCCTGGTCTATACATTGAGCTCCAGGCCAGCCAGGATTGCATAGTAAGACCCTGTCTCAAAAAAGAGCAACAAAAAATTGTCCAAAGTGTTGAGCAGCCATCACTACCATCTATTTCCAGAACTTATGTGTCTTCTTAAATGAGAAACTCTGCCCATCACGCAAGGGCTCTGCGTTCTTCCTATCTCCTGCTCCGCACCTTCCAGTTCACTTTCCGTCTCTGAGCTGCCTTTCCTACAGACCTCTTATAACCAAATAATAACTGACATTTCCTGTCTGACTTCTGCCACTTTGCCTCATGTTTTTAAGACTCACTCATGTTGCAGCATCAATCAGAAACAATTCTTTTTTCAGGGCTGAATGATATTTCTTAGTACAGACTATATTTTGGGACTTTTCACACATTTATTAGTGGATATGAGGGAGAAAGAGAAGACTTTCACGCTTTTTGTTAGTGTGGATTCATCGTACACCGTGGTATTTTTCATACGCTATTTTCAGTCTAGTGTACTATGTACTTCGAGCATATTCATCCCTAACCCCCTCCTTTCTCCTCTCTTCCTTTTCTGGTAGTTCTCCCCTTTGCCCGGAAGGTCGGCTCCTTTCATGTCATGTGTGTACACATCCAGGATCCACATATGAGGGAGGAGGGAGCACATGCAATACTTGTCTTCCCGAGTCTGGCTTATTTCCCTTAAAATGACCCCCAGCTGTGGCCATGTTCCTGTGACCCTCATTTCATTCTTCATCATGGCTGAACACAACTCCGCTGTGTAGAGACTGCATTTTCTTTATCCTTCCTCAGTTGACAGGTACTTGGGCTTTTTCCAAAACTCAGCTCTTATGTACAGTGTTCAAATAAACATGGACGTGCAGGTGTCTCTGTAGTATGCTGCCTTAGACACCTCTGGGTATGTTCCCAGGGGTGGTATAACTGGATCTTATGGTAATTCTATTTTATTTAGGTTTTGGGATTTTGTCTTTGAGGAACCTCCATACTGATTTCCATCATAGCTGAGTCAATTTACATACTGCCCAGTACTGGGTAAGTATACCTTTCCTGGCTGCCTATATCTTCACCAGAATCTTTTTTTTTTTCTTTCATAGTTTTTTTTTTTTTTTTTAATAATTCTGACTGGGATGAGATGAAATCTTGATGCTTTCTTGTGTGTGTGTGTGTGTGTGTGTGTGTGTGTGTGTGTTTATGTGCACATACGCATATGCACAGAGGCACACAAGTGCTCTCTGAAGGCAGAAGAGATCCCCGGGCCCCCTGGAGTTGGAGTTACAGGCAGTTGTGAGTGGCTTGATGTGCATGCTGACCGCCAAACTGAGGTCCTCTGCAGGAGCAGCCAGCCCTCCTAACTGCTGAGCCATCTCCGCGGCCCCTCCATGTGGTTTTGATTTGCATTTCCCTGGTTTCCAAGGCTGACAAAGCACAGAGTGGCCAACATCACCATTTTTAAATAGGCTTTTGGACAGCCGGTTTAGGCTCACAGTAAAGCTGAGCAGATGAAACTGGGATCTCCCTGATGTCCATACACAGCCTCCCCCACTGTCACAGCTGTCCCCGCGACCCAGTGGCACATTTGTTGTGCAAACCAAGTAAGTTTGGGAGTCTGCTGCAGTAGCTTAGTCTCAATCAGTGTGTCCCATGAACCCTGTGCAGGAGCGACAATCAACATTACTAAGTCATCGTCACCCAGGCTCCATGTTTTGCTTTGTGTTTTAATATCAGTACGGTACACTGTAAGGATTTTGATGAGTGAAAAATATGAATCCTCCATTACTTTACACACAGAGTGCTTTCATTATCCCTTTCTGCCCAGACCCTGAACATCATTGAATTGTTTATTGCCTCCATCCTCCTCCACTGCCCCAGGATGTCATATAACTGGAATAGCACAGGAGGTAATACTTTCATGTTAGTTTCATTTACTTAGTAATTTGTGTCTCTTCTTCTATGTGTTTATGGCTTGGTAGCTATCGTTCAGTGCTGAATAACAGTCCATCATATAGACAGATGTACTGCAGTCAGCTTACTAGTCTCCCACTAAAAAACACTGGACTGCTTCCAAGTTTTGTCAATTGAGGAGAAAGCGGCCATAAACATATACGCACATATTCTTGTGTAGACATGGTTTCTAATTCTTCTGATTAAATACCAAGAGGTATAATTATTGAATTGTATAGTAAGAATACTTTTAGCTTTGTAAGAAATAGCCAAACTATGTTCCAAAGTGGCTGGACTATTCCACATTCTGCTAGAAAGAGTGTTCCTTTTTTCAGTGCGGTTTATTCAACCCAGGGCCCTGTGCATGCTAAGCAAACACTACCACTGAGACTCTCTCTCTCTCTCTCTCTCTGTCACACACACACACACACACACACACACACACACACACACACACATTCCTTTTTCTTTCCTTCTTTTTTTTTTTTTTTGTTATGTTTGTTTGTTTTGAGACAAGGTCTTATTTTGTAATCCATGCTAACCTAGGACTCACTATGTAGACCAGGATGGCTTCAAACTCAGAGCAATCCATTTGCCTCAGCCTCCCAAGTTCTGAGATAACAGGGATGAGCCAACATAAGGGGCAAAAAAAAGACACCCTACTGAGTGTCCTCTTCCCAAGTATTCAGTGATGCCAGAGAAGGAAAGAATTGAAAGGATGAATTTTGTTAAAATTTAAAACTTTATCCAGGTGGTGGTGGCTCACACCTTTAATCCCAGCACTCGGGGAGGCAGAGGTGGGCAAATCTCTGTGAGTTCAAGGCCAGCTTTATCTACAGAGCAAGTTCCAGGACAGACTTCAAAGTTACACAGAGAAACTCTATTTAGAAAAACAAGCAAAAAAAAAAAAAAAAACTTTAATTTTGCAGAAGATCCTGTTAAAAGAATGAGAAAAAAAGAGCTACAGATAGGGAAAAAATAGCTGCAAAAGACATATCTGATAAAGGAGGAGTCTACAGAACATGTGAAGAACAACACATGCCGCAGTAAAGCAAACAACAGAAAAGAAAAATGGGCCAAAGACAGATATCTTAACAAAGAACATCCTTGGTGAGAACCGGGCCCAAGAAGAGGTACTTCCTTATGTGACATCAGGGAGACATGAATTCCAGAGCACAGGCTGCCTCTGCATGTTTACACAATGCCACACACACTGTCATTATCCTCTGTTATTTGGGGAAAGGGGTGTGTGTGTGTGTGTGTGTGTGTGTGTGTGTGTGTGTGTGTGTGTGTGTGTGTGGTGAGAAAGGGTCTGTTTCCCAGGATAGCTCAGAACTCACTGTGTAGCCACAGCAGGCTCAGATTCCCGGCAATCTTCCTGCCCAGCGCTGCCCCCACCCCCATGCTGAAATTATAAACATGAGCCACCACCCCGAGCTCATAACCATTTTCAAGTGTTGTAGTTGAGAAGTGTAAATGCACTCCCCTGTGTGAGAGTTCCTGACCTTCAGAACTTCATCTTACAAAACTGAAACTCAATGGTCCTCCATTTTCTCTTCTTGTAAGCTGTGGCGGCCACCATTCTACTTTCTGTTTCTATGACTGTGGCTATTCCTGCTCCCTTACGTGGAACTATACATGGTTTGTCTTGCTATGACTGTCTTACTTCACTATAATGTCCTCAGGCGTCATTCATTCATTTGAAACAGGTGACAAGATTTCTCATGTCTATATCTATCTAACCTATATATGGAGACAGGGTCTCACTATGTAGCTCCGGATATCCTAGAACTCACTATGTAGCTCTGGCTATCCCAGAATTCACTCTGTAGACCAGGCTGGCCTCAAACTCACTGAGATCCACCTGTCTCTGCCTCCTGAGTGCTGACATTAAAGACATGCACCACTGTGCCTGGCTAGAAACTTTTTTTTGTTTGTTTTTTGTTTTTGTTTTGTTGTGTTTTCGAGACAGGGTTTCTCTGTGTAGCTTTGGAGCCTTCCTCTGCCTCCCCGAGTGCTGGGATTGAAGGCATGCGCCACCGCCGCCCGGCTGGCAAGAGTTTTTTAATTTAAAGTATTGTTCAGGCCTGGGATGTGACTCAGTGGTAGAATACCTGCTTCACATCCACAGGGCTCTAAGTCAATCCCCCTGCAGAACCACCGACACCAAAGGTATTTTTGTGGCCTGGGTAAGTGTCACCCAGGTCTGTGTATTAAAGGTTCAGTCACCAGCCTGTGGCACTATTGAAAAACTGTAGAACCTTTCAGAGGAACTTGTGGGAGGAAGTTAGGTCACTAGAGGAGTGACCTTGAAAGGGACTTTGGACACCGGCTCCTTTGTGTCCCTCTCTTGTTCTCCAGTCCCAAGGTGAGGACTTCACCCAGAAAGTTCTCCCAACCATAGTGTACAGCTTCACCACAGGCTAGCCAGAAACTCATTCTACAGTCCAGTCTACCTCTCAAATGCTAGAACCACAGGCGCATACAACCACGTTCTGATTTTCAGACTTTTTAACTGAGAAATCACACTAAGAATTAGTCTTAAACATATATTAACACAGACGCACAAATATTGATGTTACTGTGCCGCTCTCTGTAATAAGGAAAAGAGCAAACCCCCTGCAGGGAAGGAACTCTCTCTGAAGTTTCCCTTCTACAATGTACTATCCAAAGCTAACATGCTTGCTTAGCTGGGCTTGGACGGCATATGCCTGTAGTTGCAGTGGCTGAATCAGGAAGATCACTGAGGTACAGGAGTTCAAAGCCAGCCTGGGCAACATAGAGGACAACCCCCCTCTTATTAAAAATAAAAACAAAGCCTAAACCCAAACAGCGCTTACTTAAGAAAGATATTCATGTATTATTTAGTGAGGAAAGCGATCTGACGGGGTATATACGGTGAGATTGCACTTGGGTGAACGTGTGTTAGATGTTCTGGTTAGGATAGTTTTGGTTATGGAGAGGCCATTTGGGTTTAAGATTGGTGTGAGCATCCTAACCCAGAGATCCAACTTGGTTTCTGTGAGGAAGGGTCTCTCACCAAACCTGGAGCATGTGGGTTTTTGTTTGTTTGTTTGTTTGTTTTTTTGTTTGTTTGTTTGTTTTTGTTTTTTTGTGTGTGTGTGTGTGTTTTGTTTTGTTTTGTTTTGCTTTGTTTTGTTTTTTTGGTTTTTCAGTAGGCTGATAGCCAGCCAGCCCCAGAGAACCTGTCAGCCCTCACACTGCTAGAAGTTTCAGCAGTGCTGGAAAGCACATCTGATTAGCTCCATGAGTGCTGGGATCTGGACTCAGGGCCTCATGGTTGCGCAACAATTTCTCTTAACCTCTGAGCAGTCTCTCCAAACCAATATTTTTATTAAATTAAAAACATCTGAATGTGCTTTTTGGTATTCATGTCCTTTGCCAAGCTTCTATTGAGTCCAGTTTTCTTACTAACTTGAATTATCCCTTTGCAAAGTATTTTAAAGAGTTATTTGTTACAACGATTATTTTTTCCTCTGCTATTTAGTACTGTTAGTTTTTCATGGTCCACTTTTATGATAAACTTTTATATATGGTTTAGTGTCTGAGTTTTCCCTTTATCATTCTAGATAGTATTTTATGCCTTGAGTCCTTTTTTGGCTCCTGAGATTTTTGTTTGAACTTACCAATTTTCCCCTTCAGTAGTTTGTGGATTCCTACTTACTTTTAAATTTCTGACCCAAATAAAATGCTATCAATCTACATAAATGTGTACTCTCCCATTTATTTTAAAGATCATTTTATGTGTTTGTATCTGTGTGCATGTACGTACGCCATGTGTCTGCAAATGCCTGCGGAGGCCCGAAGCCTTGGACCCCCTGGAAGTGGAGTTACAGGAGGTTGTGAGCTGTACAACGTGGGTGCCGAGATCTGCACTCGGGTCTTCAGCAGGAGCAGCAAGCGTTACCAAGCCCTGAGCCATCCCTCCAGCCCCCGTCCCAGCTCTTGTTACCATAAGCACATAGTGCTTTTATCATTATTAAAAGCCTAGTCAGTAGCTAACATAGCGTCGGCACATCTTTCTATTAAAATCTTGACAAAAGCAAAACCAGGAGCAGATGTACTGTGAAAGCTGTCAATATGTCAGAAGAAGGAAACTGGGCTTCCCATCTTTTACTTTAAACTTTGAAAGTTCATCGTATGTGTGCCTCTCTCTGGCACTTCCGAGTTCCTCTTGCACATGTGCCACTGTTCAGCACAAGAGACCTTCAGCTCCGTGTCAGTGACTACCACTCTTGAGTTATCCATCCGCAGAGGGCAAAGGAAGCAAAGAGAGAGAGCAACACACCACTGGAAGAAGGGTTTTTTCCCTAGGCTTCTCCAAATGACAATAGTATGACTTGATTTCCATCCCACTCTTCAGAGTGCTGGTCTATAGCTCCAACCAGTCTCCAGTGGACAGAAAGCTCAGAGCAGGGCCTCTTGAGCCACACTGCTTGGGTCACAATAAACTGTCACAGGTAGCTCTGGACCCTTCACGTCTTCCCTGAATCCCTCTAGACCTTGGTTTTCCCGCCTGTAAGACGAGAAGAGCGTACTTATTTTGAGTGCACATCTTGCAGATTGATGACCTCACTTAATACATGGAAAGCTCTTGGCAGTGTCTAGAATAGAACAGTGGCCTACCAGTATTTACACAAGACCAGCTAGGCCCGTGTGAGCCAAAGGTCCACTGTAGAAGTCTAGGGGACACCTGAAAGCTAGGAATTGTGGGATACTCCAGTTTTACTATGGTATGTATGACAGCTGTGGGAAATGATACAAACTTTGCCTTCCCACTTTCCTGAACTCTGCCCCACAGACAATTAGCTTCTCATTATAGCTAACTACTAATTGTCTAGTACCCTACGTGTATAGTGTGAGGGACACTAGCTTTACAGTAGTTACTTAACTTAAGACCTGTTGCTTTTTGTCCAAGTGACTCAGCCTGCTCCATACGGCTGTTGTGCAAGAGCTGGGAGAAAGTTGGTGAATCACTCCAAACTGCCTTATTAATGCCAAGAGCCCATTGTGCAAGCACAGACAAAAGATCTTAGTCCCACAGTGAAGGCAGGGGCGGTGTGTTTGCGAAGAATGTCTTACTTTGAAAACCACGGAACTGGGGAGTGTTTTATAATAATAAGTCCCACGATTATATAAATCAAGAATTCCACGAAGTTGTCTTTGAAGTCCCCCTCAAAGAGAAGAGCAAAGCAAAGGAAGACCAAGCTATACTGAGTGCCACACACCTGTCTGTCGAAAAGTCCTTGGGAGGCTGAAGCTGAGCCAGGGGGGGGCCCGCGGACGGGGCTGGATGCCAGTTAGAGCTGAGCCTAAAGAAAACAAACAAAATCAGAGCAATACCACTCACTCGACAGGCTCACATCCCCAGGAACAGTGTTAGAGATCCAACACATGCATATGTACGTATGCATTCTCTCAAAACAAACTACCACCTGGCACAAGGGCACACATCTGGGAGCCCAGCATTCGGGATGTAGAGGCAAGGGGAGGAGGAACCCAGGCTACTCATAGTTACAGAGTGAGTCTGAGGTCAACCTGGGCTACATTAGAGCTTACGCTATGCAGAAAAACAGTGTTCCCTTTCCACCTCTGACTGCCAGGCTCGATTCTAGCCGATTCTCATGTTCGTTTTCCTGCACAGTCTAGTCACCCTCTGACTTGGCTATCTGCACTAAGAGGCCTATGATTTTGGTGGTCATGAACTGTTTTTATTTTCAACATAATTCTTTAAAAACTGCCTGTAATTATGACTGCAGTATCCTTTACTACCTCTGAGTTTAATTGCAGTGAGCAGTGACTCTTATTGGCTCCGCTGACAATCTCCTGGGGTGCTCTGTCTTACATTTGTTGGATGTTGGGGTCCTTCAAAGCTTTGTGATTCTTCATCTGCTGTTTGTTTTTGCAGCTGAGCATCTCTGTGATGCCCAGAGCTTGTCTAGGGCCTTTGTGACTGGATCAAAGACGAGATGCCCAGAAGTCAGCCCACTGTTCTCCCCCTTAGCCAGCTCAGTGCCCCCTGGAACAGTAGTTCACAATCTTTTTTCCATAGCCCAGGCAGGCTCTCAACTTCAATCTTCCTGCTTCAGCTTCCAAAACAGCCGCAAATCATGCTACCAGCCCAGTTAGGTTTTTTCATTACTATCCTCTTAAGAAATCTTTTATTCTTATCAAAATTTGTTCATTATACAGCATATTTTGATCATATCCATCCACCACTAGCTCCCTCCAACTTCTCATAGTACCCCACAACCTGTCTCCCTCTCAACTTCACGCCTTCCCCCCTTTTTTAAATATAACTTCCAATTAATAAAAAATAAAAGAATAAAAAGTATTCTGATTCTAATGATCTATTTATTTTTATTTTATGCACATTGATGTTTTGCCTGTGTGAGGATATCAGATCTCCTGGAGCTGGAGTTACAGACAGTTGTGAGCTGCCATGTAGGGGCTGGGAAGTGAACTCAGGACCTCTGGAAGAGCAGCCAGTGCTCTTAACCACTGAGCCATCTCTCCAGACCTACTATTCTGATTCTAATTAGCTGTCCATATGCACATGGGGATGGGTTACCCACTGGGGCATGTGCAGCCTGCCAGCAACCACTTCCCCCAAGGAGACTAGCTTTCACTCCTTCAGCAACCAACAACTGCCCAGAGTTCTTCCTCCTCCTCCTCTTCTGGGGGAGGGCTCCCCGATACATGCTGGAATTTTGACTGGCTTGATCTTGTGCAGGTAGCCACAGCTGCTGTAAGTGTATTTGTCCAAACGCCATGCCATACCCCAAACCCAGCACTTCACAGCTCTCCTGCCCACCCACCAGCTCTTACCTCCTTTCTGCAGCCTCCTCTGCAATGTTAACTGACCCCTGAATAGAGGTTGGTACAGATGACCGGTCCACAGCAGAGCATCGCAGTTGCATACACCCCGCTCTTTGACCAGTTTCTGAGTCTCTGTGTTAACCAGTGCACACAGTAAAAGGAAGCTTCTCCAATTTAAAGTAAAAAGAAATACAAAGCTGGGCCGTGGTGGCGCACGCCTTTAATCCCCAGCACTTGGGAGGCAGAGCCAGGCGGATCTCTGTGAGTTCGAGGCCAGCCTGGTCTACAGAGCGAGATCCAGGACAGGCACCAAAACTACACAGAGAAACCCTGTCTTGAAAAAACAAAAACAAACAAACAAACAAAAAATGCAAAGCTATGGACAAAAATACAAATATTTAGAAGGTAGTTTGGGGCTGGTGAGACTGCTTAGTGCGTTAAGGCGCTTGCCACCAAGCCTGGTGACCTGAATTCATCTCCAGGACCCACACCCCAACCTCACTATTTAAATAAATAAAATGAAGAATGGTCTAGAACGCAGTGTGACCATGTGACAATTTGGCAGAACAGTATGTGACCCCTTAGGGATTCATGAACTCCCTGGCCACAGTATTTTGACCGTGTTTACAGTACCAAGCATACATCCCTCCCGTGGAATCGTCCTCATATCCAATCGGAAAGCAGTTGGCTACCCCCCTACCCGCCATGCCAGTATGGCACCATGGGCACCTCTTGCCAGGAATGTTAGTATCGCAGCATGTAGGGTCTAGTGCTGGGTAAGCCTATTGCGGTCCTGCCTCCCTCAGCGGCCTGAAGAGGACTTTCTGGCACTGGGTAAACTAGCCAACAGGAAGGGGGTTTCCTGCTCAGTTCAAGACTGGCTTCACCTATGTTCAAAAGCGTGTGGTGTCTTCAGCATCAGGCTCTCACCATCTGGTTACGGCGAGCCACCAAGAGCAACGACAACAGCCTGCGTTGTTCTGAATGCCTCTGGGGCCTCCCTGACCAACAATTATTTATTTAAAAAAAAATCCAGTGCCTGGCACTGAGAGTTTTCACTTAATAACCCAGGTCTTCTAGACAGCATTGTCCACTCACGCAGAACACACACACGCACACACACTATTTTTTAAACTATCCTACAAACTGGTGGATTTCAATTAGGCTTCTCCATGCATCCTTAGGCTAGCCTACTCCCTACCATACTCTCTCCCTAATCTTCCATCCCCATTTAAACCTCTAACTCTGAGTTATTCTCCCCGTCTCCTTCCATGTTACCTGTGTTCTATCCCCTCTAATCCCATCTCCTCCCCTCCTTGCGTGGGAAGATCACGTGTTTCCACATAGCTTTACCACACACCCTTCACTTTGGTTAAGCCCTCTCCGATGTGCACCTCCCCATCTTCTCTCCTGCCTCTCATTGCCCGCCATCATCCACCTCACTTCATCCTTGAGTTGGTCCATCCCCGGTACCCCCTTCTCCACTTCTGTTTTCCTTCCTCCTCTCCTTCAATGCATCCCACTCTCAGTGGCCTGTTTCTAAGTTCCTGGCTTCCAAACATACTCTCCAGGCTAAACATACACAATAAAAAAAATCCAAAGCTAGAGTCCACATAGAACAGAAAACGTGTAGCCTATGTCTTTCTAAGTGACCTAAACTCAGTATACTAAAATGTATTCAGTATGTTTTCCCAGCTCTGACCAACTGCCTGCAAATTTCATGATTTCATTTTTCTTCCCAGCAGAGTGTATATGTAACACATTGTCCTTACCCATTCATCTGTTGATGGGCATCTAGACTATCTAAGCTATTACGACTAGAGTGACTGAACATGGACGTGCAAGTGTCTCTGTGGTGGGGTATACCGTTCTTTTGGGTAGATTCAGGAGAAAGATGGCTGGGGCATGTGTCATTTTGAGACCAATTTCCAGAGTGGCTACACTAATTGACACCCAGACGAACAGTGTCTAAGGCCTCCCTTTCTCCACACATAAGTCGGCATCTGTTCTTGTCGGTATGCCTGACTTGGAGTGAGATGGAACTAGGGAATCTTTCTAGAGCCTTCTCTTTTATCCCCCCACCTCCCACTCCCATGTTTATCTATGGTGGCCCTTGTTGGGGGTGGGGGCACAAAGTATGGTGACATTTATATGCTCCCCTGTTTCTCTTTCTCTCAACATTCCAACCATGAGCCAAGTTTTGCCAAGGGAGGAGTATCAACGCATGGAGAATGCCCCTGTACCTCTGCCTAAGTGTCCAGGTAAACGTGGGTTTCCCTCTCTTTAGAAATCGACTGACCACAGAATTCCCCTGATGCTTTTCCCAGTACCGGCAACTTGCAACACCAGAATATTACAGAAGTACAAAGAGCTACTGTGTACTGCTTCCTGAATGCGCAAGGCCACCCCACCAACAGTTTGCATCAGGTGGTACATTTTATATTAGATTTTAAATTAGGGTTTGCAATCTATTTATACATGCTTTGAATCTCGAGTTTTGTTTTTTGTTCATTTTTTAAAAAACATTTGGATCTGCTGATGCCTAGTCGATTATTTTCAAGCAACAGTACAAATGTTCTCTTTTGTAGCCTGACAAATCTAAATTCCGAAGGGCCAGAAGAATATTCTTAACTAAATGGCATTCAACTTTTGTCTTTGTTTTGGTGAGTTTTGTTTGGTGAGTTTTTGAGACAGGGTCTCATGTAACCCAGACTGGCCTTGAACTCTCCGTGCAGCCAGGGATGACCTTGGACTCCTGAACTCCTCCCTACAGCTCTGAAGTGCTGGGATTGCAGGTGTGTGCCAGCATGCCAGATCTCCACATCCTTTATAAATATTGCACACTAGCCCAACTGTGAGAAAGCAGAGTAATGCTATGTCTGATCAGTCCTTTTTAATGGCTTGCATTTATGGTTATTGGAACTTGGGGTATATTTCATTCATGAAACATATTAAAATTACTAATTAGTACTAAACACTTCAGCAAGTGCATAAGAGAAAAGGAACACCAAAAGCCAGGTGTAACGGGAATCCCTGTGCTCAGGAGGCTTTGGACCACCACAAGTTCAGGGCCAGTCTAGGTTCTATGGCAAGTACCGTGGCAGGTAAATCTACATAGAAAACCTTGTCTCAAAAAACAATGCTAACTTCCAATGGCTGTGTATGGGTGCATGTGTGTGCATAAGGGACAGTTCTGATGTTTTATGTAGCCTTGGCTGGTCTGGAACCCACAGAGATGCATCCGTCTCTGCCTCCCAATTGCTGAAACTAAAGGTGTGCACACGCCCAGCTGACATTTTTCTTATCGACATAAATACTAAACTACACAAAACCATTGTGTTTACTGTCTCAACATTTCTATATATTTTTTTGTGCTGCTTCAAAGGGACACACTGTCAGTTTTCTAAACTCTTAAACTAATTTAAAATGCACCTTCAGCCAGGCCAAACACTATGTTCAAAATTTTAAATTCTTTTGGAAGTTTAAGATTAGCTTCCTGGGGTTGGGGTGTTGTATGTGCTAAGGCAGGTGTTCCATCCCTGACCTACATCGGCAGTGGTGGCCCCGCCCCCAGCCTCCTTCCTATCTCACTCCTTATCAAACCCGTGCGTGTATAAAAGTGTCTGTGACACAACGTACGTTCGTTCTCCATCTGCCACAGCCAAGCCAGCACGTGCACTCCTCGTTGAGAGGTCACAGCTACTCTGTCCCTTCAATGTGGCTGGTTTGGGGACTGTGGCTGAAGTGACACCCTGCAGTCGTCTCCCAAGGTGGCCTCTTGGAAGAGAGCCATCATGCTGTGAGGACTGCCCCTCTGGCTGAGCCCACAAGGTGGCCGGTCCCAACCCACTCTTCACTCCACTGCCTGCACCTGCCATGATAGCTGGGCTTCGGAGGAGGGAAGCGGAGAGGAAGCCTCTCTGCTGAGCCTTGCCCTGGTTAAAGGCTTATGAAGACACACACACAAAAAGCAACTGTTGGTTTCAACTACAAAATCCAGAGCTAGTTTCACCCAGCAAGAGAGAATCGATGCTTATTTAATTCTTCATTTTGAATTGCCGCTTATTTTTTAATGAAAAAAGAAAGAAAGAAAGAAAGAAAGAAAGAAAGAAAGAAAGAAAGAAAGAAAGAAAGAAAGAAAGAAAGAAAGAAAGAAAGAAGACAGAAGGCAACCTAGCATAATGTGTAAGAGCATTCTGAAATCCCTCTGCTGGGCTCTGCCAATCAACCAAGAAATTATTAATATGGAGCTGGTTATCTGTTGAATGGAAATGATAACCATTACCAATTCAGTAGGAGTCCTGTGAAAATTAAATGAATTAATATATTGCGAGAGTTGATCTTGAACGACAGCTTGCCTGGACCTAGAATCACCTAAAAGACACACCTCCGGCCTGTCTGTGAGGGAGACTCTCGGCTGGGTTAAATGAGGTGGCATGCCCCACCCGAAACATGGCGGCACCATTCTGCGGGCGGGGGCTTTGGACGGTTTAAAGGAGGAAGCTAAGCAGCTGCTTTCACTGCTCTTGGCTTCCAGACTGCTTATTCAGGAGCTGCCTCCCAGTCCTGAGACTGAGCCAAATAAACTCCTCCTTCCTTAGGTTCTGTGTGTGAGGGGTGTTTGTCACCAGTACGCATGTCTAAAGTCTTTCAACCAAGGCTCAGCTCCTTCAAAGAAAACAGACAAACAAACAAAAACCTGCCTAAGAGTTGGCTGTTCCGGGGCTGGAGAGTGGGAGAGCTGAGAACACTTCTGCTCTCGGAGAGGACCTGAGTCTGGTTCCCAGCATCACAATCACCTGTAACTCTAGTTCCAGGGGACTCAACATTCTCTGCTGGCCTCCCGGGGCACCTACACTGCTGTGCATCTACTGTTCCCCACTGATAAAGACATCATTTTAAAAATTTAAAAATCTAGAGTTAGCCATTGGAACAGATGCATGTTTTATACACACTCTTCTTTTGTTGCTTTCTCCTTTTTTTTTCCTACTTCAACTTATTTTGTGTGTATGGAATGTTTTGCCTGCACATATGTCTATGTACCATGTACATGCCTGGTGCCGGCAGAAGTCAGAAGAGGGAGTAGGATCCCCTGAAACTGGAGTCATAGATGGTTGTGAGATGCCTTGTGGGTACTGGGAATTAGAGCCAGGTCTTCCTCAAGAGCAACAAGCGCTCTGAAGTGTCGACCTGCCTCTCCAGCTCACTCTCTCTGCATTAAAACGTACATGTTTTCTTTATTATCTTTTTTGTTTGTTTGTTTGTTTGTTTGTTTGTTTTGTTTTTTAGAGACAGAGTTTCTCTGCGTAGTTTTGCGCCTTTCCTGGAGCTCACTTGGTAGCCCAGGCTGGCCTCGAACTCACAGCGATCTGCCTGGCTCTGCCTCCCGAGTGCTGGGATTAAAGGCGTGCACCACCACCGCCCGGCTTTATTATCTTTTTAGTAGGACTGGAAATCCAGTACTGTTTCCGTTGTTGCTGCTGCTGCTATCGTTTGCTCGTGTGTGTGTGTGTGTGTGTGTGTGTGTGTGTGTGTGTGTGTGTGTGTGCATGTGTGTGTGTGTGTTATATGTACATGTGCACATGTATGCGTAGGGACGTGTGTCTTTGGAGGCCGTTGGAGGGCATCAGCTATCCTGCTCTACCATATTCCATCTTATCCCCCGATAGGGTTATTCACTGCACCTGGAGCTTGTTGTTTATTGGCTAGGCTGGCTGGTCCTTGTGCCCCACCTCCTCCAGTGCGGGAATTACACGAATGCTCAGCCACACCTTGGCAAGGGGTCTGAATTTAAGTTCTCACACTGGCGCAGTGAGCATTTTTATTCTCTGAACCACTGTTTGCCTTTTTCTAGAGGGAAATGTCAGCCGGGAGTGGGGTGCACGGTTTCTATCCCCGCGCTTAAGAAGAGAGGGAGGAGGGTCAGGAGTTTAAGAGCGGCCTGGCTACAAGAGACCTTGCCTCAATCAATAAATCAACGGCCACAGACCAGAGGGTCAGCCGCTATCTGAAAGTGGAAGCACCAAGCAACGGCCTCACCTCTCAAGTATTCATGGGGAACACAGTTCCACTAACACTTCGATTCCGACCTTGCGACTTCTGGCCCCCAGAGCTACGTAAAAACAGCTCTCTGTTGTTTTTCCAGCCATATTTATGATGACCTGTTAGAGCAGCCACAGGAAATGGCCAGGGTGCTGACCACCGCCACCCTGGGAGGCTGCTGATGCAGCCGACTTCCTGAAGCCCTCTCTGCCTTCCAGCTCTGCGAAAGGGCACCATTATCTATCAGCCGCACTGCTGCTGGTCAAGGAGGCAGCAACTCTTGATGCCTGTTATGCTGCACCCACCGAAAGTAAATGTTTTATTTTGTTCTTGAGACAACAGTCTCACTATGCAGCCCATGCTGATCTCCTGCCGGGACCTCCCGAGTTCTAAGATTGCATGAGTTCTAAGATTGCAGGCATGCCTCTGTCCTGGGCTATCTTAAGTAATTTCTTTTTCTCTCTTTCTTTCTTAAAATTAATTAATTAATTAATTTTTTTTTTCGAGACAGGGTTTCTCTGTGTAGTTTTGGTGCCTGTCCTGGAACTTGCTCTGTAGACCACGCTGGCCTCGAATTTACCGAGATCCTCCTGGCTCTGCCTCCCGAGTGCTGGGATTAAAGGCGTGCGCCACCACCGCCTGGCTTTAAGTAATTTCTTAATGAAGTTCAAGAACCTTTAGTCTACCAGGTGCTGGTCCGTTCTGGTTGATTTTTACCATTCTGGGTTGTCAGGAAGTAGGAGTCTTTAGCAATGTACTGTGTGATTACAGCAGGGTTCAGGACGGGAAAGGGGGCTACCTTGGTATCTGCCTTGAAACCAAAGTATTCTATGGAATAACCCAGCAGCGGAGTGGGGCCGTCTTCAAAGGGAAAAGGAAAACGGTCGGCTTTCTGCTGTGGTTGGGCTGTAGACCCCCAATGGTCCTATGCTGGAAACGTAATCTTCAGCTTCACGTGTTCACAGGATTGAGAGGCAGGGAGGTAATGGGTCAGAGAAGAGCCCAGACATGGGATTCTCAGGATAGAAACAACAGGATTATGAAGTGAGGAAGGAGCCCTGGCTTCTAGCTGTACCAGTTCTGCTCATATGATGCCCCCATCACATTATGACACAGCATAAACCCCACAACGACCGATGCCATCCCTGATGTCCCCATCACATTATGACACAGCATAAAACCCACACGGATGCCATCCCTGATGCCCCCATCACATTATGACACAGCATAAAACCCACACGGATGCCATCCCTGATGTCCCCATCACATTAGGACACAGTATAAAACCCGCACG
Organism: Peromyscus maniculatus bairdii; assembly: GCF_049852395.1. Lineage (NCBI taxonomy): Eukaryota > Metazoa > Chordata > Mammalia > Rodentia > Cricetidae > Peromyscus > Peromyscus maniculatus. Next base: position 71,349,316 of record NC_134860.1, on the reverse strand, counting down.
GATGATGCCATCCCTCAACCTCCAGAAGCATACACCAATACATCTCATTTCTTTTCTTTTTTCAGAGCTGAGGACCGAACCCAGGGCCTTGTGCTTGCTAGGCAAGTGCTCTACCACTGAGCTAAATCCCCAACCCCGCTTCTTTTCTTTCTTAAGACGGGGCCTCACATAACCCAGGATGGCCTTAAATCCTGATCCTCTTGCCTCTACTTCCCAAGAACTAGATTTGCAGGCCCAGGCCACTCTGCCTGCCATATTTCTTTTCTTTATAAATTACTTGACCTCAAATATTCTGTTACAGTCTCATAAAACAGACTAAAAACATTTCCCAAATTAAAACAGCTTTCTTTCTTTTTCTAATTAAGAATATGAAAATAACCTGGTTATCATAAAACTTAAGATGGAGCAAAATTGCCTATTAGACACCAATGAACAGAAATCTAAAAATGTAGTTTTCGAGTATGCAACAGGGCAGCCATCCCTCCCCTCCCCCGCTCCCAGGGCTTCCTGTGAGATAAGGTCTTTTGTTTGGCTCACTCAGGAATCCCCCGCTCAGGACACTAGACAGACAAAGGCCTCCCCCTGCTCTGTAACCATTTTTTGCTTGCTTGTTTGTTTGTTTTTAAAACCAGGAGAAAAAAAAAAAGAGTCTACATTTGCAAGGTCATTAACTGCGTCTCAGCGCTCCTCTTTTCACGAGCATACGGTTTTCTGTTCTTGAACCTGGAAAAGAACTCAACCACAGCGTAATGCTTAGTTTTTAAAAATAGCAGCTGAAAAAAAAAAAAAAAAGGCACAGGATGTGTGAGGCTAAAACCCACTGTTTAGGCGCTCTCTCTGTCTGTTAGGTTTCCGCAGCTCCCTCCTGCCCTAGGCCAGCTTTAAATGTTCCCCAACCAGCCGAGAGAAGTCCCCTAAGGTGAGCGGCAGCACCAGGAACAATCTGCTCCAACGTCGTGGGTACAGGGTTAATTGCAGGTTTGCAGCGCGTTTTCCACGGCTTGCTCTGCTCCTTATTTTGAGACTTTGAGTGCGCTGGGCTTGGCTTCTCCCCTCGGTTGTGTGAAAATACCACTTGATCATAGAGTGGAGCTTCTAAAATACTGAACTTACTCAGGAACTCTGTTAAAAAAAAAAATTCTGAAAATTTTATCTTCAGCCAGCCGAGTGCCTCTTTTTTTTTTTGTTTGTTTGTTTGTTTTGAGATGTGATCTGCCACACAACAGGATTTATTAATTTAACTTCCTGCCCGGCAAAGCTACTTGGCCTTAATGCCACATGTACATCCTTTCTCCTACTTCTTACCCCTTGTCCATCTCTCTGCCCAGAATCTTCCTTTGAATCAGCATCTTTGTACAACTGCGCGCAACCACCCACCGATCTGGGCTGGTGGGAATGGCTCAGCAAGTAAGAGCTTTTCCCAGCGAGCCTGACCTGAGTTCAATCCCCAGGACCACATGGTGGAAAGAGAGAATCAACTCCTATAAACTGTCCTCTGGCTCCACACCCATGTACGTGAGCGCACGTGCACGTGTACACACACACACACACACACACACACACACACACACACACACACACACACTTTTTTAAGGGGACTTCTCTCGTCCCTATTGTTACGCATCTGACTTTTATAAAACACACAAAAGGCAGAGGCAGAAGGATTGACACAAGCTCATGACCAGCCTCTTCAACGCAGCAAGTTCCAGGCCAGCCAGGACTACACAGGGAGGCCCATACAAAAACAAAACAAAACAAAACAAAACAAAACAAAACAAAACAAAACAAAACGCTCCTTGTCTGCAGTATGCACCTTTGTTTATTTTGCACCCTCCCCTGTTCTTCATGTAGCTAACTCTAGCACCACAGGAAGATGGTCACAGTCTTTTTGGGTAATGGCTACAACCCGTGCTAAAATTATACACATATCAAACTTATCAGCATTGGGATTCAGGACTTCCTGCGTGCTAGACAAGCACTCTATCCACTGAGTGACATCCCCAGCCAGGGCATCAAAATAGAGAACTTTTTTTTAAAAGGTACTAGGAAAACCTAGCAGTCACAGCAGCATGCTCCATCAACAGTTCGGCCCACAGTGGCCCTGAAAGGGTCACAGTGGCCCTGACAGTCATGCAGAGTCACTGTGGGGTACCGCCTCCCATTTTATATCGGATGTGGCTTTAACTGAGACTAAACCACATTGGGAAATTTCCTGAAGGTAAGTTGCTTCATGAACAACATTTTTTTTTTTTCTTCATTTATGGTGAGTAGAGGGTGGCTTCTATGCAATTTTATTATTTTTTTTCCAGGGACTGTCTTAACTGTGTTTGCTCCTTTAATCTTTTTTTTTTGTAAGATTTATTTTTACTTTTTAATCATGTTATGTATGTATGGCTATGTGTCAGAGGCATTGGATCTCCCTGGAGCTAGGATTACAGGTGGTTGTGAGACATCTGATGTGGGTGCTGGGAATTGAACTCAGGTCCTCTAGAGGAGCAGTAGATGCTAAATCACTGAGCCATCCCAGCCCTCTACTTATTTATTTTTTTTTTTTTTAAGATAGGCCTCATAAAATGAAGTCTAGGCTGGCCTAGAACTTGCTAGGTACACCACTCTACCCAGCTGCAATCTTCCTGTGACTTGAAAGAAAACAGTCCTGAACTGAGCCCTCAGAAGGGGGAAGACGGTGGTGCCGGCGCTGACTGGCTCTTCTTCTTTCGCTGTGTTCCTTGGTAAACTTTGTGACTGTCACTGTGTGACTCACACTGGACTCAGACTCACAGCAATCCTCCTGGTGTAGCTGCCTAAGGGGCAAGCTTTCAGGCCTGGGCTACCACGCCAGCTTCTGATTACCCTTTTCCTCTGTGTGGCCTCTCAGAGCAAAGGCAGCTGAACACGAGATTTCTGATTTAGGCCACGTGCTTTCTTTAAGATGAAATTAACAGGCTTTTTATGCAGCATGATCATTCAAGCCATGACTATCACAAGGAGAAACTTGTGTGTTTTGTACATTGAATAGGCATGAATTTCCTCTGACCTTCACAAAGTCCATCCTGACTGCGCGTTTATTTTATCTGCCTGAAACATCCTTTAAGGGTGTTTTTTTTTCTTTTTTTAACTTAAAGGAGTTTTCGTATCAACATTTTTATACTGGCTCCTTGGAACTTTAATAAATGAAACCTTCTCCCCCACCTCCTTTCTTAAAACAAGCCAGAGGGAAGCAAGATGAGCGATTACGTTGAAGCAGGTTCTTCGGCTGTTTGCTGAGTCACAGTGCAGGTGGTTTCTCACTTGGCTGTGAGTCTTCATCAGTATTCAATGATTCAAAGTACAAGAAAGCTCATCATTACAGATTCAAGGTAAAAATCCACGCAGGTTTCTCCGGTGGCGGGGACTCGTTTGCACTCTCTATATTCTTTCGCAGTTGGGAGAGACTGGGCGAGGCACATGCATATTTAGAAACGAAACAATGTCCCTGTGTCTGCGTGCACTATAGGAAGCAATCCATAAGACAGAGGGCAGGAAAATAGTCTGTTTATTTGTTTGTTTTTTTTTGTTTCTTGAGACTGACTCACACTGTAGTACAGGCTAGCCTGGAACCCATGGCAATCCTCCTGCCGAGGCCTCCTGAGTGCTGGGATGATAGGCTACAGGCCCACTACAGAACCACTGCCCTCAGGTCAAACATTGTTGTCTGAGGAGTGTCCTTTGTTCCCTGGCACGGATGCCACCGCACAGATCACTTCTTAGACTGCCATTCCACCTGGAGCCACTTCAGTGATAAATCTCCAGTTTGCCTTGCAGATGTCACTTCGTTAAAGAGAGAATATAGTCCACGTTCTCTCTCATATGCAGAACATAGAATTAAATCTGTTTGTATAAATATATATAAATATACCTATCTGCATATACATAGATGTGTGGTTTTATACACACACACACATACATACATACATACATACATACATACATGCATGGATATGAGAGTCATGAAGCTAGAAAAGGGATGATGATCAGAGGAGGAGGTATAAAGGGAGGGAGGAGCAGGGAAAGAAGGTGATGGAATTACTGGACACAGAGGCAGAGAATCAGCTCCTAGGTAAAAGGGGACCAGCAAGAGGGCACAGAAGGGCATCGGGGAAGGGGATGACTACGAACAAAGTAAATATGAAAAAGCCATTACGAAACCCATTACTTTGATAACTTAAAAAATTAGTTTAGGGCCAGCCAAAAGGCTCAGCAGGATCTTACTGCTAAGACCGGAGATCTGAGTTTTGATGGAAAGAGAGGACGAACTCCCCACAAGCTGCCCTCTGACTTCCCCGTATGTGCTATGGGGCACACATGCCCATGTGTACACACACACACACACACACACACACACACACACACACACACACAGAGAGAGAGAGAGAGAGAGAGAGAGAGAGAGAGGGAAAAAATGTAGTGAAAACGCTTAATTTAGTTTTTAAAATGTTTAAAAATAGGCTGTGGGGCTGGAATGTATTTTGGCAGAGTGAGTACTTGCCTCACGTGCACAAAGCCCTAAACAGCACCTCATAAAACTGGATATGGTGCTGCATGCCAGTAATCCTAACACTTGGGAGATGGAGCCTGGAGGATTAGAAATTTAAAGCCACATTCAGCTATCTGAGGTACTATCTAATAGAATAATTTTAATAGGAAAGAAAAACATGCAAGAAACATCAAAAGGCAAGGGACCCTGCAATTACTGAAGGCAAAGATATTAAAACACGAGCAGAACATTTTAAAGTTTACTAGTAAAAAAAAAATGACAGCTAACCTGAAAGAGGGCACAGAGCAGACGGATGTAATCCAAGATGGTGCTGGCTAGTTTTGTGTCACCGTGACACAGACTGAAGTCATTTTGAAAGAGGAACCTCAATGGAAAGAATGAGCCCACCAGACCGCCCTGTGGGCAAGCCTGGGGTACACTTTCTTGATTGACAATTTCGATGAGGGACTCAGCTCACCATGAGCACTGCGGCCACTGGGCAGGTGGGCCTGGGTGCCGTAAGAAAGCAGGCTAAGCAAGCCATGAGGAGCAAGCTAACAGACAGCATTCTTTCATGGTTTCTGCTTCAGTTCCTGCCTTGAGCCCTTGCCCTGACTCTCCTCAGTGACAGACTGGGAACGGTAAGATGAAATAAATCTTTTCCTCCCCAAGTTGCTTTTAATCGTCATGTTTATCACAGCAAACTGAGAACTAGGATGGAAATTGGTGTCAGAGAGTATGCTGTGCTGTGACAGACCTGACCAGGATGGTTTCGGGGGAGGACTGTGGAAGCTGAGGAGGAAAAATTTGGAAATGTTGCCAAAGAAGAGCTTAAAACTTAATGAATCAAATGTCACGCGGGAAAGCATGATCAACAGAATCCACCTAATTGAAAGAAAGAGGGGCAGAGGTGGAGGGCACGGGAGATGAAGTGCCACATTCAAACATCAATAAAAGGAAAAACAGACAGACAGACAGACAGACAAAACAAATGAGTATGGCCATGACATCATGTAACTCTGGATACAACAGGAGACGAAACTCAAGAATGCATGCAATTAAGGAAGGAGCAGATATGAAAACTAAAAGCAGGGAACCTAGTCAGTAAAATTATAGCAAAAAAAAAAAAAAAACAACAAACAAACAAAACAATTTCAAGTGCAGAAGAAGAAACAAACAAACACCAGAAGCATTGAGAACCCCAGATCCGCCTGGCCAGAGGACCCCCAGGACACACTGTAGTCAAGTAGTCAGAATGCAAAGCAGAGAAATGGGCCCCCGAGACGGCTCACAGGGGAAGCAGAACTGCTCGTCTGACAACCCGAGTTCCACCCCAGAAACCACATAAAGGTGGAGGAGACAACCCACTCCACAACACTGTCTTCCAACCTCTACACACATCCTGTGGCACGGATGCCCTCCCTCCCCACAAGGTAACTAAATGAAGATAAATTTCTAAAAACAAAACAAAACAGCAAAAAAAAAAAAAAAAATCTATTGAAAGTTGTAAAGGAAAAACCTACAGGAAAGGAAAGTGAACTCACCTACAAAGGACACACATCAGAATAAATATCAGGTCTCTCATCTGAAATGCTAAGATCCAGGAAAGCATGGCATGATATATTCAAAGCCCTGAAAGGGAACAACTGCCTACCAAAATCCCTATATTCCCAGAACATTATCTTTTTTAAAAAGATGAGGAAATGAGGTTATTTATTTTTATTTTTAAGTGGTGTGTGGGTATATGCACGGGCAAGACAAAGCACACACATGGAAGTCAGAGGACTTGTTGTCCAGTGTTGTTCTCTCCCTTCACAATGGATTCTGAGCATCAGACTCAGGTCAGCCAGGGGCTAGCGAGATGACTCCCTGGGGAACAGGTAGGTACCTGTGACCAAGTCTGACAACCTAAGTTTAATCCCCAGGACATATGTGGTGGATGAGAGGACTGACTCCGGCAACCTGTTTCTGATCTCCAAATGTGTGCCATGACACCTTTCCTGGAACTCACTCTGTAGATCAGGCTGGCCTCGAACTCACAGAGATCCACCTGCCCCTGCCTCCTGAGTGCTGGAATTAAAGGCATGTGCCACCACTGCCCAGCATGAATGGTTTTAAAAGAGAACAATCCAAACTCAAAAGCAGTATACAACAATAAATAACAAACATATATAAAGGCCAAAAATTTAATGAAATTGAGACTGAAGGGATAATATATAGAACAACTTATCAAATGAAGGAGTTAGTTTTAGAAAAATGAAAGAGCTTGGTAAGCTCCTAGGCAAGCCAGGAGAGAGAACACTCAAGCCAATGAGAGTAGATTTGAAAAGAGGAGCTTGCCAAAGATGCCAGTGAAATCCAGAGAACCATTAAGGAATACTTTGAAAACTGACACTCCTCAAATCTGGAAAATCTAGAAGGGAATAAATGCCAAACACAGATGTGGTATCTTGAATAAGAATGGCCCTCATAGGCTCATATATTTGAATGCTGGGTCATCAGAGAGTGGCACTACTTGAGAGGGATTAAGAGGCGTGGCCTTGTTGGAAAAAGTGTGTCACTGGGTGTGGCCTGTTCTCTCTCTTCCTGTTGCCTGCAAGATCCAGATGTAGAACTCTCAGTTGTGTCTTCAGCACTGTGTCTGCCTGAGTGCCACCTTGCTTCCTCCCATGATGACAATGGACTAAACCTCTGAAACTGTAAGCGAGCCTCCATTAAATACTTCCTTTTTTATAAGAGTCGCAGAGGTCATGGTATCTCTTTGCAGCAATAGAACACTGACTAAGACAACAGATAACCAAAACAAAATCAAGAAGATATAAACAGTTTAAACATATCCACCACAATCAACAGGATTGAAGCAGTACTTAAAAAAAAAATAGTCTCTGAGCAAAGAAAGGCCCTGGAGTCCCTGCTGAATTGCACCAAGTCTTTAAAAAATAACTAAGCCAAACAGCCCTTTAACTGTTCCATAAAACAATAAGAGAAGAATACCACCAAACTCTTTCTTTGAAGTTAGTCTTACCTTCATACTAAAACTTAATAATGACAAAACAAAACAAGAAAACTATACACCAGGTTCCATGAGAACAGAGATGCATGGACAAGTTCTCAATAAACTTCTTACAAGCTGAATTCGAGAATGCAGATAGAACCCATGCAAAGCTGGGTACAGCAGTGCATGCCGACGATCTCAGTGTTCCTAAGGGAAGGTAGAAGGCGGAGACAGGAGAACCCTGGAAGCTCAGGGGCCAGCTAGCCTGTTGTAAGCAGGACAGCTGCAAACAACACATAGACCCTGCCTCAAACAAGGTGGAAAGCAAGAACTCCACATGCAAATGCACACATGCATGCATGCACACACGCATGCACGCACACAAAGAAAGTACCTAAGAATAAACTTAACTAGAAGCTGAAAGACCTCTACAATATAAACTCTATGACACTAAAGAAAGTAATGGAAGAAGACCCTGGAAGTGGAAAGACTTCCCATGCTCATGGATAGGCAGAACTAATACTGTGAGGATGGCTGCATTACTGAAAGCCATCTACAGAGTCAGCAAATGCCCAGCAAAACCCTAAAGTTCATATGCAAGCACAAAAGGTCATAAGTAGTTCAAGCAAGCCTGAGCAGAAAGAACAATGCTGGTGGCGTTACAATACTTCATTTCATCACACATAACAGAGCAGCAGTAATAAAAGCAGCATGCTGCTGTCACAAGAATCAACATGCAGACTAATGGAATACAACAGAGGTCCCAGACACAGACCTATAATTTTAGCCATCTCATTTTTCACAAAAGCTGTGAAGTATACACTGATGAAAAGGCCACCTCTATAACAAATGGTCCTGGGAGAACTGGATTTCTGTATATACAATAAAGCTTGATCTTCATCGTTAGCCCTGCACAAAAATAGCCACCACAATACAGATCAAAGGCTTTAATATATAAAGCTTTGAATCTGCCACAGGAAAATAACAGATAAAACACATTAAATATAGACAAGGACTTTCAGAAAGAACTCCAATAGCACAGGAAATGATTCTAAGAACTGGCATCTAGTCATCTAGTGGCTGGGAATATGAGAGACAGTTTAGACCCAGACATCTATGCTGATCTAGGAAATGGTCCCAGAGTTAAATAGAAACAGCCTCCAGAGTGTCCGTGCATAGCTTATATCACCACCCAGTAGCTATAAAAACTAAGAATGGAATAAAGCTCTTACTGTTGTTTCTTTTCAATTGAAAATAGATTTCTTTTATCCAGTCTATTCTGATTACAGTTTCCCCTCCCTCAACTCCTCCCAGATCCTCCCCACTTCTCTTCCTATTTTTAATCCCAAGAATTACACTGCTTTATGTGTGTGTTTCTTACCTGTATCATTAAGTTTTCTATTGCTGTGATAAAATACCATGAGCAAGGTGATTTTTTTTTTGGGGGGGGAGGGTGTTTCAAGATAAGGTTTCTCTATATAGTTTTGGTGCCTGTCCTGGATCTCGCTCTGTAGACCAGGCTGGCCTCAAACTCACAGAGATCCACCTAGCTCTGCCTCCCAAGTGCTGGGATTAAAGGTGCGTGCCGCCGCCGCCGCCGCCGCTGCCACCGCCGCCGCCACCGCCACCACCACCCAGCGAACAAGGTGATTAATAGAAGAAAGCATTTATTTGGGCTTATAGCTCCCAAACGTTCGAGTCCGTGATGGCAGGGTGAAGAAGGCACAGCTGCAGGGCCAGGAAGCCGAGGGCTCACATCTTCAACCACCCGCATAGGAAAAGAGGGAACCAGAAATGGTTCTTGAAATTCTTTAAATCTAAATTCCCCAGTTGCAGACTTCCTCCAGCAAGGGCCACACCTCCTAAACCTCCCCAAATGGTGGGATCAAGTATACAAATGCCCTGGATTGTTGGGGGCATCTCATCTGAACCGCCACATTAACCAGTAACTATGACTAGATGCAACAAGTCGTGTGGGTCCCGTGCCGGAAAGATCTCTTACTTTCTGCCCATGTACACCTGCCACTGTCTACAGCTCTGCAGGAAACCAAAGTAGTTCAGTTATTCCTTTGAGTTTTGAAAATGTTTGTTGACTGATAATGTCAAAGTAATTTTCCTGTGATTGAAAAAGAGAAGAAGGAAGGAAGGAAGGGAGGAGGAAGGAAGGAAGGAAGGAAGGAAGGAAGGAAGGAAGGAAGGAAGAAGGGAGGAGGAAGGAAGGAAGGAAGGAAGGAAGGAAGGAAGGAAGGAAGGGAGAAAGGAAGAAAGAAAGGAAGGAAGAAAGGAAGAAAGGAAGGAAGGAAGGAAGGAAGGAAGAAAGGAAGGAAGGAAGGAAGGAAGGAAGGAAGGAAGAAAGAAAGAAAGAAAGAAAGAAAGAAAGAAAGAAAGAAAGAAAGAAAGAAGAAAGCCCCTAAAAATGCATGACCTTTGTATTTCCTTACAGCATGACATGTTTTGGACTAGGCAGCAAAAGACGTATGAGAGGCCCGAGTTGTTTTCCAGCATTTTGATTCTATTAGCTGGAACACTGTTTGAACACAAAACAAAGTCCTCTGGCTATTAAGTCTGAGAACACAAGACTTCAAGTTCACAGTTTCCAGAAATTTCTGCTTCCCAAGCCAGCCATTATTTTTTCTGTTGTTGTTATTTTTAAACTTCTGCTTAGAACATTTTTCTATTTTGATTTAGATTTAAATTACATATGTGCTTTGTGTGCCACATTCATTGGAATACACAAAATATGAGAGACACACAAAGTACATATAAATATAGAGAGCTGTATGTAGCCCATCACACCGTGGTTACACTATGCTAAGTCACTCTCAAAATGGCTCTAGACATTAATTTTAAGTTATTTAGCAGTTAGATCATTGAAAACATTGCCAGGAAGCAACCTCTATCACTTAGAGTCTTCTTATAAAAGTGCCACCTGGGAAGTGGGAGAGCCTTTAAGAGAAGGGGGCTAGTGGGAAGGTGTAGGTCACAGGGGATAAGCCCTTGACGGAATTATGGGAACTCGATTTCATCCTATCACTCTTAGCTTCCCAGGAGTTTTCTCGACCACATGCTCCTGCTGTGATATGCTGCCTGGACCCAGGCCCAGAAGCAACAGAGCCAACTGTGGACTGAAATGTCCAATATCATCTTTTCTTTTCTCCGAGCTGGTTATCTCAGGTATTTTGTTGCAGTATATTGGAAACCTAACACAACATGCAGCCCAATGGTTCCTGCTAGCCTTGTTTCCTGTAAGTACTCGGCAGACACCTTCCGCCTGCTCAGGCTACCCACCTCTTCCTGGCTCAGTCCTTTCTCCTGATCCTGGTGTTATGCTTCATTCAACTCAGGCTGTTGTTTTCATCTTCCTTTGCCCTTATCCAAACCCTTTTCCAGAATTTCAACTAAACTCTTTTTGAAGAAACCTTACCAAGGCTATGGTCATGTATTCTAGAGTTTGATGTCATACTACTAACAGCTGGTTTGTACAGGGTCTTGGTCAGGGTGTCTATCGATGTGAAGAGACACCATGATCACAGCAATCCTTATAATGGAAAATATTTAACTGGGGCTGGCTTACAGTTCAGAGGTTTAGTCCTCTGTCATCATGGTGGGAAGCATGGTGACATACAGGCACACATCTTGACCTGCAGGCAGCAGAAGACGACTGTGTGCCATACTAGGCCCAGCTTGAACATATATGTAAGACCTCAAAGCCTGCCTCTACAGTGACAAACTTCCTCCAGAAAAGCCACATCTACTCCAACAAGGCTACCCTTCCTAACAGTGCCACTCTCTATGGGCCAAGCATTCAAACACATGAGTCTATGGGGGCCATTCCTATTCAAACCACCACATATAATCAGTCCTCCACATCCTGCTGCGGTCCAGCCGCAGCCTGGGTTCGGGTCCTGAGGCGGGGAAGAGGCATCGGAATTCCGAGAAAAACATTCACATTCATACGTCTTTAAATATTCTGCAGCAGGAGACACTTGAAAGGGCCCTACTTGGCGAAGAATCTCAGATCCATCACTAGCATCATGTTGCCTCTGGGTCCGAGATCAGCCAACCAGTTTGCACGTAATCCATGTTGGCCGCTGGGTTTGGAGTGTTACGGCATCTGGGTCACGGCTAGCGCTATAGTACCTCGTAGTACAGTGTCTCTCTCAAAGCTTCCACTACCGGGTCATCTCCAACACTAGAGTCCCTTGGGGGCAGCTGGGACACTTGCTATTAGCAGAGCCTGGGTCCCATGCTAGGTGGGCAAGCCAAACTCACGTTTGAGTCAGCCGAAGGGTAGTTAGACTGACCTATTTGGGGGCGTCCCGGCCTCTGGCCCTGGAGGGCTCCAGTCTGTCTCTCAAACCCACTAAGGTAGCACAGGCCTCGATCTCCCAGTCGCTCTGAGCCGCACAGCAGGCTAACCAGCCCGGGCTTTCTGGGTTGCTGATCTCTGTTACCAGACCGTCACTATGGGCAACTGTCCTGCCTTAGTTTCCCCGAGTGTGCGCTGAGGTTTTTATGATTTAGTTCTTATTAAATTTCTATACTACGAAATATGCCAGTTCCTGTGCCCTAAGTTTTATACTTATACGTAAATACCTTCTTTTCTGAGACCAACATACCCAGACTCACAGCTAGAGAAATGAATAAGTAAAAATGTTCCGAGTGCTGGGATTAGAGAAGGATAAGAGGATGGCCGTTTTGAATTTCCAATTTAGCGTCTGGGACCTGGTATAGCACCACAGACATGGTCAGCAAGGCTTCCTTTGTTTTCCATACTAACAAACAAGTTTTCCCCATCCTCCAACGATAATCTGCGGCAAAAACAAATTTGTCAGATCTGTTTTCTGCCAGCTTTTACATCAAAACATCTTAAAACCAAAACAACACTTACCATTTTGTTTGCTTGGCCAAATATCGAGTCAGGTACATCCTGTCTTCACAAAACTGAAAGGTGATTGATACAGGCACACATTTCTAAAACAACAATCTTATTCAAAACGTATTTACAGAAATGGGAGTGATCTGCCCCCCATCCTGTCAGCACTGAATTAGAACAGCTTCTGGGGTCCAAAGTGACAGCAGGCATCCCTAGACAAGAAACCTGAGAAGCATCTTAGGGGATGAATTTTAGGGGAAAATATTTGAGAAAAAAATGGGGTTTCCAGGAATGATCGCATCTGTCCCATTCGTGATTGACAAAATGACACTAATACCACCAAGAGAATCGTCAATATTATGAGAGACAGGAGAGCATGCAGGCCCAGTGGTCCCAGCAGTATTCTGCACTGTCCCAAAGTCCTCTGGTCCTTGCCCAGTGAGACTGTCCCCATGGGCTTTTGCCTCATCTGGAGACAAGCACTCACATACTGGACCAAAACTAGACGGCACAGCTCCCAACAATATCCCTATCTGTAAAGTCAATCAATGGCATGTTGAAAGTATGTATTTCTTTAATGCTGCATCTCTACTGATCCTGTACATGCCTTTTCTTCTTGTGCTAGTCATTAACAAGATGGCACCATCCATATTTATAGTCCACTGACATCCATGGACATGAAAAGGTTATATGTAAATACCGTATCAGTGTATCTATAGGATTTGAACATCTAAGGACTTATATATCCAGCAGGAGGTTGGGTCCAAAATCACTCTACTGTGCATACAAAGATAACCAACCAGTGAAAATATGAAGTATGCTGATGTTTAAAAAAGACACAGGAAGCCCTGGGTCTCTTGGACCACCACCTTTTTTTGTGATATTCCACTTTTCTGACTTTGTTGCTATTGTTGTTTTTTGAGACAGAGTCTCCTAAGGCTTCAAACTTGCTTGGTAGCAGAGGCTGGCTTTCAACTCCTGATCTTCCTGCCTCTACATCCCAAGGGCTGGGAACCATGCATGACCATACCTGGTCTTATCTCCTTATTCTTTTGGTTTTATTTATTTGTTTTGTCTTTTTTTTTTTTTAAATCTCCACTTTGTTTTTCTCCTTTTCTTCTCATGGCAAAGAAATATATTCTAAACATGGACATGAGATGATAACTAAAGTACTCAACATGGAAGAGATCTAGTCTTTTCAAAATTAAACAAAACACAATAAAAAAAAAACACTCCCAAATTCCATAACCATTTGAATTCAAAGCAATCTTCATTTATTATTTGGACAATTCTATAAAAGGTTTGGGATTATTTTAGTTTTTTCTTTCCCTGTTGCTATGGTAAAATACTCTGACCAAGACAACTCATGGGAGAAGGGTTTACTTTGGCTCACAGTTCCAGGTGGCAGTCCATTGTGTTGGGGCAGCCACAGTGTCTGGAGCTGGAGGCAGCTGTGCTGCAGCTGGAGTCAAGAGGAGGGAGGAGACAGGGATCTGTGCTTGGTATGTAAAATGAATAGAAAATTTCTTTTCTTTCTCTCCCCCCTCCCCCAGACAGGGTTTCTCTGTGTAGTTTTGGTGCCTTTCTTGGATCTTGCTCTGTAGACCAGGCTGGTCTCAAACTCACAGAGATCGCCTGCCTCTGCCTCCTGAGTGCTGGTGTTGAAGGTGTGTGCCACCACCGCCTGGCAGAAAATTCCTTAATAATAAAAAGAAAAAAAGGAAAGAAAATGAGTGCTCAGGTGGCTTCCTCCATTTTATACAGTCTAGCATCCCCTGCCCAGGAATGGTATGACCCACAGTTAAGGTGAGTCTTCCCACATCCATTAAAGTAATTAGAATTATCTCCCACATGCATGCCAAGAGGCCCATCTTCCAGGTAAGTCTAAATTCTGGCATGTCAACAACACCAACCATCACATAGCTATATTGCAGGCCAAGATTCTGAAGGAAGCCCTTAGAAGCTGCTTAAGCTTTAAAAAAGTGGTTCTTCACTTGGGCCCATAAGATAACTAAAGACATCCCAGTTGGTAGACTGCCTGCCTAGTGCATTAGTCAGGTTCTCTATAGTAACAGAACTAACATAGAGACTGAATCTCTATATATATAAAAATAGAATTTATTAGAACCATTTATAGGCTATGGTCCAGCTAAATCAACAATGGCCGATTAAGAACAGAAGGTCCAAGAATTCATTCATTGTTCCATCTATGAGACTGGATGTTTCAGCTGGTCTTCAGTGTAACCTGGAATTCTGAAGAAGTATGCTCTAATGTCAGTGAAGGAATAGATTTTCTAGTGAGGCAAGAGCAAGCAGGCAAAGAGCAAACATTTCATTCTTCCATGTCCTTATATAGGCTTCCAGAAGAAGGTGCAGCCCAGATTAGAAGTGGGTCTTCCTACCTCAAAAGGTCGGGTGATTCAAATGTTTTAATTAAAAAAAAAAAAAAAAAAACTCTCACAGGTGTGCCCAGTCACTTTTAGGTTTTAGTTAATTTCACATGTAGTCAAGTTGACCACCAAAAATAGTCATCACACCTAGCATACACTCAAGCCTGGATTTGAGCCCCATCACTGCATACAGCTGGTACAGTGGTGCACACCTACAATCCCAGAGATAGAGGAAAGAAGAACAGGAAGTTCAAATTCATCCTTGGCTAAATAGCAAGTTTAAAGCTAGTCTGCGCTACATTAGACCATAAAGAAGGGAAAAGGGGAGGGTGAAAATGAAAGCCCGCCATTCCTGACGTCGGTTTGGTGTCTGTTGTTTCTTTTACTTTGGTTCACATTCCTACTTAACTCTGCCTACCTAACCTAGCTCAGCCTCTTTTAAAATTTAAGATACAGAGATAAGTCACTCTCCTAAGCCTACCTTCATTTCCAGGAAGAGCGATACCTTACAGACCCTGGCCTTACAGACAGACATGGCCCCCAAAGATGAGAGCAATTACCCACGAGGGAGAGGCTGCACACTAAAGTAGAATTAAGGGTCTCCCAAGCACCACCTTCTTTCCTCTCAAGCACTCCTCTGGACCATCTTGCAGAGCTGGAGCTGAGGCAATAACGCATATGACCACAGCTTGGTCAGCCCTGCTTAGTTATGTGCACCTCATATTCCCTGGACCTAATTCCTCCTCTATTTAAACCTACAGTTCATGTCAGTACCCTAAAGAATAGGTGGAGATCACTTGACATCTTTATCTGTTCTTCTCTGCAAGGAGGTCACACTGATAAGCTTTCTTCTTTCTGCTTGTTATGATTCCTCACTGATCTCTTCAGTTGGTTTATTGGGACAGGCTAGCCTTGCCTTTGGGGGCTTCCAAAACCTTATCTTTTGGGGGGGGGTTGTTTTTGTTTTTTGAGACAGGGTTTCTCTGTGTAGCCCTGGCTGTCCTGGAACTCACAGAGATCTGCTTGCTTCTGCCTGCTGAGTGCTGGGATTAAAGGCGAGGGAGTGCCACCACCCCTGGTTAAAACTCTCTCTTTTGCTGCCCAAATTCCAGTAACAATCTTAAGGAGGAAAATCATTTAGTTTATTGTAGAAAATAATGGGTTTTTTTACTCATTCAATTTTTTAAGAGTGTGTGTGTGTGTGTGTGTGTGTGTGTGTTGGGGGGGAGTATTTACACATGAGTACAGGTGCCAGAAGAGGGTGTCAGATTCTGTGGAGCTGGAGTTACAGGTGGTTGGGAGCCACCTGATGTGAGTGCTGGGAACTGAACTCAGGTCCTCTGCAAGAGCGACAAGTGCCCTTAACTGTTGAGCCATCCCTTCACCCCCCACAATGAAGTATTTTTAAGTTTAAATAACAGCTATAAGCTGTGTATGATGCTACCATGAGGTGAAGGCAGGTGAATCAGGAAGGAGTTCGAGGCCAGGCTGCGCTACATAGTAAGACTGTCACAAAAAAGAAGACCAAAGGTATATGCCAGGCATGATGGCGCATGTCTTTAATCCTAGCACTCAAGAGGCAGAAGCAGGTAAATGTCTGTGAGTTTGAGGCCAGGCTGGTCTACATAGAGAGTTCCAGGACAGCCAGCTGCATAGAGAGACCCTCTCTTAAAAGAAAAACAAAAAATAAAACAAAACCAAAACAAAGAAACAGACAAAACCAAGATATACTAAGTGAGCATAGTGGTTCATGCCTGTAATTCCAATACTTGGAGGCTGAGGCAGGAAAACTACTGTTGGTTTGAGGTCAGCCCGGGCTGTAGATGGAGCTTCAGGATGGCCAAAAGTGCAAAGTGGGACCCTGTTTCAAAAGACTAAACAACAATAAACACAAAACAACCAAACAATGACAACAAAAACTGCTATCACAGAAATTTTAAAAAGCATTCAAGGAGTAGATAATAGAACTTTAGGAGGTAAGAAATTTATAAGCAGAAAAGGACAGCCAGTGTTGCAGAGACAAGAGCAGTGTTGGCGTCTCTGTAGAGGCAATTTGAAGAGTTCTTGTAACCTAGAAGAGGCACTTCCTTTTGAAAGCTGAGACAAAGCCATAAGCTGCCTAGCTAAAGCCACACTTGGGCCAGGAGGGCAGGTGCCAAGAACACATTTCAAAAGGGCATATTCAGTGATGTTGTTTCACCAAGGGTACTATGTTTGCAAAAGATGCTCTCTAATCGTCCTGCTCAACTTCAAAGCTGCTCAGAGGAGGGAGGTGCTGTCTTGAGAAAGAACAGAGGGAAAGGGAATGGAAAGAACTTCTAAAAGCAACAGCGAAAACGAAACAGCCCAAGCTTATTGCACAAATCTAAGTGAATTACGATTCTAGAATTTAGTTGCCCCACATTAGCCTCCCTCCCAGTTAACCAGAAAAAGCGAGTGGGGATCCCGGTGAAATGTGAAGTGAGTATCACTTTAAAAGCAGATTCACATGAAAAAGGAAACCAAAGTCCTTCTGAGACTGGCCCTTTCCACGGGGTAGTTAATGGCAACTTCGGTGGATGTTTTCAGCTTTCTGTTGAGTCATTTACTTCCCCCCCCCTCCACCCCTTAGTTTACAGGGTCAACAAGCCAACTTTCTTCATCACGGGACTGGGTTTGCTATGGTTGGTCTCAAGCCAGCTTCTTTATTATCTGTGTTGTTATGCACCACACAGCTCTGTAGACACACCAGATCAAACCAGAGAAGCAAAACCCAGAGATTATTCCCAGACTGTCGGCCAACTGATTTTTACCCTGTTGCTCACTGCGACCACACAAAATAATAAGGCCTTTTATTCACAAGCCCTTTAAAATAAAAGTCCCGGGCAGAGGAGCTTTTCTGGTTCTGTCAACCACACTGACTCTTCCTTTGCCTCAGTTTCCTAAGCAATGTAATAAATGGTCTTGTTCAGAAAGAACTTTCTTTCTTCTCTAAGTCTATCTACTGTCGAATGCTTTGGAGACTTTTCTATGGCTTCATCCTAACATAGAAAGAACTAGGAATGTGTGTTAGTTTCATTTCTGTTGATAAATACTCTGACCAAAAGCAACTTAGGGGAGGTAGGGTTTACTTGGTTTACAATTCCAGGTGACCATTCATCAGGTCAAGGCAGAAGTTCAAAGCTTCTAGTCACATGACATTCACAGTCAAGAGCAGAGAGAAAGAAATGCATGCGTGTGTCCGGCTTGTTTCTGCTCAGCTAGCCTTCTTCAATTCCTGTACATTTCAGAAAACTGCCTAGGGAATGGTGCCACCCACAATAGGCTGGGTCCTTTTGAATCAATTAGTAAGACAATCCCCTACAGTCAAACCTGATCTAGATAATTCCCAGGTGATTCTAGGTTGAGTCAAGTTGTTGATCAAAACTAACCAGAACAGGTTTTAGTAAAAATTTAGAGGGGCAGTGAGATGGCTCAGGGGGTAGAGACACTTGCTGTGACAAGCCTGATGTTCAATCCTAGATCCTACGAGGTAGAAGGAGAGAACTAATTCCTGCAAGTTATCCTCTGACCCCCACGGGTATGCTGTGGCTTATGGATGCCCATCTTCCTATCCGCATACAAATAGTATTTCTTTTTTTAAAAAAATTGTTATATGAAGACCTTGTTTTAGAGTAAGCTCCTGTAAAAGGTACTGAATATCAAAATGGAGCCAATTTACAGGGGAAGTTCCATGTCACCATGGAAATTATTTGACCTTGAGGAATTAGGATTCAAGATAACAACAGCCCAAATTTCTCCAAAGGGCCTCTCCCAACAGGCATGCTAGTGAACTTTTTTTCCCTTTTTCCTGTGTTTCTTTACACAAAAGGGAAAGAAACCCTTTAAAAGACAGAGATTACTCTTATAAGGCAAGATCACACAGCCTAAAGAGATCAGGCCTAGCCACCTTGAGTTAAGACACTCTCATACCTAGCAGGAGCCCCCTACTGTGGTCCTAACAGGTACCTGAGTCCTCCATGCTCTTTGTCAAATGATGCAAAACTTCTCAGCACCCCCCCCCCCCCAAAAAAAAACGTAGAAGAGTCTGTTATTTCCTTTGTTCTTGGGATTTGCTCTGGGGTGTCTGACAGGCCTCCTCGGCACCCCCCTGTCTGCTTCCCTCTCATGGAAGCTCCCCCTTCTCATTCCGTTTTTTCACTCTCATTGAGGAAGTACCTCTCCAAATTTGAAAGGGAAGTCTCCTCCTTGTGAGGCCCTATTTTTTAATAGACTGTACTATTTGATGTCTAATAAAACTCACTTCTGGAGGGAATTGTGTCCTCTCTCGGGACTGACTAACTCAGGTATAGTCTCTATTATTAGTAGTAGTGTTTATTTGACCCCATGTGACCTAGTATTAACCAGTGAGCTCTGATTCTGTTGTTCCGCTTCCTTGTCTCCACCTTGAATGTGACTTTGAAATGACATTCTGATTCTTGCTTCTTGAATGCTTTCTTCAGATTTTTTTTTTCTATTTATAAAACCAACCACCCCCTCACCTCCTCTTTCATAGAATGGAGTTCTACTCAATTCTAGAACTAAACGTAAAGATATGGGGCTGGAGAGACGGCTCAGTGGTTAAAAGCACTTGTTTCTCTTCCAGAAGACCTGTGTTTGGTTCCCAGCACCCACGTGGTGGCTCACAACCATTTGTAACTCCAGTTCCAGAGGATCTGACTCACTTTTCTGACTTCCTCGGGCACAAGCACACAAGTGGTACACATAAATACATGCAGGCAAAACATTCATATGCACAAAATAAATAATCTTTAAAAATAAAAAGAATTAGAGATTAAGATATTTCAAGTAACTTGTAATTTTGTCCTATAGGTTTTACTTCCAGAATTCTTTGGTCTTCGCTTATAATGTCTTGTGAAATCTATGAAATGAGGGAGCTTAGGGGCAGTAGCCAACTTTGTGGTATTCGATTCCATTTTTCATTTCTGTTGTTGCTGTTTTGTTTTGAAACAGGGTCCTACTACACAGACTGGACTGGCCTTGAACTCGATATGTTGACCAGGCTGGCTTCAAACTCACAGAGACCTACCTGCTTCTGCCTACAAAGTGCTAGGACAAAAGGTGTTTGGCACCGTGCCCAGCTGCATTCCAGCTGTCAAAAGCCAGTTGGCACTTTGCACACCACAGGATTGCCCTTCGACCAAGTGACTCCAGTTGAAGGGATTTAAATAAGCTGCTGCGAATCCTGCAAATCAGCTCCTGTGGCATTGGTCGCAGCTGGAACACAGCTCTTTCCCATGCTTATTTCATTTTGACCGGAATCTCAAAATACCAAAGACATTTTAAAATCTAGACTAGGTTATTCTCAAGGGGAATTTCTCGGGGATTTGGGGTCCAGAATTCTATGGGGATTTTAAAACATAGTTCCCCTCCTTGAACAGAGCCAAGTACTTAAGAACCCCAGGCTCAGCTGCTTTCGTCAAGGTTTACCTAGGCCAGAAATGACCCAGCAGGAACCTTCTGGCCAACAGGCACAACTCTTGGTGAACAAGAATGATGGTGTTCAGAAGGGTACAGGACCAACCATTTGACCAAAGGAACATCTGCTGACATAGTTGAAGACCCAGCAGGAGTATGGACCGGTGTGTCTTCTGTCAGTCATAAGTCTTCAATGGAGCCTTTCTAATTTTAAAGAAAAATAAGGACTTATCCTAAGTACATTGTCACAAATCACAGATTGGCCTGGTGCACATTTTTTTTTTTTTTTTTACAAGTGAGCATGGTTGCTATATTTTGTTTTACCGGTGTGGGATTTCAGGAATACAAATCGCCAAAGAAGGTCCCTTGCCATTAGATTGGGACTAGGCAGGCAGGACTTGGTCCAGGCTGGCACTGACCTCTGGAGGGAGGAAGAAAAGACCAGCCTGGTGAGTCAGGCAACGCCTTAGGGTGAGGTCTGTGGGAGATAAGTCAGATCACCATCAGGACACAGTGCTTCAAATACTCCTATGCTCTACTGAGACGCTTGCTAAGAAATGACTAAACGGAGTTTTTATTTTATTAATTTATTTTCTCACACAAAAATTCCACAGCCTTTGGACCTCACAACTGAAGAGACTCGGGGCGGGGGGTGGGGGAGCTATCAGAGGTTAACTTATCCTATGCAGCCAAGCAGCCGCGTTCACCCCATTTTCTTATCAACCAGCCACACTGGGCCCCGCCGGAGGTCAACTAGTTGGAAGTGAATTCAGAACCGGAAAATCCAGGCAGCCCAGAGCGGCAACAAGTCCCAGCTCAACCAGGCGCGCCCTCCACAAAACCTGGCCGGATTCCCGGGGAGCGTGGGGGCCCAGGGAGGGTCTGGCGTGGGCCCAGGGAGGGTCTGGCGTGGGTCCAGGCCCCGCCCCGCGCAAGGCCCCGCCCCCCCGCGGGCCCCGCCCCTCCGGGCCCCTCCCCGCGCCCGTGCCCCAGCTGCGAGGCCGGGAACCGAGCTGCTCGGATCCGCTGCTGCTGCCGCGCCGTCCGCTCCTCCGCTGCAGAGTCGCGCCCGGAGCTCGGCCGACTAGGCTGCACCCGCAGCCGGGATCCCGCCGCTCGCGACCCCAGCCTTCGCCGCCGCCGCCCGCAGGGCGCCCCAGGCCGCACCATGGTGAAGGTGACGTTCAACTCGGCGCTGGCCCAGAAGGAGGCCAAGAAGGACGATCCCAAGAGCAGCGAGGAGGCGCTCATCATCCCCCCGGATGCCGTGGCGGTGGATTGCAAGGTCCGGGCTGGGGTCGCGGGCGGGGTCCCCGCGGAGGGGACGGGCGCCCCGAGCGGCCCTCCGCTCCCCGGGTACCGTGGTGCGTGTGTCTCGGGCGGGACGGGGTCTCGGCCCTGGCGACCCCCGCGGGGACAGTTGCAGAGGCGTGCGAGCTCCGGCAGCTTTTGCACCTGGTTTGGTCGCCGGGGGACCTGCAGCGACTGGCCCCGCCACCGCCGAGTTTAGCACTTTCTTCCAGGATAAATACTGTGCCTAAAATGGCTGACATCATAACAAGCCTAAACCTCTGTTGTTTCCTACTTTCGTTTCTAGGCTGAACAGCACTTGGACTAAGTCCAGCGACTGTAAGCATCTTAATTTTGGAAGCCGTTTCTTTCACAAACTCTCTTGCCTACAAATGGCCCTCGGGGGTGTTGGCAGGTGAACTTCACCTTGGGGTCTGGGGGCGGTGGGGGGGGGGAGAGGACAACACTATCTATACTGGGAGTAGCTTCTGGGTGGCGATTTTATTATTGGAACAAATATTCCAGGTGAAAGTAATTACTGTTGTAGCTGTTCCGTGTAGCCAACAGTTGACTTTTAAATGTTATCCGTGTCTTTTCTGGGGACTACTGATAAAGGGAAACCTGGAATCCAAACGTAGGAATTTGCTCCTGCAAAATTCACTCTCATTTCACCAGATCCTCAGTAAACACCGAATAAGCATGATTGAAGCCGTCGCTGGATTCACTCTTTTAAAGTGACTTACAATAATGTTTTTAAATATGAAATTAATCGTCTCCTAAGTTTTACTCTTCGGCCATGTCTTTAGGCTGCAGACATTTGATACCTTCAGATACTAACTGTAGATGTTGCTTAATTTTTCACTAACACTTTTCAGTACCTATTATCACTTGGGTCGTTTCAGTTTTGACTCAAAAACAATCATTCGTGTCCCTGGTATGAGTAGTAAGGGATTTTTTTTTTAATGATGTAATGAAAATTACTATTAGGAAACAGGCCGCTAATGCCCCATAAAAAATTTTTGAGAATACAATGGCAATCTGGGCGGCTTGTACTCGTTTTCTGGAAATGTTCCAGTTAAAAGCAAACATCGGGTTGATTTTTAAATGACTGCCTTCCCTTGAGATAGCACGATTGAGCTGGTTCCCGAAAAGGATTAAAGGTTCTGGCTTTCGTATTGTTTTCCTGAACCCAGTGCAAACAGTCTTGGTCTTGAAAATGTTTCGAATTCACAGGTAAAAATTGCCGTAGCCAATTATCTTATCCCCTTGTCAGATGCACATTTTATGTAAAATAGGCCTGTAGTCAAGGACTCAAGTCCCCACAGCCTCCCGGTCAGGATCCTTGTTTGTGGAGACTGAGTCTCACCTGGCCCAAACTGGGCTTGACCCAACCCTGAGCCTCCTTCATCTTCCTCCCAAATCCTGGGATTACAGGTGTGCACAACCATGCCCAGCTTCAGAGATACAGTCTTAATGTTATTATATAGGTATCTGCTGTTTAAATTTTAAAAATATAACTCCTCCCACTCTAAGAAAGTACCAATGATGTCATTTCTCTGTCCTTGATTCCACTGTTGTAAAGGTTTGAAACGCTGGACAAACCTCAGAATCCACTTACCTGAGTAGGTTTGAATCAGACTGTTGGCCAGTCTTACCTCATTTTCAGGCTCTTAGGATTTCTCCTATGCTCACCATAGTTTAGTTTTTTTATTTCAAAGTAACTATAGCTCCATACTTTTATTTCTTAATTTCTCTGATCTCTGTGTCCAAAGAAAAATACTGAGGATTAAGCAGTGAGGGGTCATGTTTCTTTATAGACACGCAGAAGTCACAGCCAAATTGGTTACTACAACAAATAACGTAATCCGTTTTCCTTTTCTGGGGGAGGGGGACACGACAATATTTATCTACAATGAAAGTCGGGAGGCTAAAGGCAAAGCCTCCTTAAGGACAGACATCTGTGAGAACTTCTGATCTCATTTCGGAGCTGCGGAGTGATTACATAATGTTCTGGTGCTCCTTTGGGCTGGCTGGTGTGGCAACCGCCTTGTCTGACTGCCTGGGCTGGGAACAGAATTAGCCTTAGTGTGTTCTGCCTGGGGCATTTCCTTTGGCCTAGAGGACCACACTAGGCTAGGCTAGTTGTAGTTCAGAACTCCGTAAGAAAAGCATGTTAACTCTTAGAGACCACATTAATCATGGATCATGTTTTGTTGTTGTTTTTGTTTTGTTTAAATGTTCTTGAGGATTACTCCTCTGGGTATCCACTACCCGGTGCTGTAAGAATTCTGGTCCCTCCTGTCACTCAGTGGCTTATGTAACATGTATTCCTGTACTTTTAACACTGCTCTCCTGCTGTTTCTTTCCCCGCAGAGAACCTTCTGGAAGCAGTTCCCCTGCTCCATTATGGTTTCAGTCTTGTCTTTTCAGTAGCTGTAATTCCAGCAGCTATTTCTTTCGATTGCACTATCCCAACTAGTTTGCATTCTTTTCCGTCCACGTTTTCCTGTTGACGGTCTTGTCCTCTTCCCAGACCTGCCCATATAGACACAGAGCTCTTAGAGGCACAGACACAGCAACGAACTGTGGTGCCGTGACTTGTGTGACAAAGTTCAGTTTGAAATGATACGCATGCACTTAGGATACAGGCTACAGGCCTTGATTTTTGTGCTCATGCCCTTTGAACCCTGGAAAACTGTTGTGGATGTGCAAATACAGAAGAAAAGACTGTTACTGTATCAGAAGTTGCAAATAAGCCCTGATACAACTGTTTGACTTTTTCTTTTTAAAGCTTAAAATTTAATTTTCCTTTTTTATAAAATGAGAGGATAGAGCCAGATGGCCCGCAGGGACTCTTTCAGTTTTAAAATTCTATGAAAAGGCTAGGATTATATAATTGCATTTTTTTTGCAATAATGAAAATTGCCGTTTGGGGCTTTGTTTTGAGTCAGGGTCTCCCATGGCCCAGGCTGGCCTTGAACTCAGTAAATAGCTGATGATGACCTTGAACTCCTGGTCCTCTGGTCTCCACTTCCTGGAGTGTTGAGATTGTACTCAAATAGCACCACACCCGGCTTACAATTCAATTGTTTCAATTGTGGGAAAAACAACCACCACCTCCTCCTCTCCCTAACTAGACAATTTCCTGTCTTCCTTTCCACACTTAATTTGTTCCATCCCTCCCTTGAGTCCTCCTAAGAGGCAGTGGCCAAAGTAAAGAAGAAAAAAAAAACTAAATAGAGGGGAGGAGGATTATGTAATAAAGTGGGTTCTCATTTCTGCTTACCTCACTGTGGAGCCGGGGAGGAAGCAGCCATTCTTGCTGCAGTACCTGCTCACGAACCCCCTCTTCTCAATTGCAGCCCTCAAAATAACTTGTTTGCTTCGTGAGCCGGCCTCACAGGCTGCTTGTGATGCACTGTAAGAGGTAAATTGCGTGCAGAGCCAACAAAAGGGACAGCATGGGTCCCAGAGTGAAGAACACATTGAGTTGTCAGAAAATGGCTGAATGGATCCTGGTTTATGCTGATTTTTCTCTATGTTTACAATACAGTCGAGACTGGATCATTTAATAATTTAGATTTTTGTTTGTGATGATGGTTTTGGTGTTTCTGTGGCTGGAGCGGGGATAGAACATAAAATGCGTGTTGATCTGTAGAGGGACTGGGAACTTGGCTCTCTTTAATCAGAGTGCATCCCATTACCTATTAACATGATCTTATGTAAGTTTATTATAGAGTAGACTCGGCTGTCCCAGAACTCACTGGAGATCAGGCTGGCCTGGAAGGTGCTACAATCCTCCTGCCTCTGCCTCTTAATACTGGGACAAGCATGCCCCACCATGCCTGGCTAGAGCCAATTACAGCGTTTACATTCATTAGGTCTTGGCCTCCATAGAGGATATGGATAGCTGAAGTGAGTTTTATTCTGGGAGACCGATAAGTTGCTTCTGGACATCTCCGCTGGGACACTTTGGCTTTTGAGGGTGGGTGAGGTTGCATATTGTCATTGGTTGGAGGGCAAGTTAAGTGCCAGGAAGATAAGTGTTCCCCAGGTGGACAAAGTCAGATATTGTCCTTGGCATAATCACAAACCTCTAAGAACTCATGAAATTCAGCTCTACCACCTAAGAGTTTTATTTCAATAGCAGTTTTTTTTTTTTTTAACTAGAAAAATCTCAAACACATTTATGATCTGGGTATATTTAATGTGTTCAGTGTTCAACTTCCAAGTGTTTATTATGTGTTGTAAAAGCTTGACCTGTGTGTTAATGCCCAGAGAAGAATGTACGAGGCAGTAATCTGAGACATTTCAGTTTCATCAAACCATAGCCCAGATATTTGAAGTGGCTTCAAAAGCTGCATTCTTTGTCAAAAAGGGGATGCTTTCTGAATTCGTGTTTTGACTAGAGTCTCTTGGATCGCTTTGTGTGACACCGTGTTAGAGTAAAGATCATCCTGGACAAAGAAATGGGTCAAAATAAATGTGCTCTCTTTAACTGTTTGGCAAGAGTTCCACTTCCGTGATCCTGGGAATTGAACCTAGAGCCTTGTACCTGCTTGCCGAGGGCTTTCCACCCCCGCCCTGAGCTATTTCTCCAGCCCTTAAATGTGTCACTTTAATTAGAGCCTGGAGACTGGAGGAGGAGTTAAGGACTTTCCCACCACCAAAGGATTCAGGCCATCCACTACCTGTTAAGATAAGGGACCTGCCGCTTGCTTCTCAGTCTAAAGGTGATGGTTATCTGAATGTCGTAGACAATGGTTAACTCTGGGGCCCTACTTGTGTGCAGTGAGCTCTAGTTCTGGGTAAAGCTAGTCTCCCAGGCATTCACTCTGCAGGAGCTTCCCACCAATGTCTTCTACAAGACAGCTGAAAGTTCAAGGTTTGAGATTACGTTGCAGAAGTGACCCTAGGGACAGCATTTTAAACTTTCCACTTAACACAATGAATCTCATTACTTGGTGTGCTATCTTTATAAATTACTAAAACAAAACCACTAAAACAAAAAACAACAAAAAAAACCCTCCTCTTTACCTAATTGTGGTTTTTATTTTCCACTTCTGTATTTGGATTCTTATTCTCACAAGCTTTAAGCTTATGGTGTGTTACCAATCATTGAACACTTAAGATTTGCTGATTTTTAAAAGTTCCTACGACATTGAATGGAGGAGAAAAAAAAAAGCTAAGAAGTATTTTAATAGTTGTTCCATTTTAGGACAAGTTAGACTGATAATAAACTTTTTATTCCCCAACAGGAAACTGAATTCATTTATAGGAATGAGAAAATGACCCTTATTGGTACTGGCTTGATTCTCCTCACTCGGCGTCCTAACTCACTCACTGTTATATCCTGCATGCTCACAGGTTTCCTGGAGTGATTCGTGACCTGGTGCTAATATGACTGAAGCTTAATGTTGAAATAAAATTTATAGTCTGGTTTATTAATGCTAGCAATTTTGAGAAATTGACACTGCGTGTGGCATTAGAACCTCTTTTTTTTTTTTTAATTTTTAATTTTTGTTGTAGGACTTTCCTGTTGTTGCCGAGGCTGGACCAGAACCTATGGTTCCCTCCTGCCTCAGGCTGGAAAGTGCTGACAGATTCAGGTGTGAATTTGAAATAGTCACATAAACATTTTTGTTTACACAAGTATTCCACAAGGTAGTTGAATTCCATATCTTAAAGAATAAGCTTTGGTGGATTTTTAATATTCACATTGAACTTTTTTCTACTTTTTGTTTTTAAACAAGGTCACACTATGGCAGCCCTGGTTCCCCTGAAACTCACTATGTAGACCAGGCTGGCCTCAAAACTCAGTGCTCTACCTCTCTCTGTATCCTGAATGTGGGAACTAAAGGCACAAGCTATCTATCACACCTGGCTTGAACTTTTAGTGCCAGATTATTTTTAGAAATTAAATTCGATTTTTTAGTGAGTGTAAATAAATCTTAATTTTTTTTTCTTAAACATGATTGCAGTATTTAATGTAAAAGTTTTTGATGAGGCAAGCCTCAGTCTGTAACCTAGGCTGACCTCAGGACTACAATCTAGCCTGGCTCTGAGCTCACCGCACTCTTCCTGCTTTGGCCTCCTGGGTGCCCTGATGGCAGGCTTAAGCCATTGTACATGGTTAAAATTAATTACCATAAAAAAGCAAACAGCTAATACTATTTTATTTTCTCTCTCACCGTCTCCCCTTTTCTGAGATTGCTTTGTAACCCAGGCTAGCTTGAAGTTTACTATGTAGGCCAGACTGGCCTCTGTCTCTAGGTCCTAGAATTACAGGCATGCACCACCATGCAGTTCTCATTGTTAAACTGCATAGATCATTGTGGTATCCAGAAGATCCCCTGTTAGACTAGAGAAGGTGACATCGAGAGACGGTCATTGTTACTCATTTAGTTTTTGCTTTTACTTCTGGATGGTATGGAAAAGTCCCCGGGCCAGCACTTTTAGCCAGCACAGGGCTGGGCGTGTTAAACAGCATGGCAAACTCAGCACCTTATTGCCCAAGAAAGGCAACTTGAGGAAGCAGAGTTTCTGCGTAGTAAGCAAGTTAGACTTTCTCTGGTTTTCACTTAAAAAATCCGGTCGACTTATTTCTTGGGCTGCTGCAGGCGGTTGTTTTCTCCTGGTTACAGGACCCACAGATAAGCCCACGCAGTCCCACCGAGCTGCTCTACACAATACCCTATAATATCGTTATTTCTTGGTTACAGGACCCACAGAGTAAGCCCACACTCTACCACTGAGCTACTCCACATAATACCCTATAATACCACAGCTTTAAAGGCAAATGAGGATTTTTATTCAAATTCACACAATAATTGAGCTAGAACCACTAATGGCTTTACATGGACCACCATTTTATAATCTTCTTTCATGTGGAAAGCAGAGCTATCGAAGTTGGGCTCTTGTGTTCCTATGTGACATTCTGCTTGGTCTTCTGTGGCATAGGAAATAGAATGACAGCTGGCATTTTTTAGTGATTAGGGAAAAGAGAATTAAGAAACGATATTTCTCCTTTTTACCTAGTACCCTCAGTAAGTGGGTCTGGGGATATAGTTTGGGCTTCAGTACAGTTCAGTGATGGTAACTCGAAGTGTTGTGGGTCAGGTTTGAACCTTGCCTTGATCTCTCAAGTGCTGTGTTGATTAAATCACCTGAGGTCTCTCTCGGCTTCTGTTTCCATCAGCAGCACAGTGACTACAGGACTCAGAAGCCATGCCCTCAGGCCCCCGGCAGCCAATACTACTTTGGGATATGACCTCTGGGATGTTGTTCCGGATGTCCCTACTTTGCGTCCATTGTAGAACAGTGTTGACACTTCCGTTCTGGATTTCCTCAACATAAAAACCTTTAGCGTTCTAAAATGTGTATTTCTCTAGTACATAATAGGTATCAATAGATTAATTTAGTTTTAAAAAGTAAATAGCCCTGCAATATGTTATGGGAACACACTTTAGAGGCCCTGGTGCAGTTAGTTACACACAGCAAAATTTATGCTCTTGAGTGACAGATCATTTTAAATGTATGTACCTGAACTAACACCCCAGGCAGTGCAAAAAGAATTTTGCCACCAACTGGGAAAATTATTCTTTTCACAATATGCCTTCTCTCCTTAGGGACAATCACTATTCTAATAATGAGTGTCCCTTCTCTCCTTAGAGACAATCACTATTCTTATGAGTGTCCTTAAGTTAATCAGAAGCAATTACATTCACTTCTTAGCCACTTTTGGTCTCATATTACAGTTTGGACACTAGGCCGCTCCACTTTGAGGCTTCCCTGAGCAGAGCATACTTTGGTATCTTCGTGCTGGAAACGCTACCTAGCCATACGTGGTGATAGGAACTCCACATTTCTCTGAGTCAGGGATTCTCAAACGTTTTGGTCTCCGAACCTCTTGAGTAAAAGTTAAAAATTGCTCATAAACCCAAGGAACTTTTGCATTCCACAGGTTTATATAAAGATATATTTACTATATTAGAAAGAAGGTAGAGTACTTAATACACCTACCACATTAACATACGCAGCCATTTTGTGAGTCTCAGACATTTCTAGACATCTCCAATGGTTTCAGAGTAAGGCCCCCAGAGTTGCTCAGTGTTTAGTGAACACTTTGACAGGAGACAGCTGGAGTCTGCATGTCCGTGCTGTTGGTTAAGATGTCACGTATTCAGCTCGTGGAAAACTGTGCTGCCCACTAGAGAGTGAAAGTGAAAACGACATGATAGCTTTATTAGGAAAATATTAGGACTGTGGACCTCAGGCGGGGCTCTGGACTGCATTTGGGTAACAGTGGCTACAAACACTTTCTTATACTGCTCTTTCATGTTATTTTCAAAAGTTTATTTTTAATATACTTTTTTTTTCTAGTTTTAATACTATTTATCAGTAGCATCCAAATGGAAGATGGATATAGTTAGCATGTGCATATGTATTTTTTCACTACACACATAATCTGTTCTCTTGGTATGCATAGTAACCTCTTGCTAAATTGATAGCCACTGCTTCTGTTGTGCGTGACAAGCACTGTTTATACCAGAGTAATGTATATACTTGGATTATACTTCCTTTCTCGTATCAAACCTTTTTCCTTTTTTTAAACTTTTAATTATTTTATGTATATTGGTGTTTTGTCTGCATATGTCTGTGCATCACATGTGTGAGTTACAGACAGTTGTGAGCCACCAAGGGGTGCTGGGAATTGAACCTGGGTCCTTTGGAAGGTTCTCAACCATCAGGCCATCTTTCCAGCCCTAAAACCTTTTCCTTTTGTCAGGATTTGATCAATTGTGTCTTGGAGCTGGAGAGAACGTGGCTTCATTTTGTATGGAGTTTTGGTAGTTCATCTTCTGACAGTCTAATTGCTTTTCCGTGTCTTCCGGCTCAGTGGAGAGTCAGTCATTCTGGGTTGCGTTTGCTTCCATGCATTTGATCTGTTTAAAAAAAAAATCTGTGATTAAAATTTGTAGAGCCTCGCATATCTGAGTGTGCCGATTCGGTCTTTCTCCCTCTCGGTGCCTCCTTCCCCAGGCTCTTTCTGTAGCTTAGGCTGGCCCAGAATGATGCAGTCCATGGTTGCCTCTTACACTCACATACTCTTCCTGTCTCAGTTTCTTGAGTGCCGGGATTGCAGGCATGCACATTCCCAGCTGATCTTTCGTTCCATTGATAGTTTGGTATCAAGTTCCACTTCAGCTGTGGTCCCTGGGCGCTGCCGAACACTGGCCACGTCTCCAGGTCTGCTGCCATCTGGAGTCTCGTTCTCTGCGCATTCATTTTCTTCTGCTGCTCGTCTCCCCTCTGCAGATGCCTGGGCTTTTCTGCTCATGCTTTGGTGTTGCCCTCTAGGAGACAGCGTTGATAGAACCCTGCTGTCGGTCATTTCCATTCTGTGTGGCTGAAGGTTTGTTTGCTTTGCGTTGGCCGGCACTTCATTGCGTTTTCAGAAGATAAACGTTAGCTGAAAATCAATATTAGGACTTTCAACGCTGCCGTCACCGTAGCTCTTGAAAGTTTAATTAGAATATTCCCTTTGCACTAACAATAGGCCTAATGATAATTAATAATGGATAATAATGGAAACCGTCTGGATTATTGGCACTAATTTAAGACCTGACAAGATGACCTAGAAAAAAGAGCCACCAGTCTCTGATGTCCAAAGAGCGGAGCCTGCTGACTTCCGGAGTAATCTTGAAGACAGCTCACTGCCGACACGGGGATTTTACGTTATGCCTTCACTGCTCCAACTGTGAATTTTACTTTTCAGTGAATATTTTTCACTTTTCACTTTTCTGTTTCAGCCAGTGTCTAGAAGTGTAGCCCAGGCTGGACTAGGACTGGCTATGTAGCCCAGGCTCGCCCTGTACTTGCAGGGGTCCTTCGGCCTCTGCTTCCTGAGTGATGATAACTCTAGGTTTTCATCACCACGCCCAGCCTTTCATTTATATCTTGGCTTCTTAAGATTTATTTTCAAATGTGGCAACCGGAATATTCTTTATTGTGTCTATGATTTCAGTAGTCTTTCTTAAACTAGCCTGTATGACTTGATGATCAGTATATCCCTGTGAATTTGACAGCATGTTCAAAAGTGTCAATTCTGCTTTTATTAGAAAATTATATCCCTGGGTCCAAGAGCCAGAAGCATGGTAGAATGAGGAACCAAGATCAAGTATTTGCACTGAACTTTAATTCTATTTTAGATTTATTGATTTGTTTTTGGGTTTCTAATCAAGGCCCAGGCTGGC
The DNA here is from genome assembly GCF_049852395.1 of Peromyscus maniculatus bairdii. Classification (NCBI taxonomy): domain Eukaryota; kingdom Metazoa; phylum Chordata; class Mammalia; order Rodentia; family Cricetidae; genus Peromyscus; species Peromyscus maniculatus. Next base: position 71,317,536 of record NC_134860.1, on the reverse strand, counting down.
CTCTCAGATCCAGCTGTGTAGTGGAGGATGATCTTGAACTTCTGATCCTCTTCCTGCCCTTGTGTCCCAAGTGCTAGGATCACAGTCCGAAGCTGACACCCAGGCACCTCCCCCGTTATCGGTGCTGTCTCCACTCAGTGCAGACCGCTGAGCCATTGAGTCAAAGTGCTTCATACCTGGCCACCGTGGAAAGGCCTGTGGACCTGCTCGCGGGAGCCTGAGATTAGGTACCTAGTACTTTTTTTTTTTTTTTTTTTTTTTTTAAATCTTGCCATGTATTGCAGGCTCTCTGCAAACTCAAGGTCTCCTTGCACTCAGGCTCCCAAGTGCTGGAATTGCAGCTGTCTACATCATTGTGCTCAGCTGCGTAGTCATTGTGTTTAACTTTCAAATCCTCAAACTCAAATGGAAGTTGTCTGTAAATGTTCACATTTAAGTTATTTTGTATGGCTCAGTGATGTAGGCCAGTGGTAGAATATAAGGCCCTGGGTTTTATTTCCAGTCTTTGCAGTAAGATAATAAATAAGTAGAAATCTAATTAATTTTATATTTTTCAAAAGAATATGCTTAGAATTACCAAAGGTTTTGCATGTCAAATAGAATTGCTTGCATTTTAATACAAGTATAAAATTATTTTTACTGTGTTTCGTTAAAATCTAACTTCCATACAAAATGAGAGTCGGGGACAGGCTTGGTTCTTTTTTCTGGTCCTGGCTCAGTGGTGGGGGACCACCTGTGGCATGCTGGAAGGTTTTGGGAAGATGGTTGTTACTCTAGACAGATAGATTCTGGAGGGAGGGAAAAACCTGTCTCTGCCAGCTGATTGTCCCTGGTAGAGGCCGTTTTACTAACAACGGGTAAAACTCGCCTGTGATACTGCTTACAAAACAGTTGCCAGTTATTCTCCGTACTTTATAACTCGGCATCATCAACCCGGGTAAAGCTTAGAAAGCAGAGAGCGAATAAATAGTAGAGAAACGATGGTCATCTTTAAACTGTGGAAAAAGCATGAGATTTTAAATGGTGCAGGGAAAGAAGAGATTGTAAGTTACTCCTAAAATAGTATTTTACTTTGTACCTGCTTTGCCCTAATGATACAAAATTGACTGACGTGCTCCAACACTGAATGCATTTATTTTACAGCCTTACTGAATTTTCTCTGAATTCAGACCTGCTTGTTTATTTAACCTTAGGCACGTGTTCATTTTATAAGATGCTAATAATTTGGTTCAGATTCTATATATTTCTCTAGATTGTCATGCAGTAGCTTAAATTGTTATTTTTCTTTCTGTATTGTGGAATTTGTTAGCAAAAAAAAAAAGTGTTCGTGAGAAGCAGTTTCGCTGACCTCAGCACTGCCACTGAGTGCTCCTTTCTTCACCCTCCCCGAGTCTAAATATAGACTAACTCGATAACTCCCGACCAACACGGTCTGGGCTGCCTAGTTTCAGCTCAATAGTAATTAACTTGGCTGAGGCCGCTGTGAACTGTGGCACTTACATGCAGAGAGCAGCTTTCTGCTCCTCAGCGCATGCCCAGCTCTGGAACCCTGCTTCCTGTTTATGTGTCAGAGGTAATGAATACTCCTGTGTGGACTTGGTTAGTAATTGAGACAATGACAGTCCCGTTGGAAAAGCCAATTGGGAAACAAGATTTATATACGGATGGGAATGGAGGAGAAAGAAGGCAGACAGATATTTGCTGTGCTCAACAGATGATTAACCTCTCAGCTTGAGGTCCTGCTTCACCTACATCAGACGCTCTTGGTAACTGATGCTGGTGGTGGTGGACAGATGATGAGGTTTGTCTTTTTGATGCTTCTCTACTGAGAAGAGCAGCCTGATGTGCAAGCAGGTGAGCAGAGCATCTCCTAGCCTCTAAAACCTGGAATTCATGGGTCTGGTGGCTCATGCCGGTAATCCTGAGGACTAGGGAGATTGAGGCAAGACTGCTAAGGCTCAAGGATTGCCTGGACGACTGAGATCTTCCATCACAATTAAGTTTTAAAAGAGGAAAAATGGGCTGGAGAAACAGTTTGTCTAGGGTGTAGACTCTAGGTACAGTCCCTAATACCAAGAGGAAAAAAGAAAAGCAGTTAAAATCTTTTTTTTTTCATATTTAAGGATTCTTTTACTATTTATTTTAGAAAATATTTTCAATTCATCTGGGAAAGACATAGTTACAGCACAAAAATCCAGTTTCCATTGAAGTTTTGTGCACTCAGGAGCCAAGTTAAAACCTATATAGTAATGTCCCACAGTGAAACACTTTCTGGAAAGAGTTGGAGGGGCTGACTGTGAAGAGTCTTGTGATGATGCCTGTAAAGGGGAAAAATCCTCTAGGCTGTGGAAATCTCCAGGTGCTGAGAGGGAGCCGACAGGGCAGCGTGGAATCAGTGAACTGTTGAGGGTTGAGCCCATGCCTTGAAAAGAACAGGCAAGTGCTCAGTGCCGAGCCACACGCCCAATCCTCTATTTCCTGACTTGAAAAAGTTTTCAAATTTTTTGCTTAGCATGCAAAGAAATGCCAAAATCTTTTTATTTATTTTTAAGCAGAGCGAACACAGATTAATTATGGAAAAGTGAGGAGAGAATTCCCAAGACCAGGAGGGCGGCCCCCAAGGGGGGATACCCCCAAAATCTTCTCCAAGGGACTTCCTTTGGATTGTTTCATTATGTAATACCCTGTCAATATTTACCTATATTTTAAAATGTAGTCATCTATTTCTGATGGTTCAGTAGCTCATGCTATTTTGAACTTAAGTATATTGATTCTTTTCTCTATTTTCTTTCTTTCCTCTATTCTGTCTTATTTTTATACCTAGTATTTTTATGCCACAGTCTCCCCAACCTCAAGCTGTCTCTGTTTGGAACATACATTTATTTACTGATTTATTGGGATAGGGTCTGCTGTATTAACTCACTCTGTAGCTGAGGATGACCTTGATCTTCTGCTTCTCCCGCCTCCACATCCTTGGCACGCAGGTCACCGGTGACCCACCACACCTGGCTTCATGCAGGTGGTGCTGAAGATCAAACCCAAGGGCTTCACTGTGCTAGACAAGCATTCTCCCCACTTGACCCCCATCCTAGCCCGGCCTGGTCATGTTTAATACTTGGGATACTTTCCTCCACACTACTGTGGTTTCCAAGGCACTGCTGCAGCATCTGCTGTGAAAGGGAAAACATTACATGTGAAGAGCTTTGGAAAACGTCTCCTCAAAAGCTCACGTTCTATTCATTATGTAAATAAGGCTCAAATAGAAGTGGCGAAGGATGTGAAGTATTTGTTACTTTGAAACGGAATTTTTTTTAAAAAGTGAACCTTACATTTTATTTGAGCTTCTGATGGAAGCCCACTTCTTGAGGCCTCTTAGGGAACTGACTGAAGTGACCTAATTCGTAAGTAATGGAAGTAAAGCACAATTTAGCCTTCATGTTGCTTAAGATATAGTTAAGTGATCTTGCCTTACTGTCCATTAAGATTTATTCCAACCAGAAAATACTGTGGTACCAGAGAGAATGCTTTACGGAGCCACGTCTGTGCGTTAGAGACTGAACCTGGGTCTTTGTGTATCGAGAGTACTCCGTCACCACACTGCATCCCAGTCTTTTTTAGTTCAAGTTGTCCAGGCTGCCCTCGCACTGTGGCCCACCTGCTCAGCCTCCTGGGTAGCCGAGATGAAGGCCTTTGACCACCAAGCCGGGCTCTGTCTGCTGCTGAAGATGGGAATAGGCCCAGATGTGCCTCGCTGTCTCCTTTGTAAACTGGGCTAAAGCCTTGACTTTGAGGAGGATTAATGAGACGATAATTGTGTGGGACCTGCGGGAGTTCTCAGCATAGTTGAGGTGTACCAGTTCCAGGGCAGTACAGTGACTTGAATTAATCAGGCCAGGTACAGTTACGGACCCCAGTGAACGGTTTGCTAACAAGAGGTTTTTTTTTAAGTACTAGTGTTAAGAGAATGAAAAACACTCCTGAGAATGTGGGGGTGGGCTTCTCCTCACAAAATACTGGACCTCTGCTGTTTCAGAATATGAATGTGATATATGGAAATCTACTTATTGGTTAATGAATATTTGGGTTGGTTTTAGTTTGGGACATTTGACTAATGATCCTATAAATATTTAACAGGTGATTTATGTTTTTTCCTTTTTGGTATTTTGAAGCAGGTTCCCCAAACCTAGGCATTCTTAAATCTGGGGAGGATTACCTTGAATTTAATATTTTTAAAAACAGTTAATTATTTGTATGAATGTGCCTGAGAAGGCATATGTACCACGTGTGGATCTCCAGGTCCTAAGAAGTGTTGGATCCCTGGGAACTAGAGTTCCAGATGGTTGTGAGCCACCCGATGTGGGTTCTGGGACCTGAGCCTGGACTCGCGGGCAAGAACAGTAAGGTTCTTACGCACCGGAGCCATCTCGACAGCCCAACCTTGAACTCGTGATTCTTCTCTTTCCCAGGTGCCAGGATTATCGGCTTAGGCCACCCTGTCCAAGGGCAGGTGATGTTTTATAATCTTTAGTAGAGTAATTGACTTGGTTCAATTTCTCCAGTTCTCTCTTTTCTCACCCTGTGCCTGTTGTAGCCTGGGTCCTGGCTGGGATCAGGTACTGCCCTGAGTAGAAACAGGCTCCACTTTAACAATGAGCGCCTTCGTCCTCCTGACTAGAGGCTGTGGTGTGAGTGTTAGTAAACCAACAGCTGTGGGGTTTGCTCTGTGAGGGTTTTGTTATTGCGTTTCTGTGTTTTTTATTTTATTTTCATTTTTTGACACTGTAGTCCTGGCTGACTTGGAGCAGCACAATGTAGCCCAGGTTGGCCTTGAGTTTGTGGCCATTCTCCTGCTTCAGCCACCAGACTCAGCCTTATTAATGACTGTTACCTTGAATGCGGTCTATGCTTGTTCTGTAGCTCGGATTGTAATGTGGCTCATCGTGTCTGTTGTACTTGTTTTAATTCGTAAACTGCTGATAGTATGAAGCGTGTATTCACATTTGGATTTTTTATATGATCTTGACCAGTGTGTTCCACGTAGCTGGCCTTAACAGATGTTAGGTGAAGTGCAGTTACTGCCTTTGCCGGAGAGGAGAGCCAGTTCGTTAGGCATCATAGAGGATTGTGTTGTCCCGCCATTATCTTTCTGGCTGCTGATAGAACTTTTGTGAATCATGAAAAGTTAAACAGCCAAGCTCTTTCTTCATTCAGTCATCAATTATCTGCACGTTAACTAAGTGCCAAGCGCGGCTTAGAGTTTCCAGGAATGCAAAATGAACACGAATAAACACAGGAACTGTCTAGCCTAGTAACGAGAGATAAGATCTCTTCGTGAATTTCTAATGCAAGGAAGCAAGTGACTGAGCAATATGGAGGAAACAGATCAGGTTTGAAGATGGCAGAGCTGTGCGCAAGTTCCGATGGCATATGGACTTGGGTCTGTAATTTAGCTACTCAAGTAGACTCTTGTAGATACCTTTATTCTCAAGCCGTGTTTCAGGTGCTGATAACGGTCTTTAAAAGTGTTTTAAAGTGAAGTTCTTTAACAAATTAATCTGTTCTGCTGTCCCAGAACAATTTTTTAAAATAACTTAAGAATTCAACTCCGTACCAAGGCCCTCTGTGGCCTGCCCCAGTTACCTCTCTTCATCCTAGGATTCCTCCCACTGTCCTGAACACTCAGCTGCACCACATCTCCCTGGCAATGTCCTGTATCCTGCCTTTGTGATTTTATTCATTCTTTACCTTTTATATCATTTCCTAGAACATTGTCTTCTGCCTGGCAATGTCTGTTTGTCCTGTAACCTTGGATGCCATGTTCTTTCCCTGGGAAGTCTCTCCCTAACTCATCCTGTCTCCTATGCTCTATGCATTTTTCCTATCAGAGCCCATGTTATGTTCTTTAGTGTCTTAGTAGACAGGAGATGGGGTTTTATATGATAGATCAGGCTGGCCTAGAGGTCACTATGTAGTCTAGGCTGATCTCCAACTCATGGCAGTCACTGGCAATAGCCCTCAAGTGCTAGGATTATAGGTATACACAGTCTACTTGGCTCTTTTGTGGATTTATTTATTTTCTAGAATGGTCCAGCCCATCTTTTCCTTGGCAGAGTCTGTATTCCTAGTGCCTAATACAACTGTTTAAACATATTAGACAAGTATAATTTATTTTCAGAATTGTTTGTTGCATAGTTAAAAGGATAAGCCCAAAAGCCTGAGAACTCACTGTCTGTGTAACAGTGAGGCTGCATATTGTTTCTTGACGTCCACCCATGGTCCTTAGCTATTCATTTATGCACTCGTAGGCAGGAACCTGGCAGATAGGCTTGGGTATGTGCATACTTGGCTTACTGAGCAGCTGATACCAAATGCCAAGAGTGACCATTCTCATCTGTCGTTCCAACCCCCACACTTGCCCCCACCCTGAGAGTAATTATGCCGGGAATACTTTGTCTCCTGCGACATTGTCAGGCAAGCTCAAACAGACCTTGTGTGCTTTCTTGCTCAGGTCTATAAAGCCTTATCACCTTATCCACAGAGTTCTTAGAACTTTCCACTACTAGGATACCTGATAAATTAGTCCAGGTTCCCTCCCATCCCATGCTGTATTTCAGTAGACTTGTTCTACACAGCCATTGATGAGAACTACCTAAAATGAAGTCCTCTCCAAAGCATTTGGTCTGAACCCGACATTGACTATTATTTGTTATTCTGTAAGGTTCTATGTTTAAAAGTGGAGCTTTCTACCCTGTGATTGTGACGGCACATGCCTGTAATCATCGCAGTTACAGGGCAGAGGCAGCAGGGATTGCTACCGATTTGAGGTCAGCCTGGGCTACATGGTAAAGAGCCTCTCTCAACAAAACCAAGTTTTTTTTGAGTGCATCACATTGTTCTTGTGGCTACAATACCTGGAATTGGACTTTGCCCAATAGTGTCCAGATATGATCTCTTGTCTTAGAACCGGAAATATAGAACTGTAGTTTTCTTTCCTAAGGGACTTGTCACATTAGCCGTAGCTACTCTTTTGGGCCAATAAGACTGACTCACTGTGTTTTGTTGATAATTCATCCAGTTTTTCTGTCATGCTTACCATTTTCTGATGAGGTAGTCCATATTGGGTTTTAGGGTTAGTTCCTCAAAAGAAAGTGAAAACCATTATTAAACTGAGATTTGGGAAGGGGTAGAATTATAGAATTAATTCTAGATAATTATCTTTGTTTTAGTTTCTGTTTATTCAAAGAATTTCAGTGCCCTATCTTATCACTTTTGCTAGTGTTCTTATAAGCTTTTCCTGTAGATTGTAAGGAATGGTTTTATATCTGGAATGAAATCAGCAAATTACTTGTAAAGGCTAACAATTTTATAAATGATCCAATTAGGAAATACATAAGCTATGTAATGCAACAAGGTTGTGTTAACTTTTTTCTGAATTTCAAATGTTGGAAGATACCACCAAAAGTTATATATGGAAAATAGAAATTGTTTGTATTACCGCTCAAGACATTGTTAGTAGATGGAATATTGAGTGAGAGAGAGAGAGGGAGGGAAGGAGGGAGGGAGGTCTCCCTGGGGACCAGTGTCCATCCTGTCTGAGGAGGCATAGGGCTCTTGATGCCCTTCTTCCTCATTCCATGGTTGGTTTTGATCGGAGCCGTACCTGCTTTGGTCTTTACCTTCTGTGATTCTGCATATTAACTGGCTGTCCTTTCCACGTTCTAGGACCCGGACGAGGTGGTTCCTGTTGGACAGAGAAGAGCGTGGTGCTGGTGCATGTGCTTTGGCCTGGCTTTCATGCTTGCTGGGGTCATCCTCGGAGGCGCATACCTGTACAAGTATTTTGCACTTCAGGTATCATAAAAAGATATTTAAACTTTTTTTTGTTACATTAATTTATTTGTTTGTTTGTTTATGGGGGAGGGGGCGTGGTCAGAGACAGCTTGGGGAGTCAGTTCTCTCGTTTTTACCTTGGAGGTCCCAGGGATTGAATTCAAACTGTTAGGCTTGGTGGCAAGTACCTTTACCCAGTGAGCAGTCTTGCCAGCTCCAGAAGAATTAGTTTTTGATCTGGATTTTTTTTCTCCTTTCCACTGTGAATTAGAACATGGTCCCTACCTTGCTCTTAAGTGTGCACTGTCTGTCTGGAGCCTTTCATTACTTATGTGTTTACCAGAAAATTAAACACAAAAGTCATTGAAAGCAGAATGACGGTGTTTGGATGCTGCAGATGAGTTTAAGTTGTTGAATGATATTTTTCAAAATAGACTTTAACTTTCCTACCATATTTGATAGTAAAGAGATACCTTTGGATGAACGTACAAGCTACAGTGTTGACAGACCAGTTTGGGTCGGTACATGACGGCTCTTGCTGTAGCTTTGTCTAAGAGTTGGGTGACTTGCAGAGACGATGAAGTCACTTTTGATGGAAACTGCCTGTAACGGAGTGCTCATAGTGCTCTCAGTGTGTAAGATACTGATTCCACTCAATTACAGTTTATGATATCATCTGAGACACACACACACACACACACACACACACACACACACACACACACACACACACACACACACACACACCCGTCCTTAAGGAATCTTGAGAGACATTTACTTTAAAGCTTGTGTGACGACTTCAAACTTTTTAATGTTTCAAGTAGGGGAAAGACTTGGCAATGAGATTTTTAAACTAATTTTGAAGACTTCTTCCAAAGGTTATATGAACTCCATGCTCATTTTTAGTCTTATTCAAGATGATGGCATGTTGATAAACATTACTGAACTAATAGGGTAAATGTATTTTTATTTTTGGTTATGTGAAATAGATTTATGTAGACAAGTCTGGCATTGAACTTTTGATCCCTCTGGCTACACCTTTTTAAAAGTAGTATTTTGTTTTCTTTTATACGAAGTATAACATACAGAAAAATAATTTGCCTTTCCACTGTCAAGAGAGAACATTTGTTACAGAATGTTTTTTCTTTTTTCTTTCTTTCTTTTTTTTTTTTTTCTGGTTTTTCAAGACAAGGTTTCTCAAACAGCCTTGGCTGTCCTGGAACTTGGTTTTGTGTAGCCCAGGCTGGCCTCAAACTCAGACATCTGCCTGCCTCTGTCTCCTGAGTGCTGGGATTAAGGGTGTGAGCCACCCACCCCCCTAAGCACTCTTAGTCTTTTATATATGTATACTTTTAAAATATCTTTCATTATATACATTTATTTCTTGTCTATGAGTGGGCACAGTCTCCCAGCTTTACATATACTGGGCATAGTAGCACTTGCCTGGTAGAGCTGAAGAATCAAAAGTTTAGGGTTATCCTTGGCTATATAGCAAGATACAGGGTAGCCTGGGCTACCTGAGATCCTGTCTCAAAGGAAAACATGACTTGTTTCTGAATGTGTTCTATGAGAAACTGCCTACAGGTAGGGGCAGGCCTGTGTGTTCCTTCGTATTTACTTGACACCAGATAGCTTTCACACTGTTTTTTATCTACCACAGAGAGTCAAGAGGAAATCAGCTGCTTTTCTCCTTCTGAAAGGCCTTTTTTTCCCCCCAAAAGACAGCTTCAGAATCTGATAAAGAATGTGTTAGCTCTGTAATTAAACTGTCTGACTTGTCGTCTGAGAAGTAGGAGTTTGTAAGCAAAATACTATTTAGAAGAGGTGGCAGCTTGAGTGAGGCTTACATTTAAAAACCTGTCTCCTGTGGAATTGCTGAAACGGTTTTTCCAACTCTGTAGCCAGATGATGTGTACTACTGTGGACTGAAGTACATCAAGGATGACGTCGTCTTGAATGAGCCCTCCGCAGATGCCCCAGCTGCTCGCTACCAGACAATTGAAGAGAATATTAAGATCTTCGAGGAGGATGAGGTTGAATTCATCAGTGTGCCTGTCCCAGAGTTTGCAGACAGCGATCCTGCCAACATTGTGCATGACTTTAACAAGGTGAGCGTATGTACAGGATTATGAAGAGAGTGCAGGTTCTCTAGGCTATTTGCAGTTTTAATTTTAATATTTGCTAAATTCTTCTATTTAGGGTTTAGTTGTTATTTAAGAGAGAGGATGGGGAGAGTTGGTGACTCAAAGCATGAGTCTCATCCCAGCACGGGGGAAGCTGAGACAGGAGGATCACAGGTTTGAGGCCATCTGGTCCGCACAGTGAAGCGCTGTCTAAAATGAGATAAACAGAAATGGGTTCCTCTCCCTCCGAGGCCTGGCCTTACACCTCGCTGCCTGTGGCTTGTCTGCTGATGCCGCCAAGTTCTTGATTCACTGAAATGCAAGACTTAGAAATTCTAAAGCCAGCCTGTCTTGCCGGTACCAATCTTGGAGCCCAGTTGCTGTGTGTCTCAGGTACACTGAGGTCCATCTGACTGACACGTGTCTTTTCTCCAGAAACTGACTGCTTACCTGGACCTTAACCTGGACAAGTGCTACGTGATTCCTCTGAACACATCCATCGTTATGCCGCCCAGAAACCTGTTGGAGCTACTTATTAACATCAAGGTATCAAGTGTTTTCCATTCTGATTAACGATATGGGTACAGTGTCTTGAAATTCTTCTTTGAAAATTTAGCCTTCTTGGAGCTCACCCTTCTGGAGGGTAGCCAAGGGTTTTACAACTAAGGGCTGACACTGGTGTGCTGTTTTTCCTTCTTTTTAATGCTTTAAATTTTAAAGTTAAAAACATTTTTAGCTGGGCGGTGGTGGCGCACACCTTTAATCCCGGCACTAAGGAGGCAGAGGCAGATGGATCTCTGTGAGTTTGAGGCTAGCCTGGTCTACAGAGTGAGTTCTAGGACAACCAGGGCTACACTGAAAAAAACCCTGTTTTGAAAAACCAGAAAAATAAAAAAGAAAAAGAAGTAACATTTTAAAAAACATTCAAAACTAGGCTGGCTAGCTCAGTGGGTAAACACCTGCCATGCAAGCCTGATAGTGTGAGCGCAATCCATAAGACCCACAGCGGAAGGGAAAGACCCAACTGCAGGAGGGGGTTCCTGGCATTCATGCTCAGGCCTCTACGTTCTATATACATGCACATATTACACACACACTACCTACATACATAGTTAATGATAGATAAAATAGAAATTAAAAAATACTAAAAACAATTTTTCATCCCATTTAAATTTTCCTGAAGAACTAGAAAATGAATATTAACCCGCTATTGAATTCTAGTGCCTCATTGATGGGCATGGCTGTGTTACAACAAAACTACGTATTTCTGGGTACAATGACACATGCCTGTAGTCAGTCCTGTCTACTTAGCAGGTTGAGGCAGAAGCAGCAGCTGAGTCCAGGAATTGAAGACCAGCTTGGGCAACAGAGTGAGACCCCAATTCAAAAACCAAAACTGTGTCTATAAAAACAGATGGTTAAATATTCGTAAACTCCCCCCCCCCCCCCAGAGTTACTCAGTGCATGTGTTGAAGGTTTGACGTCGCATTTTTGCATTGTAGGCTGGAACCTACCTGCCCCAGTCTTACCTCCTCCATGAGCACATGGTGATTACCGACCGGATCGAAAACGTGGACCACCTGGGCTTCTTCATCTACCGACTGTGTCACGACAAGGAGACCTACAAGCTGCAGCGCAGAGACACTATTCGAGGTAAGGACGATCAGATAATTCCTATAATGCTTAGGCATTGTGAGTGATGTTCCTGCCACAGGTGAGAAAGTACAGGGATACGGTGTCACCCTTGGTTAGGATTTCTAGGACTTAGAATCCTCTTCATCCCAGACCCACTTCCAGATCAAGTCAGCCAGCCTGAAATGCCATTGCCTTGAGATGCCCACTCCTCAACCTGGATGTAGAAAAGTCAGGTTTGTCTCTGCATCCCCACTATGGCCCAGCCACAGGAAAGAGGAGGTCTCATTATCCAGAGGTCTCTTCAGCCTTTTCACTTGGATTCTCGGGGATCTGAATTGTCACAGGGCCATTCACCTTTCGGGTCATGCTGAGGACAGCCATAGCCAGGTGACCTAGGAAGAAGTAGGTGAGGAATCCAGAGCATTGACACAACCATGTGGCTTTGCCCAGTCACTCAACCTTGTCCCTCCCCCCCCCCCAACAGAAAGAGGAGCAGCATGTGCCCATTACAAATGCAAAGTGAAAGTGCACATGACGACACAAAGTCCAGGGTGCCATCAGTGACGCTGCAATCTGGTTTCTCGGGGATTGCTTCAACCCAGTAAAACGCTTTCCTGGCCTTTTCTCATCCTTGTAATGACATTATTCTCACCTCAGGCTGATGAGTCATCTTACATACAAGTTACCATCTTGGCTTATAATTTTCTAAAACTAGTTTGACAGAATGATGTTCATTCTGCAGGCAGACGCAGGTGTGTGGAATGCATCATACATCACTAGAACAGTTCCCAAACCTTCAGGCTCATACATCTGCTGGCAGTTTGGAAAGCAGCGTAACCAGTTGCGAAGATGTATGAAAAGACACGGTGGAGAATAACTTTATGAAGGATGGGAATTAGGGACGGCTAGAGAGTGGCATACTCTTGCATATCTAAAGAGCTACTGTGAGAGTGAATGTGACTAGTTTGATGACAGAACCAAAACCTTGAAAATAAAACCCTTTACCTTCCCAAACAGGTATTCAGAAGCGCGAAGCCAGTAACTGTTTCACCATTCGGCATTTCGAGAACAAATTTGCTGTGGAAACTTCAATTTGTTCTTGAGCAGTCAAGCAAAGCGTGGGGAGAAATGTAATGCCACAGCATAGCCCTCCCCTGGTATTTTGTGCAGTGATTATTTTTTAAAACCTTCTTTTCATGTAAGTAGCAAACAGGGCTTCACTGTCTTTTCATCTCATTTAATTCAATTAAAACCATTATCTTAAAAAAAACAAAACAAACAAAACCTTTTCTTCTTTCTAAGTGTGGTGTCTTTGATATTTGAATTAGCAAATGTGTGGGGTCCTAGGTAAGATTTGCTTCTCCATAGAGCTCACATACTCAGAATAATTTCGTTTATCTGGATTTTTCCGTGTTCTTTCTGCACTTCCAAGAGGAAGGGTTACCTACAGAATGCAGAAGTTAAAAAGGACCACAGTGACTGACTTGTAGATGCTACCAGCCCGACTCCCTAGCTGCTAGTGTTTGAGCCCACCCTCTAATACCCCTTTAATTGAAATGTTCAGTATTTTCTGTGTTGCATTTAACTACTTTAGAGGATGATTTCAGCCTGATGTTTTAATATCCTAGGCCTCTGCTGTAATAAGATTTTAGACAAATGTTTGGAATTTAAGAACCGACTCATGTTACTAATTTGTATAGCCCGCATCTGTGCAATGGAATATAAATATCACAAAGCTGTGTCACGAGACTGTGTGTTGTTTTTCCCATAAGATAAAACCAAACAAGAATTTGGTTCTCTATATTTTAAGGTAATCCACATACATAGAGAATGAAACTATTTTATAAAACCTAGTTCTCTACATATAGTTATAAAATCAGTTTTTTAAAAATAAAGTAAGCCATTAATAACTAAATTTGATTTTTTTTTTTTTTGTGGATGCTGTTAAAGTGGCACTTAGATAAACTTGAATGATGCTGCCTGATAGAAAGTAGGTTTTTGCTTTTAATGGAAGGTTATTATCGAGGCCTAACCTTTTCAGGAAGCACATGATGGGGATCCAGGTAGTTGTGACAAGGTTTCTGTGCTGTTCAGACTGGTGATCTGCACTGGCCTCTCGTAGTAGGAAGACAAACACATACCACAAACTGACAAGTATAGAAGGGATTTGTTGTTACTTCAGTTTTTGAGAAGTTCTCTCTGGAAACCAGGCTGACCGGGAACTCAGTATCTAGTATCTTGAACTTAGGGTGATTCTTCTGCCTCTGCTTTCGGGTGCTAGGATTACTGGCATGAATGAGGCACCACCCCTGGTTTATATCTCGGGTTGCTGCTTACCTGAAATAATCGAGAATCCATTTCATGTAAAGCACCTGAGAGAAGGACTGGAACAATGGCTCAAAGTTGAGAGTGCTTCCTGCTGTTCTAGAGGACCCAAGTTCGGTTCCCAGCACCCCTGGGAGTAGTGGCTCAAACTGCTGTAAGTGCAGCTCCGGGGATGAACACCCTCTGCTGTGTCCCACTGGCTCCTGTACACGGTGCTGTGTACACACAAAGACAAATGCCTCTCCTGTGTCCCCCGGCTCCTGTACACAGTGCTGTGTACACACAAAGACAAACACCCTTTCCCGTGGCCCCCCGGCTCCTGTACACAGTGCTGTGTACACACAAAGACAAATGCCCTCTCCTGTGTCCCACTGGCTCCTATACACAGTGCTGTGTACACACAAACACAAATGCCCGAGAGTGGTTTTGCTACAAATTCCTGAGACAAAGCGTTTCAATTCTGACTTGAGGTGAGAAATTTTAAAACATCCAAAGCCTGTGGAGAATTTGATCTGGAAGCGAGTCCCTAGTTTGAAAGGTGTTTTGACCCTTGCCTTTTGTCTTTATCCAGTAGTACTGTCAGAGCTTTAGCACAGCCAAGTGGCTATTTAGGGACGGAGAATTTACTTTGAGAAGAGAGCTTTTACTAAAATGAGAACTGCATTTTCCTACCTTCCAGGCTTTAAAATGCCATGGCTTTTCAGGGGCTGTGAGCACTCAAGAGCAAATGCCACGGGTCCCATATTGGGCCAACACATACAGTTATGTGGAGAGATCCATCATCCTCAAAGGAAAAAAGAAAAGTGTTGCATCTGTGCATCTTTATAGTCCAGTAAGTAACTAATGAGTAGTCAGTCAGAGTTCGTTATGATAATTACTGGACAGACCTTCGTTTAAATGCTTTCATGATCTGTGAATCAAAGCTGGGGCCTTGTAGGTGCTGTACAAACACCCTGTCACAGATGATAGCCCCATCCTCCTCATAGACTGTCTTTAAGCTGTCATTGGATAATCCATAGGCAGTCATTAAGGTTTGTAATTTAAAGAGCATGTTAGTTTGTTCTTCCATTTATTATAGTGCAGTATGAGGGTGACAAGCTGTGGCAACCACCTCAGTGTCTCACTGACTTCACACAGTATGAGTTTGCCCGGATTCAGCATGGTGGGTGCCAGCATAGTGTTCCATTGGGATGGTGTGAGAACTTCATAGAGCCCTCGTGAAACACGTGATAGTGCAGACCGTTTACAACCATTGATTCGGCTGGATTGGACTAGCAGTATTGCCATTACTAACACATCAGTGGAGTAGGGCGCTGCAGTCGGGAAGCTGGGTGGTGCATGCCTGTAATCCCCTGCAGTCGGGAAGCTAGGTAGTGCATGCCTGTAATCCCTGCAGTCGGGAAGCTGGGTGGTGCATGCTTGTAATCCCCTGCAGTCAGGAATCTGGGTGGTGCATGCCTGTAATCTCTGTAGTCGGGAAGCTGGGTGGTGCATGCCTGTAATCCCTGCAGTTGGGAAGCTGGGTGGTGCATGCCTGTAATCCCCTGCAGTCGGGAAGCTGGGTGGTGAGTTCAAGGCAACACAAACAACGTGAGGGTTACTGGTGACTTGCAGCTACATGGCAAGATCTTTAAAGAAAGGGAAGAAAAAGCTTCTCGCATCCACACTCAGTCTGCTGTCTCCCAGGAATCTGAGAATTACTAGCTGAAGTTCTAGAAGGTGCCATTTGATCTCAAGTGCTGTGGCAAAGCCTTCGAAAAGCTAGAAGGATCTGAAAGGAAATGGATCAAACATGCAGGACTACTGCTTTACAGCTGCCAAGGGAACTGCTGTCCTTCTTTGACCTTGAGTTCTCTTTGCAGGTGGGATAATGTACTGAAATATAACCTACGGGTATTTCATTCTTAGAACTGTGTAGTCTGGAAGGCCAAAATCAAGGTGCCTCTGGTGAGGGCCTGCTTTGTCACCAACGACCGGCACCTGTGTTCTCAGAGGTCCCTCTGCTATAAGGACACTCGTTCCATTCGTGTGGGCTCTCCCCATATGGCCACTCAAAGCCCCCAGCCCTTAGTGCCACCAACACTTGGGAGGTTAGGAATTCAACATGGATTTTGTGTGTGGCAGGCTTAGGATGTTCAGAGCCCATCCCAAGGTACCCTACAGCCCAGCGTGGGTCTAGTTCTGCCCCTTTGTGGCCCATGTGTGCTCCTGTGTGACAGAGCACCCATGTGAGAAAACACATGGTTAGGACTCTGATTGATGATCTGTGACAGAGGAATGAGAGTCCCTCTGGCTCCAGAGGTGACTGATTAAACCATGACTAAAAGTGTTTTGTATTAGCTCGGTACAATTGTTGGCAATTTGTGCTGGTTTTAAACCCCAGCGCTACTATGATGAACAAGTAAATGCCGAGTTTTCTTTTAAATGTGTACTTTTTTTTTCATTGCATTTCTTGGTTCCTTCATTTTTTTTTTTATACCAATTTTTAGTAAAAGGGAAAAGTACACGGTGATCTGAGTGGTATTTATCTGAAATGCCAGAAGTAGGAGTCTACAGCTAAAAGAAACTCAATGACAGCTCAATAATGCAACCAAAAAGCAAATGGATTATTGGAAGGAAACAGTGCAGATTGTACTTTGGAATATGGTTATGAGCTAATGCTGGCTGAATGTAGGATTCTGGTGGGTGCACCTTTAATAGTTTAGTATATTTGAGACTCCTTCCTCTGAACAGGGCTTGTTGCCCAGGTGTAAATTATTCTGTGTTGGACTCTGACTCCTGCATATTCGAGGCTTTGTTTTCTACACAAGGACTTCAGCATGTCCGTTTAGAAAAAGGATAGCCCTTGGCCCTGTATTATTCAAAGACACTGCTTTTTCTTTCTTGGTCTTTGTTATTTGTGTAAGGCATGGTTCAGTCCCAGCTCCCTATTAATCATTTTAGGCTTTTGTAATGTTGAAAACACCAGTAAGGGTGACTGAAGATGTTGAGCTATTTACTGAGCTTTGAAGCTATGAAGGAAAATCTTTTTTTTTTTTTTTTTGATGCTGTTTGTGTGTCCATTGGAGAGAGGTCAGATCCCACATTCTCATTCTCTTGACTTTGTTGCATATTGATTTTAAGGAATGGGAGTGGGTTCTTCAGAACTCCAAATCCAGAATAGTGGCGCAAAGCCAGACAGTCCCTGGCTTTCTCCACATGAGTTCATGGGTTTATCACTTAAACTTTTACTTGTGTATACAGTTTCACTATGAAAAAACAGCTCAGAAATACTAAGGGTGAATGCTACCCTGCGTTTACCAGGTCTTCCTCCCCAGGCCCAGTCCTTCCTAGTCCTCAAAGGAGGCAGTTAACAGTTTAATGTGTAATGTAACCTTTAGATGACTTGGTGATGTTCTTCTACCATCAAGCTGGAAGTTACGTTTAAGAGGACCAAGTCAGGGAATGGAGGGCTGGCTCAGCAGGTGGGAACTCTCTTGCAGAGGACCTATGTCAGTTCCCAGCACCCACATAGTTCACACTGGTCTGTGACTCTACTTCCAAGGGTTCCGTTGTCTTCCTGGGCACAGCACATGCATGCTACACAGACACACATGTAAGCAAAACAGTCATACACATAAATCTTTAAAAAGGCCAAAGCAGAAATTTTATCCTTGGACAGTCACCAAATCCTCCATCTCCAAACAATTCTCCATGCTGCTACAGCTGTGGCTCAACACACTTCACCACACGTGCTATTATAATCCCATTTTTTTTTTTTTTGCAGAGTAATCAGAAAACATGAATTCAACATTCCTAACATCATATCTGCCCTTTTTAAAACATTGTCTCGGCCTCTAGTTCTTAAAGGGAAAACCAAAAGATACTGCTGGCCCATCCAGTCCCCACCCACACTCTAACCGCATCTCAAACTCCTTTGCCCTGAGCGTCCTGCTACACAGTGCCTTATGGTTTCTCGGTAAATGATGCTCCCCCTGAAACCTTTTCCCATCTGTTCACCTCCTGTTGTGTGGCACTATTCCTGGGGACATAAGAACAAATGTCTACTCACTGCAGATAGGAAACTGACAGCAGGCCAAAGTAAGGTTACCGTCAAAGTCCTCCTTGGCGAACAAAGAAGTTTTGTTAAAGTTGCTTGCAAGAATATGGGGGAGGGATTATTTACAGAAGCAGAAATGACTCTTTAACATTCTGTGTTACCAAAGCCCATTCTGGGAGACCACTCACAAAAGCTGGGAACCTGGAGCATAGCTTGTAGGTACCTTACAGGTTGGAAAGTGTCCTTTCCAGGTGGGTCAGATAGTCTGCGCCTCTTCCAGGCTGCTCAACTGGTCTCTGCCTCTTTAAGGCCGTATGGCTGGTCTGAGTATCTCTTAGCAGCCCTAAATGCTTATTATATGCTTGTGGAGGGAGGAGCCTAGTGAATAGGATCAGTTTCAGGGACTCCCTGAAGCTATTTAGTTGTTTACTTCTGAGTTTAAAGAGTTTCCCCACAAGTTGGAAAGTTTCATATCCTCTTAGAACAGTTCCCTGATGTTTCACTTTCCTGTTAACATCCTGCCTCTTGAGGAACTTCCGTCCATGGTTCTGTCTCAGAGGAAATTGCTCCGTGAAACCATGCTCTTAAGGTAGCATCTCCTTCAACCTTCAAGATTTATTCATGTGTTCTCTTCCTCAGTGGACCAATAGAAAATGTTTTCCTGTCTCAGTATCATTAGCATCATGTTTTTCCTTAGTGGCATTTTAGTATGATAACATTTTTAATATATTCCCAAAACTAAGACACCAGTATCGCCAGGTGGTGGTGGCACACACCTTCAATCCCAGCACTCGGGAGGCAGAGCCAGGCGGATCTCTGCGAGTTCGAGGCCAGCCTGGTCTACAGAGCGAGATCCAGGAAAGGCACCAAAACTACACAGAGAAACTCTGTCTTGAAAGACCAAAAAGAATAAACACAGTATCTTTTCCTGTTTTGTCTGGGCGGAGCCTTATGCATGGTAGCCAGGTGCTGTAACGTAGCCATGGTAGCCATGTGCACTCCACTCCCAGCCTCTAGTTTCTAGTATCCGGTATGAGCGGCTATAGCCCAGCCTGAGACAGTCTTCTCTCTCTTGGCTCCATCCCTTGTGCTGTGGAAACAAAACATGTAGGCAAGTCCTTATCCTTCAGATACCCAGGTAACATTTCTCAGAGAAGCCTCCCTGGCTTCAAACTTTTGTGTCCTGCGTCTGCAACATTCCATTAGACCATAGGCAAAACTTTCTGCCACAGTGGCCCCAATATTTGGTACACAGAAGTGTCTTGGGGTTTCTGTGGCTGTGAAGAGATGCCATGAGCATGGCAATTTTTTTGTTGTTGTTTTTGTTTTTCAAGACAAGGTTTCTCTGTGTAGCCCCAACTGTCCTGGAACTCACACTGTAGCCAGGCTGACCTCAAACTCAGAGATCTGCTTGCCTCTATCTCCCAAGTACTGGGATTAACTGACTTTTTATTTTTATTTTTTATTTTTTGAAACATGGCAGCTCTTATAAAGGAAAACATTTAATTGGGCTGGCTTACACTTTCAAAGGTTTAGTCTATTATCTTCATGGTGGGACATGGCAGCATGCAGGGTGACATGGTGCTGGAGAAGGAGCTGAGAGTCCTACATCTTGATCTGCAGGCAGCAGGAGTCTTGTGTCCACACTGGGTGTAGCTTGAGCAGAGGAGATCTCTAAGCCCACCCCCACATTGACCCACTCCCTCCAGCAAGGCCACACCTCACGGTGCCACGCCCTATGAGCTTATGGGGGCCAGTTACATTCAAACTACCACAGTAAGTCTTCACATTGAATAAATATATAAAGTAATATCCTGGTCAGTAGAAAAGTATGCCATGGATGTCACTAAAACTAAAGTGGTTTTGGCAGTTTAAAAAAAAAAATTTTTTTAAGATTTTGTTTTGAAGGAGTCACTTTTCTCCTTCCGCCATCTGAGTCCAACTCAGACCACCAGGCCTGGCAGCACGTGCCTTGACTCACCGAGCCTTCCTGCTGGCCCTGGACAAGCAATCTTAAAGGTAGAGAGTCATGGAAAAGCAGACTTGTGCCCTGTCTAAAGTGCCAATTATAACTGTGAGGCAATTCTCTATCAAATAGTGAGTGAACAAACGAGCTCCATCTTGTGGGTCAACTCAGCTGGCAAAGGTTTATCTTGTTCATCCCTGAGGTTTGGGGCACAATGACTTCAGTCTTGTTCTAACTGAAATGTCCTGTGGGGACCTCGTTGAGGTTTTCCCGAGGCAGCAGTGGAGGGCTGACATTACCTGTCTGCAGATGTTTCAAAGTTGTGTCTCTGTGCTCCACAAGAGTGGCATCTGGAGTCACATTCTACAGTCAAAAGGACACCACCATTGCAAAGCCCAGTTATTCCCAGAGCTCAAGCACCGGGGAGTTCTGTAGTACAGAGTCAGCCCCACCTTAATATCCAGCATGCGTCTGCTACAGAGCTTGCAGAGACTCAGAAGAGCATGCAGAGTGCCAGGGAGAAAGGTATCCATTATGCCTGGTAAGCAGAGGGAGGAATGTTTTCCCACTTGGGTATAAATATAGCAAGCTTTTAGAACACACCTGTAATTAGCAAAGTGCAAGTCCAGTAGCTGAAACCCAGATATCTTGCTTTAATCAACTCCAGAGAACATGACACCTGAACCCCCTAATTACCAAGTCCCCAACTCCCATCCCAAGCTCTTGAGTCCTCCAAAGAGGGGAGGGAGCCTGTGAAATCCGAGCCTCCTAGTTCATAGGGATGAGTCTGCGGCTAGCAGTACTCCAGAAAACGCCTATCTTAAGTCCCTTCCTTTACTCCTCAAAGGAAGGCCTTCATTGGACAATGGTGTGATTTTCTCCTGTTGTGTGGAAGATAGATACAACATGGAGCCAAAAAAGGTTCCTTCCACTTTTACTAAAGTGCTAGTGTATAGCACTTTGGGTTTCTTCCCTAATGCTCTTAATTGTAGTCTTAGCAGATCGGACAGTTTGTTCCTCTTCTGTTACATGCTAGATTAACAGTTTACAATAGATTAACAGTATATGCAGCTAGATTATTTCTTTCCTCTTTGCTTTGGTCGATGGGAAGCTCAACGCTGAGTCTGTTCTTAGTTTAGACCAGTTATTTTTTTAACCTAGCATTTCAATATATACCATTTTCATCAGGGTTTACATATTTTTGTGTATTTTTTATATAATTTATATGCAATGAAAGCACACAAGTATTTGATAAAATTTTGACAATCTCATACATCCACGTTATTATCAAAACATTTTCACCATTCCAGAAAATCCCGTTGTTCCCCTTTCTGCTCAGTGCTCGCTGCTCTGCTGTAGCTACTTGGTGGTTTCTATAGCTGTAGACCATGTCAGGCTGTGCCTGAGTTTGTTAGACTGGAGTCATAAAGTATGTACTGTGTGATCTTTTGGCCTGACCCCCTTTCCACCCAATGCTTTTGACAGTCATGTGGAGTAGTGCCTTCTTGGGTGCCGAGCATTCCACTTTTGCATGTACCATTTTATTTTTCATGAATTTTTCATAGTCATTTGGTCCAAATTGGAGCACTCTTATATATAAAAAAAAAGTTACTGTAAACATTAACATATAAGTCTTTGGGGATAGTTTGGTTTTTAAAATCTGTAAGGACTCAGGCACAATGGCATTACCTTGAATCCTAGCACTCAAGAGACAGGTGGATCTCTGTGAGTTCAAGGCCAGCCAGAGCTACATAGTGAGACTCATTCTCAAAAATTAACAATAAAACCCCAAACTGAATAAAATTTAAAAATCTGTAACATTTTCACTGTGAAACCATCTTTATCATAAACCTTGGAGGCGTTGATAAGGCATGAATAATACAGGAGACTATAGCAGCCCCAAGTAGTATTAGATTCACAGTCATAAACACTAAGACCGACATATAAATGTTTCCCATTACCTTGGAGTTAATGTCTAATCATATATGCAATGTGTGCCTTTAAGTAGCTGCAATTGGGATATCTTCTCATTCTGTCCCCTGAAGAGTACAGGTTATGATCTCTTCAAATCTCATCTTGCTTGTCTAGTAGGCCATTATCAGGCTTAGCATTATTTAAAGCCAAATGTATTCCAGTCTTACCCCCTCCCCCCAGCTTTCCTGGAATTTCCTCATCTTAACTCCTTTTTCCATTAATCTTGCTAAAATTATGGGTCATTCTGGACTATTTTTCATAGGCCTTATATTCGCCCTGTTAGCAAGTCCTGTGTACTCTACCTTCAGACTACAGATGTCCAAGACTTCTCTTCTGCTGTAACGCCAACGCCACCATCAGTTGTCGCTTGCTAAGATTAGTGCAGGATTTCACTAGTGACCCAGTCTAAACTATGTCATGTCACTCCTTTGACCAAATCCCTGTATTTTTGTTGAGGATAAAGGCCAAAGTCCTTATGGTGTTTGAGATGGGACAATACTAATCTGGCCTCTCCTGTAATTTTTCCTATACCACCTACCAATCTTTTCTCCATCATATGGCTGCCTCACTTTCTCTTAAACATACCAAGTCCCTTACTGCCCCAGAGCCTCTGTCCTTGCAGACGGTGGGCCAGGATTGCCACAGCTGCTTCTCCCTGTAAATTCCACAGCCTCCCATCACGCTTCACTCCAGTCTCTGCTCACGTGCCACTCCATTAGATAGTTCTCGGCTGATAAACATTCTTCTTGATTCTTCCACTATTGTTATTTTTGAGACATTTGAGGGATTTATAGCTTGTCCTGGCTCCCTTGATTTCTCACAGAGGGTTCTGGAACTTTGGCCTCTCCACAGCTTACATGGAGTGATCCTTCCACCAGAGTGAAGGACATAAAACTCTCATTTCTTCCTTCCACCAGAGTGAAGGACATAAAACTCTCATTTCTTCCCCTCCCCATGTAGGCCACTCAACAACCCAAGCCAAGGTATTTTCCATCTTGCTGCACAAGGCTCATGCCCAGGTGATCTTGGGACCGTGACTATGGTCTTCTCTAAGTCTCCTTTCTGGCCCCACTGAGGCCTTCCTAGTCATGACCATGTTCCTTCCTCTTCCCCTATGATACTGGATACCATCTGTGGTGCTTTGAAAGAAAATGGCCCCCAAAGGGAGTGGCACTATTAGGAGGTGTGGCCTTGTTGGAGGAAGTGTGTCACTGTGGGGGTGGGCTTTGAGGTCTGTCTTGCTCAAGTTTCCCTCAGTGTGACAGTCATCCGACTTCCTGTTGCCTGCATGATATAGCACACTCAGCTCCAGCACCATGTCTGCCTTCACACTGCCATATTCCCTGTCATGATGATAATGGACTGAACCTCTGAAACTGTAAATGAGCCACCCTCAATTAAATGTTTTCTTTATAAGAGTTGCCCTGGTCATGGTGTCTCTTCACAGCAATGGTAATCCCTAACCAAGACACCACCTGAAATATATACACATTGTTTTATTTATTGCATGTCTGAGTAAAATGCAAATTTCCCTAAGACCTGAAACTTTATTCTTGTTCTCATCTCTGAGACTTAACACCTGGCACACAGTAAGTATGTAAAAATTTCTTAACATGGTTCTATGTAGCCTCCTTTTAAGAAATTGGCTTCATGGGGTGGTGGGGACAGTGTCGCTCGTTGGTAGAGTGCTTGCCTAGCATTCAGGAAGCCCTGGGGTTCAATCCCTAGCACCTCGTAAACCAAGTGTGGTGCCACACCATAGTCTCAGCACTGGGGGCGGGGGGGTGGAGGAAGAAGGATTAGAGGCTTCAGGTCATCCTTGGCTACCTAGTAAGTTTAAAGCCAGTCTGGGCTATGTGAGACCCCTGTCTTGGGGATTGGGGAGACTGGCTTCATTGCATAGACTTCAGAGGCTGTTGCAAATTAAACCTCCTTTTTTTGCCCTTTTCCCTTCCCTTTTAGTCTTAGAATATATTTAGGAGTTGGAGCCGCCACAGACACCTCAGACTTGGCACTAGTTACATTGCCATGTCAAGCAAGACCAACATTCTGCCTTTAGTGGGCACAGAAGAAATCTGCTACTAATTTTAGTGTTTGAAGTCCAAATTCCTTCTACTGTGGGATTTCTTCAATGTGGTAGTTAGCATCACCTTGGAGGGAAAAAAATGGCAGAGAGTGCATTGAAGTTCAGGCTGATTCACAAGTAAAAGTCCTCCCAGAGGTGGCGTTCTGAGAGACATCATGCTTGCCTGGAAGCCTACAGGGTTAAATGGGTGATGTAGTGTAGATGCTTATGTAAATACTGAGAGCCTTTTCTTACTTATTCATCCCAAGAAACACTTTTATTGTGTCCAGTGTACCAGATACTGTTTTGTGTACATGTTTACCTGCATGTATGTCTATGCACCACATAAATGTCTGGTGCCTGTGGAATCCAGAAGAGAGGGTTGGAGCCCCGGGAACTGGAGTTATTGCTGGTTGTGAGCCACCATATGGGTGCTGAGAACTGAACCTGGATTCTCTGCAAGAGTGGCAAGAGATAGAACCCACTGAGCATCTCTCCAGCCCAGATATTAACCCTTTAAAAGCCAACATTTACTATATAGCAAAATATTTTCTACTAGGTGACCCAGAAAATCCAGGCTTTTGGTAGTCAATAAGTAACATGTAGTGAGCACCCATGCATGTAGATCATAAGCACTAAACTCTGCTCTGAAGGAGTTTACGAATTCTCTCTTTCCATGGTCTTGAAATAAGAAGAATAAGCTTGGCTGTCTTTATGGGTAATTGAAAGATGTGCACTCTTGAGACTGATAGAGACCATATCTTTCTGTAAGATGGAAACAGCATTTATTATGTTATACATTGGTGGGATATTTGGTGTTGGCAGACTGACATTCTACCGAATTTGATACTTTATCTACTCAGTTTGGAAACAGCCTACAGCTGGGCGGGCTGTGAATCCTGTATATGTGGCTCATCCTGCCTCAATACTTGGAAAGAAAGATGGTTAGGATGGCTCCTGCAAGAACAAGGGTGTTCCATCCACTAAATTCTGGTTAAAGGAAGAAACAGAAGAAAAGAGTAGTTGTCTTTTTAAGTTCTTTTTAAGTGGTGAAAGATATTCCCAGACAAAACTGAATCTACAGAGTCAAAAGTTCACCTGGAAGGGTTGAGGATAGAGCTCCATTGGTAGAGAGCTTGTATAAACTGGGTGTGGTGGTACACATCTGTAATCCTACAAGAAGGCAGGAGGAGCATAAGCTCAAGATCAACTTTAGCTACATCCTTAGACACAGGACACGGACACACACACACACACACACACACACACACACACACACACACACACACACACACCTTTTAAGATCTTTGCTAAACTAAGAAAGTCTGGTACAGATCAACTCTAGGCACAAGGAGTTTGGCCAAGGATGGGGAGTGCCAGCTCTGGTTGATCACAAAGCCTCACGGGCAAGTACTGCAAACAAGGGGAACTTAAACCAGAATGGAAAACCATAGGTAGAGGTCAGATGAAAAACAGCAACCAAGTTCACAAAGAGATACTCGATAATAAGCATAAATGTCCCCAGACCCATGTTGGTGGTTTTCTCAGCACAGTCCACTTGAAACAGTAGCTGAAGCTGTTACAACCGATGGCCTGTTATCTCTCAAAGCATCAGTATTCAAAAATATAAAGTCATTTCTCCAGGGAGTAGTCTACAGAAGCCTTCAATTCCTGGACAGACTGGTACACATTGCTAGTCTCTCGGCAATGATTTGGAAACCCAGTTTACAGCATTACTGATCCACTCAGCCATTGCTAGACAGGCAGGTGATGGGTTATGATTGTATTCTATCATCTGAATCAATGACAAGGCAGAGGACACAGCAGGGACCGCCCAGAGACAGAAGAGACTCTACCCACTGACCACTTCTTTTTTGTTTTAAAAGATAAAGATATTTGTCTCTTTTTATTGGAAAAACCTTCAAACGCAGCCATGAAAGATGAAACACTAGGATAATTCTCATAAACCTACCACTTAGCTTTATGAATGAATATTCTGGTCTTTCTCATTTATGTATACTTCCTTATGGTCACATATGCTTTGGTATTTTAAAACATCATCTCGCCCATAAATGTTGACATACATTAGCTTTTCTTTCTTTTTAAACAAAATCATAATGATATTCCTATCTTCAAAAAATAAGCAACAACATGAGCTGATGCACACTTAAATCTTTATTCAATATTCTTCATTTGGCTTAAACATTGACTTTTCGTAGTTGATTTGTATCGACTGGGATTCAAGTCTGGTTGTCTGTCACATTTATCCAGGTTGTCTGCTGTATATTTAAGTCTGAGTTCTTTCCTTCACCACCTTCCAGCTGTTTATTATCTATTTTATTTATGAGACAGATTCAGTCTCATATAGCCCAGGCTGGCCTCAAACTTGTTATGTAGCCAAGGATGACCTTAAAACTCCTGGTCCTCTTGTCTCAGGCTCCCTAGTAGCAGCACACACCACCACTCACTTAGGAAGCAGTTTGCTTTCGTGCTATGTAGTAGCATTTTTGTGCATGTGATTTGTTTTGTTTTGTTTTCTCTTTACATCGTTTTTGCTCATCTTCACAATGACTTTGTTGGAGAGGCACATATTCCCACTTCATAAAAGGGAGGTGTTGGAGTCATCTGACTGCAAGTTCAAAGTCCTAAGACTGACTTATTTCCTGAATGTTGTGGTGCCAACATCAAATAAGGCCATTCTCTGTATTCAGTTAAGAAAAACTCAATGGGCATAAACAAACTCAGCTGTTCAAAGTTTTTGAGAGATTTTTAGGTTGACATTTAATGATTCATTCAGGCATATATAAAGAAATTATAGAAAGTTCTCCATTTTTGTAGATTAAAAACAAAGTTTGTCACGTTTTCCCTGTGCTGACTGTTAGTGTTTTTTAATTTATACTGAGTAGAAAGAGGACAAAGTAAATCTGTGCTGAAGGACATTGGCTTCTGGAATATCTGTGAATCTCAAGTCATACCAGTCCTTACATTACACACATGAGCTAATTTAAAAGATACTAGAATTGGAAGCTGTCCTAATGACCAGCTGCTGGAAGAGTCCACATGCACAGTGAAGAGTGCAGAGCCCCAGTGGGTCGAGTGATTGTTAGTGGGCTGGTCACTCAGCTATTGTGATTCCGAGTCATGACTTGAACTCAGCACCATTGTCCTTCACTTATGTACTGCCATTGTGTGGCTTCACTTGCATTAAGCGTTTTCCCTGCAGCAACAGAAGGGAATGCCTACTTCATCTTTTCATAATGCTTAGGGTGAACGCGGAATGCAGTGGATTCAGAACGCTATTGGACTGCTGTAAAACACAGGCCAGGGATGATTTCCTAGTAGAAGCTATGAGCCAGGACCAAAGATGGATGTTTGAGAGTGAGAGAAACACATTTTTTTTTATTTCAAATTTTGCCTTTATTATGAGAGAGAGAGAGAGAGAGAGAGAGAGAGAGAGAGAGAGAGAGAGAGAGAGAGAGAATGCAAGTAAGGGGGCCTGCAAGAGGCCTATGGCAGCTGGAGGCATTGAGTTCCATAGGTCTGGAGTCACAAGTGTTTGTGAGCTTTGACGTGAGTGCTGAGGACTGAGCTCCAATCTTCTGCAAGAGCACACGTGCTATTAACATGAGCCATCTCTCCAGACAGAAAACACATTTGAAGTAGGGCTATGGTTATATTTTTCATGAGTTTATTTTATGTATTTATTTTGAGACTCATTTAGACCCAGTTGGCCCTCAAGCTCACTATATATATATATATATATATATATATATATATATATATATATATATATATATATATGTTTATATACATATAAACAGCCTTGAACCTCGGTGCTAGAATCACAGTGAGAACCACCACACCAAGTTTATGTGGTGCTGGGATCCAACCCAGGGCTTCAAGTTTCCTAGGCAAGTGCTCTACCAACTAACTGAGCTATGTTCTCAGCCCAACTTTGTTTCTGTTTTTGTCTTTGTTTTTACACATAGTCATCTACATGAATAAGTTTACACAGATATACACTTTAAGAATCATTCAGTCTTTTGATTCCCAAAAGAAAAGAAACTATCTTGTTTGTAATACTACTGAGTATATACTTTTTGTTTTCGTAGAAATACTTGAGTCTGAAAGCGTACAAATAGAAAACAGGAAAAACTGAAGCAGAATCCCTCACTATGTTCTACTTCAAACTGTACACGTGAAGGTTAGGGATCAATGGTAGGAAACAGCTCATTGTTCTTCAGCAACAGCTCTGGGACAATGGTCTGAAGTCGTGTGATGTTGGGCGCACTCTTCGGCTTCCTACTGGCTCATAAACATTGCCTGTCTGTTTCCTTCATGGATAAATTTAACCTCACACTCAGCCTCCGTGTCTCCCGTGCTGTCCTGTTTGCAGAGCAATAATCAGACCACAGGCTTTTGACACCTTGTGACTTGCAGGATATCTTTCTGCAGACAGACATGTGCATTAGTGACCCATTTCCCAGTGTTATTTCTGGACTGTGTACAGGAACTGATGGTGCCGTGGGGTACACGGCTATTTATTCTGGCTTCTGAGCAACTGAAGTGCAAGGAGGTACTTATTTCCATGGTGTTTGACAGAAGGAAACAGATTTACAAGACAAGGTTGAAAACAAGCAGCCATTGTGAGTTGAGAATAAATTGACATACATGTAGTGTCTTTGCTATTTGCATATCTAATATTAAAGATAAATATCAGCTACCACCCAGCAAGCATGTCACTGTGAGCTGAGAGTAAACAGACATCAAAGTAGTTGTCTTTGCTATTTGTGTATCTAACGGTAAAGTTAAAGGTCAGGGGCTGGAGAGATGGCTCAGCGGTTAAGAGCACCGGCTGCTCTTCCAGAGAACCCAGGTTCGAATCCCAGTACCTGTCTGGCAGCTCACAACTGTCCTTAACTCCAGTCCCAAGGGCCCCAACATCCTGTTCTGACCTCTGCTGGCATCAAGGATGCATGTGGTACACAGACATACATGCAGGTAAAACATCTATACACATAAAAATAAAAGTTTTTAGAAGTCAGATACCACCCATATTGAAATATAGAGAAAGAGAAATAGCATTATATATCTGAATTACACACACACACACACACACACACACACGGTTCTCTGTCATTCCCAGTTGTAAGCCTAGCATAATGAAGTCAAGTTTTATCCATTTATTCATTTTATCATGTGTTCTGTGTTATTTAGTAATATGTATATAATACATACGTGTATTGGGTGGGTTGAGGGAAAAGACACTCAAATATAACCATCAACCAGCTTCAACTACTATCAACTCATAACCAGCTTTATCTGTGTCCCCATCCACTGTACATTAAACCAAACTATTCATTAAGCTTTTTTATCCTTGTATGTATCTATAGAAGCTAGGATCTTAAATAAGACAACACCACATTACACCAAAAACCTAGGCAAGGGCTAGAGAGATGGCGTGGTGGTTAAGAGCACTGGCTATTATTTTTCCAGAGGATCAAAGTTCAGATGTCAGCATCCCAACTTGATAGGATCCAACACCTTCATCTGGCCTGTGTGAGCAACCACACACAGAGAAACACAC
The DNA here is from genome assembly GCF_049852395.1 of Peromyscus maniculatus bairdii. Classification (NCBI taxonomy): domain Eukaryota; kingdom Metazoa; phylum Chordata; class Mammalia; order Rodentia; family Cricetidae; genus Peromyscus; species Peromyscus maniculatus. Next base: position 71,287,992 of record NC_134860.1, on the reverse strand, counting down.
ATATATACACAAATTAATAATAAAACAAACCTTTAAAATAAAAATTATAAACCAGACAATAATGATTTCATATCACTAAATATATAATTACTCTCATTTTTTTCCCTAAAATCTACAACTGTTTTTGGTTCTTTTTTAAAGTTTATAAGTTTGTATATCTGGATCAGTAGCCAAATAAGATCCATACACTAAAATTAACTGATAATGTTAAAGTTAAAATTAAAAAAAATGTAAAATACACAAAACTTAACACTGACCATTTCAACATTAGAATGTACATTTTGGTGTTGTTAAGTACATTCACATTGTGTGACCAATCTCTAGAAACCTTTTCTTTTGCAAAACTGAGTGTCTGCCTCCATTTAATAATGTCTCACTATTCTCAGCTTTCCCCAGACACTGGTAACCACTTCCTTTCCTTTTTTGAAATTATGTTTATGTTTGTGTGTAGGCATGTAGGTGCATATGCCGCAGAGGACCACTTGTGGGAGTCAGTTCTCTCCTTCTACCCTGTAGGTCCAAGGGATGGAACACAGCTCATCAGGCTTGGCAGCAAGTGTCCTAACCTGCTGAGCCTTTTCACATACCTATCACTATATAAATTTGACTATTCTCAGCACCTCATATGAGGACAATCATATATTATTTGTCTTTTTATGACTGGCTTATTGCACTTGACAATGTTATCAAGGTATATCCATGTGAATAATATTTCATTGTATGAATATACCACATTTTATTCATTCATCCTATCAATAGACATTTGAGATTATGAATATCTTTATGATATTTAGTCTTGTAATCCAGGAAAGTTGTATGATTTCGGATTTATTTAGGCCAGCAAGTTAGAACTACTTGGAAGGTTTTTAAAATACAGACTATCTTGGTGTCTTAGTTAGATTTCTATTGCTGTGAGAAAGACGATGACCAAAAACAACTTGGGGCTGAGAGGGCTTATTCTGGCTTACTTATCTCAAGACACAGTTATCTCAAGACACAGTTCATTGAGGGAAGCCAGGACAGGAACTCAAGGCACGAACCTGGTGACAGGAACTGCAGTGAGGCCACGGAAGGACGCTGCAAGGAGTGGCTTGCTCCTCATTACTTACTCAGCCTGCTTTCTTACCCCACCCAGGATGCTCCAGATGGCACCATCCCCAGTGTACCACCCCACACTAATTATTAATCGAGAAAATGTCCTACAGATTTGCCTACAGACCCGTGTGATGGAGGCATTTTTCTCAGTTGACACTCTTTTCAATAACCTTGGCTGTGTTGACAAAAAACTATCTAGCATGCCTAAAGTTTCTGATTCATCCTCTGTCTCTGTCTCTCTGTCTCTCTCTCTCACACACACACACACATTCTCTCTCTCTGTGTCCATATGTATACATACATATATATGTATGTATAAAACAAATTTTTTAAATTTATTCTTTGAGAATTTCTTTTTAAATTTTTTATTTATATGTGTGGGTATTTTGCCTGCATGTTTGTCCATGAACCACTTGTGTACCTAATTATCTGGAACTAGAGTTATAGACTGTTGTGAGCTACCATGTGGGTGCTGAGAATCAACCCAGATCTTCTGGAAAAGCAGCCAGTGCTTTTAACCACTGAGTCAACTTTCCAGCCCACTTGGAGTATTCCATGCATGCATACAATGTATTTTGATTATATCTACCCCAACTTTACATATGCACCCCTCCACAGCATGTACCTTCCCCAACTTAATGTCCTCTTCTTTTTAAATTAAAAAAATTACAATAGCCCACTGATCCAAATAGGTACCACCTATATGCTCATGGGTGTGGAGCTATTCACTAGGGCATAGGCAACTTACCAGTGGCTACCCATGCCCCCCAAAAATGACTCTTCCCTGGCAGCTGTCCACTGCTTAATAGCTCAGTAACAAGGAGTGGGGCATGCAAGACCCTCTCCAACCACTGATCCCCACAAATGATTAACAATGTGTTTGTGTTTTGGGGTATTTTTGCTTGTTTTGTTTTTCTGAGACAGTATCTCATTATGTAGCCCTGGAAAGCCTGGAACTCCCTGTGTAGACCAGGTTAGCCTCAAACTCACAGATGTCCACCGGCTGCTACCTCTGGAACATGCATCACCACATATTTTTTGTGGGGCCTTGGAATTTGCATTTCTAACAGTTCCTAGAGTATCCTGCCCTTTTGGTCTGAGACCATATTTTAAGAATAATTTTGAGGGAGTTGAGGGGGCATATCTTTAATTGTAGCACTTGGGATTCAGAGGCAGGGTATATCTAGAGCAGTAGTTCCCAATGTGTGGGTTACAACCCCTTTTGGGGTCGAATAACCCTTTCACAGAGTCACCTAAGACCATTGGAAAACATAGACATTTACACTACGAATCATAACAGTAGCAAAATTAGTTATGAAGTAGCAATGAAATAATTTTATGGTTGGGGGTCACCATAACATGAGAAACTGTATTAAAGGGTCACAGCATTAGGAAGATTGAGAATCACTGTTCTCGAGGCTAGCCAGAGCTATACAGTGAGACTGTATCTCAAAAAAAAGGAAGACTGCCAGGCGGTGATGGCGCACGCCTTTAATCCCAGCACTCGGGAGGCAGAGGCAGGCGAATCTCTGTGAGTTCGAGGCCAGCCTGGTCTCCAAAGCGAGTTCCAGGAAAGGCACAAAGCTACACAGAGAAACTCTGTCTCGAAGAAAAAAAAAAAAAAAAAAGAAAGAAAGAAAGAAAAAGAAAAACAAACAAACAAAACCAAAAAAAAAGGAAGACTGTCACATGAGTTGGAGAGGTGCCTCAGCCACTAAGAACACTGGCTATGCTTTGAGATGACTCAGGTTTGATTCCCAGCTCCTACATGGCAGCTCACAAGCATCTGTAACTCCAGTTCCAAGGGACCTGACACCCTCTTCTGATTTCCAAGGGCACCAGGCACTCACAGGGTACACAGACATACATTCAGACAAAATACCTATAATGAACATACTTTTTATGACTATCATTTAGACTTGAAGATTGAGGAAAACATGGTAAGATTTCTTCAGATTAAAAGCCAGTGAAACATATGATACCATCTCTATTCTAATAAGATTTGTTCTAAATAGCACATCTGTGACACAGAAAGCAGTCTATAGCATGCCACTTTGAATGCATTGGCCTTATTTGTAAAATAAAAAGCAAACACAGAATTATAAAATCGATTTTTTTTTTCTGTTGGAAATGTCTTTGTTAGGCAACCATTAAAATCAAGAAGGCATGTTGTTGCAAATCAGTTTATAGTCTTCTTGGAAGGAGAAAAAAATAAAGTTCTTTACCTCTCTTTGGCCTCTAATTCAAATTTTACATACTAAATACTTGCCCCCTTCCTGCCAAAACCAACTAGATTGACTTACCAGGTAGAAAACTGGATGAAGTGTCATTTGATCCCAGCGGTTGGTCACAAAAAAAGACACCAAGCATTGAAGAGGAGCCACAAGGAGACTAGCAGGGGCCTATGTCTCAACTTTGCCCTCTCAGTTTAAATCCGACCAACCTAAGAACATTAGGTTCCCCTCTTTCTTTAGACGTGTAGTCCGTCGACAGTCCTGGATTGTTGGCTTGGATGGGGAGCACCTGAAGGCAGAAGACATAGCACTTCCTGTCCTGGTGATAAAGTGCATCATCACTATCATTTCTCAGTGGCAGAGTAGACATGGCAGCCACAAAAGGAGCGTGAGTCCAGTCACTTGAGTCGTCTCAGTAGCTTGAATTCCGGTTCGTGTTGAGGAGAGCAGAGGAGATAGGCCTTTCTTTCTCTACCACCCCATTGTCTGGTTTAGGCAGCGTTTTCAGTGTTAGCCAACTCCCCACACCCCCATACTCTCAACATCTAATGAAGATCATTGTTTTCTACTATGTCCCATTGCAAGCCGGGGCAGTGGTTCTCAGTGTGTGAGCTGAAGGTCTCTGAGGGTTCTCGACCTCTTCTGGGATTTTTCAGGAAATCTGTGAAGTAAAAACGACTTCATTTTTTGGATTTTTTAAAATAGGTTCTCATGTAGCCCAGGATGACATCAAACTTGCTATGTAGCTGCTGAGAATGGTGTTGAACTTCTCATCCTCCTGCCTCAAGCGCTGATCATAGGCAGGTATTATACACAACCCAAACTATTTTTTGTTATTTCCCTACCTCCTTTTTAATTTTCCAGAGACATGACTAGTAGAATTCTAACTCACCGAGGAAGCAAATATGAGAATCCAGCTTATTCTGTTCAGCAATTTCCTAAAATATAATGCCAGTCTCCTCACTGAATTGTTTTGTTTTAGAAATTAATCATAAAACTAGACTATTTTGTTAATGTGTAATAAGCATATATTTTTAAGTAAAATTAATAAATACACATTTTAAATTTTCTTAATTTTAATTTCTAAGATACTAAATCTTAATAGCTGTAACTTACAAAAAATATAGAGAGCCCTCAATAATGTTTAAGAACATGAAAGGATTCTGAAACCAAAGTATTTGAAGAATGCCAGCCCAGGATTGTTTAAGACTTTCTGGGATTTAGGCAAATTACCTCAAAGCCATCCATCCTGTGTTCTCATTTCGTTTCTGTTGCTGTGATAAAATGCCCTGGCAAAAAACAATCTAGGGGACAAAATTTAATTTTAACTCACAGTTCTGGGTTATAGGCCATTATCACAGGGAAATCATGAGCTGGAGAAAGCTGGCCACATTACATCCATAGTCAGGAGCAAGCAGAAATCCATGCATGCATTCTCATTTGCTTACTCAGCTTAATTTCTCCAATTCTATGCAGTTCAGGATACCAGGCCTAGGGAATGGTGTTGCCTATACTGGGCTGGGTCTTAACTTTTGTTAGGACAGTCTCTCAAAGGCATGCCCACAGGCCAACCCAGTGTAGATCTAGTGATTCTAGGTTGTATCAGGTTGACAATCAAAGTTAACCATCATACTCAGCTCTCCACCAATGCCCTGTGTTTACATCTTCTTGTTGACCAGTCCTCATCATCAGGAAACAGCAGTGTGAGGAGGGCTGAGAATTATTTAACAAAGAGCTCAAGTTTCTTCTTGGCTAGTTATTATGTTTGTGACCCTAAGCAATATCTTTTGCTACTTAAATATCTCAGATATCACATTTATAAAAGTGATATATGGTAATGATTACTTTTCAAGTTCATGACAGTGACACATGCTTGTAATCCCAGTACTTGGGAGGCTGAAACAGGAAGATCATGGAGCTCAAGACCATCCTGGACTACACAGTGAGACTCTGGCTCAAAAATATCCCCCAAATAAATAAATCCATGAGGATTAAAAGAGAATATACACATTAAACATTATCCATCATAGATGAACTTTCTTTTTGTGATGACCTAATTATAAAGATTGAAAATGTTAAGTAAATACTAGCTTATTTAACTTCACTGAAAAAGAAACACCCTAAAGATGAGTTAATGTTTGGTTTAAAGGTACAGTAGGTAAGAGATAATTTTGTCTTTGGTCACTTGAGTATTAGCAATAAAGTATGTTGCCTTCTCATAGTTTATTGTCAAACTTCCCTAAATTGTCAAACTTCTCATAGTTTATTGTCAAACCTTGCTTCCCTAAATTGAATAACCCTCCCCTACATCGAATGAGGGGGGCTTAGGGTAGCGGAGTCAGCAGTTTTGTCATGGTGACCACACCTAGAAGTACCACAAGAATGGGGTTGTGGAGCTTCCTATCCAGTCTGTATACATGATGTATTGTGAAACCCACTCTTAGCCCTTGCAACTCCTGCCTAGTAACAGATGCAGATGGAAGGCCATGTTGTAGATCTGCTGCCAGAAAAAAAAAAAAAAAAAAAAAAGAGACGTTTGAAAAAAAAAAAAATGAGACGTCTCTTCTCGACATTGGATTTGATCCAAATGCCCACTAAACAGATTTCTTTTCAAAATGTCCCATGTTAATAAGCTTGATTCGATAGAACCTAATGAATGGGTTGTGGAAAATTACAATCTTTTTCTTTTGGAAATAGTCTCCCTTTGTAGCCCCACCCTGGCCTTGAAGTCACTTCAAAGCCTGTGCTGGTATCAAACTAGTTATCCTCCTGCCTCAGTCTCCCGAGAGAATTGCAATCCTATTATGTCCATTTCTGTGATAGTACAGAGACATTCTGAGGACCTGCGTCTTCCGCTTCTTGGCCAGCAGACTGCCCTTGCCACTTGCTTCTGTTTACGTCTGCTTCTGTGATGCCAGCTCCCACTTCTGTCAAAGACCTACGTCACCTCCCGACTCCCGAGGTTGACCTGGGTAAAACCACGGAGGATCTACCATAACATCTAAACTACACACAGAAGTTCTGTGTTGGCGCAGAAAAGAGACTGATATGTGGCGTCTGTACTTCTGACAAAAGGCTTACTGCTTAAACTGCCAACGGATGAGCCCTGTACGGGGCCAGGAGTTATTTGCTATCCCCAGATTCCATCATTTAGCTGTGTGTGACCCAAGTCATACATCCCATCAATCAATCATCTCATGGACTAAGAGAAGATCATTATCTTCTTATGAACATGGGAGGATCCCCCAATGAAGCTTTGCCCACCTTTGCATAGGCTTTTGTAGGAGTTTGGTGATCTGCCAGAACTGGTAAATAGTCTGGAATTTCATTCACCAGAATTCTGTAACCCTCATCTCTTAGATTCATCAAGAGGCTGGTACAAGTTTTGCTGTGTGACTAATTTCCAGAGTCATTCACTGACCCTCTCCCAGCAACAGCAGTGACTCCCTCCTTAGCCAGGCAATAGACGCTTCCAGAGTAGACATTTGACATCAATCCAAGTTTTTTTTTTTTTTAATCCCAAGGTCTCCAATATTTGAGGCTGACACCTCAAATCCGAGGATTCTATCCCCCATCCTAGAATCAGTGTAGCCTCGCACCATGGTCCAGAGGAGTCCCCATCTCTACTGGATGGCCTTGATTCCACACCTGAGGAGGTCCCCATCTCTTATTGTATATTTTCAAAACTTCCATGTGTTTAGTTGTATGTATGGATGCACACACACATACACACATACACACACACATACACACACACACACAGACACACACACACAGACACACACACACACACAGACACACACACAGACACACACACACAGACACACACACACACACACACACACACACACACACACACACACACACACACACACACACACACACACACACACAGAGGCTCATGTGTTCCAGGGCACCATGTGGAGGCCTGGGAGCAATTTCTGGAAGTTGTTTCTTTCCTTCCACTATGTGGGGCCCAGGGATTAAATCCAGGTCATCAGGCTTGGTGGCTAAGTGATTTTATCTGCTGAACTCCCAGAGTAGAGCACTCCCAGATTATGCCTTTCCTGGCTCTGTAGCCATTCCTGCACTGTTTATAAGGATGAATTTGAGTGATTATAGTGTCTGCCTGCCCTATTTGCTTATAGATATCATGGATGCAGGCTCCCCTGGGGGCTAGGAATGTAGCTCAGTGATCAACCATTGCCTAGCAGCTCATACCTAGGTTTGATTCTCGGCAACACCACACACACACACACACACACACTCCTCCTGGACCCTGAGTACCCACAGGATAGGGATTTGATAAATATTTATTAGACGAATGAATCAACAAGAATAAATCGGGAAGAGTTATGAGCACAGGCGGTACCAGCTGGTGAGTACAGATGTAGCTTTATAACGTCATGCACTTCCAATAGCTGTGTCCCGTTTGTGACAGCTAGACAGTTTTCCCCTTCTGTGTGACATGCAGACATCAGACAGCTGCAGGAGTGGGTGGCTGCTTCTCCAGTTCCTTACCTCAGTCTCTCCTTCCCTGTGACCCACCCGAAATAGATACACAGGCAACACACACACACACACACACACACACACACACACACACACACACACACACACACACACGGCAGGGGGGCCGAGAGAGGGAGGACAGGAGGGACAGAGACAGAGACCCAGTCACTATCACAACTTGGACATAAAATGCAAAGGGCAAAAGCTGGTTTGGTACTCTGTCTTCTTGAATTCCACCCCTATCCAACCACCCCCAAATTTCAGGGTTTTATTTAGTTAGATCTGTTGATTGGCCTCATTTTTTTTTTTAAAAAAGAGAATAACAAGCCGGGCGGTGGTGGCGCACGCCTTTAATCCCAGCACTTGGGAGGCAGAGCCAGGCGGATCGCTGTGAGTTCGAGGCCAGCCTGGGCTACCAAGTGAGCTCCAGGAAAGGCGCAAAGCTACACAGAGAAACCCTGTCTCAAAAAACCAAAAAAAAAAAAAAAAAAAAAAAAAAAAAAAAAAAAAAGAGAATAACAGTCAGGAACTATGATAACCCTTCTTTAAGATTTACAAATTCCTTGCAATTTGATTGTGTTGATGTTGCTTTTAGAGACAGCCTCACTAAGGAGCCCTTGCCATTCTCTTGCCTCTGCCTCCTGAGTACCACCATGCTTAGGACCCTAAACATCCTTCAAGCTCAGTATCAGGCTGAAGAGTAGGCTCAGTGATGAAGCATTTACCCAGCAAGTATAAAAACTTGGATTTGCTCGCCAGCTCCAACTTCGGGGAGTTGGGGGGAGGGTGAAAGAGGGGGTGCACTGATTATGAAATTTGCCTGTCCCTTGGAGCAGTTCTCCAACTACCCCCATATATTACTTTTTAACTTTTCGCTTACATCTGGGGTTTATTTTCTTTTTTAAAATATATTTATTTTTTTGTGTGTATATGGATTTTTCCCTGAATGTATGTCTGTGCACCATTTATGTGTATTGCCTGCAAAGGCCAGAGAGGGCACTGGATCCTCTGTGGGTGCTGGGAATCAAATTCATGTCCTCAGTGCTCATAACCAGTCCCTAGAATTTGTTTTCTAAAAAGATTCTGTGCTACTTGGAGAAAAAGTCTGTGTTTTATCCCTGCCCCCATATGTATACCTGAGCATAAAAAAAAATACTCGTTAATTTTTTTTTATTGTTTTCATGAAGAGAAGTAAAAAAAGAAATGAGCTAACTCTTAGAGTGAGTTATTCCACATTGCACATCGTTTCCGGTGCATTTTTATCTTTCTTAGCACTGAGGAATGAACCTAGGGCTTTCTCTACGTTAGGCAAGTGCTTCACTGAGCTGTGTCTCCAGCCTCGCTCTAGCTCATTCTGTAATTATATTTCTGATCCCATGATAAAGTCATCATTTGATGACTGTAAACAAGGCAAACCTGAATTTTACCTACTTGAGGGGAAAAAAAAGCCTTCTCGACTACGAAAGAAAAATTATCTCTCATACCAGAAAAATGACTCAGAAATGATCTTTGGAATGGAAAATTACTTCCACAAACTTCTGTGGATTTAAAAGCCTTTGCGTGGTGTTTAACTTTAACTCACATTCGAGCAGCATCTTTGTAATTATCTCTCTTTCTCATAAACCCTGAGGAGGACTCAGCACGACCTTGCAGAATTTATTGTAATACAAGCCAATGAGGAGCTTCCTGCCTTCGGATTAATGATGCTCAAAGCAGAGAGGAAAAGAAAGTCTGGCCAACAGAAGTAAGGCAAAAACTTACAAGCTGCTGAGAGGGACATTCAGTGTGTCCCCTGGGGAAGAGGACATGACAGAAATACCAGCTGTTTGTGGAACTGGGTGGAGAGGCCATCTAGATTCTTCAGTGTTCTCCAGTTGGGACTCAAGGGGGTCTCAGCTGGTTGGATTCTGAGAGAGGTTTTTAATCAGGCCACATTTCCCTGAAGCTGACTCTCCCTTCTTCTCTGTCCCCCCAATCATTGGCAAACCATACCAAGAGCTTGTCTGTGAGTCTGCAACAGACTTGCTGGGCACCAGGCCTGCTGGAAAAAAAGGGGTAAGTCCAGGCCAGGTGCTTTTTATGCTATGCCCAGGACCTACAGTCCTCTCTATCCTCACCGGCACAGTTGATTCTGGGATCCTTGCTGCTACAGGGAGAAACACCCTACCAGGAATCTGTAAATAGGTGCCCCAGAGTCCAGGAGAATGGCAGGTGTCAATCTCATTTCCCCCATGGAAGTTACAGACCAGGCTGTCAGGCTTCTGCCACATCAGACCGGTGCTGGTGGCATCACATTTCCCACCCGCATGATAGGCACACTTTAGCTAAATATGCTCCTCCTCATCCTCAGAGTTAGAGGTCCCTGCTCCAGAATTCCCTCCCTTGTCTCTGCTGCCCAGGAGTCAGACATGGCCCGACTTCATGCAAGGGCCCCCTTTCCTCTGAGACTTACAAGGGGCCCTCACTCTGCTGCATGGATTTTTTTCAACTCTCATCAGAGTCCCTAGTATGCTGCTGTTTGTTATCTGTCTGTATGCCCGTGGAATTTACACATCATCTAATAGATCTCTGAGGACAGTCTGCCTCAGTGTTCCCATTGAGCCCCCTAAGCCTGAGACCCTTCAAAGACCTCAAAGAAGAAGGTCTTGGCAGCTTGAGACACAGGCCCATCAGGCTTTTTGGCCTTTTCTCTTGATAGTAGGGCCCCCTGCCCATGGACTACTTGGCAAGTTCAAGGCTGGACTAGAACACTTTTACCTGAAGTTCCAACTTCCCTGTCTTTGTTTAAATTGACCAATCCTAAATAAAGGGGAGAAGACCCCCCTTCCCAACCCATCAAAGACCCTTAAAACATCTAGTCCTCAAGGAAAGACCAGACATTGGCTTCCTGGGGGTCTTTTCTTTATGGGCCTTGCTCTGTGTGTCTCCTCATCATTTTTTTTTTTTTTAGATAGGGTCTCCCTATGTAACCCTGGTTGGACTAGAACTTACCTTGTAGACCAGGCAACAGGCAGCTCACAGAGATCTGCCTCTGCTGGGATTAAAGCCCTATATCACCATGCCTGGCACCCTCACATTTAATAAAAGTCTCTCTCCTCACCAGTTGATACCGTCTGTGGCATCTGAGATTTTCCCTGCTTCTCCTACCTGTTGGGGAGGCATTTTCTGTCCCTTTACTTCTTTAACTGGCAGAGAGAATGAATGGGATAAAAACCCCTACGTTCTCTAGGGCCTGGAAGGTAACGTTATGACCTGAACGAATTCCTGGACCACACACACGGTGGAAGGAGAGAATGAGCTCCTGCAGTTTGTCCTCTGCCTCCACACAAATGTAATTAAAAAAAAAAAAAAAACCGATACCACACAAGTCAAATTTCACCAAATACAAATATTGATTTAATCGTTCATCTTTTTAAATAAAAGTATAATACAACTAGAAATCAGTAGTAAGCAAAGCTACAGAAATTGTACAAATACTTGGAGACCCATCAGTAGACTCTTGAATGACCAGTGGTTATTGAAGACCTCCAGGAGGAAATTTGAAAGTTTCTACGTTTAGAAGAAAATGAAGGCACAACTTAGGAAAGCATTTGGACATAGCTAAGTGTCCTAAGAGAAAATTTCATAGACATGAGAGTTAACCTTAAAAAAAAAAAAAATCAGGAAGATCTCAGATAACCTACTACTGCACTTCAAAGTCCCAATACACCAGAGCAAATCTAATTCCAAAGGCAGAAACAGTGAGAGACAGTAAAGATCAGGGCAGAAGTCAAAGAAATACAGACTGAGAGAAGAATACATAGAATCAATTTGAACAGACACTTCTTTGAAAATATACAATCAACAAATCTCTAGCCAAACTAACTAAAAGGATAGAGAAGACCCAAATTAATACATTCAGAGATTAAGCAGGTGGTGGGGGTGTTTACTCTAGATTCCAATGAGAAACACAAAATCTTTCGGAAGTACCTTGAAAACTTATATTCACTTGAACTGGAAAACCCAGAAGAAATGGCTGCATTTCTAGCCATATAGGAGCTACCAAAAGAAAATCAAGATATAAACCACTTTAGCAAATCCATGACAATCAAGAAGACTGAAGAAGTAATAAAAAAACCTCCATGTAAACAGAATTCCAGGACCAGATGGATTCTCCACGGAATCTTTAAAGAAGAGCTAACACTAATGCTCCTTAAACTGTTCCATAAAACAGAGAAGGGGCTGGAAAGATGGCTCAGCAGTTAAGAGCACTTGCTGCTTGTTCTTCCAGAGGACCCGAGTTCAGGTTCCAGCACCATGTCAGGTGGTTCACAACTGCATATAAGTCCAGCTTCAAGGGATCTGATGCCTTCTTCTGGCCTCCATGGGTACCCACACTAGCATTTTATCCCTCCCTCTCTGCCCCCCAAATAATACAAGTAAATACAAATGTAAAAACAGAAAGAGAAGTAACACTGCTGAACTCTTCTGAAACCAATATCACTCCAATACCCAAACTAGACAAAGACACAACAAAAAAGGAACTATTATTGACCAATTTCCCTGATGAACACAGATGGAAAATCCTCAATAAAATCTTGCAAATCAAGTTCAAGAACACTTTAAGAAGATCATTCTAAGATCACACTATGACTAAGCTAGTTTTATTCCAGGGATGCAAATTTGGCTGAACATATGTAAATCAGTAAGTGTACATAAATAGACGTAAGGTCCATCAGTCTCCATCAATGCAGAAAACACTATTAAAAAGTTGGATTACTGTTCACGATGAAAGCCTTGAAGATACTAGGATTAGAAGGAATATACTTCAACAGAATAAATGCTATATTATGACAAACCCATAGCCACCATTGTACTGAATGGGGGAACACCGGGAAAGTTTCTTCTAAAATCTGAATGAGACAAGTGTAAAATCTATGCTATCCATTCTCATTAAATATATAATTCTGAAAGCCCTAGCTAGAGCAATAAGCCAAGAGGAGTAAACAGATGGTACACAAATAGAAAAGGAAGAATTGAAATTACCCATTTGCAGATGGATTCTATACATAAAAGACTAAATATTCCAGCAGAAAACTCTTAGGACTGATGAACAATTTCATCAGGGAATCAGGATAAATTCAACATACAAAAAAAAAAAAAATCAGTAGTAAGCCTGGTGAGATAGCCCAGTGGGTAGTGCTTGCCATGCACTTAGGAGAACACAAATTTGCATCCCTCGAACTCACGTATAAAGCTAATGTGCATAGCCCCAGAACCTGTAACCCAAGTGCTCCCACAGGGAAATGGGAAATGGAGACAGGGGAATTCACAGAAACATGAGAGCCAGCTAGTCTGATGTGAGCAGTGTAGAAAACAGCAGGCTGTCAAAATGAGGAAGGCGAGGCAAGGATGGATAACCGAAAATGTCTCTTCCCTTTGTCAACACAAAAGCACAACTCTCACCAAAAGGGGGACAAGAGATAGTTTATCCTGGAGCCAAATATGACTGACTATGGCCAGCGATACATTCCAACATGTTTCATGAACTTTTTAAAGTAACAGAAGGAAGAAAGTCACAGTACATTGGTGGTATGATTCTGCAGGCTAGGCAGTGTTCCTTTCCTCCCTCATCTTCGGTGGTAATTCTCTTTTGGCTGATTCCAGGCATCTCACTTGGCCTTGACTTCAAGGTCTGGTATATTTTTCCAGGCCATTCTGCGTTTAGGTCTCCACAACTGCTTGTTGGAGTAGCTTAAGACGAGCACCACCTCATTGATGAGCTGGCTGGAACTTCCTCAGCAGCTTTGTCAAATCTCAGCCTGAGACAGCTAGAGATTCCTAGGAGTCCCAGAGCTGGCTGAGGATACAGGAAGCAAGATCTGATAGTTCAAAGGTTTGGGTAGGGGGCGGAAGAGATGGTTCAGTAGTAAGAGTACTTGCCCTTCTAGAAGATGAGAATTTGAGTTCCAGCACCCACGTAGGGTGACTCCTAACCTCTTTACAGCTGAGTGGATCTGATGCCTCTGACCTCTGATGGTGTCTGCACACACACACACACACACACACACACACACACACACACACACGAATGCGCACAAATTAAAAAATAAAAATAAATCTTAAAAGAGTTTGGGCAAAGACATATACCTGTATAACCAACACCTCAAACATGAAGCATGTTCATCATTGCCCTTTCTGAAGTAATGACTGTCTTCACTGCTCAGATCATCCACTGGTTCAGTTTCTCTCACCAGAGGCTGTGTTGGTCTGTCTTAAAGCGTCATGTAAATGGTTTCACATAGATAATAAATACTCCCTTTGTGATGTTTTCTTGGTTTAACAAGTTATTTAGATTTATTCATGTTTGGAGAGTTTCAAGAGCTCATTCCATTTAAAGCAGTGTTCTTTGTATTTTATTAAATGTCAGAATTTCTTTATCCATTCTCTTTTGGGGGAGGAGTATTAAGCTGAGTTCTATTTGTTACTGTAACATTCTTTTTTAAAACCAATCAAACACAAATATGCAAATGCTCTTCTGTGAATGCAGCTGCTCTCACAGCCCCTGTACACTGGGAGGGAAATTATAAAGGCCATGCAATTTGTTGGCATTTTCTCCTTTTTTACTTTTAAATGGTACTGCTAAGAAGAAGTAGGAAAGACCATCTTTAATAAACTGTCTTAACTGTAGAGAATTTCTAAAAAGTAAACTGACAACATGCTAAACCATGCCTTTGATAAGTCCCAAAGGACCACAGATCCATCCTTTTTGTTGGAAGAAGCCATCCACTGGCACCTTCTAGCCTCTGCCCAGTGCTCCACCTCCAGACCCACCAGGGCTACCAGCCACTGCACCGGGAAGACCTTACTTCCACCTCTCAGCTGCAGGTTTTTGGTGAGCGCAGTCCTGCTGGCAGCGGGCAGAGAGGGTTGTTTCAGGGACGTGCAGCAGCTGTGGGAGGAATGATTGTATCCTCCCCAGAATACAACACAATCCCTCTGTTTTCAGCTTGACATCAAAAACAGGCACCCATCACCCGGACCCTGCAGATGGTGCATGGATTGCACCCCAAGTCCCAGGTCTACAGGGCCACCAGCTCCATTTCTTGAGAGAACATTTTGTGTACCTTTGTACCACCTCAGGGAGCCTGTGTTCTGTGCCTGGACTTGGCAGGGCTCCACTGTTCCACCTCGGATGTGCAAGTGGCTTCACCCATTCTTGTATTGAAATTTGATTTTTAAAAGGACTTTCAATTATTATAAATGAGGTTGTTCTGAATGCTCGTAGAAATCTTTTTGACTGTTTTCTTTGAGATCATACTATTGAGTTGTGCTCAATGTTATTAAAAATTAGCCAGGCAGTAGTGGTACATGCCTTTAATCCCAGTACCAGGGAGGCAGAGGCGGGTGGATCTCTTTGAGTTTGAGGCCAGTCTGGTCTACAGAGCGAGTTCCGGAACAGTCGAAGCTACCCAGGGAAACCCTGTCATGAAAAAAAAAAAATCAAACCATTTTCTAGAGTGATTATAGCATTTCACTAGGTACAAATCTTGCTACCACCACCACCACCGCCATCAACACTGCCAAACAGATTAACCTTTTTTTTTTTTTTTTTTTTTTTTACCCTCACAACTTTTATGGGTCTGGGTAGAGTTGAATAGGCCCCTTTCAAGGCTCCAGTCAGGGCGGTAGTTCAGACTAAGTTCTCACATGGCAGATCAGCTGGGGCAAGGACCCACCTCCAAACTCAGGCAGCTGGTGGAATCCGTATCCCCAGGTCACATGACCCAGGACCTCAGTTTCATGCTGGATGTCAGGAAAGTTTGACCCCTGATCCTAGAAGCTGCTTGTATGTCTCTGTAAGTAATGATCCTACTGCACACGCTGGAGGACCTGACTTTGACCCCCCAGAACCAAGATGGAAAGACAGAACCAATCTCTGAAAGTTGTCCTCTGACCACCACATGTGGCCTTGGTGCGTGCGTGCGCACACACGCACACACACACACACACACATGCACACACGCACACGCACACACAAATAATAAAAAAATAATTTAAAAAGGAAATCTAGTGTTGTAAAAGTAACTGCTTTGTTCCCAAGCCTCAGGGGTATACCTCCTATAAGAATTTACTGAAGATGCTCAATAGCACTTATCTACAGATACACCTCTGACGTCATCAGAGCTTCTGGGTTGTATAGATCAAGTGTCTTGCCAGCTTACACAGCAGCTTGAATCTGATCAAGAGAAGTCTCTGACTTTGGTATCCATTTGCAGCTGGAAGTCACATGATAAGTTGGGGGAGTTTCACTTCCCAAGACAGTGTATGCTACCCTCCAAAGATGCTCACTAAGTCATCATATCTTTCTTGGTGTCAGGATGTGAGAGGTACAACTTGTCCTCTACATTGAAAATGATGTTCCTAGAACACGAAGGGCATTGACTCCTGCTTTCACCGATGAGATGAGCCCTTGAAGACCTCAGACTTTATCTTGTGTTCTTTGGCATAATGCCAAAGTGAACTTGGCAGCTAGGTGTTGTTTGGACTTGGATACTAGTCCAAAGAAAGATAAACTAATAAATTAAATAATAAGTTAATAAATTTTGTATTTAGAAAGTCTATAGCACGTTATCAGAGGATTCACTGAATAAGATACAGTTCAGATGGTGGGGATTCAATATTTTCAGACATTTCCATTCATGTGTCTTTTAGATCTTTTCATAGGTTTGTTCTTTTTCCTCTTTCAATGAACAGACATGGACCAAGGAAACCCTGCAAACCTGTGTGCATTTAGTTTCCTTTCAATTTCTTTGTTCTTCCCATTAGATCCTGTGCCTGCTTTATGGCTTTAGGCTACAGGAAATCAGATCCTGATTAAAAATTGCCAGTATGGGTAAATGCTTTCACAGTGTGTTCTGTGGTGCCAAGTTGTTGCTCTGAGATACCACTTTTTCTTGAAAAGTATACAACTCCATCAGCAGAATTCAGCCACCCCACAACCCTTCTGCTTGTTCCTGTACTATTCCAACATCATGGCCACCACCTAGGCCATCTTCTACTTACAATGCATCCCAATGGACTGCAGTGGAAAGCCTTAGTAATTTTACTATTATGGTGAGTTCTGCTTACTGCATAATGTTCCATGGACCTTTATTGTCAGAGGATTACTGAGTAACCTAGCTCCAGTATCCTATCCTCGTTCTCAAAACAAATCATTGGGCAATCTTGTCACCAGGCAAGCATCACTGAGCGTCCTAAGGGTCAGTGGGATGCTTCTTGTGCCAAGTATCTTAGCTTGCATTCTCTAAAAACTAGAGTTTGAGGGGATGGAGAGATGGCTCGGCAATTAAGACCTCTGGTTGCTCTTCCAGAAGACCCAGGTTCAATTCCCAGTACCCACAGGACAGCTCCCAAATGTCTTTAATTCCAGTTCCATGGAATCTAATGCCCTCTGTGGGCACCAGACATGCAAGTGGTGCATACACATACATGCAGGGAAAACACCCATACACATAAAATAAATAAAATATATGCTTTTCATTTCCCTGTCACATTAGACCTTGGGCACTATCTAGAGATGGCAAAGTTATGAGTCCAAGGTGCCTGTGTCCCTAAGGGCTTTGCTAGACAGAACCTTCACTTAGTCCTAGTATTCATTTCTCTAGACATTTCCTTGAAGTAAAAGTGACCTTTTGTTTTAGTACATTGATATTTTATGTTCTGTTATCGTCAGCTAATATCATTGTGGTTAATTTCTACACTACTGAAATACATTATCCATGTGTCTTTAGATCATACTCCATAGTATATTATTTCTTTTTTTTCCATTTACCTTGCTTGAAACGGAGCAAAGCAGCAAGTTCCTGAATTACAACCCAAACCAGTGAACAAGGTCACTGACCCATAAGAAAAAACTTCTCTATTTCTAATTGCAAGGATTTATTTTCAAAAGGAAAAAGTAATGCTATAGCTTGAATGTGGCCCTCAATATGTTAGAGATGTTACCATTGATGTGACAATGTTGAACAATGGGACCTTGAAGAGGCCATGTGATTCTAATAACCCTTATTCATTGGAAGAGAGGAATACACCAGTTTTAACTGACAACCATCCTGTGAACTAAAATAATGGAATTAAAAGTGTAGATTATCAAATTATTAAGGCAATAAGATAAAATAACACAAGAGGATGAATATAAAACAATAGTGATGTTTCTCTAAGCCGGAAAAGCTCTCAGTATGACCCATCTGTAAACCCTGCTTCGAGTTGCCCAGGTTAGGGCCCACCTCACATTGTGAATGATGAGGAAAAACCACACGTAAATGAGATGACTAATTGTCTCCCAATCTTCATGGCAGGGCCTGGCATTGGTGTGGGGGAGAACTAGGGAAGGCTTTGTGTACTCAAGAATGGCTGCTGATAAAAATTCCTGAGGCAAGGGAGGTGTCTTCAGTCTTCAGTCAGTCCCCGAACGTCTCAGGGGCTGCATTTATGTGTAACTCATGATTTGGTTATAGAAAATGTCAGTCAGCCCACACAGCTGTTGTCTTGGCCTTTCGTAATGTTAGGACAAATGTCAAAGTGTCACCTCAGCATTATGGCATGGGGCGGGGGGGGGGGGGGCGGGGGGGGGCGGGGGATAACGTTTCCAACACATGAACTTTGAGAGTTACATCTAAATGACAGCAACTGGTTTCCTTCCTAGTACAAAACCCAGGCAACTTGGATGTGGAGCCGTTTCTTGATGCAGTGTGGTAACTTCGTTGGCTTGAACTGCAGTAGTCTAGCAGCTTCCTGCTTTGCTCACACTTCCTAACCCTTGCCACTGGCAGAGAAGAGCAGGGCATGCAGTGAGGGTGTTGCAATGTGAAGCCAACCCAAACATTATGATCAAGGCTTTCTTCTTTTCTTATAGCCTGCCTGTCATCTTTATCCCTCTGTGCCCTTGAGATATGAGTTAAAGCCTATGTGACTACTACATTTGTTTAGATGTCTAGTTTCTTCCCTCACAAGCTTTGAGAAATATTTACCCTCTTTATTAGCAAGCTTAGAGTCCTGCCAACACCACTTCTCCAAATGTTATGAGCTGAGCTATATTTCCTCCAAATTCATAATGCTGGCATCCCAAATTCCTTTATAACTCAGAATGTGATGGTGTTTAGGGATAAAGCCTTTGATGAAGTTAAAAATGAGGCTGTTGGGATTATTCCATTTACATACTTTAAAATTCTGTACCATGTGCCAAGGCCAGGCCAGGCATGGGGATCCACTTATCCATTCAGTGTAGCTGTGGACCTATCACCATCAATTGGTTGCCTTTGTGCACATATTGAGTTATAAAGTTACGTGGCACCTCAGGCTACAAAGACCATAGCATGATTTTAATGCTCCGATGTCACATCTTGAAATCTTTGGTGATTTTTAAATAGAGGTTCTACCTTCTCATTTTCTCTGGAGCCCTGGAAATGATACAGTGGGTCCTGCTGACGGAAACTGCACTTTTGAGGGAGAATCAATCATAGTCTCTCTACTGAGGTGTGTGAATTGGCGACATGGAGGGGAAACGGAAGCAGAGGCATGGCTATGGAGAGAGGAAGGGTACCCTTGACAGTGGTGCTGAGCAGGGGTGCCATGGCGGAGCATCCTCTGCAGGAGTGCGCGGCAAGGGCCCCTCTTGAGGCTCTGCTGTCCTCACTCTGTCCTGCCCCAGCCCATCACTAACCTTCAGTGACTGAGATGAACCCGGCAGCTCTCTGTTCCTGAAACCTGAAACAATCTAAGAAGCACACACATAAGGGAAGTGATTCATGGGCTTGACTCCACCACGAGAGAACTGAAGTCCTTCAGAGGCCGGTTGTTTCCCACACTCCCTGCAAAGGAACTGTTCATTCTTCAATTGTTCTGAACTGACGCTTTTAGAAAGCGAAATAAAAACAAACTGTGAAAGCTGGGCATAATTCCAGCACTTGGGAGGCTGAGGCAGGAGGACTGCCAGGAATTTGAGACCAGACTGGGCTACAGAGTGAATTCCAGGACCGCTCTGGCTACGATGTGAGATCTTGTCTCAGAAAACCACAAAGAACTGCCAGGAAAATAAAATGAAAACAAATAATAAAGAGCCACTAAATATAAACTTAGATTTTTCTCAGATTAGCCAGAAATAAAATCACATTTCAATAAATATAACTGGGGCAAACATAAAATGGGAAGAAAAGAATTACAAAAATAACATTAATATGTCCATACAGATAAGTACAGATAATGTGAGAAGTGAGCTCTGTTCTTTGCTTGTTAAATGAGATACTTTAGCTACATTTAGGTTGCTTGGATTGATGGCATGCTACTTGAAAGAGACAATGCATAGCTAAATTGTTTCTATAGTTCATTTTAGTAACACTATCAATACTACAGAAACCTTTCTCTCGAAGATATGAAGTGAATCAAAGAAGATTTCAGACAACAAACAAATTTTTTTACCTACGTATATGGGTGTTTTGCCTGCATGTATGTTTGCATACCATGTGCATACCTGGTGCCTGTAGAGGCCAGACAAGCTCACTGGATCTCTAGGACTGGAGTTAATGTTTGTGAGCCACCATGTGGGTGCTGGGATTTGAAACTGGGTCCTCTGCAAGAGCAGTAGCACTCAATACTCTCTCCGGTCCCTGGGCAATAAACTTTTATCCACAATGAAGGAAGCAATGCTTTATTTTTAAAATTTGTCCTTAATCTTTTATTGGCATCCTGGTTCAAAAACTGGCTCACAGAATTAAGGCTACATTTCAGCTGTTTTTCAGGGAAAGAAGTGGGATTCTGGCTGGGCCTGGTAGTACTCAACTTAAATCCCAAACACTTAGAAGGCTGAGGCAGTTGGATCTTTGAGTTCAGAGTCCAGCCAATCTGGACTCATGAATTTTTATGTGTGGAGCTTATTTTAGTAGAAAGTTCAAAATGATTATTAAATTCATAACCAATATTTTTATATGTTAGATTTATAATTGTTACTCAAGTTTGATGGCTTTATTGCCATTGCCAAGAGCTATGATTAGGAATAAGTGAGAGACTGGTTTTTATTTTATTTTGCAGTGCTGGGGATTGAATTTAATCCTCACATACACTAGACAAGTGTTCTGAGTTACATCCCCAGCCTGGCCTGCTATGGAACAATCCTTTTCTATACTATGAATATGTATAACTCTCATTGGTTAATAAAAAGCTGACAGGCCAGTAGCTGGGTAGGAAATAAGGTGGGAAAGCCAAACTGAGAATGATGGGAAGGAGGGCAGAGTCAGGAGATGCCAGCCAGCTGCCAAGCAAATAGGATGTGTAGAAAATAAGGTAACAGGCCGTGAGTCATGTGGCAAAGCATAAATAGAAATATGGGTTAATTTAAATGTAAGAGTTAGCTAGTAACAAGCCTGAGCTATTGGCTGAGCATTTATAATGCATATTCAGCCTTTGAGTCGGTTATTTTGGACCAGGCAGTCGGGACAGGAAATGTCCAATTACATGGCCCTGCCCATTTTTACTTTTTATATTTTGAAACTGGGTCTCACCACATTGTCCAGGCTGATTGTAAACTCACTCTGGAGCCCAGCAGGCCTTGAACTTGGAATCCGTCTGTCTCAGGCTCCTACTAAATAAATGAGAGACTACAGTTCTAAGTCAAGTCAGTAAACACCCTTAGGGCTTTACTTCCTTGGAATAATTTCTATGACTATTGTGTAATCTATTACTACTGTTACTAACTCATTACAGATGTGTGTCTTTTACTGACAAAGCAAGGCAGGCTTTCTTTTTCTTTTTAACTCTAAGATCCAAAATAAAGGACAAAAATTTTACTTTCTCAACTTAGCAGTGAATTTCAGAAGTCAGGCTCAATTAAGACATGAAAAGGACTTTAAAAATAACAATAAAGATTTACCTTTTCACAGGTTTCTCCCTGTTCTGAGTAGCAAGTGACAAACTAACCTGACAATTTCGTCCATTGTCATACATTCCTCTGGCATGTGACAAAAACACAGCCATCTCACCCAACAACATCCCACACACACACGTTGGAGAGAATTGCTCTATATTCTGTTTAATGAAGTGTCCAATAATCACACACTACCACAAACACTAACACTTGAAATTTTTTCCAGATTCTTTCCCCACCTCCGTCTCTCCTTCTCCACCCCTTCACCTCCCCCACCGCCCAACACCTCTCCCACGGAGTTCCCAACCCTGCTACATTTAGTTTTTTGAGACAGGGTGTTACACTCACGGTAAAGATACCCACCTTTTTGTAAATTGAAAAAAATCTCGTTTGCAATTGTAGTGATGAACTAGGTTCAAATATAACAAGTCTTAACTACATATGAAGAGAGTTAATTTTCCAGACTTTCCTTGGCTGTCATGTGGCCAATGCCTAACATTCTACTAGATACTAAGGCTATAATGATGTTTGACATTTGTTCTACTGTGTGTGTGTGTGTGTGTGTGTGTGTGTGTGTGTGTGTGTGTGTGTTCCTGGGCACTGAAATCAGGGCTCCTCCTTCTAGGCAAGCACTCTACCATTAATTTACATTCCAGCTTTGTTTTTACTTTTTTTTTTTTTTTTTTTTGGTTTTTCGAGACAGGGTTTCTCTGTGTAGCTTTGCGCCTTTCCTGGAACTCACTTGGTAGCCCAGGCTGGCCTTGAACTCACAGAGATTCGCCTGGCTCTGCCTCCCGAGTGCTGGGATTAAAGGCGTGCGCCACCACCGCCCGGCTGTCTTTACTTTTTATTATAAGACAGAGCCTTAATAAGTTGCCCAGGTTGGAGTTCAACTCACTCTGTAGCCACGGCCAGGTCTTAAACTTGTGATTTTTCTTGCCTCAGCCTCAGAGCATTACAAGCCTGGAATTATAGGCCTGTACTGCTGCCAGGTCAGGCTCATATTTGGTCTGTATGTTGAAAGGGGCCTATGGCAAAAATATTAGTTACAGTGACTTCTGGCACAAATAGCTGACTACCAGCATATCTGAGATCAGTACCAGCAGAGGTGACCAGTTATTAGCTCTGTGTCTGAAGACACGAGTTCTTTTGCCATTCTGCCTTACCCCAGAAGTAGCTTGCCACAAATCACCCCAGTGGCATCAATTAATTGGCAAGTGTCGCCTTATCCTGATAATTAGGAGGCAGGACCGTGTTACTTCTGCATATCATTTTATCAGGCTCCCTGCTGTCTATCCTTCCCCTCCCCCAAACCTAGACAGCATGCAGCCTGAGCTCTTGCCTAAATCCGGGACAAGGTGAACTGCAACTGCTATCTTAATTCCATTCATTCTCCGGGGCTGCATCTGGGCCTGGGCTCTACCTCCTGACAAACATTTGGCCTCTATAAAAGGCAGGGCTGACAGCTGACGGAGGCCCATGTATGCTGAGCCTTGACACATCCTTGCTCAGCTGCTCCAAGACAGCTTACACCAGAGCAACAACTGTCTTTTATTCGCAGAACTTCGGTCAGGGAGTTGTGTGACAACCACCAATAAGGACGGCCAAAGAGAGAAAATCATGTTGATCGACACGCGAAAAAGTAAATTAAGACGAGCTACAGTTGCTGAGCCAGCGTTTGGTGGTGGCAGGTTTCGTCTGCTCTTTTCTGATTGTCTGTGCGTTTGCAACCCAGGGAGTCCAAGATGACTTGGGCTCAAGTCCTCTGCCACTCAAATGCTATGTGGCATAGGCAAATTTAACTCCTCGAATTCCCTTTTCCAACACGCAAAGTGGAACGCTGCCATTGCCAGTTTGACGGGCTGTGTCTGGGACACAGTTACGAAAGGGGGCCAGCCCGATCAAGCGCTCGAACACAGCACACCGGCCTCCAACGTCAGGTCCTCCGGGCCAACTGGTTTTCAAAAGCTCCTTTCCCGCTAAGATCTAGCCCCCTTGGAGGGTGCACACCGAGAATGCACGCTCCACTCTGTGCATCGCCCATCTTCCCTTTCTTAACCCAGAAGGCCAGGGATGGCTCCACCCTGGCCCGCCCACCCCGCGGCCGAGCCCACCTCCCACTGGCCCGGCACGTTTGTTTTTGTTTTGCCGGCCGCGCGGGCCTGTCGAGGGGCGCGCCCTGTCCAGCGATCGCCCAGCGGCCGCGGCTCCATTCGGCGGCCCGCCCCGTCCCGGCTGGCGCCGCCCACTGGGGGAGGACGAGGCGGGCGGAGACAGGCCCGGGCAGGCGCGGCTTCCCCGCCGCTTCCCGCCTGCGCCCTCGCCTGCCATCACCGCCGCCGCCGCCGCGGCCAGCGCCGCCGCCGCCGCCGCCCCGGTTCCCCCTGACGCCCGCGGCCCGCGAACCCCGCGGACGTGACGCCGCGGGCGGAAGTGACGTTTTCCCGCGGTTGGCCGGGGCGCTCGGTTGCCGGGCGCGTCCGGTTCTCCTCGGGGGGACGTTCCCATTATTTTTGTAACGGGAGTCGGGTGAGGACGGGGCGTGCCCGGCGTGCGCGCGCGCCCGCCTCCCCGCGCGCCTCCCTCCTTCCCTCCCTCCCTCGCCCGCCCGCCCGCCCTCTCGCTCGCTCGCTCGCTCGCGCCGGCCCGCGCAGCGCGTCATGCCGCCCAAAGCCCCGCGCAGAGCCGCGGCCGCCGAGCCCCCGCCGCCTCCTCGGGAGGACGACCCCGAGCCGGACAGCGGCCCCGAAGAGCTGCCCCTGGCCAGGTGAGGAGCGCGGCCGCCGCGGGCCGGGAGGGATGGAAGGGCGCGGGGCACGGCGACGCCGGGCGCATCTCGGCGGGGCCGGGCTGACCGTAGGGAGCGGTGCCCGGGGTCCCCGGGAACCCTTCGGTCCCCCGATTCTCCGCGGGCTGGCGGCGCCGCCGTGACAGGGTCCCCGGCTCACGGGCGACGGCCAGGGCATCCCGGAGGGGTCTGGGCTGCGGCTTGACAGGTGTCGGGCGGGTGGGGCTCCTGCACCCGAGCGAAGTGACAGGTGCAGGCTCTACTCCAGCGACGCCCAGGCGCGGAGCCGGCGGGTCCTGGAGAGCCCCCATCAGACGCAAAAAAATTAAAAAAAAAAAAAAAAAAAAAGAAGAAGAAGAAAAGAAAAAAGACCGATGCTTTCTTTCTTACTTTCTTTTCTTTCTTCTTCTTCTTTTTTTTTTCTTCTTCCGTGGCGATCCGGAGCACCCCGGGGTCGGTTGACTTTCTCTTTTGCAGTCCTGAGATGCAACAGTTGGGAGCCTTTTCCACTGGCCGTGCGCTGCATTGGCAGCTCGGTCCTGGGAGAGGCCAAGAAAAAGCCTTGTAGGCGAAGCGCAGGGTCGTGGGTGTCAATTGCTCACTGGGTCCGCAGCTCCCGGGCTTTGTGGGGGGTTTCTTTGGAACAATGCTTTGAGGCCTCGGGGATTTAAAGCCATCTGTGGAGACTGGTGGAGCATAACTCTTAGAAGAACTGGTTTGTGGGCAAAAGTTTCATGAGGCATTTAAATGCAAGGGCTTGCAAGTTTCTAAACTGCCCCCACCTCCCTTTTTTCAGGGTAAAGCCTCCTCCTGCGTACTGATTGGCCGCAACATGCTTCATTATTTCTTGCTTTTTGCCTTTGAGCCTACAAGGATCTTGGTGTCGTTCCCCCCCCCCCCGCCCCCCTTTGGTCTTGTTTTTAGTGCTGTGTTCTCTCAAAGAACTTTTCTCTCCATTTATTAAATGGCATCTAAACTTAAGCAAGTCCATGTGGATCCAATAGGAACGACAGAGAGATATTTATTGTATTTCAACATTTTATTTTTCTTAACTGTGCTACTGTGTGATTAAGTAACAGAAATTGAAACAATATGATTGTTGTTATTGTCAGCACTAGTTTTAATTTGAGATCCATTGCAGAATGGGAATCATTGTCCCTCACCATCCTCTCTCCCATTTCTAGCCCATCAGTAAGTCCCTGACTTTTTAAAAAAAAAAACTACTCTGGCTATTTAGCCCGGGCTTGCCTTGAGCTCTCTATATTCTCCTGCCTCAGCCTCCCCAGTGTTGGGATTGTAGGCATATTACACCTTGCCAGGCTACCAAGTTCCTTTATCCTCACTAACATCGAAGTTCTTTGTGTGCCCCATACTCTTAACAGACTAAAGACTGAACTAATTTTGGAAATGGCTTGTTTAAGTCTATTAAAATTTGTATATTTAGGTGGATTGTCTTGTGGGTCAAACAAAAATCGTATTCATTAGAAAATAAATACGGAATAAAAGCTATATTTGGAGAAGGTTCAAGCGGGAAGATTTTGCTTTCGTTTCTAATTAAACTCGGGCGTATCCAGTGTGTGAAAGTTTCCCTTTAGAAAGAGCAATAACATCTATTCTAAAAGAGTCCATGCCATCTACACAGCTTTGGAAGTATTCCTGATTATTCTAGAATAAACATACACATTGCCTGGGGAAAGAAGGACCCGGTTTTGTTCCCTTTTATATATGTTTAACTCTGGGGAATCACAGATTCTCCTGTAAGTTAAAACTGTTCAAGACACAGTCTCTTCTTGGTTACTCATTGCCACAGAGGTTCTCATAAGCACTGACAGTTGGTCTCTGAATTACCTACAGTCAGTCACATGTGCTTCGCCATAGGGGTTTGCTGTCTCCTCTGAACTGTGCCATTGAATGAATTTTGTGTGATCGTTGCAGAATGCACTTAGGCAAATATCGATGGTATGTAGATCAGTCATTGTGCCGTCTTGCTGCAGTCAATAGAGGTGGTCATCACTGTGTAAGAGGCTGTTAGTGGTGTAACAAAGCATACTGTTGTGCAGATACCTTTATTGTTTAATAATAGAAACATGCTGTAAAATAATAATAAAGCCACAGTATAGAAAGCATACAAGCCAGTAACACAGTCATTTCTTTTCCGATGTTGTGTCCTGTGTGTCATGGTATATGCTATCATTTCCTACAAGTATCAGTGCAGCAGACTTTTTTTACAGCGACATCCCCCTAAGTGCACAAGCGACAGATGGATTGGGCTGCCCTGTTATGCTGGTTAAGACGTCTTCTAAGTGATGTTTCTACTCCATTATAATCTTACAGGACTACTGTTGTATACCGCCTTATTGACTGAAATGTCTCGTAGCACATGATTGTACCTTAGCAAGGATAAGAGGACTGCCTCAGTCTGAAACTTAGAAAATCGCTTAGGGCTGGATTCAGCCCAGTCCATCTGCACTTCCAAGGACAGTCTACTTTTACAGTTTAGGTGTTATTTCTTTTACATTGTCTCTGACCTAAGCACTACAGGTGTAATGGAAGCTGAGACGAGGGGACTGCTAGCCACTTTCGTTGCTGAAATATGCAGAAGTTAATTATGTCTTGAAGGAGGAGTTTCCCAGCTAGAAAAGTGGTCAGGGGCATGATGATGGAGTTAGCCTATAGGGTTCATATCCCGATTACTTCTCACTTGCTATGCTTTTAGTGACTGCTTTAATTTTTCTGGTGTGGTAGACATATAAAACATGAATGAGAATACTTACCAAGTATGGCTGATGTGGAAATTCAGTAAAACCAGGCATAATGGTATTTTTTGTAGGATCATAGTAAATTCTCAAGAGTCAAGTTGCTCTTCATAGTGTTATTATATGTCAAATACATGTAGAAAGGAATTAGCCATTTATTAAAAGCTTGTGGTTAAGAAATGTCAAAGAGGGGGCTGGAGAGATGGCTCAGAGGTTGAGAGCACTGACTGCTCTTTCTAGGGGACCTGAGTTCAATTCCTAGCACCCACGTGGTGGCTAGTTACAACTGTAACTCCACTTCTGATGAATTTACCACCTTTCTCTGGCCCCTGAAGACCCCAGGCATTCACATGGTGCACATACATACATGCAGGCAAAACACTCACACACATGAAAGAAATAAAATTAAAAAAAGAAAGGTCAAAGAGATAGGGCTGAAATACGTGATGCAATAATCTCTATCAAGTTAATTATCACCTAAGAAATATATGACACAGTAAGACTACAGTTAGCCGTGGTCACTGGAACTGAGTTGACTGCAGATCGTTTTTTCTTCTTGCTGTGACAATTGTCCCATCTTCCCAGAATGCTTCCGCTATTGCACTTACTGTCTTTCATAGAGCTGTGTTACTGTCCTGGAGTGTATTTGGTTCACCAGGCTTGCAGCTGTTTTTCACTTTGTGGTATTCTTATTTTGGAAAGACCATGACAAAGATAAGCATATGTTTAAATGGTGTGTAATGTTACTCAAAGATAAAATAGACCTTAAAGCACTTAGAGACGTTCTCTTTCAAAACAGTGCTGATATGTGCAAACTATAGAAGCTAAATATTTGCTTAATTGGTTTGATTTATAAGTGTATTCTGTAATTGTTTTCAATTGGTAGGCTTGAGTTTGAAGACATTGAAGAACCTGAATTTACTGCATTATGTCAGAAGTTAAAGATATCCGATCATGTCAGAGAAAGAGCTTGGTTAACTTGGGAGAAAGTTTCATCTGTGGATGGAATCCTGGTAAGGATGTTTTTAAAGTTTGTTTGTTTATTCATAGAAAGTAGAAAAGTATAAAGTAAAAGTTAGTAATAATTTCACTAATGGTGCTAAAATGCTTTTTATTTTAATATTTTCTTAGGTTTTTTTGCTGTGGGAAATTTTAATCACACGCTGATACTCCCGAGACTGCCAATAAAGTTTACTTTGAACTTTGAATCAGAGGGTGGAGCTAGCTACTAGCTGACCAAAATTAGCTGTAGAGGTTCCGGAGGACCGAGGACATATAGAGAAACACAGGAAGTAGTAGAAACATTAGAAACATTCTTGGCCCTTTTGGGTCAAGGAAGGAGAGGAAACAGGAGGTGCAAGATGGGAAAGAGGTAACACCATGTGGCAGAACATAGATAATATAAATGGGTTAATTTAAGTTATAAGAGCTAGTTGAGACAAGCCTAAGCTAAAGGCCAAGCTTTCATAATTAATAATAAGTCTCTGTGTCGTTATTTGCGGGCTGGTGGTCCTGACGAAAAAGTACTACTACAGTTTTTAATTTTTCTTCTTAATTAAAATTTGATGATGATGATGATGATGATTTTGGTGTGTGTGTCTGTATGTCCATGTGTCTGTGCGTGTGCATTCTTCCTTCTAGTTTTATGTGCTTTCTTGGCATTGAACTCAAGTTGCCAGGCTTGTAAGATAAGTGCTCTCAATCCCTGAGCTGTCTCACTAGCTCTATTTTTATTTTCATTTTAGATTGGCATACAAAGTAATGGGTTTCATTGTGACAGTTTCATACTAACACATCATTATTGCTTCCTCTATCTCCCCACCCCTCACTCTTCTTTCCCATCCCTCTGTCTTCCTCTTGCTGGTCCCTCCCACTGTAGATGGCTTCCCTTGCTTTCCTGTCACAAGTATGCCGTTACTCTTTCCCCCTTCATTTTATTTTAGGGTCTCTTCCTCTCCTCTCACCTCCCCCTTCCAACTTTTATGACCCCCCCCACATACATATGCACACCCAGATTTAAATCTAGGATCTCCATAGGAGAGAACACACTTGTCTTTGAGTCTGACTTATTTTGATTAATATGATGATCTTCATTTACATCCATGCAGATAATCATGATTTCATTTTTCTTTGTAGTTGAATAAAATGGTAATTCTGAGCTGAATTTTCTTTATCTGTGCCTGGATTGATGGACATCTACATTTGTTCTATTTCTTAGCTGTTGTGAGTAGTATGGTAGGAAACATGGTTGTGCAAGCATCTCTTTTGTGTTTTGACTTCTAGTCCTTTGGACATAGACGCGCTGGTAGAGTGGTGGTTTTTAGGAACCTCACACTGACTTGCATAGTCGCTGCATGATTCTGCCTCACCACTGACAGTGTCTAAGCTGCTTCTTTCTAACGTTTGTTGTTTGGATGTTAGCCATGCTGACTTGGGCAAGGTGGAATCTCAAAGCAGTTTCAAGTGTCATTTCAAATATTTAGTACTCATATGTATATCTTCTTCTGAGAACTGTGTGCTCAGTTAGTTCATTGGCATATTTATTGAATGAATGATTTATTTTAATAATATTTAATTTTTGAGGGTCCTTATCAATTTTACATTTTAATCCCATCTACTTTGTAGTTGGTAAATACTTTTTTTTTCCTGATCTGTATTTTTTGTCTTCACTGCTGACTGTTTCCTGTGTTGTGCAGAAGCCTTTTAGTTTCATGTAATCCCATAGTCTTATTGGAATCCTCTTAGAACAGACTTGTCTGTGCCTGGGTTTTCAAGTGTTTGCCATGAATTTCTCTAGTAGTTTCAAGATTTCAGATTGTATATTAAGGCACTGATTCATTTTGTATCAATTTTTTCTTTTCTTTTTTCTTTCTTTCTTTCTTTTTTTTTTTTTTTGAGACAAGGTCTCACTATGTAGCTCAGGCTGGCCTGAAACTCACTATGTAGACCAGGCTGGCTTCCAACTCAGAGATCTCCATGCCTCTGCTTCCCAAAGTGCTGTAATTAAAGGTGTGCCCCATCACACCCATCCCTGTATTGGTTTTTCATTGCAATTTAGTGTGTGTCTGTACACACACATGGCACAGTGCATGTGTGGTGGTCAGAGGACAACTTTCAGGAGTCAGTTCTTTCCTTCTCCCTCATGTGTTCTGGGATTAATGTAGGTCATCAGGCGTAACAAGTGCCTTTATCCATTAAGCCATCTCACTGGCACAACTTTGGGCAAAAGATATGGATTGAGTTACACATTCTTCTGCAGGTAGATGCCAATTACTCCAGCATCCTTTTTTTTTTTTCCCTTTGAGACAGGGTTTCTCTGTGTAGCTCTGTCCTGGAACTCACTCTGTAGACCAGGCTGGCCTTGAACTCACAGAGATCTACCTGCCTCTGCCTCCCGAGTGCTGGGTTTAAAGGCATGTGCCACCACCGACCGGCACCTAGTATCATTTGAAGAGGCTTTTTTTTTTCAATGTCAAAAAAGTAGGTAGCTATAACTGTAGATTTAATTCCAAGTTCTCTGTTCTGTTCTGTTGGTCTGTGTATTTTCTATGCCAGTATCATACAGTTTTTGTTACTGTGCTTTATAGCATAGCTTGAGATCAGAGATTCTGATAACCTGCTTAGGGTTGCTTTAGTTGTTCAGGATCTTTTGTTGGTCCATTTTCTAGTTTCATTTCTTTTTTATTTAACATAATTTCTTTATTGAGTCCTTGGGAATTTTCACATCGTGCACCCCAATTCTGCTTACCTTCCAGTCCTTCCGTATCTTTTCCTCATCCCTGCAGTACTCCCCCAAAAGAAAAATTTAAAAATCAAAACAAAGCAACCAAACAAAACCAAAACCAAAACAAACAAACAAAAAACAATCAAGAACCAAAACAAAACCAACAAAACAAAAAAACCCCTCTTTGCTCGTTCATCTTTCCTGCCTCTCCAACACTCTTCTTTTGTGCTGGTGGCATGGGGAGCTGAGATGTGTGTGTGTGTGTGTGTGTGTGTGTGTGTGTGTGTGTGTGTGTGTGTGTTACACAGTATATACCCTTTTGTCCAATCAGCTTTCCTTGCAAATGTTCATGCAATGAGTCATTGGCCTGTTCAAGGTGTCTGGTTTCTGGTACACCACCATCACTGGATCCTCACCAAAACTCCTCTCAGATATCCTGCAGTCACCCCGAGTCATGGAGACCCTGCAGGTATCATTTTATAGGACCAGTCCCTTCATGAGCTCCAGCAGGTCCGAGATGGGGTAGATGTTAGGGTGGGCCAACCCCAGGCCCAGCTGTGGGCCTGGGCGGGAATTGAGCTGGTCAGTCCAGGCCACTGGGGCTGCCCCCCCCACCTAGGAAGGGGTGGAGCCAGCTCCCACCCATGCCATCAGGATCACACATCCCTCACCTGTGGTAAGGGATAGGGCCATCTCTCGGGGGAGGGCAGCTCTCCCAAGAGGGTTGGGACCTGCTCTCATTGCTGCAGTGTCCAGAGAAGGGCAGAACCAGCCGTCCCAGGGCCAGGAGAGGGTGGGGCTGTCTCAGCATGGTTCCTATGGTCCCCTGAGGTGACATGGGCCATCAATACAGACACCCCAGCTGCAGCAGGACCCTGGACCCAGACATGGCTCTCAGCAACAGCTTGGGCTGGGATGACATCCTGGCTCTGGCTAGAAGCCCAGGCCACTCAAATCAAGATGGCTCTGGTGGTGGCATGGCTCCTGGACACCAACAAGGCCGTAGGTTGTGGCCTCGATCCCAGGCTCCTGTGTAACCTTTGCTGGCAACACGGGCCTCGGACTTCAGCACAGACCCCAGTTTCGGGAGGACCATGGACCCAGCCAGGTCTGGATGTCACCACTGCCCCGGGTGGCAGTGGAGGGCACTCAGATTGGCATGGCTCCAGCGGCATCGTGGCTCTCAGACACTAACATGGCTCCAGATCTCAGGCATCTCGGGCCTTCGATGGTAACGAACCTCGGACATCAGCACAGACCCTGGCTGCAGGAGGACCACATCTAGTTTCATTTCTGTTGCTGTGATAAATACCCTGACAAAACACATCTTTGGAGAGAAAGGTTTATCTGTGAAGCGGTTATGAATGGGATTTTTTCTTACTGTTTCTTTTCTTGGCAAGTTAGTTATTGGTATGTAGAAAGGTATTCATCTTTTTGTGTTGACTTTATATTCTGTTACTGTGTGTAAGTATTTATCAAAAGTTTTTCTGCTGGAGTCTTTACAATGTAGGATCATATCTTTGGCAAGTAGGGATACTTAGATTTCTTCCCCTTTTTATTTGTATCCCCTTTATTCTTTTCTCTTGTTTTATTGCCCTAGCTAGGACTTCAGATACTATATTGAAGAGGATCGGTAAGAGTGGGACTTTTGCCTCGTTCCTAATCGTAAAGAGGAAATGATTTCAGTTTTCCCCCATTTAGAACAATGTTTACCTTAGGTTTGTTGTATATAGCCTTTTTTGTATCGAGATATGTTTCTTCTGTTCCAAGTTTCTCCAGGGCTGTGTGTGTGTGTGTGTGTGTGTGTGTGTGTGTGTGTTCATCTGTGTGTGCATGTAAAAGCCAGAGGACTCCATTGTGTCCTTCTTCAGATGCCTCCACCTTCTTCCTCCTTTTTTTCTTTCTTCTCACTTTTTTGTTTTGAGACAAGGTTTCTCCCAGGCCTGGAGTTCACTCAGTGAGTAGGCTAGGCTGGATGGCAGGGAGCCCCAGGGAGCTACCTGTCTCTGCCTCTCCAGTACTGGGATTACAAATACATGCCACATGCTCAGCCGTGTGTGTGTGTGTGTGTGTGTGTGTGTGTGTGTGTGTGTGTGTGTGTGTGTGTGTGTATTTGTTCTGGGGATCTGACTCAGGTTCCCATGCGTATAAAGCAGGCACTTTACCAACTGAGCTATCCCTTTAGTGTCTCTTCAGAACTTTATCAGGAAGGATTTTGAACTTTGTCAAAAACCTTTTCTGCTTTTATTAAGATAACCATGACTCTTGTCTTTACATGTGTGTGTGTGTGTGTGTGTGTGTGTGTGTGTGTGTGTGTGTGTTGTATTAAATATCAGTTTTCATTGTTGAGTCAACTTTGTATCCCCGGGATGAAACCAGCTTGGTCATGGTGAGTGATTTTCTTTATGTGTCCTCTGGATTTGATTTGCAAGAATTTTATTGAGAATTTTCACAAGGAAATTGGTTTTCTTCTTTTTGTTGTTTTATCCTTATCTGGTCTTGCTATTAGATTAACTTGGGTTAGTAGAGTGAGTTTAGTAATCTCTGTTCCCTTTTGTTGTGAGGAACAGTCTGTAGTGTTGTGTTAGGCCTTTCCTAAAAGTCTGGTGGGCACTGGCAGTGAATCGTCTGACCATGGTTTCTCCTGTGGAAAGACTTACACTGCTTTCCTCTTGTGGCTTTCTAGGGTCTATTTAACTTACATCTTTTTACTTAATTTTAGCTCATATAGCTCTAGGAATTTATTCATGTCTTTCAGATTTCCCAGAGGTTTGGAGGAGAAATATAAGTTGTTGAAGCTGTCTCCATTCTGGATTTCCTCACAGTCTGTTTTAGTCTCTTTTTTCATCTTTATTTTTAGTATGTGTTTTTCTCTCTCGCTTTGTTTTGATTAGTTTGTCTGGGAGTTTGTAAGTTTTATTTCTCTTCTTTCTTTTTTTCTGAGATAAGGTCTCAGAGCGCAGACTGACTTTGAACTCATTATGTAGTTTGCAGAGGTGACCTTGAATTTCTTGAGTCAATTACAGGGTGTGTCCTCCAAGCCCAATTTCTCCAGTTTTGGGCTCAGGTTCAGTGCCTCAGGCATGCTCTATCATGAACATTTTCTTAGGTTATTAATTATACATATATACAAACTTTATTTGGTAATAAAGTTTCTAGTGGTAATATAATATCTTACCTACTGAATTAAAAAAATCTTAATTGTTGGATATTTAGGTTTTTTTTTCTAACTGACTTGTTCATGATATAAATATATGTATACCCTTCTTCATAGAAATGGCTTCTGCATATTGTTCTTGATAATTATTAAATAATTAAATTAATGGATCTTTGATAGTTTTTTGAATAAATTCTCACAAGTTAATTTACTGAGTCAAAATCTACAGACTTTTAAAATTACTGAATACAGCTGGGCGATGGTGGCACACACCTTTAATCTCAGCACTTGGGAGGCAGAAGCAAGTGGACTTCTGATTTCAAGGCCAGGCTGGTCTACAGAGTGAGTTCCAGGACAGCCAAGACTACATAGAGAAACCCTACCTCAAAAAAGCCAAAAAACAAACAAACAAACAAAACCCCCTAATATTATCTTTTTTTGTATTTGATTATTAAAGAGAAAGTGTCTTTAGTTTGGAATTTAGATTTTTTTTTTAAGTAGTATATTTAAAACCTCCAGGTTACTCTTATATGATCCTTGTTTAGCATTGAAACAAATAGAGCCAGGCATGGTGGCACATTCCTTTAGTTCCAGTATTATGGAGGCAGAGGCAGGCTGATTTCTGTTAGTTCAAAGGCCAGCCTGATCTACATAGCAAACTCCAGGCTGGCCATGGTTACACAGTAAAAACCTTGTTTCAGTTTTTTATATATATTTATGAGTGTGTGTGTGTGTGTGTGTGTGTGTGTGTGTGTGTGTGTATGTGTATGTGTGTATGAACTGGAGTCAGTTCAGCAGTTAAGAGTGAGTACTGCTCTTATAGAGAATTTCCACCTATGTGGCTCACACCTACCTGTAACTCCAGATCTAGGGAATTAAAGTCCATGGGCACCTGTATTCATGTACATACCTCTAAACAGACACACATGCAATGTACATAATTAAAAATAGGCCGTGGAGAGATGGCTCAGCAGTTAAGAGCACTCACTGGCTTCTGTTTCAGAGGACCTGAGTTCAATTATTAGTACCCACATGGTGGCTTACAGCCTTCTGTAACTCTTGTTCCAGGGGATCTGGTATCCTCCTCTGGCCTCTCTGGACACCAGAGATGCACATGCAAGCAAAAAACCTATACACATAAAATAAAAATAAATAACTAATAAATCTTTAAAAAATAAAATTGATACAAATATTAATGGCTCTGGAAATTCCAGGGACAATACCTGTCCTTTCTTAAGAAATATGGATAAACTTCTATCCTTCTATAACTTAACTATAAACTACTGAAAACAGAACTTAACTGATAGGGGATTATGTAGAAACTTTGAGGTTTAATGTTACTAACATGAACCTCAACAATATAATTTGTTTATATATACCAATCAATAGTCAACAAACTGGACTATGGAAAGGCCTTTGTGGGGTTAGGGAGATGATTCAGTGGGTCCAAGTGCTTGCTGCACACACATGAGGATCTGAATTTGAATTCCAACATACTACTGCAGAAACCTAGGTGTGGCCATTTGCACCTGCAACCCCGACTGTGTGTGTGTGTGTGTGTGTGTGTGTGTGTGTGTGTGTTGTATACAGGAGGATCACTGGAGTTTGCTGGCTGCCAGTGTAGCTCCCAGATTAATGAGAGACCTGTCTCCAGGGAGTAAGGTGAAGAAGCAGAGGGCAGGACACCTGGCTTCCTTTTCTGGCCTGTACACATACACATACATGTGGTTACTTGCACATGTGTGTACGCCACACACATACATACACATTGAAAAAATTCAATGAAAAAGAAAGGAAAGCCGGGGGTGGTTTGGGGTTGGGGTGGTGGTGCACGCTTTTAATCCCAGCACTCAGGAGGTAGAGATAGGCAGATCTCTGAGTTCGAGGCCAGCCTGGTCTATAAAGTGAGTTCCAGTACAAGCTCCAAAGCTAAAGAGAGAAACTCTGTCTGGAAAAACCAAGTAGAAAAAAAAAGTAAAAGAAAGGCTAGTGAGATGGGTCATCTGGTCAAAGTGTTTGTCCCACAAGCTTGATGACCTGAGTTTAGTTCCCAGGGACCCACATAAATACAGAAGGAAAGACCTGGGTTCTTAATGTTGTCTTCTGCTTCATACTGGCCAGATGTACTAGTGTGTGTACATCCTCCATACACACATGGTGTTTATACATACATAAACACACACACCCTGGTAATCTTATTTTTTAAAAAACAAAAAACAAAAACACCTAGAAATACAACCCAGGTAATTGGGTTGTAAGACTGAGAGGGCCAGGAGCCAGACGAGGGCCATGACAGGCTCCTTAGTAGTCCTGCCAGAGACCGGGTCTTAAGTTTCGGTTCACTGGAACTGGCTGGAGCTGAGCAAGCTGGAAAGTCCTTAACCACTAGAGCCACTTACCAATTATATAACAATCTGTAAACTTCTTGTTCAAATCCACCAATCAGCCCCAGACTAATCTCTTCTCCCTGGAATTCTCCTAACCCTGCTTCAAAGGCCCCTGTGAGCTTCTCTTGGGGTTGCCATTTGCCACCTTATTACATGGTTAGACCCTAGCATGTGGATATTTTAAATAAATGCCCTTGCTGATTGCATATGTGACTGGTGATCTTTCTTGGGACTTCTGGCAGACCCTGAGAGAGGATGGTTTGTTTATGTGGGTAGTGTGGGTACAGGTGAGGGTGGCTGTGTGTGTGTGCTATGGCATGTATTTGGAAAATCTTAAGACAATTTGCAGGAGTCTTTTTTCCCTTCTGCCCCATGGGCTCATCCTAGAGACTGCATTCAGAATATTAGGCTTGGTGGCAAGTGCTTTGATCATACTGAGCCACCGTGCTGGCCCACTTTTGTCTTTTAATTGCCGTGTATTCATTGTATATAGTGATGGATTTCATAAAAATAATTTATTTCAAGTATATCATATACTTTGAGGCTGCTCAACCCTCCATACTCTTCCCTTCTCCCCTCTCCCTGTTCCCCCCTTCACTAGCCATTTTACTCCCCGGTCTGCTTTTTGATTTCACATTATGCATATATTATAAATAAGTAGCTTTCTGCGTATATATAAAATCTAGGATCCACAAATGAAGGAAAATATAAGATGTTTATATTTCTGAGTCTTTCTTCATTCTCTCAATCTGATGATTCAGCTGCATCTAGTTTTCAGCAAACATGATTTTGTTAACTAAAACTCAGCTGTGTATGCATACCACTTTGTTGTTGTTGTTATTTGTTTGTTTGTTTGTTTTTTGGTTTTGTTTTTATTTTTTGAGACAGGGTTTCACTGTGTTGTGTATCCCTGGCTGTCCTGGACCTCATTCTGTAGACCAGGCTGGCCTTGTGCTTACAGAGATCTGCCTACCTCTGCCTCCTGAGTGCTGGGATTAAAGGTGTGGGCCAACACCATTGACTGGCTTGTGTACCATTTCTTTATCTGTTGACAGACACCTAGGCTAATAACATACTGTGGCCACTGTGACCAGTGCTTTCAGTCAACATGGATGTGCAAGTGTATCTGTAGTATGTTGACGTTGTGTCTTTTGGATGTATAATCAGGTGTGGTATAGCTGAGTATATCACAAGGTGAGCCTGGCTGGGCCAGTTCACATTCCCACCAGCAGTACAGTAAGGTTCCCTCGCAGTAGTAGACTAATAGAAACCATTTGGGGCTATAGAGTTAAATATGTACAAATAAATTTGACTGCTTTCTTGCCTTACCCCTTACCTCTTCCTGACTTTATTCCTTAGAAATAGCATAATTTAAAAATCTCACTTCCTAGTGGAGGTGGTGATAGGAACTAGAACATATGGGTTCATTCTGGTTGTGTCGGGGAGGAAGACAACAGAGGACTTTCTGTTACTTTTAGGACTTGATACATTTCTGGAGGGTGTGGAAGAATATTCTTTTGTCCTGCTGTAATTCAGCAGACCCTGTCTTTGCAATATTTTAAGTGTTTAATTGGGGGTTGGCCTGAGAATAATGGACTGTGTTCTGAGAAGCAAATGCAAAGACAGAGCGAACCTGTTTGCAGAGCAGCTGCTGTGGTCCCAGTTGTCTCGTCTCTGAAACAAGAGGAGTGTGGTAACTTAGGGGAACCCTTTCTGGCATTTGAAAGTAGAAGGTGTCTGTCGAGAGAGGATGGGTTAAGGTTTCTAGTCAGAAAGAACTGTTTCAGGTCTGAAGTATACAGTGTAGTAACTCACACTCTTGAATAAATTACCTAAAATCTCCAGTCCTTGATTTTCTCATATGTAAAATGGGCTATCAGCAATTTCCAGATCTTGGGATCATTGTGCATATTAAGTAAATTAACACATATTAAGTACATACAAGTTAATTTACTGATTCAAACTCTACACATGGTTTTTTTTTTTTTAACAACATTTTGTTGTATTGTGAGATGCTATTTTGTGGCCCCGACACAGCCAGTGCAACCATGACCTCACAGGGGCAGCAGCTGTCAGCCGTGGGCCTATGCAGGACTGGGCTTGTCAACAGTCAATCATAGATCGGGGAGAGGCCCATTTGGCCCTCCCCCTCCCTGCTGAAATCCGAGCTACTGATGGAGTCTGGGGGAGGGGCAGACATTGTCTTCAGTTGTGTACCCCTGATGAGCTCACCGTGCTCCAGTGAGTAGTCGCAAACTCATGTTGCACCGACAGCCTTGTTAAACTCGGTGGTGGGTCACAACACGGAACGGCACGAGTGTGAGACTGGCAAGGAGGGAGAGTGTACTGGAGGTGGAGGGAAGTGAGAAGGCGGGGGTGAGAGCAGTCAGAATGCGCGACATAGATGTGTGAAATCGTTAGAGAACAAGGTTAATAAACATGCACTCCATTTAGTCCACTTTATTTGCTTTTGATCAGTGTTTAAAATATAAGCCATCTTGGTGGCAGAGTGGGTAAGTTGTTTGCTGTGCAAGCGTGAGAATCGGAGTTCGTCTCCTTTGCACCTGCCTAAACTCCTGGCCCAGCTGCGGTGCTTGTCTGTAATCCCAGAGCTGGGAGACAGAGACAGGTGAGTCCTGGGGACCTGAAAGCAGCCAGCCTAATCTAAACGGCCAGCTCCAGGAGAGAACCTGTTTCCAAAACACAAGTTGGAGAGTGATAGAGGAAAATATCTGGTGTCCGTCTCTGGTCTTCACACATACATATGTGGACGAGCACACCTGCATACACATAGCGCATTCATGCGTATGCCACACACAGATTTAAAAAGAGATAAATAAAGCATCGTTAGTTTGGGGTTTAGATTAATGTGTTCAAAAGTTCAGTATCATGGCAGCTATTGACTTACACAACATGTTTCTTACATTTTGACTTGGAAATCAGAATTATTCCTTGATTCATGCTGCTGATGGATTTTGAATTCAGTGGGCATGAAAACAGTGTTACCTGGTACATCTCTGTCGGAGCCCTTAGGTGGCCAAGTACATTTTCAGTAAGTAGAAAAATACACACGCGCACACACACACACACACACACACACACACACACTTACTTTTTTTTTTTTTTTTTTGGTTTTCCAAGACAGGGGTTCTCTGTGTAGCTTTGGAGTCTGTCCTGGAACTTGCTCTGTAGTCCAGGCTGGCCTTGAACTCAAAGGTCACCTGCCTCAGTCTCCCGAGTGCCGGGATCAAAGGCGTGCACCACCACTGCCTGGCTGCAGAAATATTTTTAAAAGATTTTCTGTTCTCAGCTGTAGGTCTTCAGATTTCAACAGCAGGCTTCAGATGTTTAATAAACCATGTTGTGAGCACATGTGCTGTCGTCCAGACTTGGTTCCATTTGTTAAATGGTTAGTCCAGCAATGGCTGTCTCTCAGAGGAAAGGCTAAGAATCTGGTAGTTGTTTAGGCCATGAGGCTGGCCTGGATGTTTCAGCTGGTCTTCAATCTAATTTGGGGTCTGGAAGTAGGTTCTGTTATCATCAAAGGAATGCCGCAGCGACAGAATAGATGAACTTGCCAGGGACAAAGAGGGCAATCGGGCAAAAAACAAAAGTTTCCTTCTTCCGTGTCCTTTTAAGTGGGCTGCCACCAGAAGGTGTGGCCCAGGTTTAGGTTGGGTCTTCCCACCTCAAATGATCCAATCCGGAAAATCCCTTGGAGGTGTGGCCAGCTGTTTGTGGTTTTGTTGTTGTTTGTTTTGTTAGATTTTCTTTTTCCAAGACAGGGTTTCTCTGTGTAGTCGTGACTGTCCTGGAACTTGCTCTGTGGATCAGGCTGGCCTTGAATGCAGAGATCCACCTGCCTCTGCCTCCG
Source organism: Peromyscus maniculatus bairdii (assembly GCF_049852395.1). Taxonomy (NCBI): domain Eukaryota; kingdom Metazoa; phylum Chordata; class Mammalia; order Rodentia; family Cricetidae; genus Peromyscus; species Peromyscus maniculatus. The sequence continues at coordinate 71,247,565 of NC_134860.1, read as the reverse complement.
GAGTGCTGAGATTAAAGGCATGTGTCACCACGCACAACCTGCTTGTGTTTTAGTAGATTAACATGTAGTCAGGTTGACAACCAAGATTGTCTATCATATCTTTCTTACTAAGTTTAGTAGTTTTAGTATGGGGGTTAAAACAAGATATATGCCTTTTTTTTTTAGTTGAACACTTAGAAATCACTATACAGTTATTAATTAGACTAGTTTCAATTTCATGTCTCAGAGTAGGGACTCATAAGGAGATGAAGAGAAAGATGAGGGAACAGTCTGTCAAATGTTACGACACATATGTAGCATGAATCTTAAAAGTTCTTATTAATAAAGTCAAACCTGAGGCCATTTATGGGGGTGAACACTGGAAGATCAGAGAGACAGAACAAGCCACAGCTATCTCACCTCGCCAGATCCTCAACTGGTCTTGTCTCCTTAGACTGGAGGCCTCTGAATCCTCATCCGGAATGGGTCTCAGCTGAATTACTGCTCAAAAGCCTGAATGCTTAACCAGCCACATGCTTAACCAGCCAAATGCTTCTAGTTTCTGGTCCTCACACCTTATATACCTTTCTGCTTTCTACCATCACTCCCTAGGATTAAAGGCTTGCTTCCTGGGATTAAAGGCATGAGTCACCATGCCTGGCTGTTTCCAATGTGGCCTTGAATTTACAGAGATCCCAGATGGATTTCTGCCTCTGGAATGCTAGGATTAAAGGCGTGTGCTATCACTGCCTAACTAGTGGCTTTTCTGTACTCTGACCCCAGATAAGTTTATTAAGGTACACAATATTTTGAGGAACACAATACCACCACACATATTTATTATGTTCATTATTTTATAATAATATGGTTCATGGCTCTCCCAAACAATTGTGATGGTATATTAAGCCCCCTCCCCAAGATGAAACTAGATATGAAGACATAGACATGTACCCTGCACTCAGGCTGAGGCAGGAGAGTCACAAGTCCAAGCCTGGCTTGGGCTTCTCCTTAGTTACTTTTCTATTTCTGTGTTAAGACCCCATGACCAAGGCAACTTATAGAAGAAAGTTTATTGACTTGCAGTTTCTTGATGTTGAAGTCCATGACCATCATGGTGGAGAACATGGCAACAGGCAGACAAACATGGCACTGGAGCAAGAAGCTGAGAACTCATATCTAAAGATACAAACAAAGTGAGACACTGGAAGTGGTTAGAGTCATTTGTAACCTCAAACCCCACCCCCAGGGACATACTTCTTCCCAACTGCCCAAGCAGTTCCACCGGGAGTGAAAAATTCAAATATAGGAGGCCAGGGTCCCATTTTTATTCAGGCCATCATAGACTTCATAGTGGAACCGTGTTGCAAATAAAGAAAACCAAACCAACCACACAAAAATAATAGGAAGCAAGCACGTTCTCTTGGAACCCTGGTGCCAGTAGACTTGCTGTATAGAGGGTTGCCACAGTCATAAAAGTCTCTATAACAATAATAGGTATGCATACCTGGAGAGATTTGTTGTGGCTCATAGTTCTAGAGAGAGGAAGCCCAAAATACTTTGTGTCTTAGCATGATGAAAAAGCAGGAGAAGCAGGAGCAGCAGAAGAGAAACCTTGAGAATTTCCTTCACTTTTTTAGAACCCACTGTGTTCACTCATGCAGACCCATGGGGTAAGAGTAGATTCCCACGATAATGCCATGTATCCCTTTAATGCCTTAACCACCTCTTAACATCCCACCTCCCAATACTGCCATGATGGCTGTCAGATTTCAAGAAGAGTTTCAGACAGGGTAAACACTATTCAAACTATAGCAACTCTCCTGTTCCCCAGCTGTTTAACCAATTCTAGAAGATGGTTACTTTCTTGTTCCTTACTGCTTGTTCTGCTGCTTGCAGTTATTCCTTAGCAAGTTAATTTTGAGCACTTGTATGACTCACATTTTAAGATTTCTGTCTTTTAGGGGTCAGTGTCCTTTGCCTAATCTCTAATGTCTTGAATTATTTAATTATTTCCCAACTTTTTAGTTGTTTCATACCAAACAGTAGTTCTGGTCCATATTTTTTGTGTTTTATCCTTGTTAAAATTCCCATCAGAGTAGTATATTTGTTAGTTGACAAGTTTACATTAATCCATACATTATTCCTTGTAAGTCCATGGATTACACCAGGTTTCATTCTTGATGTGAAATGCTCTATTGTTTTGACAAGTGTCTAGTGGTATGTGTCTGCTGTTATAGTGAATATAGAATACTTTCATTGCTGTACAGTACTCTTTGCCTGTTTGTGCTGCTTTCCTTTCAGCCTCTAGTAACCACTGCTCTTTTTTATTTTTTCCCATTTTCTAGAATATAACATAGTAGCCAAACAGTATACAGCCTTTCAGATGGGCTTCTCTCATATAATAATATATATTTAAGTTTCTTCCACATCTTTTCATGATTTGGTGGCTCATTTCTTTTTAGTGTTGAATAATAGTCTGTCATCTGTTTGAACCACAATTTATTTATCCATTTTTCTTCTGAAGGGTATTTTGGTTTCTTTCACATGTTAGCAATTATGAGTAAAGCTGCTGTAAACATGCATGTCCAGATTTTTGTGTGTATATGTTTATGTATGCGTGTGTGTGCATAGATGTATGTACCCACGTGTGTTCATACACAAGCTAAAGGTCAACCTTAGGAATTATTCCTTAGGCTCTTCTTTTGAGACAGGGTTCTCTGACCTGGAGTTTACCTATTAGGCGAAGACAGGCTGGCCAGTAAGCTCAGGAATCCATGTTTGCACCTTCCCAGGACTGGGATTTCAAGCAAGCACCATCCTGCCTGGCTTTTAATGTGGTTCTGGGGATCAGACTTGGGTTCTCATGCTTGCGTGGCAAGTTATTTCACTCACTGAGCCCTCTCCCTGGCTCCCAGGTATTTTGTCTCAAGACAGGATCTTGGGAAATTGCCTAGGCTGATTGCACACTCACTGTGCAGCCCACGCTGGCCTTACTTCCTAATTCTCCTGCCCCAGTCTTCTGAATGCTGGGGTTTTAAGTGTGTGCTACCATGCCAAGCTTGTGCAGATTTGTGTGTGTGTGTGTGTGTGTGTGTGTGTGTGTGTGTGTGTGTGTGTGTGTGTGTAGCTTAGCTCCTTGTAATAAGACTATGCTGGCTAGTTTTTATGTCATCATGACTCAAGCTAGAGTTATTTTGGAATATAGAATCTCAGTTGAGAAAATGTTCCCACCAGAGTGGTCTATGGGCAAATCTGTGGTATATTTTCTTGATTGATAATTGGTATGGGAGGACCCAGCTCACTGTGCACAGTGACACCACTTGGCTGCTGCTCCCGGGTGCCGTAGAGCAGGCTGATGAGGAGTAAGACAGTAAGCAGCATCCTCCAAGGCCTACATAAGCTCTCACCTCCATGTTCCTGGCCTGTTTGAGTTCCGGCACCGTTTGAGGTGTCCTGACTTCCCTCTGTAAAGGAGTATGACTTGAGAGTTGTAAGCTGAAATATACCCTTTCTCCCTAAGCTGTTTGAGGTCATAGTGTTTTATCACAGCCGTAGAATCCCCAACTAAGACAAACCAAGGAATAGAGTTGCTGGTCATGTGGTAAGGGTTTGTTTAGCTTTGTAAGAAACTGCTAAACTGACTTCCAAACGGCTTAATCTTCTTACATCCCCAAGTCAGTTAGTGAATTACCTGACGTCATCGCCATCATTTTGTGTTGTCAGTGTTTTGGATTTTCTTTTTCCATTCTAAAAAGTGTGAAATGATATCTTGCTTGAAAATTCTAATGGCATATACTGGTAAGTTTTATTACCATTTGTGTAGCTTCTTAAACCTGTTCAGATCTTTCCCATATTTTAATAGTTCTTCGTTTTCTTATTGTTGAAATTTAGGCATTATTTGCATTTTTGGATAATAGTTCTTTATTAGCTATGTCTTCTACAAATATTTACCCCCAGCTTGTGGCTTATGTTCTTATTCTCTTGACAGTGACTTTGCAGAACAGAAGTTCATAATTTTAGTGAAATTCATCACATCAGTTTTTTCTTTCATGGAGCATACCTTTAGTTTTATATCAAAAATGTCTTATCTGAATCCAAACCAAAGGAAAACTATATTTTCTGCTGTTAGGCAAATGCTCCCCATGGGTTTTTGTTTGTTTGTTTGTTTGTTTGTTTTGTGTGTGTATGTGTGTTATTGGAGATTGAACCCAAGGTTTGTGTATGATGGGCATATACTCTACCACTGTGTTACATCTCTAGCCCAGTTGCTTTACATTTTATTTCTCAAATTCCAACCCATTTTAAATTAATTTTATGTAGTAATGAAAGGTTAAGTTTATAACCTTTTTTTTTCTTTTTGTATGTAGTTGTATAGTTGCTAGCACAGTTTGCTTGGAAGGCATCTTTTTCTTGTGTTTTGCTTCTTTTTCAAAGACTATTATACTAGATGGAAGTTTTGTATTTCTATTTCTGGCCCCTCTATTCTCTACCGTTCCTTTCTGTTATAGTCAGTGTTCTATTGCTGTGAAGAGATACAAAGATCATGGAAACTCTTAGAAAAAAAAAAAAGGCATCGAATTGGGGCTCTGTCATATTTTCAGAAGTTTAGTCTATTATCATCATGGTGGGGAGTGTGGCAGCACACAGTAAGACATGGAGCTGGAGAAGTAGCTAAGAGTTCTACGTCTGGATTCACAGGCAGCAGGAAGAGAGAGTGACACTGGGCTTCTGAAACCTTAAAGCCCACCCCCCAGTGACACACTTCCTCTAACAAGGCCACACCTCCTAATCCTTGTCATTAGTGACATTTTTTGATGACTAATCATTCAAATATAGGAGCCTATGGGGGTCATTCTTATTCAAACCACCACATTCCATTCCCTGACCCCCATAGGCTTATGGCTATATCATAATGTAAAAATGCATTCAATCCAACTTCAAAAGTTCCCATAGTCTATAACAGTATCAGCACTGTTTAAAAGTCCAAAGTTTAAAGTCTCTTCTGAGACTCAAGGAAATCTTTGTAACCCCTATAAAATCAAAATAAAAAATAATTTCACCTACTTCCAATATACAATAGCACAGAATATACATTACCATTCCAAAAGGGAAGGAAGAAAGGGAGACTAGTGAGAAAATACTGGACCAAAGCAAGACTGAAAACCAGCAGGGCAGACCCCAAACTCTGCATCTCCACATGTCTGATGTCAAAGTGCTCTTCAGATCTCCCAATACATTCAGCTTTGTTTACTGTAACATACTCCTCTCTCTTGGACTGGTTCCACACTCTGCCAAATTTTCCTTGGCAGGTATCCCATGACTCTGGCATCTCCAACATCCTGGGGTTTTCAAGGTAATCCAGGCCTCACCTTCACAGCTTCAGTCAGTGGCCTCTTTGGGCCTCCATACAGGGGCACCCCTCACACCCAGCTGAACTCAGTGGCTTTCTTAGCCACTGAGGGAGATTCTACCACCACTTTTTGTATTTTTGACTCTAAAGTCAGAACCACGTGGCTGAAGCTGCCTAGTTCTACTGCTTCTGGGGCTAGGGGATGGCCCCCTCCTTCAATTATACCTGCATCTGCTTTCAGTTGTTGATGGTGTCCTTCACTGCCTAAGCTTTGCTTTAATCCCTCTTCACAAGTTAGAAGCTTAGTCTTGCCCTGAGGTCAACATTTCCTTTATTCCATTTAACACTGGGCTTTTCTTTAAACTTTTTAATCTCCTTCAGTCCTCAGCCACTGAAGTGGCTCCAACGTTATATTTCTTGGTGCTCCTTTTCATCTCGAGGTGTACATTTTCTATTTTTCCATGCTCAGTTTGATCCTTTTCATTATAAATCTGCATAAAAGTAACCACTAATAACCAAATGACAGAATCAATACTAGGCTGTCTTGAAAGCTCTGGCAATATCATTGACCTAAAATTCTTTAAGTTAGCCTCAGGCAGATTTTTTAGATAAGATCAAAGAGCAGCCACATTCTTCAAAATTACACAAGAATCGTTTCTAGGCCACTTACTAATATTATTCCTCTTTGAAACCTCTTAAACTGGGCCCTCAGAGTCCTCAGCACCACTGTCTTCCATGCTCCTACTAGAATGGCCCATTAAGCCCTACTTAAAGTATCCAACCATGTTTCTAGTCCAGAATCCTAAAATCTTCCATATTACTCCAACAAACAGCATGGTCAGGTCTGTCACAGCAATACCCCACTCCTTATACCAATTTCTGCCTTGGTCACGCTTCTGTTTCTGTGAAGAGACTCTATGACCATGGCAACCCTTACAATGGAAGTATTTAATTGGAGCTTGCTTACAGTTTCAGAGGTTTAGTCCATTTTCATCATGATGGGGAGCATGGCAGCACATAGGCAAACAGGGTGTTAGAGAACTAGCAGAGCTCTACATCTGGATCTGTAGGCAACAGGAAGAGAGAGACACCAAGCTTGGCTTGGGCTTTTGAAACCTCAAAGTCCACTCCCAGTGACACACTTCCTAATCCTTTTCAGTAGTACCACTCCCTGAAGACTAAGCATTCAAATATAGGAGTCTTTGGGGGTCATTCTTACTCAAACCACCACACTCTCCATTTTCCCCCTTTTCAGTGCCTACATCTTTACTCTTGAGCTTTATCATAATTCTTAGGTGTTGACTCTCTTTCAATTTTATTGTCTTTCGATATTTTATGGGCTAGTTTGGATTATATGCCTTTCCTTTTGTGATGGTCAGCTTTCTGTCTCTGAGATAAAATGAATGAGAAAATCATCTCAAAGGTAGAAATGTTTGTTTTGGTTTATGATTTCAGGGGCTTCAGTCTGTGATAGCTTGACCCTATCACTTCTGGCTGATCCAAGACCAAACATGGTTCAGAGTTTTTAGTAGAGCACACTGCACCTCTTCTGCTGGCTATGAAATAGAGAAAGTGAAAAGAAAGGCCCAGGGGCAAGAAGTAGACCCTTCAGTGTCATTCCTCCAGGGACATTCTTCCTCAACTAGATGCACCTCTGACAGTTTCCACCCCCTCCTGATGGACCATTCAGTTAGGAGCCCATTGATGGATTGTCTTTCTGACAGCTCTGCTCCTCTGAACATTGCTGCCTTAAGTTAAGGACCAAGTCATGAACACATGAACCTTATGGGGGCATTTCAATCAAACTACAATACCTCATTAATTTTAGAATCATTTTATTGATCTTTAGATCAAACTGAGAATGCTGAAAAATCTTGACAATATTTAGTCTTCCTATCTGTGAACTTCTGTTATCTTTTCAATTATTTAGTTACTTTAAATTTTTTTTTAGAATTTTATTACTTCCTTCATGTTGATTTGATATATACTTTATTAGCTGCTTTATTATGTATAACTTCACATTTTGGATGTTCATGTATAAAGTGTGTATGTAGAGAGAGAGAGAGAGAGAGAGAGATGGTCTCCTCCTTATGTATCCTTTGCTGGTATGGAACTCATTATGTAGACCAGGCTGGGTGTGGAACTCACAGAAATCAAGGATTAAAGTCATGTGCCATCACATAATGCTTAATTTTTTTTTAATTATTACTTTGGAGTCCATTTGTTGTTCCTTGTTGAGATATAACAAGCCAGTTAGGTTTTGTGCACTAACCATGTTTCCTGTATCCTTATTATAACTTTAGTTGATCTCATAGTATATTTATTCTTTTGGGATTTCTGTATAAATGATCAAATAATTTTAGACAAAGGAATTTTTATTTCTTCTCAATCTGAACAACTTTTTATTTTTCCTTTTTGTTTTATTGCGCTATTCAGGGTTTCCTGTTTGATGTCTTCGGGTGGTGAAGATAACATTGGTATTGTGTTTCTGGCCTCTCATCCATAAATATGATATTAGCTACAGACTTTCTGTGAACACATTTTTTCCTTTTATTGAGAATAGATTTTTTTCCTCATATAATTTATTCTGATTAGGGTTTCCCCTCCCTCTACTCCTCCCAGATCCTCTTCACCTTTCCTCCTATCCAGACCCACCCCTTTCTGTCTCTCATTAAAAAACAAAACAAACAGACTTCTAAGGGATAATAATAAAACAAAACAAAAACTAATACATCAGAATTGGGCAAAACATACAAACAGAAGGAAAAGAGCCGAAAAAAAGGTACAAGAAACAAAGACCTATTAATCACTCACTCAGGAATCCCATAAAAACACTGAACTGGAAGCCATTATACATACATATACATATATATATATATATGTGTGTGTGTGTGTGTGTGTGTGTGTGTGTGTCCTATATATATATATATAGGACCTATAGGGTAAAAAGAGAAAAAATAAAATGAAATAAAAAAAAAAGTAAGATTAAAAAAAGAAAGCAGCAGCCCTGGCATGACATTATGAGACAAGGAACCTCCAAGGATGATGTTGAGTTTGTTTTCTGTTGTCCATCTACTGCGGGGCATGCAGCCTACCCTTTAGAGGTGTTTGTTTCCCCTGTGAGACTCTTGGAAGAAACTAAATTTTTATTTTCAAGTCGTTATCAATTGGAGATTGTGTCTGGGTTAGGATGGGAGCATGTGTCCACTTCTTCTTTCAACTCTAGGGCCCCATCTTTTTTGGGGGGAAATAGCCCAAGAAAAGGCACAAGAATCAGAGACCCCACTCATTAATTCATGCAGAAATTCCATAAAAATACTAAATTGGAAGCCGTAATATATACACAGAGGACCTGGTGCAGACCTATGCAGACCCTGTGCATGCTGCCTAATTCTCTTGTGATTCTTAGGAGCTTTTCCATGTTGATCTAGAGGGCCCTTTTTCTTGGTCCTCTATCCCATCTGGCTCTCACACTCTTTCTGCCTTCTCTTCTGTGGGGTTCCCTGAGACCTGAGGGGAGGGATTTAATGGGGATATCGAATTTAGGGCCCAGTGTTCCATGGTTTCTCACGCTGGCTGTGGGTCACTTTATTTGTTCACATCTGCTGTAGGAGGAAATCTCTTCGAAGATGGCTGAACAAGACACCTATCTATGACTATAACAGAATGTCATTAGGAATCATTTTATCGCTACGCTCTTTTAGTAGAACAGTGGTGTTTGATTTTACCCTAGGTCCCTGGGCTATCGAATCTCAGGTTCTTGTCATTCAAGAGCTGTTGGATATTAGGTTCCATCTCCTGGAGTGGGCCTTCAGTCTAAGCAGATATTGGTTGGTGACTCCCACAGACTTTGTGTCACCATTGCACTAGCGTATCTTGCAGGCAGGACACCATTGTAGGGCAAAGGGTTTGTGGCTGGGTTGGTGTTTACGCATCTCCTTTGGTAGTGTGCAGAGTACGTGCTTTACCAAATATGCTAGAATGTAAGGATGAAAGCTTTATATAGGCACCAGCTTCACTTTGCCGTGTTCAGTGAGTTGTGTAGGAGTTGTTCTCAGCAATGGGGCCTTGATATCAGTTTGTTAAGAGCAACCTATAGTTTTGGCAACAGTCTGGGTTGTTTGCGGGTTCCCATGGGACCCCTTTGGCCATCAGCCTAATTAAATATAACTCAGTCTTGATACTGGAAGTTTCATTTGATGACAAGGAATGTCCAGTTGGGGTTCTGTCTTCCCTGTTATTTGGCAGTTTCATTTTGATGACCTTCTTATGTATATATTTTATGAAGCTTCTTCTGTGTTAGGTTTCCACACTACCCCTCAATGGTCCTTAGTTTTAGCTGTCTCTATTCCTTCCTTCATCCCCTCGACATTTGATCTTCCTAGTCGTGTCCCATCCCCGTAACTATTCTGTTTTCTTTGTCTAGGGAGATCTTTTCATGTTTCCTCTAGTCCCTTATTCTACAACTGATCTCTGTGATTCCATGGATTGTAGCTTGATTATTGTTGACTTAACAGCTGATATTCTGTGGATGTTCTTTATTAAATTAAGGAAGTACCTCTCAATTTGTAATTTTCTGGATATTTTTAAAATCACTAATGAATATTAGAAGCTAAACTCTAGATCAGTTATGTTCCCTATATAAAAAATGAGACCTGTGATGTCATTTGTTTTTGTTTTTTTGTTTTTCGAGACAGGGTTTCTCTGTGTAGCTTTGCACCTTTCCTGGAACTCACTCTGTAGCCCAGGCTGGCCTTGAACTCACAGAGATCCGCCTGGCTCTGCCTCCCAAGTGCTGGGATTAAAGGCGTGCTCCGCCGCCGCCGCCGCCGCCCAGCCTGTGATGTCATTTCTTTGTGTGAATTATTTAGCTGGTGCTACTAATTTGCTATCAGCCTGTGGATGGAACCTGAAGAAACCAGGGTCGAATCAACAGACTTTTTGGGCGATTCTCTTGCTACTTGCTTCTCTGATCATGTTAAGGAAAAATAAGAAAGAAAATCTGAAAGCTACTATATCTTATATTAAGGCATAGACACCTTAAAACTTAAAACTGTGTGCATTTCATGCTGGGTAGTGTCCTACACTCTGGAGGGCGCAGTAGGAAAGTAGAATTTCTCTGCCTTCAAGATACCTACACATTTCTTTGAGATAGAGGAAAATTAACAAGCAAGTCAGTCACAGTCCAGGGAGGAGCTTAGATCAGCCGTACACCGAGTTCTGTATTCAGTCTTTAAGGGAGGAATCTTGGTTGTTCATCTTTTGGGCATAGGGCCAGGTAAGCCTGAACTTGCCAGGTTCATGATTTTCTGGGAGTAGAGTTAACTGCCTCCTCAGATGTATTATGTAACTAAAATGGTTGACTAACCTGGTATTTACCCCCGCATGTCTTGTCAAACTGTGATTGAGTCGGGGAGGTTAGCTCTTACCTTTCTTTGTGACTCTGCCACTCCTGCATCACCTGTGCACGTCCAAGAATGTCCTTAATACTGACTGCTGCCTAGCTGGGCGGTGGTGGCGCACACCTTCAATCCCAGTACTTGGGAGGCAGGCAGGCGGATCTCCGTGAGTTCAAAGCCAGCCTGGGCTACAGAGTGAGTTTCAGGACAGACTCCAAAGCTACACAAAGAAACCCTGTCTTGAAAAAACAAAAACAAACAAACAAACAAAACCCCTGACTGCTGCCAGCTCAGCCTGTGCAAGTAGGATGAGGTTTCCTGACATGTTAGTATCTTCTTTCTTTTGTTCACATATAAAACTTAGGTGAAGAGGAAATCCAAGCACAGAAGAAAGAAGCTCTTCTGTTTCAAGGCTTTTATAGCACATTTAGTACATAGCTCAACCTTACTGTTTTAACTGTGTTAACATATTTGAACTCGCTAGTTTTCTTTTTTCGTATTTCAAAAATATAGGCTAATGAGAATACTATTCTCCCGTTTTTATTCAATTTTATTTGTTGTGTGTGTGAAGGGGCACACGTGTCCTGACATGAGTGTGGAAGTCAGAGGACTACTTCCAAGAGTAAGTTCTGTTTCTACCATATGAGTTCCGAGGATAAAGCTCGGATGGTCAGTCTTGGGCATGAGCATTTACCCGCTGAGAATTTCATCGTCCCAAGAAGCTTTTTTTTTTTTTTAACCTTGTGAAATTCCAATCAGTTTCACAGATTTATGTTCTGATAGCTTAAGTTGTAATTTTCTCATACTTGAGTTTTGTTTTCAAAATACTTGTCGTCACCACTTGGTGGAGCTCTTTTATAAGCTAGAATATTGTTAAAAAGAAAGCTCAAATAAATTGTCACTAATTTGGGGTTGTCATTAGGGTGGTTCAAATGAACACAACTAAATGATAGCGTAATAGATAGCCATATAAAGTGTTGGTTGTATATTTTGATTTGAAGTGTTAATATATAATTGAAGTTTTGATGTTTTTACATTTTTTGTCATGTATTTCTAATTTTTCTATGCTGCTTTTCATAAACAGCAGTTTTTATTGCTGCATCTCCTATTTTGCAGTTATGTTAATTAGGGATTAATGAAGAAAATGAAAACTGCTTATGATCCTAATAGCTCTAGAGATAAGAACCCATTCTAGAGTACTATATTACTTTTCTTTTTTGTTTGTTTGTTTTTACATAATTAGAGTAAAGAAATGTAAATAGTTTTGTAGTTTATCTTCCCACATAACCATTGTATCTTGGGCATTTTTCCATGTGCTTATACTATTCTTTGAAAATATCTTAGGATTTTGTATGATCCCATAATACAGCTCTAGTATTATTTAGCCATTCATTTTAAGATATTTAGGTGTTTACCACTGTTTGGGGTATATAAGTAGCTATTAGAACATCTGTTACAAGGATCTTGACCCAGCTCTCTAGTTATTTTCTATTTTGTCTGTGTGTGTGTGTGTGTGTGTGTGTGTGTGTGTGTGTGTGTGTATAGTTATAGTTTGTTTTCACTGGATGAATCCTTAGCTGTACGATGGAAGGCTTCTAAGGATCTTGACACATATTAACAACATATCATTCTGTTGACACTTTTCTAAGATTTAGTAGGTTCAGGATCTGGTTTCTGAAAGGTACCTTTAAAAAAATTTTTGCAAAGTGTTTATCCATTTTTCTCCACAAATTTTACCTTTTTGTGTGTGGTTGTTTTGACTGAGAAGTGATTTTTTGTTGTTTTAATAATAATTTGTAAAGTGCTATTCAGAGCCCCCTTTTCATAATTTTCAGTGTTTCTTTTTAAATTTATGTGTACTTGTGTGTATGTGCACACAAGTGCAAGTGCTCATGAAGCTGGAGGTCACAGGGTCAGATCATGGGTATGAGCCACCTGATGTGGGTGCTGGGAACCTATCTTGAATTTTCTACTAGGGTAGTATATGCTGTGGACCACTCAGCCATCCTTCCAGCCCTCTTCTTATAATTTTCAAGAAAAAAATTATTTGTGAGCTTTTGACAATAAGGTTTATTGAATTATAACAAAACAAAACAAAATAAAAAACCCAGACTAGTTTTAGATTTAGGTTGTAAGTTGGATTGGAAATAAGGCCTGGAGCTTAACAGAGCCACCATGCTGGGAAGTAGACTGAGACAAGGCGCTCTGTTTGGAGAGGATGGCGGTGCTATGGGAGGGGTGCTTATTAAAAGCAGGGTGGGAACTGACCCTGGAGTGAACCACTGCGAAGCTGTGAGGCAGAAAAGAGCAGGAGGATGTTAGAGCACTTCAGAAGCTAAGGAAAAGGGCTCACAGAGGTAGGCTGAAGGAAGAAATTAGATGAGTGTGACTCTTCAGCCATATCATTAAATATAAATGCAGATTATGAGTGAAAAGTATAGCACTCTTGGTGGAATTGACAGAAAAATCAAACTCATCTAAAAATGTCCAGAATCTTTAAAGCTACAATAATTTTAACACTGTAGTATTGGTGAACATATAAGTTGTAGGTAGATCAGTGGAATAGAATAGAGAATTTGGAAATAAACCACAAATTTATTGTCAGTTCGTTTTCTAGAGAGGTGCAAAAGTAATTCAACAGGGGGAGGTTATTCCTTTCAACAGATGAAGCTGGAGCAACTGGATATCTAGCTGTAAAAAATTCATTTGAGGGTCTGAGAGATGGCACCGTGGATAAAGGTGCTTGTTGCCAAGCTTGACAGCCTGAGTTGGATCCTTGGAATCCACATGGTGGAAGGAGAGGACCAACTCCTGCCAAGTTGTCCTCCAACCTTTATAAGCATGATGTGGATCACCAATAAATAGGAATTAAAAGAATTCATTTTCTATCTTTTAATATTTATAAAAACTAGTTCAAATGAGTCCTAGACCTAAAACTCTATAGAGTGTGACATATAAGAAATCATTGCGAAACTATGTTAGAAAAAACTTTCATAGATATCACTAAAAGTATGAGCCATAAAAGAAAAAACAACAACAAATAGAGTTAAACCAAATTTTAAAGCTACTACTCCTTGAAATACATCATTTAAGAAAATGAAAGGCTGGGGAGATGAGTCAGTGGACAAAATGCTTGTTGTATAAGCATGAAGACCTGACTTAGATTACCAGCACTCAAGCAAAGAGCTGTAACTCCAGTCCTGGGGCAAGGGCAGCAACAGAGACCGGTCAGTTGTGGGGGGTCCCTCACTAGTCAGTCTAGCTGTAGCAGTAAAGTTAAGGTCCAATAAGAATCCTGTCCTAAAAGATAGTGGAGAGCAATTGAGTAAGATAGCCAAAGTTGACCTCTAGCTTACACACACACACACACACACACACACACACACACACACACACACACACACACACATACACATAAGAAAGGAACGAAGGAAGGAAAGAAGGAAGGAAGAAATGAAAAAGAAAATGCAAAGTGACCACAGGCCGTAGTTCAGTGGTAGGGCTATATTCTAATACAATTTGAGGTTCTTAGGGCTGGGGATGTAGCTCAGTGTTAGAAAGCTTGTTTGCCTAGCATTGTTTTAGTCCCCAGCATCACACAAAAGCTTTATTTCTGTGTTTAAAAACAATGAGCAAGTAATATAATACATTTTAGCCGTTTTAGTTATGAAGAATGTAATAGTTTTCTTAGAAAAGACTGTGGTGGATATAGGCAGGTCTACTGAGGACAGTGATGCTCAACAGAGGCAGGTGGCTGGAGGCAAAGAAGCAAACAGGAATTACGATAGGTAAGTATAAAAATTCCAAAAGTCTGGATTAGGGCTTTGCTTACCGTATAAGTAAACAACTTCCATATCTTAGTCGTTTCTAAGAAAATAACCTTTTTAAGGAATGTAGGCAGCGAGGAGGACACCAGAAGACAGGCTAACGTGGAAGGGAGAAAGTTCACAGGACCCCAACCCTTCATAAAAACCTGCAGGCATCTGAGGAATGCTGAGGCAGGAGAAGTGGTCTTCCGCAGGGAAGAGCACACCAATTGGTTATCCTGTACCAAATGGTCAGCCATGAATATGCACTTACAAGTAACGTATAGATTAAGTTGTATTTATGTATTTAGGAACACACGCGCGCGCACGCAACAATGAAAAAGAGGCCATGAATTTGGGAGGACAGGGGTAGGGATACATGGGAGGGGTTGGGGGGAAGAAAGGGAAGTGGGAATGATGTGATTACATTATAATCTCAGAAAATAAAAAATTTAAAAACATAGGCAAAAGTTGATGTTTTATTTGCTGAGAATATATCACTGTCATTGTAATGGGTGAATCAATATTCAGTTTCAGTAGTGGAAATATGTAACATAGTTTCTGAATCAGATTTGTTGAGTTAGTTTTCTTACATTAAACTATATGAGTTTAAGTACATAGTTCAAAAAGTTGATATATATATTTACCCATATAATTACCAAAGATTAGAACTTTCTGGTCACAAAAGGGCTCTCTTACCATCTTTATAGTCATTCCCCAGCACATCCCCTTGTCCCTGGGTAGCTGCTGATCTAGTTTCTGACATTAAAGATGAGTTTTTATCTTTTCTGGAACTGTGTATGGAAGAATATGCTACTATTTTGAGTCTAGCTTTTTCTTTTTTGGTGACTTTTTCTCAATGTAATGATTTTGACTTATCTGTTGCTACATTTATTGGTACTTTCCCTTTTGTTAGATAGCATCTGTTGCATACTTCTATTACAGTTTGTTTATAGAGTTACCTGTGGTTATTTATTGCTATTGTATTTGGTTCGCTTCTAGTTTATTATTAGTAGTGTTTTAATTTCTTCTGGGTATAAATATTGGGAGTAGAATTGCTAAGTGATGTAGAAAGTATATATTCAGGTTTACAGAAACAGGCCAAACTTGTTTTTCAAAATAGTCATACATTTTCAGTTTATTATTGGTATTCACTTGTCTTCTTATACTTCTTCCTTACTAACAATATTGTAATTCTTTTTAAATTTCAATTATTCTTATGGATCTATAGCTATATTTAAAAGTATTTATATTAGAAGGAAAAGCTTATAGTTGGATGATGGTAAATTATCTATTATCTATAATCATTTGATAGTCTGACACTCTCATTCTTCAGCTGGTACATGAGAATCCAGATGTGTAAAGTGTCTTACATCTGTCCTCTCAGCAAGTAGTTCTGCCTGCTCATTAGACCATTAGATAATCTGACACTTCATTTTATCTTAATACGATCCAGATTTTACCTACAAGATATATACATTTAGAAGGTGGCATATACTGTGGAGGGGGAAGGATGATACTGAAAAAATAGTTTACTTACAGTGTCAGCCATTTCTCATCAGTTACTAAGTGTATGCTGGACACTATGCCCAAGGCTTTAAACATAGTCTCATTTAATTCTTATTAAGTGAGATTTGCATTCAATCCATTGTGTTAGGTGGATTATTTAAGAAATTGCACAAAGCCAGTAAATGCTTGAATGAACAAAAGGAAATAAAAACGGATAAATTAGAGCAAAAGAAGTATACCCTGATAAGTAAGAGAGCTTTTTTTTTTTTCTGGGAAAAAAGTTTAAAGTTATAAAATTATAGAATCTTTTAATATGGCTTTAATAATATTGGGCTACTAAGAAACTGTTTCAAAGAATTGACTGACTCTGAGTTTCCCAAAGTTTAACTTTTTAATACTCCTTGTAATTTTTTTGCCTTATAATTTAAATTTTGAGTGTTATATTAATATAAAGTGAAATATTTTCAAGTATATGCCATTGTCAGAATTTAAAAATACATTTTTATGTTTGATGAGGAAAATCATATGAAATTCAGCTTTAACATGGTATCCAGTGTGTGAATGACTTAATAAAATATTTGAACCTTTTTATTCCTAGGAAGGATATATTCAAAAGAAGAAGGAACTCTGGGGCATCTGTATCTTTGTTGCAGCAGTTGACCTAGATGAGATGCCATTCACTTTTACTGAGCTACAGAAGACCATAGAAACCAGGTAAAAACTCTGTCATAAAAGGTCTGCCATTTAAAAGTGCTTTTAAAGTTTTATACACTTTAGGAAGTTGGTGGAAATGCTATAATTAAATTAAACATAACAGATTCAGGATAAATAATGAATTGCCATTCTCTGATAGGGTTGGTTAAAGTTTAGTTTTGTTTTTTTTTTAAAGAATTTATTATTTTTTCTTTTATGTTTTACCTGCATGTAAGTGCACCATGTGCAGTGCCTGAAGAGAGCAGCAGTTCCTTTGGAACTGGAATTATGGGTGGTGTGAGTCATCATGTGAGCACCCATATAAAGACACACATACACACACACACACACACACACACACACACACACACCCCTAATTAGAAGTAAAAAAAATATAAATCTTTTAAAAAGTAGTGAATCTATCTTAAATAAGATTTATTTAACTTAAATATTTTAGCATAGTAGATGTTTTAATTACATACATTTAAAAACTGATATATATTCAGTATTGATTATAACACTTGACCCAGAAATTCCTTAGCACATTTTTTTTTGACCTTTAAAAGTATATTAGTTTGTTCTCAAGTAATTAGCAGATTTTGTATTAAATGAACTTATGGACTTCTGTTCTTTCCTTTTTAGTATATTTACAAAACACAGCAGTAAGTAATTTTACCAGATTGGTAAATAAATGTATTTCTTCTTAAGTGAGATAATCTACAATGAAATATAATTGGCATTTCAGTTAAATTAAGTAGATTTAATTACTACATTTTATAGCACTTTTC
The DNA here is from genome assembly GCF_049852395.1 of Peromyscus maniculatus bairdii. Taxonomy (NCBI): domain Eukaryota; kingdom Metazoa; phylum Chordata; class Mammalia; order Rodentia; family Cricetidae; genus Peromyscus; species Peromyscus maniculatus. The sequence continues at coordinate 71,230,041 of NC_134860.1, read as the reverse complement.
TTACTACCTTTAAATAAAGTATGTAAGAAACAAAGGCTTTGTACAAATACATAAATGCATACTTGTATATCTAAAATCGTATAAATAGCATAAAGAATTCACAAGAGTCAATGCCTATAATACCACAGGCACTAAACTCCTCTCTGCCATCTCTTAAATTACCCTTAGAAAAAGACAACTTTGTTATAACAAGTTTCCATGGTATTCATTGCCTCTCAGGACAGGTATTGTACTCCTGTAAACATTGGACTGCTCTAAGGTTGATTTTTTTTTTCTGGGTTCTATACATTTTCTCAATATACTTTTTTCTTTCTTTTCTCCCACACCCTCTTCTTTTCTTCTAACCATATGCAGCATAAGTAAATGTAAACAAAGGACCTCATGGAGAATGACAATTCATTCTTTGACCCAAGCCCTCTGTTTTAATCTTAGCATTTCTTACTAGCTTTCTAAACTGCTAAGATGAAATTTCAAAGCAGTTTTTTCTAGTGAGCATCTTGATATGCATTGTCTTCTGCCATTCCTGCTTCCTTATTTATTTTTCCACGTAGCTTATCAACACTGCCTCATCCCCTCTATGTCAGGTCATGAAAACTCTATGTCAGGTCATGAATATTTTTTGTCAAGTGTTCTTTGCCTTCTGCTGATTAGCTCAGCCTTTTTTGTTTGTTTGGTTTGAGGTGTAACCTCGTATTGTCCAGGTGGGTCTCAAACTCCTAGACTAGACCTTACTGATCTACCTTAGATTCCCCAGTGCTAGGACTGTAGACATGTGCTTTCTTACCTGCTGTAGGTGAGGATGTTTCTGGTTGTTGGACAGTCTATAAGAGTTGTAGTGACTGTGACTACTCTTTGGTTCACTTAGCTGCTTTGGTATAATCTCATATACAAAGTTAATTAGAAATTAATGTATGAAGTTAGGCATAATGGTGTATGGCAGGCTGATCGCTGAGTTCAAGGGTCTACATAGTGTGTTCCAGGTCAGTCAGGAATATGTAGTGAGATCTTGTATCAGGAGTAGTAAGAAGAGATGATAATTGATGTATGAGATGTATCTGATAACTTCTGTCTTCACTGCCCTAATGAAAGGATGTATATTGCAGATTAGTTTTTATAGAAAACAATAATGAATGAGTAGAAGTCATTTAACAATTTAAATTTTTAGCCAGCTTTTCTTTTTCTTTCTCCATATACTCAGTCTTGAAGCTTTTGGTAAGGCAAAAGAAATGCCAAGTGGTGCAGAAAAGGTATCAGAGCAAGGGGAGGTAGACATTCATATGGGGGGCATCTACATGGGCAGAGCAACCTGACGGGTGGGCAGCCTGCCATGAGCTGTCTGGTACGCAGTGTCAGAGACCAAGCAGGGTGCTCTGGGCAGCTAGTTTGAGAGAGATCCTACAAGGGAGATGTGGGAAGGGGTGGAAGCGGTGTACAGTGTTAGTCTGTCCTTGTTGGGGAGTAGAAGGCTTTGGGGGTGAAAGATGGCTGTTTGTTCAAAGAATAAGTAAATAAGAACAGTTTTTGAATATGAAAATGGAAACACTAAAGTGAACTCTATGGTTTTGTGTTGGGTTGAATTGATGGGAACTTATTTAAAAAACATAGAGATACAGATGACTGTTTAGTAATGGGTACAGAGTGTCTCATAAATGTGAAAGACTGTATTTTAAATGTTTTCTGTGTACAAGCAGTAAATGTTTGAAGAGAGAGATATGCTTACTTATCTTCATTATGCAGTGCTTACATGTATGAAAACATCACATGGTGCTCCCCTAAAATGTTCAATTATTGGACTTTTATGCATCAGTTAAAAAGAAATTTAAGCTGGGCGTGTCACATGCCTTTAATCCCAGCACTCGGGAGGCAGAGCCAGGAGGATCTCTGTGAGTTTGAGGATAGCCTGGGCTACCAAGTGAGTTCCAGGAAAGGCACAAAGCTATACAGAGAAACCCTGTCTTGAACCGCCCCCCCCCCAAAAAAAAAAGAAATTTAATTAAAAACCTATACACATATATTTAGAAACAAATATACATACTTTCTATGCCCCTGCTTTTCTTGTTTTCTTAACTTTAAGTAGATATAGTCAGGGGTAGGTAGATATTGGGGCATGGGTTACTTCTGGTAAAGTGCAAAAACAAATGCAACCCTTCCAAAGGACATACAGTGATTTACTGTAGAGCAGGTAATCTTCTGGATTGAAATATATATGCCTTGAAAATGAAATAACAAATTTTGATAGATACTCATGCATTATTTTTCTATTCTTTATAGTGTCTATAAATTCTTTGACTTAATAAAAGAAATTGATACCAGTACCAAAGTTGATAATGCTGTGTCAAGACTATTGAAGAAGTACAATGTGTTATGTGCCCTCTACAGCAAATTAGAACGGTAAGATAAAGTTATATTAGGCTTACACCTTTGTTTTTTGTTTTTTATTTTTATAACCAAAATTTTCACATCACTGTTCAGTTAGATTTAATCTGAGAACTGTTAGATATTTAATAAAAGTATTATTATCTCATAGCCTTATCCCTTTTGCTATTATTTTTTTTAATTCACAGGTAATTTATCTATTCATAAACATTCAGAACACTTGCCCCAAATTAACTATTTTTACCAGCCTTTCCTTTCATTTGCTTCTTCAGACTTTGAGCTTGCTTCCCAGCTTGTTTATTAGAACTTGTAGTTCTGAATAGTGATCTAAATTTTAACTTCTTCCAATTTAGAAAGAAATCATATTGCCAATGGAAGGTGTGTGATCTATGTTACTAAGTTGGGATCTGTGCTCCAAGTGGTAGTTGGGAAGACTCCACCAGCACTATTCAACTGGAAAATCATGACTAAACTTTGTTTCATTTTTTTAAAATGTATTTTTCATATCAATTATAGTCTTCTAACCCCAGTATTATAGATCTTAATATGACATATATCTGTTACTGTTTGTTTTGGAGCTCACTACATTTGAGCAAGAACATATGAAAAAGTAATGTTTTAGCTCAATAAGTAACTTTGTATTAGGATGATAAAAAGAAAGGAGAAAAGTGGAGGCTGGGTATGGTGGCACACACTTTTAATCTCAGCACTCAGGAGGCAGAGGCAGGCAGATCTCTGTGAGTTCGAGCAGGCAGATCTCTGTGAGTTCGAGGCCACAGTTGTCTACATAGTAAGTTGCAGGACAGCCAGGGCTACATAAAGAGATTTTGTCTCAAAAATATAAAGGGAGGGTCCTTAGATATTTTGGGGTGAATGAGCATGGGGACAGCTAGAAAGAGGTATCTTCACAGAGGCACGTAACTATTTTCTTTGCCTTTGTTTTTTAATTGGTGTGTTACTAAAACTAGAGAGTTGTGATGATGGAAGTGAAAAACAAATGGAGGAAAAAGGCTCCAAAAGTTGGGCTTGGGATTGTTCTCCTCTTTTTACTCCGCCTCCTCTCTTTTGACCTAGAGTCTCATATATATCAGTCTAACCTTAAACATATAGATCTAGGCTACATCCCCAGCATACCCCCATCCTACTTATTTTTTGAGACAGGCCATCCTAGCCTGGTCTTGAACTCATATCCTACCTCAGCCTCCTGGATACTGGGATCACAGGCATGCAAAACCATTTCTAGATCTGCCCTAGAATTTTTTAAATAATGCCTTGACTTTTCTTTTTCCTTCCTCCTCTCCTTCCTTCTTCCCTCCTTCCTTTCTACTTCCCCCTCCCTCTCTCCCTCCTCCCTCTCTCCTTCCTCCCTTCCTCCCTCCCTTCCTAGACAGGGTTCCTCTGTGTAGCTATGTAGCTATAGCTGGTCTGGAACTCACCACATAGACTAGGCTGGCCTTGAACTCACAATGATATCTCTGCCTATTAAAGATTTCCTACCATGAGGCCTGGCCTTTGCTCTTTTTCTTTGCACAAGAAAAAAAAAGAATTTCTTTTTAATTATTAAAAAGAAATGACAAATAAGTTGCCTAAGAAGTGTGAACTGATTATAGAGTACTTGGATAGTATAGGTAGCCCTAAACAAAGTGAGAATCAAGAAAATATTTCAGTGCTAGAGACTATCATTTTGGAATGTTTCTTTCCTTAGGCTACTGTTTTACATTAATGACCTCATAATATTAATATATGTATGTGTATATGATTTATATATGTATATATAAATCATACTCACATATACTGTTCTATTTCTTTAAAATTTAATAGTGATCTTTTAAAATTCTTTAAATGTTTCCATAACCACTTAATTCATCATCTCCGCAGTTTTCATAAGACTATGGCCCCAAATATGAAAAAGTTCAGAGATTTCTGTCATGATATTATTTAGATCTCTGAAAATTTGAAAAAACTTTACATAACCCCATTTTAAGTATTATAACTATAATCAAAAACTAATGTATTTGTAGTGTTAAATACATAAATTAGCATATACTATGATTGTGACAGTGCACTAGGGAAAAACCAGGCCAGTAGTGCATAGCATGAAATGCTTCAAAAGCAGCTTTCCAGAATTGTGTAGAGGCTTCCCATCCTTAATAAACAAAGTGGGCTGGAAAGATGGCTCAGTGGTTAAGAGTGCTTGCTGCTCTTGCAGATTATGGGAATTCTAACCCAGCATCCACTTCCAGTGACCCACAACTACCTGTAACTCCAGCTTCTGGCCTATGCAGGGCACCTGCATAGATGTGTGTATAAACAACAGAGATACAGACTCATAAACATAAATAAGAATGAATTGAATCTTTAAGAGCGAAAGAAAATTCTACACAAATCAGTACTAAAAGACAAACAAAAACAAAAAACAAGACCATCAGATTATTTCTAGATCTGGAATTTGAGGGCTAGGGATCATTTAAGGGTACTTTTTGCTACAATAATTTTATTATTTAAAAAAAGTTACTACTTTTTGCTATAATAATTTTTTTATTATTAAAATATAATTACATCATTTCTCCCCATTCCTTTTTCTTCCCCTGACTCTTCCCAGACCCCCCACCTTGTGCACCTGCTTCCTTTTAAATCTGTTGCCTCATTTTCTTTGATGTTGTTATATGTATACAAAATCTGTAATTATAACCTGCTGAGTCCATTTAATGTTACTTCTGTGTATATGATTGCAGGGCTAACCATTTGTTATTGGATAACCAGTTAATGGGCTCCTCCCTGGGGAAAATTATTTTCCTGCTCTCAGCATTTCTTAATTGCCTGGAGTTATTTGTCTAGGGGTTGGGCCCTATAAGATTTCTCCATCCACATTTCTACTATAATAATTTTAATTGGATAATTCTAGGTAGTTTTACTCTCTTGTCTGGCATCAGTACTCTGCTTTGATACCAGTTTCAGTTTTCAGGTTATTTATTTATTTATTATATTATCCACTTATAAATTACAGTTGATATCCTGGGAATTGAGGGGAAAGTAGAAACGGATGTTAGAAAAGGGGAATGACCTCATAAGTGATTTTTAGACTTTACAGAATAGTTTGTTTAGGTGGTTTGCCATCTTTTTCTCTAAACAGAGAACAGTGAATGATCAATAGAAATACCATTAAACCAAAAATTGTCTCTTAATATTCATTAACAATAACTAATAATATTAAGACTACTAACATGAATTTTCTCGTATCTGTATTTTGAAGAGTAACTTTAAGTGGTTTGGAAGGGTGGGGAGAAGAAAGTTTCAGGGAATTTCTTAGATGCCAGAAAATTCAGAGGAGAAAGAAGGAAAGAATATCACATCTACTACATATTGAAATTTAAAAGCTTTAGAAGTTATGTAGACAATTTTGAAGTGTTCGGAATCTTCCTGGATCCTATTCCCTAAGGGCCAGTATCAACAGCAGTATTTCCCGGTTAATCAGTGGGATCCCAGACAACAGTTTCCACAGAATTTTCTTCAACCATTACTGGAATATGAGAGTTCATGATGACCATTGACACAAACATCAATGAACAGTGAGGATTTGAATCTTCAAGATGTGCTTCATTTAGAGAATCAGCCATCAGAGAAATCACCAATTAACTCCCAAAGCTGTCTTCCCTCTCATCCATAGCTAGCAACCTATCCAGGGAGTGGGAACAGTGGCAGGCATGTTCCAAAGCTAGCCTTGTAACTCTGGTCCAGTTGAGATTCTTGTGACGGGGCTTCTCTGTCTTCCCTGAAGTTTGCCCTCATTATCATCTCTCTCTGTGAAGCTGGCTTTACACTCTTAAGGTTGTTTTGCCTTATTGAGTTCCTCTGAGGCACCTAGACTGAGGCTACTCAAACAAACCACGGAAGCGTGTCCATGATGGGCTCTTTACAGAAGCCTGTGTGGAATCCCTTCTGCATTCTGAGGTACAAATGTGCCCTTGTAACAGAGAAGATAGAAGTTCCTATCCATCCTTCTTTTCCTCTATCAAAAACAGTAGTTGGATGTGTTGTCTAACAAAAAGAGAAGCTATCGTAGGGCTTAGTGGAGATGCAGTCACACATACCTGGATTCTAACCGAATCACGGGCATGTACTGTGTGATCTTGGATAAATGAGTTACCTAAGGTGGGTACTTTGTTTTCTAATGTCTAAAGCAAGTTAATGAGAGTACCTATTAGTCAGGGTCCTTGAGAGTAACAGAACTTATAGACAGAATCTCTCTATACATATAGAAAGGGGATTTATTAGCCAGGGTCCTTGAGAATAACAGAAATTATAGTCTGAATCTCTATCTTTACATAGAAAGGGGATTTACTAGAAAGACTCACAGGTTGTGATCCAGCTAATCCAACAATGGCCAGCTATGAATAGAAAGTCCAAGAATTCAGTAGTTGCTCCTCCACAAGGCTGGATGGCTCAGCTGGTTTTTATTATATGCTGGAATCCTAAAGAAGTAGACTCTAATGCCAGTGAAGGAATGGACTTGCTAGCAAGGTGAGGGCAAGCAGGTAAAGAGCAAAAGCTTCCATTTTCCCTGTTCATATATAGGCTTCCAGCAGAAGGCATAGCCCAGATTAGATTTGGATTAAAGATCTGCAAGGTGTGTCTTCCCACCTCAAGATCTGGGTTAAAGGTGTGTTTTCCTACCTCAGAGATTCAGATTAGAAGTACATCTTCCCATTTCAAATTAGGCAGAAATCCCTCACAGATGTGTCCTCTATTTTGAGGTTTTAGTTAATTGCAGATGTGGTCAAGTTGATCACCAAAAATAGCCATCACATACCTGTTAAGTGTCTAATATATTAAATGAGGTAATACATAAATGGTGCTTCTGTTCAGGGGCTTTGTATAAACATAATAAACTTTTCATGAATATTAGCTTTCAAGTGGGGAAATGCACCATGACACAGATCGGAGGTTGGAGGTGTTGGTCCTCTCCTTCCGCCCTTGGGTCCCGTTTTCAGAATCAGGTTGTCAGGCCCAGCAGCAAGCACGTTGCCAGCTGAGCTATCTTGCAGGCCCAAGGCTTTTAAACAAGAAAAAAGACATAGTCTGGAGAGCACTGCACAATACTATATTTTCATTCTGTATCCCCTTAGACAGTCACAAAGTACCAAGGTGATGCGAGGTGTTTAGAAGTTTGGTAGAATTGATCTGTTTGGTTCAGTTCAGCATTTTCTAAATAGGTTATACACATGTTTTTGTCTCAGTTACTTCCTGTTGCTGTGATAAAATACCCCAACAAAAACAACTTGAGGGAAAAAGAAATTATTCCCATCTACAGTTCCGAGGGCTACAATGTCTCATAGTTGGGAAGATGTGGCAGCCCCAGCAAGCATGGTGGAGGGCATCCATAAAAGGAAGCAGAGTCCATGAACAGGAAGTGGATCTGGGCTACTAAAGCCTCAAGGCCATCTGAGTGACCCTTTCTCAAGTGTGCTCCTGTTAGGGATATTTCACATTCAAACTATAACAGTATTAAACATAAGGTCTTATTAACAAGTATTTTATGGAATATACTTTAAGAAACTTTATGATATCAGTTGTTTTGTCAAAGAATAAATTAACAAACCACATCAAGAATTAACCGTTAGTACTCTGCTATATCCATGAGCTCTGGGTTTGATTGAGTGACCCTTCCTCAAAAAATAAGATGAAAGAACAATTGAAAAAGATTCCTGACATCAGCCTCAGGCCTCCACATATATGCACATATGTGCATCAACCCAAACGTGTACACTACAACATGTACACATGAAAAAGAAAAATAAATGCAGTAATGATTGTGATGCTCTGTTGTAGAGTATTGTATTTAAGTAGTAGAAAAGATGTAATACATTGTATATCTTAGCTAGGTGAAAAGGGTAATCCCAGTACTGGTGATTTTGACTAAGAAAAAAAGCTAGAGATGAAGAAAAAATAGAAATGTATTAAGCAAAATGAGTGGGGACTGGAACCAGGCATACTAAGCATGTGACGAGTGTGTGTACAACACCAAAATCAGTAGCATGATGTCCTTTGAACCGCTAAGTCTGAATGTCTGGAAGGTAGGAAGGGGTCTGATTGGTACTGAGCTAGGACCATGCCCTGCAGGCACTGGAACGTTGACGAATGGTTTTATACCGGGGAATGACTTAGTCTGATTTGTCCTTAAAAGGCCACCCTGGACTTCGTAAAAGGAATTTATATTTTTTATTGACCAGTTTTATGGAATCATTTAGCCCTAATGTTGCCTGCCCTGAATCAAACCAAGGTTTTCTTTTCCCATCTTACTTGTATGATTTTCTGGAGTGTGAAAATGGTGATGCCAAAGCTTCTTCATTACAGGATGAACTGTGTAGATATACATGACTTTCTAGTGAGAGATTTTGATTTTATTATCAGTTTTGATTTAAAAGTCAGTGGCAGAAGCCAGCTCTTTTGTAGTTAGGACACTGTGATGTGAAATGACACTTTGTAGTGGGTAAATGTGTTTTACCTTTGTTGTAGAATGCTCACCAGTCATGCTGCAGTAGTATTTCAAAAGTTACTTTTAAAAAGCCATAATGATAATGAAATTATATATTCCTTTCAGGACATGTGAACTTATATATTTGACACAACCCAGCAGTGTGTAAGTAGTTGAAAATATTTACTTTTCCTAAAAAACTTTTTTTTCATGACGAATCTCAGACATACTGATACTACTAGGGTTACTTTTGGGTGATAAAAACATACTACTTTATAAGTTGAGGTGATAAAAATCCTGTTTAAACTGCTTTGAAAATGCATGCCTTATATTGCAAAGGAGAACTAATTAGCTGGAAATTGATTCGGTGTTCTCTGTCACTGTTCTGGGGAAAATGCAGTCCATTCACTGAATACTGAGGATCTGCCACAGGGATTGTATTAACAAGGCTCTGCATGCTTTTGTATAAGAACAAATACATTCTACGTTAGGGGGCTGGAGAGAAGGCTCTGCTTAAGAACACTCCTTCTTCCAGAGGACCCAGGCTTGATTCCCAGCACCCACACGATGGCCCACAGCTGTCTGTATCTCCAGTGCCGTGGCATCTCATGACCTCTTCTGGCCTCTGCAAGCACCTGGCATACAAGTGGTTCACAGACACACATATAGACGCATGCACGCACGCACGCACGCACACACGCACGCACGCACGCACAAATCTCAACACACAAATCTCAATTATAAATCCTAAATTATCTTGAAAATGTCTACCACAGGCCAGAACAGTATGTCCATGTTCTTCTCTGGAAGCAGATCAAGTAGTCCTGGAGACTCTTCTGCCCCATTAGAGCAGTAGCATAGAAATGAAAGTTGTGCATTTATCAATCCATATAAATCTGCTAATTCTAATGAATGACCATTCTATGGAAACATTCTCAAGGCAAAGTGTTGCTAAACCAAAGCCACGTTAATTCTTTTTTTTCTTTTTGCTTACATTGTTCATCTTAACTAGAAAATAAAAGAGCAAACAAGTATAAAGGTAACTAGAAACAAATTACATTAAAGTTCTTTGGGTTTTATATAATTTTAGGTTAGAATAAATGTTTTGGTAGGCACATGAAACGAACTGAGATAAAATTGAGCTCAGGTGTAAATTGTGCTTTTAAAGAGAATTGCATTCCATTGTGTATTTAACTCTAGTCTACAATCTAAAACAAAACAAACTACTTAAAAGTAAAGCTGAAAAACTTTGTCAGTGTCTAATTTTTTATTGCTTTGTATTTTTTTTTTAACCAGGATATCTACTGAAATAAATTCTATGTTGGTGCTAAAAATTTCTTGGATCACTTTTTTGCTAGCTAAAGGTAAATGAACATTTTTTTGCATGCTGATGTGTCTGATATAATGATTAAGTTGCTCATTTGGAATAGTATGAAAATTTTATTCAATTAATGTATCCTTCCATTATATTCTCTGTATGGCTTATTAACTGTAAACCATTTTGTAGTTATGGTAATAGAGACATTATTAGAAATGTTTCATTTCCTATCCTTTCCTCCTGCTTTTTCTCCTAGTCCCTCCTTTCTCTTCTGTTTTCTTTACATTTTCCTTTTTAGGAGTGCTAAGGATGGAAGTCAGTGCCCAGTGATTTTAAAATTTAATAAAAATAATCAGTGGAAATATTGTGTTTAGTCATCTTACATAATATTTCTCCTTTCTTTCTTTCTTTCTTTCTTTCTTTCTTTCTTTCTTTCTTTCTTTCTTTCTTTCTTTCTTTCTTTCTTTCTTTCTTTTTTTTTGTTTTTTTGAGACAGTTTCTCTGTTGTAGCTTTGCGCCTTTCCTGCAACTCGATTTGTAGACCAGGCTAGCCTCAAACTCATAGAGATCCACCTGCCTCTGCCTCCTGAGTGCTGGGATTAAAGGCATGCGCCACCACCGCCTGGCGATATTTCTTAAAATATTTCCTGTTACATCTTTATTTTTCTTTTTTAACCTTGTATTTTGATAATGTTAATACAGTGAAAAAGAAAAATGTAGTGGTTAAATGTCAGTTCCAAATTCATAGTGAATGCTCATATTTTTCTTCTTCTGACTTAGAGAAAGTAGAAACTGATGAGAGTAGTCAATAAATATGAGAATCCAGTATTCTGTGCTGATGGAAAACAGCCTGAATCCCATCTGTCTTAGTTAGGGTTTCTATTACTGTGAAGAGACACCATGACCACAGCAAATCTTATAAGGAAAACATTTAATTGGGACTGGCTTACAGTTCCAGGGTTTAGTCCATTATCATCATGGCAGGAAGCATGGTGCCATGCAGGCAGACATGGTGCTGGAGAGGAGCTGAAAGTTCTACGTCTGGATGCACAGGCTGCAGGAAGAGAAAGTGAGACACTGGGCCTGGCTTGAGCATCTGAAACCTCAAAGCCAACCCACCCCCTGTGACACACTTCCTCCAGCAAGGCCACACCTCCTAATAATGCCACTCCCTCCGAGTCTGTGGGGGCCATTTTCATTCATACCATCTCACCATCGCAGTACCACTGGAGAGGAGGGATTTCTTCTATTCAACTACTAACTAGGCCTGGCCCTGCTTAGCAGCTGAGATCAGATGAGATCGGGCAAGTTCAGAGTGTTATGGCCATAGATAGGAAGAGGGAATTCTACAGCAGTGTACCTTAATCTACTTGGAAAAACCATAATAATCTCTCAGCACATCCTCCTGCCTCTCCCCACTTTATAATTAATACATTCTATTGTTTTCATTTCATTATCAAAGGCTGTAACATCTGTTCATCTGTAATTATAGTTTCTACATGCCTTTAGTCTCAGTTCAGTATTTAAATGCATTCTGTGCCCATTATCGCTACTTTATTATAGCTTCTCTGTTTCTGAGTTCTTGATTTGGATCCAGTTCTTAGCCAGTTGGATTGTGTCATCAGGGATTTAAAATTGTCTTGTACATTTATTTACTGATTGTCCGTGTACGCCTCAGGCTTAGTGACAAGCACTTTTTCCTGCTGAGCCACCTCTCCAGCCCATAGAATCTGAAAAACTAGGCCCTTTGATGTCATAGTCCACATGTTTGACATGTTAACGGAGAATGTCCACAGTATTTATACTTGAAAGACAACTTGAATGTGTGTCCTGTTCTTGAGTCATTTTGTCCCTTAAGGCAATATTTTCTAGTTTCGAATGTTGATTTTGAGAAGTCTGAGGCTTGCTTAATTTCCTCCTGTCATTTAGTTGCTGAATCCTTGGTGAGTTCTTTTTAAACCTGAGGTTTAGGTCGGAAGCGATAGCTCAGTAACTAAGCACTTGCAGCAGAGCCTGCTTCCATTCCCCATGGCAGCTCACAATCCGTCACTCCAGTGCCAGTGGGTGTGTGTTACCCTCCTCTGGCCTTCACAGCACCCGGCATGGGGGCAGGCAGATGTTCACATGCAGAAAATAATAGACAATGAAACTTAAATGAGAAGTGTAATACCTTTACTAGGATATCTATTGATTCGTATTATTCTGCATTCATTTGTGTTGCAATACCTTTTTTTTAAAAAAAAAAACAACTAGGCATCTGTTCTTTTCTGAGACATCTTAATAATGTTATATTTTAAGATGTTATTTTATTCAGTTAGGTTCTCTTCAAACATTATATCAGGTTGTTTTGTTCTTCATATCTGTCTTCTCTTATTTTAATTATTTCTCTTTTTGTCTTTTTGTCAATGCTGGGAATTGAACCCAAAGCTAGTGAGTGCCAGGCAAATGCTCTGTCCCTGAGCTACAGCCCCAGCTTTGGATTCTGTGTAGGTTCTTTCTGTCTTTTGTTTTGATTTGAACTCTTTTTGTAATGGTGTTATTGTGCCTAATTTGTTCTTAACTCATCTGACTCCTTGTTTTTATGTCAATTGAAGTCAGTGAGCTTCTGTTTGTTCATTTATTTTAAGGCAGGTTCTTGACACATGACCCAGACGACCTTTGACATAGTGATCTTTCTGCCTGGCATCCCAAGTACTGGGAGTTCACCATAATGCAGGATGGCTTGCTTATTTATTTATTTGTTTGTTTGTTTATCAAAGTATTTTCTTTTTTTTTTTTTTGGTTTTTCGAGACAGGGTTTCTCTATGTAGCTTTGCGCCTTTCCTGGAGCTCACTTGGTAGCCCAGGCTGGCCTCGAACTCACAGAGATCCGCCTGCCTCCGCCTCCCGAGTGCTGGGATTAAAGGCGTGCGCCACCAACGCCCGGCCAGTATTTTCTTTTATATATGCTTTACATCTTAGGGGACGTGATGTGGCTAATGTTTTCTTTTCTTTTTCTTTCTTTCTTTTTTTTCCTTTTTTTTCTTTTCTTTTTTTTTTTTTTTTTTTTTTTTTTTTTTTTTTTTTTGGTTTTTCAAGACAGGGTTTCTTTGTGTAGTTTTGGTTCCTGTCCTGGATCTCGCTCTGTAGACCAGGCTGGCCTCGAACTCACAGAGATCTGCCTGGCTCTGCCTTCCAAATGCTGGGATTAAAGGTATATGCCACCACCACCCGACCTGGCTAATGTTTTCTTTGAGGTAGTTTGAGAGACCCTAACTTAATGTGGGGTTAGTTAGTATTCCCCAGAGAATTACAGTGTACTGTAAACTGGCGTTACGCTGCTTTTAGTCAGAAGGTAAGGGCAAGGATAGAGAATTCATCTGAAGTGCTATGAGCCTTTGAGGTTCTGAATCTTTGTTAAATGAATCTATACTTCGCTCTTTTCCCAGTCAGCACCGTATACTGGGATGTCTGTGCTGGGCAGCCAGCCGTCATGGTTTACTTCCCTTTTATTTTCTTTAGCAGTTACTTCTCCCTCCAAGCCAGAAGGCGAAAAAGATGAGCATCCTGCTGGAGCGTTGTTCCAGCTTTGGTATTGCTACTGGTGGCACTTGGCTAATGTGTGTTTCCCCTCCCGGGGGTTGTTAGAGTGGAGAGGCTGTCCGTCCAACTTTGCTCTGCTCTTCTGACTTGGACATGCCTGAAAACAAACTTCACCTGTTTCTTCACCATCGCTAACTTTTAGTTAGCATACAAGTTAATGAGTTTTCTAGTGACATTTTCATATCACACATTTCTTCTCTGTTGTTTACACCCTCTGTGATATTTCTTCACTGAACTCATTGCAAACATATGGACCTAAAACACCCACCTGATGCAGGGTTATCCATTTTCTCACACATTTTGAGAGTTGCAGTATTTGTTGTTATTGTTAGTAGCTTAGCAGATACCCCAAAGGTAGAAAGTGAATCAAATCAAACTTCTTTACTTAAAAAAATACTTATTTTTATCTTACGCATGAGTGTTTTGCTTGCACATATGTATATGTAGCACATGTATGCCTGGTACCTGTGGAGGCCAGAGAAGGCATTGGTTTCCTTGAATTGAGAATTACAGACACTTGTGAGCTACCATTATGGATGCTGGGAGCCTAACCTGGGTCCTTCTGCAAGAGCAGCAAGTGCTGTTAACCACGAGCAATCTTCTGACCCCTACACGTCTTTCTTAAAAATAAAGAGCCATAAGCAAATAGCCATTTTCTGGATTTGATCATAATTTACATTATATATAGGTACCTATTATTTGTATTTATTTCTACAAGCCTTGTAATTGTATGCTATACATGTTACATAAACTTATTATTTTAAGTTACATATGTATGTATGTTACACAAACTGTTAGGATATTATGTTCAATAATTATTTAGAGATGACCTTATAATTATATTCTGAGTTTGGTTTATTGTTTTTTGGTTGGTTGTTTTGTTTTTTGAGACAGGGTTTCTCTGTGTAGCCCTGGCTGTCCTAGAACTAGCTTTGTAGACTAGACTGGCCTCACAGAGATCCGCCTACCTTTGCCTTCCAATGCTGGGATTAAAGGGGTGCGCCATCATCACTTGACTTGAGTTTGTTATTTCTTGATAGTTTTGGTTAGTGTAATATTTTGTGAGGGGTTAAATTGAGCATATGAGATACTTTGTATAAATATTTAGAATGAAAAATTATCATGCATCATGCTTCAACATGGTTTCTGGAAGTGGTGAGTTCTGTAGGTCACACCAAAATAGGAAGTAAATTTTATAAAAGGTAATGCCAAGTAATTTTTTAATTTTTTTGGTTTTTTGAGACAGGGTTTCTCTGTGTAGCCCTGACTGTCCTGGAATTCACTCTGTAAAACAGGCTGGCCTTGAACTCGCAGAGATCCGCCTGCCTCAGCCTTTTGAGTGCTTGGATTAAAGACATGTGCCACCAACCACCTGATCCATGCCAAATGATTTTAATAAGAATTAATTATTATAACCCTTAATCTTAAAGTTCTGAGGGTAGATTAACACTACCTAAATTTCAAATTTTATTTATGCCTTAAATCTCATTTTTCATTTTTTTTTTTTTTGCAAAGAGGAGAAAAGTCTTTATCATGGCTCCAGTGATTAGCAAATGAATGAGCATATGGATATACCATTACTCACATTTTTCTCTGACTTAAAGGTACCAATCTCTAACTTTTCTTAAAAATGTGAATCTTGAGGCCAGTGAGATGCCTTTGCATGTAAAGACACTTGCCATCAACCAGGCAACCTGAGTTTGGTTACTGGGACCCACATAGTAAAAGAAGATAACCAGTTCCTGCAGGTTGTCCTCTGACTGACACACGTGCATTATAGTACATGCGCCCACACACACTTATGCTCACAAATGTGCACATACATGCATACACACACACACACACATGGGTAAGTGAGTAATAGATAAATATAATTTTTAAAATGTTTAAATATGGATCTTTTTCATTTTTAGGAGAAGTATTACAAATGGAAGATGATCTGGTAATCTCGTTTCAGTTAATGCTGTGTGTAGTTGACTATTTTATTAAGTTCTCGCCTCCTGCATTACTCAGAGAACCATACAGTAAGTATTGTACACAATGTAATGTTCTTCTCCTTTAGCTTCAGCAGTTCCTTATTGACTATCTTGCAGGTCTACTGTAGTCCTAAAACTGAATGGATGATAAAACATTAATCAGGGGGCTGGAGAGATGGCTCAGCAGTTAAGAGGACTTCCCGAGGACATGAGTTCAATTCCCAGCACCCACATGACAGCTCACAACGGTCTGTAACTCCAGTTCCAGGGGATCTGACACCTTCACACCAATGCACATAAAATAAATTAAAAAAAAAAAACAACATTAATCAGGAATGGACTGTGCCTTTTGCTCTCAGCTTTGCTTTACTATGACAGTACCTGTTGTGATCAATTTATTGAGATGTGATCAACTTAGTTTTAGCTCATAGTTTTGGAGCTTCCATCCACAGTCAGTTGGCCTCTTTGCTTTGGAGTCTGTAGTAAGGGTAGACACCCTCAGTGGAGTAAAACTGTTCACCTTCCATTGGAGTTGTGGAAGAGAGTAGGAAGAGGGTGAAGTCCCATTATCCTTCAAGAGAGGCACTGTGGTCATCCTCAAGCTCCTTAGACTCTGCTGATAGCTGCAAGCTGGGGACTGAGAGTAACACATGGGTCTGGACATTTCCAGATTCAAATGACAGCAACCTTCAAGTAGTGTGAGTTACAGAAAAAAAGATAAAATGTTGAACAAATAATTGTGAATGTAGTAGGAAGTGCTCTGGGTTAATCGAAACAAAGCAAATGTTTTGGGAGGTCCAGACATAGGAAAAAATTTTCAGGACCAGTGAGATGTACAAGCCTAACAACCTGAGTCTGATGCCCAGAATTCATGGTGGAAGGATAGAATTGATTTCTGAAAGTTTTCCTCTGACCTCCACAGGTGTGCCCTGGAACCCCAATGTTCATGCATATGCATGCGCGCACACACACACACTAATAATAATAATAATAACAATAATAATAAGATTTAAACAAGGGCTAGAAAGATGGCTTAATGGTTAAGAGTAAATACTGTTCTTGCAAAAACCTGAGTTCAGCCGGGCGGTGGTGGCGCACACCTTTAATCCCAGCACTCGGGAGGCAGAAGCAGGCTGATCTCTGTGAGTTCGAGGCCAGCCTGGGCTACCAAGTGAGCTCCAGGAAAGGCGCAAAGCTACACAGAGAAACCCTGTCTCAAAAAAACCAAAAACAAACAAACAAACAAAAAAAAGACCTTGAAATCACTTTGTACAGCAGGAAATGTAAACTTAGCTGAGGACAGGCTGATTCCTAGCTCCTGAAATGATGAAAGTGCTAATAGAAGTACTAAAATAGATAAGAGATCAAAATGTCAAGTCTATGCATGCTGTTGAAGAGGCTGAAGTAGGGAAGCCTAATTCACCTTTGTGAACAGTGACTTAATGGGAAAATGAAATCTGCAGGAGAATTTTGACAGTGTATTAAACAAGAGGCAGAAAACTTAAGCTAGCATAAACTACATATAAAGCAGGAGAAATTTTAAAATATATAGCAAATAGTAAATAGACTTAAAAAGTCCCCATCCTTTAAATGTTTCTTTTGCCTGCCTTTTTCTCACTTGTTTATGTCAATGTTGAAACTTTAAAAGTTAGTGTACTAGCTGGTGTGATAATGCATGCCTTTAATCCCAGTCCCCGAAGGCAGAGGCAGGTCAGTCTGTTAGTTCTGGACAAGATGGACTACATTGCTCGTTTCAGGGCAGCCAAGGAGGGCTTCAGAGTGAGGTCCTGTCCCCCAAATAAAATAAAATAAAATAAAATAAAAAAAGAAGTTGGTGTATTGTGTTACTTTATTCAAATTGATGTCTTTGTTCTTCTTTAGATAATTCAGATCTGTACTTCATTGTTTAAGTGCATTGTTAAAGAGAAACAAGCATGAGAAGCTGAATTGACTGAGTACAGTAAATTTTTAACTAGCTTTTGTGATGGGGATTTCAAATAAAGAGATGTAGCTTGTCTCCGTGTACTTATGACCAACTTCAGAAGACAGTTTATGACCTGTCTGTAGCCTCATATCCCACAGGTTCCTCCAGCTTGTATATGGTTTCATCTTGGTGTATGTATCTGTAAAAGATAAAGACTTAAAAAGAAAGTACTATTATGGCATCTGAAAACTATTAGTTACTGTTTAATGCCACCAATACTTTATAAGTGTTCAGATTTCCAGTTAGCTCATAAATTCAGTGGAAGTGTCTTTTCTGACTGAGTCAGAATTTACATGAAATCTCGACTTTGTGATTGGTTGATAAACTTGTAAATTTTTTTATTTTTATTTTATTATGTTTTTTGAGACAGGCTCTCACTATGTAGCCCATGCTGGCCTGGAACTTGCTATGTTGCTATGCTGGCCTCAAAGTCACAGAGGTCTTTCTGCCTCTGTGATTAAAGGCATGCACTGTTCACTGTGCCTGGCTTGTTACACTTCTAAAACATGCTGCCCCGGCTTGTGGTTGTAGTTCAGTGGTAGAGCACAGAAGGTCCTGGTTTTGATCTGTCACACAAAACAGTGCTCCACTTCTCTCCCCTCACTTCCTGATGCTTTATTCTTTAAATAATTAGAGGAGATGGTTTGTGCTTGTCATGTGTACATGTCTTTTGCCAGCATGTATGCTTATGTACCTGGTGTCTGTACAGGCCAGAAGAGGGCATCCTATCCCCTGCAACTGGACACACAGTTGTGAGCTACCATGTGGATACTGGGAATTGAACCTGAGTCCTTTGGAAAAGCAGCCAGTGCTCTAAATTACTGACTCATTTATCTCTCCAGCCCCCTCCACTACAACTTTTGAATACATTGTAATTTGCTAATACTTAAACATTTTATACTGTTTATAAATAGAACTCATAAATATTTGGTTATTCATTTTAAGGATCTCAAAACTATCTATACTTATTTAGTGTTGTTTGTGGGGTAGTAGGATTGTGTGTGGGCCTGGGTGTGAAAGCTAAAGGAAACTTGCAAGAGTCAGTTCTTCATTGCACTGTGTGGATTCCAAGACTGAACTAGGTTTACGTTGTCTGCCTTGACAGCAAGCACCTTTGCCCACTGAGACATCTCACCAGCCCAGGAAATAGTTTTGGTCATGCATACTGAGTAGAATACACTTACAAGTAATTTATAAATTATCTGTTTACCAGGCTTTCTCTGGGTTTATGGGATATAGCATTTTGGGGGTGGCATTTGGAGTAAAAGAAAAATGTAAGTTGCAAAAACTAGTAACAGCATATACATCACAACAGGCATTCAGGAACAGGTCGTGGCTCGGTGATAGAGCATTTGTGTAGCATTCACAGAGACCCTGGATTTGATTGCCAGCACTATAAAACAAAGGGGAGACCCAATAGGTATTAATTAATAAGTTTAAATTGTTAATTATGTAGTGATCCATAATAAGTGGAATAAAATTCTACAAGGATTATTTCTAATGTTGTCTTAGTTATAATTAGAATGTGCAATTTTATTATTTTATGATTTATTTAATTTTAAGTAATTGTTTTGGAGATAGAGGTCTCATGTGACCTAGGCTGGCCTTGAACTCACTATGTAGACAAGGATGGTATTGAACTGTGATTCTTCCTCTGCCTCCTAAATGCTGGGATTACAGGTATGTACCAGCATTCCTGGTGTATGTGGTGATGGAAATTGAACCCAGGCTTTCATAATTTTATAGGCAAGTACTCTACCAACTCAACTGCATCCCCAGCCCAATTTCATTAATTTTTTTTCAGTATGGAATGTACAGTTGTTCTTATCTAATTTACCATTTTTACAGAAACAGCTGCAATACCCATTAATGGTTCACCTCGAACACCCAGAAGAGGTCAGAACAGGAGTGCCCGGATAGCAAAACAACTAGAAAATGATACAAGAATTATTGAAGTTCTCTGTAAAGAACATGAATGTAATATAGATGAGGTAATTTCTCTGACTCTTTCTTTAAAACAGTTGAAGTAGATATATATGCAAAGTCTGCCTGAAAATACATACTCTTCATTGTGAGCATGCTTTTTTATTATTTAATTAGGACCACTTCAATTTAATAGGAGCAAAATACTTGCAAAAAATTAGTTTTCATACTTTCTTACTTAGCTTTTAAAGAGAATATCCCTTTCTGGAATTGCTGAATGTGTATCATGAAGACAATAGTTTTCAAATATATTTCTTCTTCTTTTCCCTTGAATTTACTAATATCCCTAGTGTTTAAAACACCCTGCCAAGAAACCTTCATTTCACTTTAGTGTGAGTGATATAACATTCAGTTTCTGTTTAGCCTGTTATGACTCTTTCCAAATACTATATCAGATGTTAATAACTGTTGGAGAGAACTTATGCACACATAGTAATTACTTATTTTCTCCAAGAGTCTAGGGTTTGAAATTGAAAGGATTCTTACAAATAATGCACCCCACTACTTTGTAGTAATGAGTAAACATATTTCCAGAGACTGGTTGCTCGTTACCTACTGATCCTTTGCTAAAGTTTAGAACATCTCACACAGAGTCTCTGTTCATTTTAAAGATTCTTTCTCTCATAGTTTATTTGTTGAAATTTTGTCTACAATTCATCTCACCAGATGTGTGAAGTGTTAAATCTTTAAAATTCTAAGTATTAGAAACATTTCCAAGATATGTATGCCTTACCACTGTGGTTCTTACTAATGTCATGAATATGTATCTCTTGTGTTTATATTAACTTTATATAGAAACCTAAATGGTTGCTTTTCACCTTTCTAGAATCACAAGTTACCACATATAAATAAGCTGACAGTTATAGCTGAAATAGTGCTATCTCAATTCTGCTGTTTAGTAGTAAGGGAACAGATAGTAGTAAGTTTTTCTAATTACCTGGATTTTTTGTACCATAAGTAGTTACATTTTCCTTTGAGGATTAGGATAAATAAAGTTTTCATCTTAAGGAATTTGTTCTTAGAATTTAGAATGTTTACATAGTTATAATTCAATTATACCTAATAAAAACTTTAGTATTTTATTTGACAATTGGTTAAATATAGCATTTATGGATATATAACTGTTGGTTAATTATACTAATTGATTAACTACTAAATATCCCAGGTAAGTGTGGACTAATTAGAATACAAATGTACTATTTGTTAGGAAGAAAAATCAGTAAGTGTAGACTAATGTTTGGAAAAGAAAATTAGTAAAAGAAGAGCAGTGATTAGAAATTCTGCAGTACACTGCACTTGTGGAGCAGCCAGTGATCTGTTCCTGAGGGTCACTTTAAAAGCTTGGTTTCAGTGCTCCTTATGCAATAGATCCCATTTCATTAACAGTCTTCCACTATTTTATGCTCAGAAATCTGTATTTAAAAGTAAATAATTTAACAATTATAAATCAATACCATTAGTTTGAATGTACTGGAAATGTCAGTTAATACTTTAGTGTGAACAGTTACCAAGACTAGACTTTGTTTTAAATATTAAAATATCTTATTATTGTAATCTTAGATGTATATATTTGAATGCTATATTTTTCAGGTGAAAAATGTTTATTTCAAAAATTTTATCCCTTTTATGAATTCGCTTGGAATTGTATCATCTAATGGACTTCCAGAGGTAATTTGAAATAAAGTTCAATTAAAATTAGTATGGTTTGTTTAAGACTTTGGGGAAGCGGGATTATTGTTTACATTTCCTAACATAAATTTATTGTATGTCAGTTGTTTATTTCTCAAAATAAACCTAGCTGAGTAGAAATGTAAAGTTAACATTTCTATGGTAACAGAGTTTTTTGTTTATTTGTTTGGTTTGGTTTTGGTTTTGGTTTTTGGAGACAGAGTTTCTCTGTGTAGCCCCAGCTGTCTTGGAACTCACTCTGTAGACCAGGCTGACCTCAAACTTATGAAATCCGCCTCCCTCTGCCTCTGGAGTGCTGGGATTAAAGGTGTGTACCACCACTGCCCAGCAAGGTTTTTGAAAACATAGGTTCAAAAGTATAAGTAAACATGATTTTATCAGAAGGCATAGAATTAGAAAGCTAGGCTGCTGGTTCTTTTACTTGGATTGTTAGCTAGTTCTTTTTTAAGAGTTCACTTAGTATTTGTTATGTGTTCAGTGTGTCAAGTGTTGTGCTAGATAATGTAGGTACAGAGATTCACTTTCAGTCACTATCCTTAAGATGCTAGCGGAGAGGCAAATTAGGAAGTAGAACCCTGCAGGAGGAGCCAGGTTGGTGGTGCAGCCCTCCAACAATCTAGTACCCAGAGCACAGGGGATCTGGGGTTAACGTTGGAGGCCAGCCTGCTGTTCTCATTCCTTCTCTCTTCTCTCTTCTCTCTCTCTCTCTCTGTGTGTACAAAACAAGAAATCAGTGAAACAGAGTTGACAGTTGACTTTTTGAAAAGATAAATGAAATGAAATAGACAAACCTTGAGCCAAATGAACCAGATGAAAGACCCAACTTAATAAAATTAGAGATTTAAAAGGAAACATAACAGACATCAACAAAAATCAGAGGACCATTAGAGCACCTTTGGAGACCAATATTCCAGTAAATTGGAAAATCTAGAAGAAATGGATAAATTTCAAGACATACATGACTGAAAAATGAAACCAAGAGTATATAAGCAGGTGTATCACAAACAGTGATCCCGAGCCAGTAATAAGTCCCTCCACTAGAAAAGCTCAAGTCTGGATGGATTCACTGCCGATTGCACCTATGCTCCTTACACTATTCCAGGACTCAGGGAAGGAAGGAATGCCACCAAGATACCAAAACAAAATGAGAATACATAGCTTCTTCAACAAGTGACCTGGGAAAGCTACACGTAGAGTGAAATTAGACTCCTGCTTCAAATCATATAAAAACAAATGAAACTGTATCAAAGATCAGAAACTGAAGCTTCTACAGAAAAACATAGGGAGAATACTTTAAGGTAAAGGTATGATTATTCTAGGAAAAAAGACTCCAATAGCTCAGGAATTGACTGAGACTAAAAGGCTCTGTATAGCAAATGAAACTGTTGAATGAAGAGAAACCTATGGAATGAGAGGAAATCTTGGGAGCTATAAATCTTTATGTAGCTAATATATAGATTTCTGATAGGAATATAATTAGTCTAGTCTTGATGGAACCAATAAGAAGGTCCTGAGAAAATTAAAAATGAAACTACTATACAACCCACCTGTATCACTTCTGGATGTATGCCCCAAAGACGCTATGCCAGCATACCATAAAAATCCTTGTATATCCATGCTTGTTGCTACTCTATCCACAATAGCTAAGTAGAATCTCAGTCTAGATGTCTATCAACAGGCAAATGGATAAAGAAAATGTGATCTCTATACACAGTGGGTTTTTAGAAGCCTTTGGAGAATGAAGGTATCTATGCTGTTTGTAGGAAAATGGCTATAACTTGAGATCATAATATTAAGTAAAATAATATAGACTCAGAAATATTTAGATTATAATGTATTAGTGATTAATTGTGAGTTACCAGCAATGCATCAGTGTCTCATTAAGGAAAGAAATAAAAACACTTCTCCTTGGAGTTGCTTAACCAAGAGGAAGTCCAGATTTGAATTTTCTGCTTCACACTGTGTCTTCCATACTTTTGTCTGTTGTATGCATCTGAATCTGTGCCTGCCTGAAGGCTGTCCAGTGAATCAGTCTGTCCTATGTGTCTGTTTGTTTCTGTATCTGTAATTGTGTATGTCTGTTGTTTGAGCTGTGTATGTGTCTGTATGTGAGTGGTATCTGTCCCCAGAAAAGGGCTTTACTCTGTTTATCGAACAGCGTAGAATGCATCACACAGGGAAGGAATGGGATACTTGACAAACATCTTTAACAGAGTATTACAAGGGATTAAGTCACTGGCTCCAACTAATCACAGCTGACCCAGATAAATACATTGTTTATCAACCAATATTCATAAATGGTTGCTTTGAAAATTTGTTACAGATTTTAAGAAGTTGTTTTCAACTTCTGTATTTGCTGCTTTCAGTAAATGATACATATGAATTATCTAGGTTAGAGGCATGGAAGTGTATGTAACTTAAAATTGCAGCTGTGCATTGTAAAAGTTGATTACATGGTAAATCCAAGGCAAGTAAGGTTGTTTATTAGTTATAGTTTCTCTTACAGGCAGGTTAAGCAAAAGTTGGAGTCCAGTGGGCTAGCAGTCTTAATTTGTAAGGGACCTGAAGGTGTATTATTAGCCTTGGCTATGAGGTCCAGCAAAAGTTCCAGTCTCTTAGAATATAAGAGATATTGTATTACCACACAGAAAAATGAAGAAGGATAATATTGGTTCCTTTTTTGGTTTATTTGAGACAGAGTTTCCCTGTGTAGCTCTGCTGTCTTGGAAATCACTCCATAGACCAGGTTGGCCTCAGACTGAGAGATCCACCCATCTCTGCCTCCTGGGTGCTGTGATTAAAGGCATGTGCCACCACTGCCCAATTGCATAGTTGGTGTTTTTTTTTTTTTTTCCTTAAACTCTTTACTTTTAGCTCTTTGGAGGCCCACCACTCAGCTTTCAAATAATCACATGAAGACTTATTCTTTCTTATGAATGCCCGGCCTTAGCTTGGCTTATTTCTAGACAGCTTTTCTTAGCTTAAACTATTCTGTCTACCCTTTGCCTCTGGGCTTTTACCTTTTTCTATTTCTGCATATCTTTCCTTTCCTCCTTATTCTGTGTCTAGCTGTGTGGCTGTGTGGCTGGCCTCTGGCATCCTCCTCTCCTCCTTGTCTGACTCCCTCCTCTTCTCTTTTTCTCCTGTTTATTCTCTCTGCCTGGCAGTCCCAACTACTCTCTCTCCTCCCTTGCTATTGGCCATTCAGCTATTTATTAGACCAATCATGTGTTTTAGACAGGCAAAACAACACAGCTTTACAGAGTCAAACAAATGCAACATAAAAGAATGCAACACATCTTTGTATCATTAAGCAAATAAACCACAGCATAAACACATAAAAAACATCTTAAAATATTATTCCATAACACAGTTGAGACTTTGTCTTTTAGGAGTCTTATTCCTACCTTAGGCATTAGGAACCACGCTGTTCTGAACTCTGAAGAGTGTTAACATTCAGGATAATCCCCCACCCCTTTATAGTTTCAATGGATACCTTAAGAGAAACTTTACATTTTCAGTTTTGCACATATAATTGCCAGTCAGATGGTTGTTAGTTTGTGTTTCTCCAAGGTAGGGCAGGAGCGGTCACTAGTCTTATCTGGGCATTGATAACCATTCTGCCAAGTTTACTTACGTAGGGAAACATACAATTTGCATTTTTGCATTTCTTCTACCATTCTTTTTATAATGCAGTTTTTGTTCCCTGGAGGTTAAACATTGACTATGAAAGCCACAGAAAGGCCTAGATAGTGTGGCTCTGTGGTAGAGTGCCTGTCTAAGCATGTAAAATGTCCTGGGCTCTATCCATAGCACTTGAACAATAACAAACCAACCTAGGCAGAGAACCCTTCGGAGTTAAGGGCTTGATTTAGTGGTAGAATGTGTGTTTACTGTGTGTAAGACTCTTGGTTCTTCCCTAACAACAGAACGGGAAAAAAAGTCATAGCAGACTGTTGAACACTGGGTTTTAAATCATGATAATAAGAAGAGATCAGAATCAAGAAATTGTTTATAGTTTCTAGCAATTGAAAAGGTATGATAGAAAGTAAATTGTAAAATTATGTTAATTAGGCGTTTTAGTTACTTTTCTGCTGTCATGACAAAACACCGTGACCAAGGAAATTTGTATAAGAAAATGTTTCATTTGGGGTTCACAGTTCCAGAGAGTTAGAGTTCATTACCACCCTGGTGAAGAGCATGGTGGCAGGCAGGCAGGCATGGCCCCAGAGCAGTTGGTGGAAGCATATATCTGCATCCAAAAAAAAAAAAAAAAATCCAGGAAGCCGAGAAAGCTAACTGGGAATTGTGTGGCTTTTAAAACTTCAAAGCTCACCCCAAGTGACACACCTTCAGCAAGGCCACACTTCCTAATCTTTCCCAAACAGTTTACCAACTGAAAATCAGGTATTAAAGTATATGCTCTTATGGAGGCCACTGTCATTCAAACCATGATATTAGGATACTTAATTGGGCTAATTCTCTTGCCAAAGATATTAAACTAAAAAGAACAGAGTGTACCAAAGGGTTTTAAAAAATTGTTTAAAATTTACAATTGAGAGGGTTTATTGGGTTTGGAGAAATGCCTTATTTTATACTGAGAATATAGTAGAATATTGAAAGTGAAGGATATATGTCATGCTTGAAGAATCTTAGCAGTTAA
Source organism: Peromyscus maniculatus bairdii (assembly GCF_049852395.1). Classification (NCBI taxonomy): domain Eukaryota; kingdom Metazoa; phylum Chordata; class Mammalia; order Rodentia; family Cricetidae; genus Peromyscus; species Peromyscus maniculatus. Next base: position 71,203,995 of record NC_134860.1, on the reverse strand, counting down.
CTAGTTAAGAATAAGATTGGGACTTTCAGTGAAAACACTGAAATGTGTTATTTTTTTTTAAAGCACTAATATGACCACAAGTGAAAAGTTCTACTTAAGACACAAAAATATTTTAAAAGGTTATGTAAAAGTACCTTCATACTATTCATATAATCATATGCCTCTATGACATAAATGGATTTTTTATTTAGATGAAATCCATAAAATAACTCCTTTTATTTGCCAGTATTCCAAAATTCAAAAAATCTCTAAAATGTTAAATACTTTTGGTCCTAAACATGTTATATCATAGATGTTCAACCTTTGATGAATATTTGTGTTGTCAGCACTGTTTTGTGGTATTTGATGACCCTTGTCTAGCTACATTAAATTCTAATAAGTGCAGTATATATATACAATAGTAAAGAAATATTGAAGTTTACTGTGTAATATTCCATAGTTCACTTTTAGACAGGCCTTGCTTTGGATGTGGACTCAGTATGTGCTTTAAAATTAAATGTACATTTTACAAAAGTTCCTTAGTGAAATCTACTTGTGTATTCTAAGGATAATTGCCAGTTTCTTTCTTTTGAGGTTGAAAGTCTTTCTAAACGCTATGAAGAACTGTATCTTAAAAACAAAGATTTAGATGCAAGACTATTTTTGGATCATGATAAAACACTTCAGACTGATCCTATAGACAGGTATTGCAATGACATTTTTATATATTGACATGCTTTTTATATAGATTGTATATAGATTAATAATTACTCAGATATGTTACATAGATTTTTATTAATTTAGAGATCTTTTAACATCTTTTATAATAGATTATCCTCAAATGTCTTCATGTAGTGCAATGGTAGTACTCTAAGCATACAGTTTAGTAACAAATAGTGTGACTTATAACTACAACAATTTTCTGGGTTTTCTTTCTTTCTTATTTTGGTTATCTAGATAACTTTTTAAATGTGTACCAAAAGAAAATGATTGAACTAATTAGTTTACTTAAGTGGTGTCTCTTTCATTATATCCTTTTTATCCACTATTACCTTGTTGATATTAAAAAAAAAATTTTAAAGAAGAATATTCTCTTGATTTACCAAGTAAGATTCTTAAGATAGGGAATGGCTGAGAGTATTACAATTTTTAACTAGTCATATGTAAAGATAATTTGACTCTTTATAAAGAATTATTTTATTGTGAAATGAAAAAATGTAATTTAGAAATTAAACATAGTAAAATCTTTTTAGTTTTATTTAAGTAGAAATGAAGTCCTTGGACAGCATAGTGCACTGAAAAAATGTCAGCTGCAGTGTTTTAAGATCCCACATAGCTTGGCGGTTAACACCACCAGCCAGAAAACATTTTCTACTTTCCAGAATGTTGTACTCAATGTTTGGTATACCACTTTGCTGTAAACCTGTGGAAGGAGACCCATTTTTAAGAATAACGGTGAAAAAAAATCATTCAGGCAGCACTTGGGTCATTATTCCAAAGCACTTATCTTACTGAGAACGTGTATGATGCTCAGAATAACAGGAATTCTTAATTACTATTATTTATTACTAATCAGTAACTGCTCTTTGACCCATAAACTCAAGTTTTAAATTTCAGTATGAATTACTTTACTTATCATTTAGTTTTGAAACAGAGAGGACGCCACGCAAAAGCAACCCTGATGAAGAGGCAAACGTGGTCACCCCACAGACTCCAGTTAGGTATGCATTTTCCTCGTTCCAGCTCTCATCATCATTGTTTATTAAGGGCTGTGTAAGTGCTTCAGACTTGTTTGACTTGGTATTTGCACAGCATGTAAATATTTTATGACTTGCTTAGGTTACAATATTACTTGTTTGTATTTATATATAAGGAACATAACCCAAAATGTGTGTTCCATCTCAGAAACAAAAAACCATCAGTATTTGATGTTGCATAACCTAGAGTTATTTGTATGTCCCTTCCTCACTCATATCCCACTTTAGAAATCGATTACCAGATGTAGCTGCATGCTCCAGAGCATCTCTTAAATCCATGTGCTTCCCTCTATTTCTCTCTACTCTCATCACCTTTATGCAAGACAGTGCTCTTTGTCTAGATTTTGTGCAATACCCGTCTGATCATTCCCTTTGTGTCTTACAACGGTAGCTTTCCCTACCAAGAAATCTATTCTCCACAGAGTCCCCAAATAATATTCTATGAATGTAAATCAAATCATGTGTGTTGGTGGCTGCTCAAACGCTCTGGTTACTTCTAGTTGCATTTGGAATACAAAGCAAATTTCTTAACCGTCCTTAAGACCTTACGTGACCAGGTTTTTGTTGCCTGGACAACCTCATCTTGCTCTTGGTTACTCTGTTTTGGCCACATAACATTGGTCTTCTTTCAGTTTTTGAACTGTTAGCACTTTTGTACTTGAAAGCCTTCATACTTGGCATTCTCTATTGAAATTCTTCTTTCTATACACTCTTCCTTTATGTTCATAATATAACTATAAATCTGTATATAACTATAAATCCATTTACATGTTTGTGTTTTTCACATAAACCAGCAATAGCCTTTAAATTTGTTTCCTATAGATCATGACTTTTCTGTTGACAGTTTTAATAATCAAGACCCAGCATGATGCTTGGTGCATTGTAAACAAGCAGTGATCCATTTCAAATGACTGTGACTTTGTAAACAGTCTCATTTTCACACCAGCTTAACAGTGCACTTAAGGTCAAGTTAATGAAGTCACACAGATGATATGAAATTATATTTCAATTGAATTTTACTGAGAGGTAGTAGTACATGAAAAGGCACTGAAATGTGGCACAGTTGCTCTGTATTGATTGTAAGATGAGGGAATGAAGCATTAGGAATAGAAAACAGGTATTGTTATGCCATTGTCACATACTGTACTTGGTGCATGATATGCCCTGTGTTTTAAATGGATGGTAAACATGAATATGGATAAAAATAGACTTGATTTCTCAGATAAGAAGTGTTCTTTTCCCCCTTGTTTGCCTATGGATCAAATAGAAGGCGTTGTTCATGCTAGACAAGCCCTCTGTCATTGAGCTACACCAATCTGGCCCAGACTTTATTTTTATAATCTTGCGTATCAGTGGTTCATGGGGGAAGACTAAGTCCAGAACAGCTTAGGAATAGAGCTATCAGTCTATCTTAGTGCTTAGAGGAGCGTGCAAATTAGAATAACCCGAGGAACTCTTTTCATTCTGCGTGCCTCTGCCTTTTATTCTTAGTGAGTGACGGCCTGGAGTAGTTCAGCTGAGACATTCCAAAGAGCTGAACCAAATGAATAGTGGTTGGAATGAAGGAGTAGGAACCAGGTTGATAAATGTGGTGGATTCAATTTTAGTGTATCTGTCTTACAGCATTTATGTAGATCTCTAGTAAGCAGCAGGATGTAAAGCACCCATAGATCAGGAAGTTATCAGGACAAGTTAAAAACAAAAGTACCCACATCTGCCCAAAGAGAGGAAGTGTAGCAGCAAGAATAGATGGTAAAGGTTGACTTCTGAGGAGTGCTGTCATAGGAACTGGATAGAAGTTAGGCTGCAGTGAGCTGGTATGGCTTGGGAGGCGAGAGCATAAAGCCAAGAATCTGAGGGAAGGTGCTATGATCAAGACAGAACAAGTGTTTGAGTCAGTTGCTTCAAGGAAGTCTGCAATCTTTTGTTTTTAGTAGTTAGTCATTTGTGGCATTAGTCATTATGATTTGGATTTATCTATAGTAGCTATAGAAAATGTAATGTGTGAAAGTTGAAGTATAGAGAAGCCTGGCTAAGAACTTGACATGTTTTGTATTATTTTTAAATCAGCCTTCTAGCCCTAAACAATCTGTGGTTTTTTGCATCCTTATGCAATGTCTCAAACATCCTGCTACTATAAAACTGGAACACTTATCTTTATTATATACTACACACAAGTGTGAGTCTGCATGCAAAACTATAGAACTGTGGAGGTCCTGAGAGATTGGGCAAGTTTTATGCTTCAGCAAAAGTGACTTTTAAAAATTACTCAGGACTTTACTCTTCTTCTTTGAAGATCTCTGTTTAAAAAAAAAAAGGCGCTTTCTATTCTTCATTCGAATTTCTGAATATCTTACTGTCTTTATTTGAAAGTGTGTAATATTTAAAGACAAGCATAGTGGTCCTCTCTTCTAATCTAATCTCCAGATTTTGGAGGAGGCTGAGTCAAGAGGGTTGTTGCAAGTTTGAGGCTAGCCTGTACTACATAGTGTCTTGGAGAGTGGGGAATTGACACTTGTAATATAGTCTTGAAAGAATAGCATTTTTATGCCAGTTACCTATGCATATAATATGAAAATTTAAGGTATATTTTCCTGAAAATTCATTAGTTAGAAGAATAATTCTCTATCAATAATAATATTGACAGTTTTATTAGTCGGTGTATCAGTTCTATTGTTATACTTATTGATAATACTTTTCTGAAAGGTTTAAGTAAAATGTAATTATTTTAAGCTGCAACATGGTAAGGGGTTTTTATTTTATCTAAATAAGGTCTTATTTTAGGGAACTTCAAGATAAATTGACTACACAGTGTGTTAAAAGATGTGCTTATGTGATAGCTATATTTCATTTTTTCTTTAATTTTTTCCCTTGTTGCTTAATGCTTCTTCCTGTGTTTTTTTCTTTAGGACTGTTATGAATACTATCCAACAATTAATGGTGATTTTAAATTCTGCAAGTGATCAACCATCAGAAAATCTGATTGCCTATTTCAATGTAAGCTCTATATAAATCACTTTTTTTGTGATATCTTGAAAGAAACTTGAAATTAGAAGCTAAAGTACTAAGTATATTTTAAAACACCTATCTTCCATATACCATGTACTTATTTGGTATTTTATCTGTTGCTTTTTGAGCCTCCCCAGATTTGATGATTATTTTATTTAAATATTGTTAGTTTTAGTTTTCTTATGTTTACCATTTTCCTTGCAACTTAGACATTCACCTCTGAGACACTTTCTTTTTCCATTCTCTCTCTCCCTCTCCCTCCCTCCCTCCCTTCCCCCAGAGTTTCACTAAGTAGCCATAGCTGGCATAGAACTGATTCAGAGACCCAGCCTGCCTCTGCTTCCTGGTGATGAGATCACAGGTGTGTGCCACCACACCACACTTCTTTTCCTCTTTCCTCTTTCCTTTTTCCTTTTTTTTTTCTCATTTCTTTTTCTTCCTTCACATATGGTATATGGATCTCTCTGCATGTATGTGTGTTCATGAAGGCTAGAGGTCACCATCTGGCATCTTCTATAGCTCTTCATTTTTAAAGACAGACTCTCTCACAGAACTTGGAGCTCACCAATTGCTATACGACTACTCAGTGAGCCCCCAGGATTGGGTCCTCTTGTCTCTACCTCCCACTCTAAGATAACAGGCGCATTCTGCCACATCAGGCTGTTTATGTGGGATCCAAGCTTAGGTTCTCATATTTACATGACAAGCGCTTTACCCACTGAGCCATCTCGCCAGTTCATCTTTTCTTTTCTTTCTGTGGGGGACCTGCCCCCACTTTACTGTGGGTACTCCTGAGGAGAGAGGGATAAGAAAATACCAGATAGAAAGAGAGACCTAGTTGACGAGAGGAAAGACAGAAACACAGGATAGCTTCAGGAGGACCTGGGTCAATATCCAACGTCCCAGAACTTTATTCCAAAGTGCTTTTTATAACAATGCCAAGAGGCGAGGCAAAAGACCTCCCCCTTGCTAGATACAGCCAAGTGTAGACCCATCCAAACCTAGTAACCATGCCTGTGGTCCAATCATCCTCTTATGCAGCCCTGCTGGGTAAAGCAAGCCCAGATTCTCTGACCCTGAGTAATTTGGGCCTCTACATCTCTCTTTCTCTCTTTTTGACTACTGCTCAGTATGTACGTTTTTTATTATTTATTTTTATGTTAGCATACAAAGTAATGAATTTCATTATGTCATATTTATACACATGCTTCACTCTATATTGTAATTTATCTACCCCTGGAGTCTCCTTGCTGCACCCCTTCCCATTAGTTCCTCCTTCTGCTTTCACATTGTATGTTTTCCATTGTCTCTCCACCCGTTTCCCCTTCCCTTAAGATTCCGTCCTTTCTCATCAAGGTCTCCTTTCTTCTTTCACACCACCCTCCCCCAATTTAAATCTAGCTTCTACATATGAGTAAGCAAAAGTACACTTATAGGTTTCCTGATCGGGCTTATTTTGCTTGATATAATGATCTCCAGTTGCATCCATTTTCTGACAAATATGATTTCTTTTTTATAGCTGAATAAAATTCCATTGTGTCTATGATAGACATCTACATTGAGTTCATTTCCTAGCACTTGCAAATAGTGCAGAAATGAACAAGAAGCAAGTGTCTCCTGTGAGCTGCCCTGGAGTCCTCTGGCTATGTACCCAGGAGTGGGACAGCTCGGTCTTAGGATAATTCTAGTCTCAGTGTTTTTGACAAGTGAAGCTTGACATATGGCCTCACATATTTTTTAGATTGTCTGGTTGGTTTGCTTTGTTTTTTTCAGAAACTTCCATCCTGACTTCTGTAGTGGTCATATCAGTTTACAGTTACCACCGGGATCCTCCTGCCCTTTGTTGCTGTTTCTTTTTGATAACCATTCTGTCTAAAGTGAGATAGAATCTCAAAGCAGTTTTAATTTTCATTTCCTATTTTACTAAGGATCTAGGACACTTTCTATAATATTTATTGCACATGTGTATTTTTTCTTTTGAGAACCATCTGTTCAGTCTATTAGCCCAATGTTGATTGGATTATTTAGTTTGGGGTGCTTATTTTTTTATAGTTCTTTATGTATTGTAGGTATGAAATGCATGTTCCTTTTGTGGTTGACAATTTTTTTTCTCACTCTGCAGGCTCTCTTTACTTTGCTAATTATTCCTTTTCCTGGGTAGTGCTTATTAATTCATGTCACCCCAACTGTCAATTCTTGAGATTATTTTTTGTGTTACTAGAATAAGCTTTTCATTAAAAAAACAACAACAACAACAAAAAAACAAAAAAAACAAAAAAACAAGTTGACATGTTGGAGCAGCTTTTTCTTGGGTCCTCAAATTGCACATTGCCAGGTATATTCACAGCCACAGTGGAAGGTCAGTTGGACTTGTGTCTGCTTGTCTTCCTATGGTTTGTCCCAGTGTTGAGTCTGTATTGGATGAGTATCCCATGTCTGCTGATCCTGTCTTCACTTGAGTAGCTTCCCTTTTGTGCATACCAGAGGCATATGGTCACATTTGATTTTGCAGAGTGTCACCCTCCCCAAACTCATTCTTTCAGATGCTCTGGGATGCCTAAATCATTGTGAATATGGGGCCTAATTGCAGCAGCATTGAGATCTGTAGAGAACAGGTGGAGAGCCTGTCTTTGTGCTTTCAAAACCTCCCAAGTATTAGTCAGCCTGGAGCTGACTAATTAGACTGTTAGAGATTCAGACTTCTCATATTATAGGGAGTGAATGGCAAATAGATGGTCCCATGATTAATTCACCCACTGACCTTAAGTCAGGACTTTCTAACTCCCAGGTCTGTTCCGAGCTGCTGAGGGCTTAATGTTTTACCTTATGTACTTTCCTGTCTAAGTTGAGCCTCCTGCTATTGGCTTTTGACTTGTCAAGTTCTGGACCCCCCTTCTCCTCAAAGTCCTCCCTCTGGGCTGTCTCCCCCAGGGCTGCGGCAGGTTAAAGTCAGACCCCCTGACTCATAGTCCTCTGCTTTCAGACACAGGGTAGTTCAGTTTTAGATAACATGTCCATCTCACCATGGCCATTGTCTTTAGAGTCATACTGAATAAAAAAATAGGATTCCTCTCTGCTTCCCATCTATCAGCTACAAGAATCCCTGTTTGGTTAAAACGCTCACTTGGATTTCAGGCTTGCAGGCTTGTTCTCAGAGAAATCCATTCTCTTTTACTGTTTGGATGAGGTTGTTGCTTCCCCTCCCCCTCTCAGCCAGGGAGCCATAAGTAGTAGCTGGTTTTGGCATGGCTTATTTCTTTTCCAGTGTCTGTCACTACCTTTGTGATTTCCAAAACTCTTTATCTCTTTGGAATAGAGCATGGGTTTTCTTATTCTGACTCCTCCCCCACCTCACACAGGGCAACCTCTAGTCCACCCTTTTATCTGGGAGTCCTTTTCTTTTTTTCTTTAAATGTTTTCATTTCTTCTTTTAAAATTATTTCTTTTAATTTTGAGGTTATAAGCAAATTATTTTCTCTTCCCTCTTCTTCCTCCAAAGCTTCCCACAGCAATTTCTTACAACAAGAAAGAAAATTAGTTAGTTTGGGGTTACTGGTATGTGATTTGGAGAGAGAGAGAGAGAGAGAGAGAGAGAGAGAGAGAGAGAGAGAGAGAGAGAGAGAGAGAGAGAGAGAGAGAGAGAATGAATATGAATGTTTTTACCCTTACTTTGTGATAGGTGCTTTAGCCTAGCCTGGCTTTGAACTCAAGATCTTGCCTCTACCATAGCTGGAAATTTTACTTTCTATATTAGTTCAGTTTTCTTCATATTTTTGAAAAAAAATAATGCTATCCCTAGGTACAAAATCTTAGAAATTATATAGTCATTTTGGCAACAATGATTTCATGTTAGGAAATGGTGTATGTGTGTATATATCTGTGTGATATTCCTAAGATTAGTATCCTTTTTTCTTTAAGAAATAGAGAATTATTGATATTCTAAGGTGTGAAGTACCTTTTTAGTGTTACCATACAAAGAACTATAATTAATCTTAATTTTAGAAAGTTTATTTTCTAGTGTATAATATTTTGAATATATATGATCCCATCAAGATTATAAAAAATGAAACTAATCTGATTATATGAGATTTATTTTAGGATATAAATAATGTAAGTGGAGTGCATCATATTCTGATGTGTTTTAATTACCAAAGTTGACATATTCTACTCCACATGATACTATTTGTACTTGTAACTTTCTCCTGGCTTGTTTACCTGAAAATTCAGATAAACAATTTGCCTAATTCTTCATTATCTTAAAGCACATTTAATTAGGAAATGAAACCAAACACAAATCTTATTTTTACTTCTTCATTTGCTTTTGGGTTGCATACATCTTAAAGTAACCCCTTCTTTTTAGAGATTTTTTTAAAAAATATTTTTATTTTATGTATGTGGGTGTTTGTGCCTGCATGTATATTTATGTACCACATGCATGCAGTACCTGCAAAGGCTAGAAGAGGTCTTTGGATCTCCTGGGCCTGGAGTTAACAGAGGATTGTAAGCCTCCCTTGAGTGCTGGAATCAAATCCAGGTCCTCTGGAAGCCAGTACTGTTAATCAATGAGCATCTCTCCAGCCCTGTAAAGTAATTCTTAACTGTGAGGATACTTAATGAGAGTATATGATAGATGGAAAGGCTGATACATCTTTTGTCTATAGCCTTTATTTGTTTAAAACAGCTGTTCTCAACCTGTGGGTCACAACCCCTTTGGGGGTTGCAAATTAGATTTCCTACATATCATATATTTGCATTATGATTCATAACAGTAGCAAAATTATGTTTATAAAGTAGTAATGCAGTAATATTAATGGTTGGGGGTCACCACAGCATGAGTAACTAACTGTATTAAAGGGTTGCAGCATTAGAAATGATGAGAACCACTGGTTTAAAACTTTAGTTAATAACAGTGTACTTTCATTACTTTGAATAATTTTAGTTTTAACATACAATGGTTTTCTATGTTGGCTGGTTATATTCTGTATTGTCAATTTTGTCATAGTAGAAGTGTTTACTTGTTTTTTATAAACAAGCAACAGATCAAAGTCATTTACTATGAAAGAGAAAAATGTTAATTCTGGTCAAATAGTATCTTCAATATTTATTTCTGTTTATATTTCTTAAAGAATTGCACAGTGAATCCAAAAGAAAATATCCTGAAAAGAGTAAAGGATGTTGGACACATCTTTAAAGAGAAGTTTGCGAACGCTGTGGGGCAGGGGTGTGTTGACATTGGAGTGCAGGTAACTTGAACTCACACCTGTAAGTGCCACAGTATAGAAATCATCTGTTTATACAGTCTGAACTGTGGGAGTATTTGCATCGTAGTATAAGATAATGGCAGGTGGAAAATATCCCAGCTGCTGTGTTTGCTGCTGCTTATGGGAAACTGTATGTGAAATCCCTTTTCAGTCCAGTGCACAAAACAAAAATGCATATGCTAATTATAGCAGTTTAAAAATTAAGAAAAAATTAGAATCTATGTATGCATGAATAGGATTACATTATACTACCACTTGTCAGTGTTCTTATTGAGCAATACCATTTCAGAAATGAACTAATATATTTGGTAAGACTACATGGATTGAGTTAAGCCTGTGTTTGTACATGGCTTTTCTGTTTATGAGCTATATAGTTTGAACATGTTGTTTAAGTTCTCTGAGACTGCTTCTGGGTCTGGCTTGCTTTGTTACATGACATTAGGGTAATATAATAAGTAAGTCAAAATATTGTAATCTACTGAACATATTTATTCCAGTATGGTGAGTTTATATTTTGATGCCACTGGTTAGTTTAAACCAGCGGTTCTCAACCCAGGGGTTGCAACCCTTTGAGGGGGTCAAACGACCTATTCACGGGGTTGCCTGAGACGATCGGAAAACACAGATATTAACATTATATTTAATAACAATAGCAAAATTACAGTTATGAAGTAGCAATGAAAATAATTTCATGGTTGAGGGTCACCAGAGCATGAGAAACTGATTTAAAGAGTTCTGCATTAGGAAGATTGAGAACCACTGGTTTAAATGATTATACTTAAAATTCTTTTGAGTACATGTAGTACTTACCTTCTTGTTTTAGAATACAGTAGTATTGTGTATGTGTCTGTAATTCAAACACCTATTTTTTTAATTTATGAGAACTAATTATTTGTTTAAAACATTTACTAATTAAGTCAACTTTGGTTTTTTGTTTGTTTTTGGGCTGTGCCAGTGTTAATGAGTTTTACAGACAGAAACTACTCTTTTTAATCTTGGCCATTTCAAAAACAAATGTTTGCATCACCAAAAGGATTATATTAGATGTGTAAAGTGCTTAAAATAGTATCGGGCATATTTCTCTGTGGAGCAAGTGACACTGGCTGAAAAAGAGCAAAGGGACATCATCAGTTCCTAGACATACTAGTCTGGTTAATTTATTGGGAGTGCTAACCACTAGTTTATAGGAAGCCTTGGACTTTAAACAACTAGCTTTTACAATCTCTTGCTAACCATGTTCCTAAAAGGGTAGAGTGTGTTTCAGGAAAAGACTTGAACAAAAATTAGTTAAGTTTTTGATTTTCTAAAACAATGAGCTCTTAATATTTTCCCTTTTGTTTGTAGAGATATAAACTTGGAGTCCGATTATATTATCGTGTGATGGAATCCATGCTTAAATCAGTAAGTTAAAGAGAATAAACTAGAAAAAAAATCAATGCTGATATAAAGTTTCAATTAAACTTTTAAAAAATTATCTGTTTTAGGAAGAAGAACGTTTATCCATTCAGAATTTTAGGTAAATATTTTCTAGTTTTAATAAAACAATTTCTTTTTATAAAAGCCATATTTAAAATCATTTATTCTTTTCCCTCTTTTAGCAAACTCCTAAATGACAACATCTTTCATATGTCTTTATTGGCCTGTGCTCTTGAAGTTGTAATGGCTACATATAGCAGTAAGTTAAGTTTTAATAAATAAGCACTGTAACTTAATTAATCTAAAGTAAAGAAACCCTTAAGTTATCTTGTGGGTTCTTTGTTATTGTTTTTGTTTTGTTTTGTATGTATATCTGTGTGGTGAGAAGAAGAAGTTGTACTGTAGATCACTGTACACTGAACACTGTGATTGGCTGTTACAGCTCTTTAAATGGCTAACACGTCAATCATTTCAGGTCGTCTGGGGGGTAGAATTCATGAGGCTTCTGCTCTGAGCATATTGAGTCCAAGAAAGGCAGCCACTGAAACTGCTACTACAAAGGCTTATGAACATGTAAGGTGCCACAGGAGTGTTGAAGAACAGCCGGTCTTCTATGCAGCACTGTTTTGCCTCTGTGCTCAGAGACCAAGAGCAGGAATCCACTAGAAACTGGATGCTTAGTAATTGATTGCTGCTTTTATAATAGCTATGAAAATTTAATGATTGTTGAAAATAGCAGAATAAAACCCAAGAACTTTTTTAAATATAATTTGAAAAAATAGTACTTTTCAAACATTGTAAATAGTAAAACGTTTTACTTGTAGAAACAAAAGAGGAACAGTGATCTAAAGATACAGCTAGACAGTAAAAGAAGTTAAATTAGTAATCACTGAAACTGAACCCTCATAAATAACCACAGTATGCACATTTTTAAAGAGAGATCATTTTCCAACAATGTTAGCAAAGTCTCTTTCCCATTTCTTCTTGCAGTGTTGAGAACTGAACCCAGGGCAAGGACTAGGCATTGTTTTTAAGACAGGATCTCACTAGTCCTTGAACTCAAGTCTGTGGTAGCCTGACCAGGTCTTGAACTTATAATTCTCCTGCCTCAGCCTGTTGAGTATTTGGCATTATAGGCCTGCAGCACCAGATTTGAGGCAGGGTCTCATAATGTAGTGCTAGCTGTCCTGGAACTTATAGACCAGGCTGGCCTCTCCCTTCAGAGTGCTGGAATTAAAGACATGTGTCACCACTACCCGGTAATTAGCAAAATCTTAAAAGCATCATTGGTCTTCTCAACCCAGCAGTCATGGTAGTTAAAATGGATATGGTAATGGATACCTGCCTGAATATTAGTGAAAGCTATGTACACCTAGGCAAATTATTATTCCTATCTCTAAGAAAAATGTGTGGAGATACACTTAAAATACACTCAAGCCTATTTCTTGAGAGTCTGTAGACCACAGAATAAAAAATATCTGATTTAAGTAAGAATTGCTTACCCCTTTTTCTATATTTTGAGTCTGTGTGATAAGATCTTCCAAATCTCATCAGTTCAGTCCTTAACATTTCATATTGACACATTTTCCCCCTCTTATTTTAGGAAATACATCACAGAGTCTTGATTCCGGGACAGATTTATCCTTCCCGTGGATTCTGAATGTACTTAATTTGAAAGCCTTTGATTTTTACAAAGTGATTGAAAGTTTTATCAAAGTGGAAACCAACTTGACAAGAGAAATGATAAAACATTTAGAAAGATGTGAGCATCGAATCATGGAATCCCTTGCATGGCTTTCAGTAAGTGACTAGCTAAATCACTGAAGGTATTCATATGTACATGGCTAACTACCTGTTAATGAGAAGTTATTGCTTTAATGAATAATCCATGCCCAGCCTAAGAGTCAAGTTGAATATAAGAATGGATTTTGTGTGGGTGGATGTGCATTCCTAAGTGTGAATGCAGGTGTGTAAGTTGCTTGTTTTTCTGCTGTGAACAACACCAGGCCATTTGGCCTGTTGAGCTTCCTGTACCATCTAATGCATTTGTTTAGGAGCAATTTTTCACAAAGCTTGGCACATTAAAAAAAAGTATTGAGGTAATTTATTTAAAATCCAAGTGTTATTGTTGATAATATAAATGTTTACACTTTTTAACTAAATTAAAAGCCCGAGATTATGTACATTTTTCTGTATCTGTTTGATCATTTTGTCCCAGTCTTAAAGATAATACAAAGTCCGGGGTTGGGGATTTAGCTCAGTGTTAGAGTGCTTACCTAGCAAGCTCAAGGCCCTGGGTTCAGTCCTCAGCTCTGGGGGGAAAAAAATAAGGCAAAATAACAAAGAAGTTAATACAAAGTCCACCATTGTTTAATAGTAGGTATTGTTTTATAGCATTATAGAAGTGGAAGCTCTGTGCTGTAGGCATTTTAGTTATAGGGTACAAGCTACTGATAAAGCTTTTGTTTTATTTTATTTTATTTATTTATTTATTTATTTATTTATTTATTTATTTATTTATTTATTTATGGTTTTTCGAGACAGGGTTTCTCTGTGTAGCTTTGCGCCTTTCCTGGAACTCACTTGGTAGCCCAGGCTGGCCTCGAACTCACAGAGATCCGCCTGGCTCTGCCTCCTGAGTGCTGGGATTAAAGGCATGCGCCACCACTGCCCAGCCGCTTTTGTTTTAATAAAGGAAGCATCTCCTATGTACTAACTATAAAATAGTCCCCTATAATACTGTTATTTCTTCAAGTCTACTTTACTGGATAATACCTTGAGATTCACAAGATTTGCAGATTTTAAAATAATAATTTAAACTGTGTTGCATGCTAAGCATATTTAGTTTGAACCTCAGTATGAATGAATTTCAAGTTTTGAAGCATCTCCAGTTTGGGATTTTTGAATTAGGAATGGTCAATCAGTGAGAGTCTCATGCAAATGCTTTTATTTTTCATATGTTTTTAATGCCTGAATTTTATATTACACTTTAAATTATAAAATTATGAGATTGGTAGTGGATAACTTTGTGAAGATAAGTCATGCCATGCAAATGTGATGGTGTGTATTTTTCCTGTGAGAATGATGGTCATTGTGTTGGAAAGCATATCACATATACTTGAGCTTTCACAGACTTAAAAATAACTGAAATATGATACAAACACACACATAGGAAAATAAAAATTTCAGGTGACCGTTGATGAGTTTTTCATAAATTGAGTGCATCCATGTAATGAACAGCCAGGTCAAGATTCTCAGCAAGCTTTCATAGACTTTTGATTTTGTATTTCTAAAAAAATTATCTCATTAACACTGAAACCTGATGGGATTGTATTCACATTGTGTTGTTGACTGAGGGGGGAGGGCGATGGAATAAAATGACGTAATAATAATTTTCATCCCATTTAAAGTATGTGTGCATGTGTACATGTACTGAAGATTGAACCCAGACCACATAGCCTCTCCCTTGGTCCAGCTCCATTCTGTGCCTGTAACTTTCCTCAGCTGATGTCCTATAGTCCAGGCATCTGCAACATCCTCTGGTCTCCATGGCAATGTCGGCTTCACTTTCACAGCTTCATATATTAGCCTGTCAGGGCCTGCTTGCAACTGTGGGCCAAGTGTTCAAAAATGTGAGAATGTGGGAGACATTTTAAGTCATAGCATGTCTGTTAGGACTCCAAAACATTTAAGTAATTGTCTGTTTTTTTAAATTATTTATTTTTATTTTATGTGGATTGGTGTTTTTGCCTGCATGTATGTCTGGGGGGGCGGGTGTCAGATCCCCTGGAACAGGAGGTACAGACAGTTGTGAGCTGTTATGTGGTGCTGGGAATTGATCCTGGGTCCTCTGGAAGAGCAACTAATGTTCTTAAGTGCTGAGCCATCTCTTCAGCCCCCTGCTTACTTTATTTTTAATGTGGTTTTTTTTCACAGATTTATTTATTTTTACTTTATCTGTATTACTGTTTCTTTGCATGCATGCATCTATAGTACCACATGCATGCCTGTTGGATCCCCTGAAACTGGGGATAGTTGTGAGCCACCATCACACTTGGGTCTTCCACAAGGGCAACAAGTTATTTTAAGTGCTGAGTCCAAAAGTTTTCTGTTTAATTCATAAGTCACATTTGTTTCTATTAGTACATGGGATTTGAAAGGTTTTTTTCTGCCCTTTCATTTACCATGTTTTAATGGTTCTCTTTGCTTTTTGTGGAAATATTATAGCTACAGTCATGCTTCCTTTACAGTCTTACTTTATCTATTACCTGTAATGTCTTACCAGTCATTTATTATCTTTATATCTCATTGGGTGACTTAATATGTATAAAGCACTAAAAACAGCATGTGGCATGGTATTATCAGATGTAGCAGTTAATTATATAAGGCTGAGTAAGGGGAAGAGGGGATCAACTTACAATGAAATTCAGGTTTCTGGCTTATATAACCAAGTGAACGATAGTGTCATTTAAGAAGATAGATAGCCTGGATTGAATGTAATTTTTTTTTTGAGGATAAACTTCAATTTATACATTTGAGTTTGAAATAATTACATTCAAATTGAGGTGTCAGTTGTATATATGTGTCGAGTTTAGGAAAGAATCTTAGGCTAGGAATATAGATTTGAGAGCTGCCACACATATATAATAAACATTACCAGTCTTTTTTGACAAGTTATCTTATGCTGGTCAGTTTGGTAAGCACCTCTTAGAATGTCATTACATTTAAAAAAAATTAATCATTGCATTCTCATAGTAGTCTAGATGAGGAAGTGAATAACTAGAAGTTTGGGATGTTTCCCCAGACCATACATGCCAAGTGTCAGAGCTCTCATTTGAATCTTGGTGTGCTTTGTCCAAAGCTGGGTATATCACCTAAGCGGAGAATGTAATCTGGGGAAACAAGACTATAGGTAGAACCCCAAGGACATTGAAAGGATGCACACAAAAGGGAAGATTTCGCCTACCAAAAAAAAAAGGGGGAAATAAAGCAGCCAGAGAGAGAGGAGAAAAAAAAGAAAAAAAAAAAAAAACCCAGCATGAACGAGAGGGTTGCAAAGTCTGAAGGAAAACTTGCTCTTTCAGATGTGGTAGAAGCAACCAGTGAAACTAAAACTTGTAGCAAGCAGGAAGTCAACCATCATAGGATGAAGGACTGTACACGAAGTGGTGAGGAGGGAGAGCCGTGAACAAGAGGCACAGGTGGAGGCGGGGACTGAGCACAGAGCAGAAGCGGCACCACTGTGGCAGTGCCAGCTCTGCAAAGACTGGGAAAGAACTCGCTCCAGTGTTTTCTGTTGCTAGGAAACAGTTTAGTGCAAATGATTATTTGATCTTGCTCATGACTTTTGTGAGACAGGCTTTGGGAATAGCTTTACAGAGTACTTGCTCTCTGTCCCTGTGGTGTCAACAGCCTGGGGCCAGCAGATCTGCTTCCAAGATTCTCTTCCCTGCCAAGTTCAGACTTCTGACTCTCACTCACACTTGCTTCTTCCTTTCTCTTCTTCACACTCCCATCTTGCCCTATGGTCCAGGAGGAAAGCTGTGCTTCCTCAAAGCATTTTGGTTTTAGGGTAGGCACACTTCTGACATAGAAGCTGGGTTCCAAAAGGCTTCTGAGAGGACCATATCTGGAAATTACCTTCTGCTGGTCAAAGCAGTCACAGTTGACCAGGCAGTGGTGACACATGTCTCAGAAGTCAGGAGATAGAAGCAGGTGGATCTCTGAGTTTGAGGCCAGTCTAGTGTACAGATGAGTTCCAGGACAGCTAGGGCTACGTAGAGAAACCCTATCTCCAAAAACAAACAAACAAACAAACAAAAAACAAAACAGTCACAATGGTTGCCAGGTTGAGGGGATAGGGAAATGGATGCCACCTCCTGTTGAAGGAGAGACAAGGTCACATTTCAGAAGAGCATGTGGGTTCCAAAATACTTCTGTGGCAAAAGGGAGGAACGAGCAACACTGTGAGTAAGGTAGTTGTTGTGTGCCCTGCAGGAAACTGGGGAAGTTTCAAATTAATGGCTTTTCAGTTTTGTGTTTATTTGTTTCATAAAATGGAGTTGAGGTGGTTTACTGAGGGTGAGGTGGAGAAGATTCAGTGGCACTTAAAAGTTGGAGGAGACTGGTTGTGACTTGAAATTGTTACTGTGGGACCACATGGAGAGAGTAGACTGGTGAAGGAGGAAAGAATTGCCCTGCAGAATTCCAGGCACTTTTGAGGACAGAAACTATTCATCTGTTGTCCCACCACAGTTCTGTATGATGGCATTCTTTCCCCAGAATCTTCTTGCAGCTATTTGTAGGATTAGAAAAGGTAAGTTATGAGGTGAATTTGGGCGGGCATTAGAATATGGCTAGGTAGGCACAGTAGGGCAGTAGTGGGGCCAGGAATTTGAGGATGTTGACCAGAGAATGGTTAAGGTTAAGATTTGAAGTTTTAATTGCTGGAGCCTAATGAAATATAGATTTCAATTAGCAGGAACTTTTAGTGATGTTTGATGTGACAGCGTGATGGGCGGAGATAGGAGAAATTTAGTCTTAATGTTAAGAAACAGACATTTTTGTATTCACAGAAATGATCTTGGGAGAGTGTAGACTGAACAGGGACGGACGTCAGAGAAAGAAAAGATTCAAGAACGAAGGCCAGGAAAGGGTCAGAGCCACCCAGGGCATGTGTGGCAAGGAGGAATGTGAACAAGGGGCTAAGATTTCAGTGCAGAGGGGCCAGAAGGGCAGAGGCAAAAGGCCTTGAAAAATTAGAATTTTATGATCTTTGACCAAGTTGCTAATCAGTTGCTATGAAAAAACTGTCTGCCTGGTGATACATCTGTGAAGCAACTGTCTCTTGTTCGTTAGTCTGCTTCAGCTTTCTTTTGTCACTACTGACATGGCTCCCTCCTCCTTTAATTTTTAACTGATTTGTGTCTTTATGCTTAAAGTAAATATCTTTATAAAGTAGCAAATTGTTGAGTCTTGCTTTTGGTTTTTGTTGTCTACCAATATTTAATTTCTCTCTCTTTTATTTCCTTTTCTCTCTCTTTCCTTCCCCTAGTTCCCCTTTTTTCTTCTTCCTTTTCTCTTTTTCTTTCTTTCTTTCTCTCTCTCTCTTTTTTTTTTTTTTTGGAGGCAGAGTCTCCTGTAGCTTTGTTTGTCCTGGAATCATTATGCAAAACTCCAAAGCAGTCCTTCTGCCTTGTATTCCAACTTCTGGGGTTATAAGTGTATGCCACCATGCTCAGCTTCTGGAAGTTTTACATCTAATGTGACTGTTGATATGGTTGAAACTAAGTTCTCTTAGTGTTTGTTTTCTCCTTGTATGTCTCTGTTCATTTTCCTCTTTTTGACCTTCTTTTGCATTGAATTTTTTTTTTAAGATTTATTTATTTATTATACATACAGTGAGTTCTGTCTGCATGTGTTCTTGCAGGCCAGAAGAGGGCACCAGATCTTATTACGGGTGGTTGTGAGCCGCCATGTGGTTGCTGGGAATTGAACTCAGGACCTCTGGAAGAGCAGTCAGTACTCTTGACCATTGAGCCATCTCTCCAGCCTGCATTGAATATTTTTAATCCATTTTATTTTCTCTGTAGGCTCACTACTTATACTTCTTTATTTTATTTTTATAATTGGATGCTTTAAGATTTACAATGTGTGGCCTTAATTTCTCAGTCTACCTTTGAATATTATTTTACAACTTTTCATATAGTATAAAGACAGTGAAGCCAGATGTAGCAGGGCACAGTTCCTTGCTGCTCTAGAGGGTTATAAAACAGTGCATTGGTATAACTTCTGTTATTTATTTATTTATTTCCTATTTATTTACTGACAAAGTCTCACTATATAGCCCCAGATGGCTTAAAACTCTGTAGAGACCAGCTATCCTCAATCTCACAGAGATCCACCTGCCTCTGCCTCCAGAGTACTTGAATTAAAAAGCATGCGGCACAATGTCAAGCCTATCAGTTATCTTTTAGAGAAAAAGAGAGAAAATAAGATAAAAATAAAAATACATTTTTATTTATTTACATGATTTTCTTTTTGGTGTTCATTATTTTTTATATAGGTTCAGATTTTCATCTGATTTATTTTCCTCCTGTCTCTAGGAACTTTTTATTTATTTGTTCATTTAAGGTCTATCTATGAGGACTGTTTCAACTTTCGTATGTCTGAAGAAACAGGTCACTTCGTGCTTGGAAGCTATTTGGCTAAGCATAGAAATCTAGGTTATAGCTTTCTTTTCATGTGTAAACAAGCTGCTCTACTGTCTTTGGGTTTACATTCCTCCTCAAGTCACTGTGTTCTTGTTTCCCTGGTGCAGAAGACTTTTCTTTCTGGCTACTTGTCAGATTTTCTCCTTATCATTGATTCTAACTAGTTTTCCCATAATGTGCCTTATTATAGTTTTTTTTTTTTTTTTTTTGGCTTGGATATGTGAGCATGTAGATTTTACCACATTTGGATATTGGGCCATTATACTTTAAGTTTTGTTTTTTTTGTTTTTTTGTTTTTTTGTTTTGAGGCAGCGTTTCATTGTGTAGTTTTGATGCCTGTCCTGGATCTTGCTCTGTAGACCAGGCTGGCCTCGAACTCACAGAGATCCGCCTGGCTCTGCCTCCCGAGTGTTGGGATTAAAGGCATATGCCACTGCCACCCGGCTATACTTTAAGATATTTTTATTGACCTTTTTACCTGTCCTCTTTTTAGTGCTGGGTAGTTATCTCAGGAGTGTGTGCTGCTTGTGACCTAGCTGAAGTTTGTCCCAGACCTCTGAAGATATGCATTGTGTTAATTCTGTCTCCTTGGTATTGTTGGTTTCTGTTTGTTGGGGACCAGTAGGTTCCGTCTCCGTTCTTTTCTGTCTGTGGCCTGGACATTTTCTCTGCAGGTTCCATTCTCGTATAATGAAGTTGCTTGGGGTTGTTCCACAGCCTACTGCTGCTTACTCCACCCCCCCTCCTCTTTTTACAGGAAGGTGGTTGTTGTCTCATCATTTTAGATGGTTTCTAGAGCTATACCTTCAGACCTGTGGGTATTTTGCTTCTGAGTGTTTGATGCTGTTAATTCCATGTGCATATTAGATACTATATTTTTTTTTATCTGGAAATTTTATTTGGATTCCTTTTTTATCTCTTTAACAGATTTATGTTCCTTTGCCTTCTTGGACACATGAAACATAGATATTAAAACTTTTAAAATATCTTCCTTCTAATTCTAATGTCTGTTTCTTCTTAGATGAGTTTCTGTTGACGGATATTTTTTTTTCTAACAACCACGTTGTTGTTGGTTTTGCTCTTTACTCCTTTGGGGCCTGCCACCCAACTCCCAAATAAATCACACACGATGGCTTATTCTTACTTATAAATGCCCGGCCTTACCTGGCTTTCCTTAACTTTAAATTATCCTGTTTATCCTTTGCCTCTGAGCGTTTATCTTTCTCTACTCTGTATACCTTTCTTTGTTTCTTACTCAGTGGCTGGCTGGGTAGCTGGGTGGCTGGACTCTGGAGTCCTCCTCCTTCTCTGGCTACTTTCTTTTTTCCTCCCAGATTTCCCCTATATATTCTCTCTGCCTACCAGCCCTGCCTATCCTTTCTCCTGCCTCACCGTTGGGTTCAGCTCTTTATTAGAGCATTGATGTTGTAGACAGGCACAGTAACACAGCTTCACAGAGTTCAACAAATGCAACATAAACAAAAGCAACACACCTTAAAATAATATTCCCAGCACCACTTTTTTTTTTTTTTTTTTTTTTTTTTTTTTGCCTCTTGTTGATTTTTTTTAAACTAGGTGTTAAATATTGTGAATTTTGTCTTACTGGGTTCTGACTATTATCATATTCTTGAGTTGTACTTTGGGACATATTTAAATTGTAAATAGTTCAATTTAAAAAAAACAAACAAATAAAAACCCTCCACCTCCCCTACTTTACTTTTTGTTTCCTTCTGGCTCCAGGAACTTTGTATTCATTCAAACAGCCGTCTTTATATCTAATTTTTTCCCCACTATCCAAGCAATGTTCTGTTAAGTGCTTATAGATGGATCACAAGCTTGTTCACTGTGGCGGGTAGAAATCAGAATTTGTGGTGGTCCCTCACAGGCGGGGCTCTGCTCCCTCCAGTGGTTCCTTTTTAGTGCTGGGTAGTTAATCTCAGGAGTGTGTGCTGTTTGTGAACTAGCTGAAGTGTGTCCCAGACCTCTGAAGCTATGCTGCATTGTGTTAATTCTGTCTCCTCAGTACTGTTGGTTTCTGTTTGTTGGGGACCAGTGGGTTCCGTCTCCGCTCTTGTCTGTGTGTGGCCGGGACATTTTCTCTGCAGTGAGCTGCAGCGATGGCGGCTCAGCGCGAATTTTGAGTCACGGCCTTTGTCCTGGTGTCTAACGTTTGAAAAGTATTGTTTTTATTTTGTTCTGGTTCTTGTTGCTTCATCAGGGCTGTCAGTTTCTAAATACAAGGCTTCATGATTGATGAATATATATAAATATGAAATAGAAATCCATGAGGGATATTTAGGGCATTGCTCCTGTTTTCCTGCTCTGCTGGAATACTGCTTACTCTGTGGACACTGAAGTGCTGGTAGTTCATTATTTCCTCAGAAGGCGTTTAGAAAATCACACGAAAGTTGTTTCCTGTGAATATGGTCAAACATGGCTGACTGACTACACTCATTTTGGTCAGTATATTCTTACATACAAAAAGGTTGAAGTCTTTTTCTTCAGTTGTTTTCCTAAATGTTAGATGAAGGATAATATTCCACACAGCAGTGTGGGAGTGAACGACTCAGACTTTTTGAGTCCTGATTTGGTGGTAAACTCATAAACAGATTTTTAAGACGCTTTGGTATCCTTTTGAAATGTCAAGCTTGACAGGAAGTGAACACAAAAGGGAGAAAAGCCTGTGGTTCTATAAAAGCCAGGAAAGGCTCTGCGTTGTCTCTTCCTCTGTGAATCATTAACCTCCAGAGCACTCTGCACAAAGGTCTCAGTATTCACCAGGAGACAATGTGCTGACTTTTTTTTTCAAGTTACAGTTTACAAAGAATTATATGTTACAGGAAGACAATTGAATTGTAAGATAATGATTATTGAATTCACTAGTTTTTAAAATGTGGATTTGGACAATGAAACAATGCAGGCCATACAGTTAAATAATAGGCAGAAAACTATAATGAAAAATCTATTGTGTTGATTTTTTTTTAATCTTTAAAACCAGTTCTTTCTGAAAACATCTAAGGCTTTAACCTTTCTTACCATTATCCAGTTTATCCTTAATATCACACCTTTAGTTTCCACAATTAACTAGTACATTCCCGGGTCATGTGAGAGACTTGGCTTCACCGTCAAATATGAAAGTATTTTATTTTATTCAGAATACAGTTTTGATATTGGCTGCTACAGGGTTCTGGCGTGTTCCAGGTTCTTGGGTCTCTGAAGAAGAGATACTGAGCAGAAGTGCATAGTTGCACTTCCCTTGAGTTTATCAAGAGAGGATGTGTCTAAGGGCTGGTGGTAAGGGCTTGGAAGCAGGCTGAGAAAGAGAACCTTTAGCAAGTTGGTGGCCCCTCTGTGTAGAAAGTTGGGGGCTTTCATGGTACCTTGGGGTGGGCTTTTGGCTCATTCCATAATATGAGCTTTTCCATGCATTCTCTAGTACAATGTCATTCTACATACTACTTCATATGTTGTTGGTATGATCAGCATCTAGAATATCCCCCAAGGGGAATGGGGTTTATATTATAATGAGTCCTAGGTTACTCTCAGACATCTTGAGTGCTCTGTGCCTTCACCGCTGGCACTGGTTAGTTTTAGCTGGCCCTGAGTGGGGTAGGGGGCATTGCCATCTTGGCCTTTATGCTATATGCTTGATATGAGGTCTTCTGGGACTTCACCCTCTGCCCTATTATTTTATATCACATTTGCTTCCCAATATCTCTGCTTTTCCATTAGTTTAAAATTTTTCCCATTTTTTCCTTTGCTGTAGTGTGATGTGTGTGTGTGTGTGTGTGTGTGTGTGTGTGTGTGTGTGTGTGTGTGTGTGTAGTGTGATATAGAGCGCTATGAGTTCTCGGAAAACACTTAGCTATGTCTCTCACATGATTAATTATTTTTAGTTTTTTTTTTTTACATCGTAGTCACTTTTCTGAAGTGTGTCTTTTGTACTGCCTTCCACCTTATACTTTAGTACAAGTTAATCTTTTTAAGTTTGTTCATACCTTCTTCCCGTACAAGAACCTGCAATAACTTGTGTTGCCTTAGAGAAAAACTTGGCCTGTTTGCAGTGGCTGTAATAGTTTGGCTGTTGTGTCACAGCCCTTCTCTCTAGCTTACTTACTGTAGCCACAGAGTTCTTTGTCTCTGAAGTAGACCACGTAAATGGTCTGCTTCCCTGAGAGGTGGCACGTCCGATGTAAGATACGGGCTCAGAGGACTCAAGTTTCAAGTCCTAGCTCTTCATGTACAAACCGATGTCTTTTTTTTCTACCCCCCCCCTTTTTTTTTTTTTTTTTTTTTGGTTTTTCGAGACAGGGTTTCTCTGTGTAGCTTTGCGCCTTTCCTGGAACTCACTTGGTAGCCCAGGCTGGCCTCGAACTCACAGAGATCCGAACTCACAGAGATCCGCCTGACTCTGCCTCCCGAGTGCTGGGATTAAAGGCATGTGCCACTGCCGCCCAGCTTTTTTCTCACTTTGTAAATGGATGCATACATTTTAATTTTTTTCATTGTCCATTTTATTAGATGGTTGGTGGTGCTGGGAATGGATCCTAGAATTTTAGGCTAAGAACATGTTTTACCAGACAGGCCAAGTCCTTCTACTACAAATATATTGTTTTAGAAAATTATTTAAAGGTTCCGAATTATTTGTCACTATTGAATGTGAATACATATTCTTTTGAATTATTTCAGTTTAGAAATGATTAAATAAAAAAAATAAGATAATACAGAAGTCTCATTTTCCTGTTTTTCTTTAGTTCCATTTTCCTTAATTCTTTTCAGGCAGTACGTGATATTCTCCACATCAACTATTTTGAAAGAACTGTAATTGCCCAAGTGAAATAAATATGACATGAGAAATAGCCCCAAGCCTCCAAGGAGCTTGTGATCTAGTAGAGAAGCGAATTGCTGTGCTGTGGGAAAAAAGAAAAAAAAAAATGACCAAGAGTCAAAATAATAGTCACACATGGATTAGAAAAGGCTTGCAACAGATTTGGAAATGTGCAATGATAGATGAATGTGAAAGTGATCCTAAAAGTTGTGTTACACCCAGCACTCAAAAGCTGCAACAAGCCAGGCTGTGGTGGCGCACGCCTTTAATCCCAGCACTCGGGAGGCAGAGCCAGGCAGATCTTTGTGAGTTCGAGGCCAGTCTGGTCTACAGCGCAACATCCAGGACAGGCACCAAAACTACATGGAGAAACCATGTCTTAGAAACAAACAAAAAAATATACAAAGAAGCCCCTCCCCAAATTGCTCTTGATAAAAATGAAAAACTAGCTCTCTTAGAAAAGGAGGTATTTTATAAAACTCAATACGCCAGCTAACTTTGTGTACTAGCTTTGTGTGGTAGTGGGCTTAGGAGGATTCTTAAAACAGAGTGCACGCTTCCTTTCTTCTTTAGCAAAGCATATTTTAGTATTTTTGCTTTTGAGCCAAAGATACCATTCTAAACACTATTATGTTAGTGCATTGGAGTCCTCATTTGCTTCTTGAAAATGTTATGGCTTTAAAAATAAGTATTTTAATTTATTTATATTATGTTGTATGTGAAAGTGTTTTCCTTATGTGTGTGTATACCACTTGTGAGCCTGGTGCTCGTGGAGGTCGGGAAAAGCCATCATATCCTCTGGAATTGAAATTAGGGATGTTGTGAGCTGGGTCTTCTACAAGAACATCTGGTGCTCTGAACCATTGAGCAGTCTCTTCAGCCTCAAGTGTTATGCTTTTTTTCAGTGCTTTTTCTCTACTTATCCTCTTTTCTCACAGGTAGGCTGTGGTTTCTCACTGTTCTAGTGTACTATTACTAGAATTCAGGGGATCAAAACCTGAGTCTGGAAGCCCCAACAAGCTACACTTGGTCAATTGTCTCCAGTAAACAAATAAGAGATAAGGAACAGTAAAACACAGAGAAAGATAAATTATTCTGTGTGGCACTTTGGGAAGAGGAACAAATGGGGTTCAGTTACTGCCAAGTCCATCTTTGAGTTCTGAAACGAGGTCCAAGAGGCATGCCTAACTTAGCAGTCTTCTTCAAGATGTGGGTCCCACTCATCAACTTGGTCTGTGGTTAAGTTGTCAAAACTATGTAAAATTTCTTTTAGGAAGGCAAGTTACTCCTCTTGCTGGCACAGTGATCTAACCTTTCCCTTCCTTCAGCCTGAGATTCCTAGGAAAATTTTAATTTTGGATTAATTGTTTCAATAGGTTGATAGCCAGAGAGAGGCATGAGTGTCTGTCTTTAGAAAATCTCTTTTGCCATGACAGTTATAAGTCTGTAAGAAGTTGCCTTTAAGCCAGGCAGTCCAGAACTCAGGAGGCAGAGACAGGTGATCTCTATGAGTTTAAGGCCAGCTTGATCTACAGAGTGAATTCAAAGATAGCCAGGGCAACACAGAGAAACCCTGTCTTAATGCCCACTTGGTCGTTCACACCCCCCATCCCCGAGGGAAAAAAAAGAAGTTGCCTTTAGCTTGCTCTCCTAAGCTGATTGAATCACTATTGTACTGTTGTACATACCCTTTGTTCTCTAAGATATGTGGCATAACTTTGACAGCATAGTTTTCCATGTTAAGGGCTGTTTCTCCATAGTGCATTTCAAATTTTAATGTACATAGGAACCATCTGGAGAGCTTTGAAAATACAGGTTCTTCTCCAGGAGGTCTGGGTGGGTCAAGACTCAGGATTCCCAACAAATTCTTCCTGCTATTCATTGCTACAGTCACCTTCTGGGGTAGTAAGACCCTCCCTTCCTCCTTTTTTCTTTAAAGTTTTAATTGGGGGGGGGGGCGTTGAGACAGGGTTTCTCTGTGTAACCACCCTGGTTGTTATGGATCTCTCTCTGTAGACCAGGCTCTCGAACTCACAGAGATCCACCTGCCTCTGCCTCCTGAGTGCTGGGATTAAAGGTGTGTGCTATGACCACCTAGCTTAAATTTATTAGAGATTTTTTACATTGTATTTTTTATCATTCTCACCTTCACTCCTCCCCCTACCTTCTTCCAGATCCACTTTCCACCTCCCCACCCTTTCCCAAGTTGTTGTCTTCTTCCTTGTCCTCCTCTAAAGTAACCCATCTAGTCTATTTCACACTGCCCAACTCATGGGTATGGAGAGTCTATTTCACACTGCCCATATACTCATGGGTATGGAGAGTCTATTTCACACTGCCCATATACTCATGGGTATAGAGAGTCTATTTCACACTGCCCATATACTCACGGGTATGGAGAGTCTATTTCACACTGCCCATATACTCGTGGGTATGGAGAGTCTATTTCACACTGCCCATATACTCATGGGTATGGAGAGGCTATTTCACACTGCCCATATATTCATGGGTATGGAGAGGCTATTTCACACTGCCCATATACTCATGGGTATAGAGAGTCTATTTCACACTGCCCATATACTCATGGGTATGGAGAGTCTATTTCACACTGCCCATATACTCATGGGTATGGAGAGTCTATTTCACACTGCCCATATATTCATGGGTATGGATCGTCTATTTCACACTGCCCATATATGCATGGGTATGAAGCCATCCACTGAAGCATGACCAGCCTTACCAGAGGCCAAATCACTAAAGAAAATGGACTAGGACTATTCCTCCCCAAGAAGCCATCGACTGTCAGTAGCTCCTTACTTAGGGGTAGGGACTCATGAGCCCTTCCCCACTTCATAGAGTAGCAGGATACTTGATGACTGATTTTAGATGAACTTAAATTATTAAAGTGTTTTCAGGTAAAATTCTCTATTTGTTCTTAAAGGCAAAGAAGAAAATGTAGTCATGATTCCTAGTTTGCATATGAGGAAAGAAACATTGAATATTGAAAGGGGAATCTGGCATTTATTAACCAGCTTCAGTGTCTGTTCATCAAGAGTGTTTGCCTAGTGTAATTGTCATAATAATCCTGAGTTGGTGGTAAAGTAGTCTTATCATTCTCCAAAGGTGGGAACTGGTTAAGGAAGGTTAAATAGTGTCTATCAGGTTGCCCAGTTGGCATTCCATGATGATTTCTAGTAAAGTGATCTGTTAAGTCATTCACAATTTTTTTATTATATGACAGCGGATAATTGTGTATTCAGATACAAGGTGTGACAAAGAACAGTATACTTACTAAAATCTAAAGAAAATGCTAGGGAGAATTAAAATATATAGATCTTCAGTAGAAATACAAATAAAATTGAAAATAGCATAGTGAATAATTACTTTCTTATTTAAATAATTATCCAGTGAGATGTATGTATATGGGCAGTTTAAAAGAGCTAAAACAGAAGGTCAGTTTAATAATTGTCTTCATAATTGTACAGTGAATAAAGAACTAAGGGTATTTATATGGGGTTCCCTCCATTACAGCTAACAAAAACCTAAAGACAGGAGGACAACTGTTGTAAGTCAGTAGAAGTCTCCTTTACACATGCTTTTGAAAGCCTAAGCCCCTTATGAAGACCTGATTATGGTGTTTTTGTTTTTGTTCTCCAAGACAAGGTTTCTCTGTGTAACCCTGGCTGTTTTAGAACTCCCTCTATAGACCAGGTGGTCCTTGAACTCAGAGATCACCTGCCTTTGCTTCCAGAGTGCTGGGATTAAAGACATGCACCACCACTTCCTGGCTCGTTTATGCTTTTGAACATAAAATCTTTTCCATGTCTAAATCTTGCTCAAGTGATTACTAGTACTTGACCCTAAGTCTATTCTTTTCTCTGTGTGTTTGTCTCCTTTAAGACACTGTCACTGTGAAATTGCTGGAGTTGACTATGGAGAAATATCTGTAATTCATCTCTTTACCTTGTCCCTTCTCCACCACACCATTGAAACAATATATATATTACCCATCCTCTTAGTTTGTGCTTTGGCTCAAAGTACTAAACAGATTAGGAAACTGAAGAAAAAAAAAATCCAAGGTAGGGTGTGGTGGTGCATACCTTTGATCCCAGCACTCAGGAGGCAGGGGCAGGCAAAACTTAGAAGAGTCCAATTCAAGGCCAGCCTGGTCACTATAGTGAGTTTCAAGCCAGCCAAAGCTACATAGTGAAATCCTGTCTTGAAAATTAAAAATCAGTCAACTGATCAATCAATCTAGCTGTTTAAGAATGCATTTTAATAACATGTGGAAACTTGGTTTAGGAAGCAATGCTTAGGGAAAAAAAAACCCCACCAGTCACATTCCTTTGTAATTTTTGTGATCCTCATATAGACCAGATCAAAACGACGCGCCTTCTGCATGAAATAGTTGATGTAGGAACCATAAGAAGCAATGTGTACAAGCACTGTAAAAGGGTGCTTATGTGTGTAAATTAATTTACTTCTTAGAACTTAAGAACTAGGAGCTCCTGCTTTCATAGGTGAAGAAACCAAGACACAGAGTAATCGCAAAACGTGTCTTAAAGGAGACAAACACACGGAGAAAAGAATAGACTTAGGCTCTGGCTGTGGTCTCCTCCGACCTCTGTGCAGCCTTTCCTCGTGGTTAGTTACATGATGGTTAGAGTGTAGGTCTTTGTGATTGATTTCTTTCCTTGTCTGCTTCTGTTTGCCTCTTGGTTTGTTGCTGTGTTGTTTCCAGCACAGGCACCTGGGCTTGGGGTTGCTGGACCATATTGACTCTTCATAGAAGCCTTGAAGAGTAAACCCTGCTGTCACTAGTTTAGACCTAAAGAAACCTGAGATTTCTAAGCAAATCATGGCTTACTATACCAGGTTTTCTATCCTGTAAGTGGAGATATGCTAAGCTTCCAGAGCTGTTGTGAGGGATAATAAATAAGCATTTATGCAAAGGATATTGAGAAACATCACGCTTAATTCTGATTTCCTTTGCTTTATTCTCTTTCCTCACCTCTGCAGTGATTTCTTAACAAAGGGAAACTGGGGACAGCAGCCTTGGACTCTTTATCCTAGCTCACTCCCCATTTTGAGAACCTTTCCCTTCTCTCTGCCTCCTTCACCCTGTGGCCTTCTCCAAGTAGTAAATAGTCGGGGCCAGGGGAGACCATTGAGACCTAGCTTTGTTACATGTGGTCCCTTGGCTCTTACATGGCAGTTGGAATTTATTATATTGCTTTGCTTATGATTCATGTCAGTAATTACCCCAGGGCAGTGCGAGTGCACTGTTCAAGTACAAACAGGACAAGAGACGGCAACTGTAGAATGGCTAAGAAGCATCTTCTGTCCTTTACCTGTGCGGTGGAAGTATAACTTCTCTAATTTAGGGATGAATATGGGTCATACAGTCCTGAGATCTCCAGGTTCAGTTCGCCATTTCTCGACTAGCATAGTGAGGATAGAGTTCTGGATGTACAAGAAAAGGAGAAATATCTTAGGAAACATTTGTCTTAACTGGGTGGTCTCTGGATTTTTCCAGCACAGTGAGAGGCCATCAGATGAGGCGGTTGTTCTTCCGTCATCTCCAGCTCCTCGTCACTATTAGTAAAAGAGCACAGCTCTTGTCACTTCTCTTTCTGAACACTTCTGAACGGCCCAGTTTTCCTCTGTACGTCACAGCCCAGTCACTTCAGCATGTGTGCTTATGGCCCCGGCATACACGATCTTTAAATTTACTTAATGGTTTTTAACATATTCTAATTTTGTTCAAAATGACCAAATATCTGAGGTTGTTTAGTTTTGTTTTCCCTGTGTTGCTAAAAGTGATTAGATTTAGAACATGTGGGTCGGAGACACAGCTCAGTGAGTAAAGGCCCTGCCTCCAAGCCTGGCCCCTTGAGTTCAGTCCCCAGCCCCCACATGGTGGAAGAAGAGAATCAACTTCCACAAGTTGCTTTCTGACATCTTCAAGTGTACCCTGGTGTGTGCATGCCCCCCACTTACCCCAACACAATAAAACAAATCTAATTTAAAAGTTTTTTTTAAAAAAGTGGTAATAAAATGTACAACAGAAGGTAGATAGGTTTGTTTCTTACTCTTCTGGATTTTTAGAAATTATTATTGCTAAATTTTAGGTGATTTTTGTTTTGTTTTGTATCTTTCATTAAAATACAACAGAGAAGCTAGGCATGGTGGTATATATCCATGGCCTAAGCATTTAGAAGGCAGAGGCAGGAGAGTATTGCGTTCCAGACTGGCCACTGCTATGTAGAACTCAGGGCCTGAACATTAGTGCAAATAGAACACTTGCTTAACATGCCCAAGCCCCCAGGTTCATTTCTTAGCTTGGAAAAAGAAAAAAAAAAAAACAACAAGATTTTATAAAACAGAATTTCTCTATAAGATTTTTATTATACGCTGATGTTTACTTTAAAAAAAACTAACAGATTATTGTTTTTCAGGCCACTTTTATTTTTGAAACTGTAGTGCTTGGTCATTTTTATCGTTTTGCTTTTAGCATATTTTAAGATAATTTGCCTGGGATTTTTTTCTTTTTCGTATTAAGAAATGCTAATTTTTAAATTCTTTTTTTTTTTTTTTTCTGTAAGCATTGAAATGAGAACAGCAGAGGAAGGGCTAAGGAAAGGAATCACTGAATCATTTGTTCCTGAAAATAGCCTTTGCTTTATCTTTCCAGAGTGGACATTTGTAGCACTGTGATCAGGTTTGTCTGAACTCACACAGTAACAAACTCTTCTGAAAGCAAGCTTTTCCACAGTTCAATCCAAATGAAAAGTGCTTGTGGAGACTGCTGAAGATCTCCCTGACAGGCGAATGTGTTCTCCCTGGCCTTTGCAACTGTCTTTTTCTCCTTAAAAAAACAAAATCTGTTGTTTTTGTTTTTCTCAGTAGGTAAACTTGTACTGAACTGTGTGTGTTAGTCTTTGTGATCTGAAGAAGCCCCGAGGACCAGCACATAAAAGACAGCCCAGTTTGAGACCAGTTACTTTAGCCGCCAGCAAAAATTATAAGTGTGATGTTATCCAAGCAGTATAGTTTTAGTGCTAAGTGCTAAGCAGCCGTTTTTATTTAAATCAACACCTTGTTTGTTCATCATGTATTATACCTTTTCTCTGAGCAACCTACAATTTTGTCCAGAGTTCTTATTATGTTCGTATTACATAAAAGTTTCTAAATTTTGCTGGGCAAGTGGCACATGCCTTTAATCCCAGCACTCGGGAGGCAGAGCCAGGTGGATCTCTGTGAGTTCAAGGTCAGCCTGGTCTACAGAGTGAGATCCAGGACAGGCATCAAAACTACACAGAGAAACCCTGTCTCAAAAAACCAAAAAAAAAAAAAAAAAGAAAAGTTTCTAAATTTTAAAATACTATAAATATAACTTTGAGACATTGGTCTTTATGTTCTAAAAAATGAGCTAATACTGATTGGTAAAATTAGTTGTAAAAGTATCCTTTCTTTAAAGGATGATTTTGAAGATTATATTATAGTGAAAGGATTTATGAGAGTCCTTTGTTGGTTTCAGCCGAGTCAGGCTGTTAACAGCAGGACTTTCCATGTGTGACTTACTGTTCTTCCCTTTCTCCCTCTGCCCTCCAACAACCTCCCTGCCCTTTTTCTTTTTGTTCCTATCCAGCAAACCTTCCTTTCTATACTTGTTTCTTAAAATAATTTTTCTAGTTCAAACTTACAGACTTCTAACCACACCCCTTTACGTCCTCTGTCCTTACAGAACAGAAAGAAACAAATTGGCACACAGCACACAGCACACAGGACACAGCACACAGGACACAGCACACAGCACACAGGACACAGCACACAGCACACAGCACACAGGACACAGCACACAGCACACAGGACACAGCACACAGCACACAGCACACAGGACACAGCACACAGGACACGGCACACAGCACACAGCACACAGGACACAGCACACAGGACACAGCACACAGCACACAGCACACAGCACACAGGACACAGCACACAGGACACAGCACACAGCACACAGCACACAGGACACAGCACACAGCACACAGCACACAGGACACAGCACACAGCACACAGCACACAGGACACAGCACACAGCACACAGCACACAGGACACAGCACACAGCACACAGCACACAGGACACAGCACACAGCACACAGCACACAGCACACAGCACACAGCACACAGGACACAGGACACAGCACACAGGACAAACCCAGCAGAGCTCAGACTATGGCGTGGAAAGGAGCAAAGGAAGTAGAGGGACCCTTTCACTTTTGAGGATAAGAACTAAAGGAGGGTGTTTTGGTGGATGTCACAGACCATGATACAAAGAACACACACACACACACACACACACACACACACACACACACACACACACACAGCAAACTGCTTTCAGCACTTTGGAAGCTTTAGCTTCTGAGCAAATACAAGAGTTGTCAATAACAAGGAGAATTTTCTGGAGTACCAGCTGGCATTTATCAAATTATCTGGGGGTCTTGTGAAAATACAGGTTACAGATTGTTGGGGACAACCCCAAAGTTTCTGGGTTGGGGTTCAGAAATTTGTGATTCTAACATGTTTCTAGATGTTGCTGTCGGTGTCTGAGAACATGAAGTCCTTGGGCCCTCGCCCCAGAGAGCCATGGTCAGTCCATCAGGAGCTCGAAAGTGCACTTGCCCCTGTGCTGGTAAATCAGAAGTATGCAGGATTTTGGCCCAAGCCTAGCACTGTTGTGCAGTGCATAATCTATACAACAGAAAGAGTTCTAATATAACTGTGGGATATATCCTCATAAACCCATTGCAAGTAATGAATATCGTAAGTCAAAAATGCCTTTGATGCCTTTGACCTACAAAATAACTTGTTTGGCCTGTCATTAAGTGACTGCTGGGGAGCTTATGACTCTGCTGTTGCCTAGTATTGAAGAAGTGCCATGGAGCATGTTACTGACTTGAGAAAAGATAAAATTTCAGCTTGAAGTATGGTTTCTATGTACTGTATACAGCATTCATGCTATTATAAAGAAAAAAGTAAGTCAAACCTTTATAAATCAGGGACCATCTATATATGCTTAGCCAGCCCACATTCAAATTTTGTATACACATAAATAGCCAGACCTGCAGTTTCCTATTGATGCCAAAGAGAATCAGAGCAGGAACAGTTATGTCGAGACTTCTATAACAGATTTGAGTGATCTAGGGGTGCAGAGATAATTTTTCCTGGGGAGAAAATACAAGAAACGTTTGTGCTATTAGATTAGGTTACACTGCCTTTTATTTTGATATCAAGAAGTGCTTGGTTCATTTTTTCTTTATTCCCCTCTCCAATAAAGGTCAGGGGAAACATCAAGAAAAGAATATAATAATAATAATGGAAGAAAATGGTCCAAAGCTAATGAGAACATGGAGGCTTCAGACAGAAAAGGCCCTCTTGGTATGCTAAGCATGATGAGGAATATACATTTGGTCAAAAATCAGAGTTAAAGCCAGGCGGTGGTGATGTATGCCTTTGAGCAGAGGAGACAGAGACAAGTGGATCTCTGTGAGTTTGAGAGCAACCTGGTCTACAGAGTGAGTTCCAGGACAGCCAGAGCTATACAAAGAAAAACCCTGACTCAAGAAACAAAGCAAAACAATCAGAGTTAAGTTAATGAGAAAATTAAAAATTAATTATTTATGGAGAATGAAATGCAGATCATTATTATAGTTTTATCAAGAGTACTGGGTATTTGATAGTCTAGTATTCTTTATCAGACATGAGGACTAACAGTTTTCAGACCTAGAAGGATTTGGGGAGTGTACTTTCTGTGTATTCTTTTTGTCATGAAATTACTAGAGAATATACTTTAGAGAAATGAGAAAGGAACCCCAAGAAGAGGGTATCGTAGACCCTAAGAAAAGTGAAACTCTCAGTCTAGAAAAAGAAGAGGGAAAAGGGAGGATGCGGCAGTCTAGGAAGGAGATGACCCAGATGAAAACAAGGCAGTAGAGAGGAGGGATGTACACATTACCAGGAGTGGTCTCACTCTCCACCTGTAGGTGGGCTCCGGGACCCAGCTGAGGTCTTCAGGCTTGTGTGGCAGGCTTTTCAACCCCACTGACCCAGCATGCAGCCCTTAAAATGTTTGTTTGCTTGTTGTTTTAAGCAGTTGTTTAACTTCACCTAAATGGTAAAGATTTAACAAGTACAGTTTTGTTTTGTTTTGGTTTTTTGAGGCAGGGTTTCTCTGTGTAGCTTTGGACCCTATCCTGGATCCTCGCTCTGTAGAGTAGGCTGGCCTCGAACTCACAGAGATCCGCCTGACTTTGCCTCCTGGGTGCTGGAATTAAAGGCGTGCGCCACCACTGCCCGGCCCAAGTACAGTTTTAAACTGACAAATGGTAAGAGTTAGGGTTGTAACTGCAAGAAATGAATTCTTGTGTTGGTATCATATTGACTAAAGAAAATCTGCCTTTGTTTTTTGAGCTTTTAGACAATTAAATGTGCCACCTCCATGAGGGGAAATGGCAAACTTTATGGTTTTTTTGTTTGTTTGTTTGTTTGTTTTTTTTTTTTTGTGTGTGTGTGTGTGTGTGTGTGTGTGTGTGTGTGTGTGTGTGTGTGTGTGTAGGTGTGTAGGTGAAACACATATAGGGTATTTATTAGGACCATATGAATAAATACTCAGTGTAGGTACTACATAAGCAAATAAGTAAGAGGAGGGTTTGCTTGGAGTTAATTTCCTAGTCTTTTATTAATTGATTTGTTACCTTGTGACATTCTTCTTTTATAAAAAAAAAAAAAAAAAAAATAGGGGACTGGAGAGATGGCTCAGGGGTTAAGAGCATTAGCTGCTCTTTCAGAAGTTCTGAGTTCAATTCCCAGCAACCACACAGTGGCTCATGACCATCTATAATAGGATCTGATGCCCTCTTCTGGCATGTAGGCATACATGCAGAGCCCTCATACATTAAATGTAAAACAAATAAATAAAATGTAAAGAATAGGGGCTGGAGAGATGGCTCAGAGGTTAAGAGCTCACACTGCTCTTGCAGAGAACCCAAGGTCAGTTCCCAGTATCCAGACTGGGTGCCTACAAGCATCTGTAACTGCAGCTCCAAGGGGTCTAAGACACACATGCACACATACTTGCATGCACACATGTGCACACATACACACAGAGTTAACAATACTAAAAATGCATCTTTAAGGTGCCACCACTACGTCAGTCTAGGGCGCAGATCCTGGTAGTGTGATCTGTTCCTAAAGTTCGCTCTTGATTGTCCCCTGTGGGCCATGGAGAGTGACTTTTACCTGTATTACTACGTGGGTCACAAAGGCAAGTTCGGTCATGAGTTCCTGGAGTTTGAGTTCCGACCTGACAGAAAACTGCACTATGCCAACAACAGCAATTACAAAAATGATGTCATGATCAGAAAAGAGGCTTATGTACATAAAAGTATGATGGAAGAATTAAAGAGAATTATTGATGACAGTGAAATAACCAAAGAAGATGATGCCCTGTGGCCCCCTCCTGACCGAATAGGCCGGCAGGAGCTTGAAATCGTCATTGGCGATGAACACATTTCTTTTACAAAATCAAAAATTGGTTCCCTTATTGATGTCAACCAGTCTAAGGATCCAGAAGGCTTACGAGTATTTTATTATCTTGTCCAGGACCTGAAGTGTTTAGTCTTCAGTCTCATTGGATTACATTTCAAGATTAAACCCATCTAGATTGGATATTGTGCACATGAGGGAGGTGGGAGTTTTTAGTTACCGTAATTAGGAGTTTTTTTCTGTATATTGGGGCAATTTTTATAAACAATAAATGATGGTCTTTAATAAATGTAAAAAAATGCATCTTTAAAAAATAACCAGATAATGAGTAAAAATAGTAAGATAAAATAGAATTTGAGAATTCACACTTATATGAATATGTATAAGTTGTTCTGGAAAATATTGCTGATTGAGCCATATTGTTAATCACCAAGTAATTGGTCTATAGCCATAAGTTTCTTGATTAGTCCTTTTGAATTTAGAACATTTTAGAAGTCATATTACTGTTGGGTAATTCAGTTTTCAGGCTATCTCAAAAGAGCTTTATAAAAACAGGTTATTTTAGGATTACTTTGAAATTTCATTCTTATCTAAGCACTTTTTTGTTTTTCTGAGAAGGGTTTCTCTGTGTAACAGCTGTGGCTGTCCTGGAACTTGCTCTGTAGACCAGGCTGGCCTCAAACTCAAAGAGATACACCTGCCTCTGCCTCTTGAGTGATGGGATTAAAGGGTTGCATCACCACCATCTGGCTTCTAAGCACTTTTTATAATATATTTTCAATACAAAAAAATCATTTATAGTCAAGAATTGCAGGCCTTATCTTCTTTCATGATAATATCTGGAGTTGGATTGGCCTATAAGTATTAAAAAAGTTTGGGTGCTGAGAAAGTGGCAAAGATTTTTCTAGGTATTAGTAATTTAATATATGGTAAAAGATAAAGTTCACTGGGGTTCTACCACACATAACCAAAAGGCATTTTCTGTAGCTGTTCCATCCATAAATCAGTGTTTCTGAATTGGAAGCATGAACTCTGCTCTCTTTTCTGTTTTATAGTCCCCAAATGAGTGGTCAATTTCTTTAATGATCAGTACTTATAATTAGGATTTATACTTCAATTTTTTTATAATATTTTGAATGTAAATATTAAGGCTTGCTGATAGCCTTGGTAGTATCTTGATCTTTATTTTTCTATGGAAAGACAATGTGCAACATATATATTTTGTGGACTAGTTACTTGGTTTCTGTTTTCTCAGAAAAACTAACTTCCAAGTTTGGAGCTGGTTTTTAGGATGTCATAAAGCTGTCTTCCATGACCACATTCTGGTCTTACTGTTCTTTGAAGGAAGGCAGTGTGCAGTGATTGCTCTGTCATCTGCCCTTCATGAAGATATTGAAAACTGTTTGGGGCGGGCCGGAGTGGGATGACTAGACACTGTCATTTTAAAGGAATACAAAGTAAAATTCTCAGTGTTTTAATACTAATATATGTTTGTGAGTGAAGGGGGAATAGGAAACCCTAAAATATATAATCTACACTCACAAAGGAAAATAACTTAAATTTTGTTCTGATACTCTTTTGTCCAGATAGGTAAGTTTACTCAGTATTTTAAATTCTTTTTTTGGTTGTGTTGTGTATTACCTAGGGCCTTCCAAATGTTAGGTAGGCACTCTTTATAGAACTATATCACCTGCCTTTAGTATTTGATGTAGATGAGAAAATTACAACTTTTTAATCTGTTGTGATACTTTGTTAAGAATCTTAGAAAATTTGCCAGGTGTTGCTTTTAATCCAGCACCTGGGAGGCAGAGGCAGGAGGATCTCTGAGTTCGAGGCCAGCCTGGTCTACAGAGCAAGTTCCAGGGCAGTCATAGCTACAGAGTTCTGTCTTAAAAGAACCAAAAAAAAAAAGTCCTTCCAAACTTTTGATTCATGTATGTTGTTCACACAAGAACAGTGAATACTCCACTGAGCCTACTACTAACAGTGATTTGATGGCCATCTTTGTAGTATTTTAAAGTAAAACGCCTACTTTGAGATCTCCCTTAGGGTTTTCTCATTTTCCCTGAGCAGGGAAAGTTCTGAGAAATCCAGAATCCAGAATCCAGAACTCCATGATCCTTTCCTCTTGATCAGTAGACTGCTAGCTGCTTTTCACCTCAACAACGTTATGGTTAAGACTGCTAAATAGGCTTCTTTCCTTTAGGGTGATACCAACTACAGGGACCTTAGGGCAGCTGAAGTAAACTTGTTCCCAGCACACACACACACACACACACACACACACACACACACACACACACACACACATACACACACACATATACACACACACACATACACACACACACACACATATACACATACATATGCATATGTGTAACACACACATACTTCTTTTCGGATAAGCTTAATTTCTTCACCAGTTTGTTTCTTGTTAGGGGTTTATTTCGCCTTAGTTTTACCTATCAACAACTCTGAGTTTCTAAAGAAAACTTCCACGTACTGTGCTATTTATTACAAGGAGACTTGCCCGAGATAGAAAAAGATCATGGATTGTCTGAAATCATTGCAGCCTAAACTCAGAAAAGAAGTAAATTTACATATTACAACATAGATGTCCATACCATAGTCAAACTTCAAAGATTAAGGTGGTTTTACTATAAAGACTGAGCGCAGAATTTAATTACATATCATTTTTCGAAAAATGAAAACTTTCTTTTTCAGTTAACTTTGGAAATGCCGAATTGGGAGAGGGTATGTTGAAAAAAGAAAGTTTTTATGTAGCTGGTACTTTTCTCTAAAACATGCCTTCTAAGTTGTGTAAAATGAAAATATAGCTGTGGTTAGTTATTTGGTCTTCTAGGTTTGTTGCTTTCTATGTAAGGAACTGTGTCCTCACCTAATATATTTCATGTTAACATTTTTTCTTTCACTTGAAATAACATTTTCAGTCACCTAATATTTGACCTAAAATGAGAGAAGAAAAGAAGTGAAAAACATCTGGCTATGCACTGCTTTCTAAAAAGTCTTGCACTTCCTGTCCTGGTGACTTCTGGACCAGCATTACTGGAAGTACACGTTTTTGTTGTACTTTTAAAATAAATGTCTGGCACATTTTACTTAGTAAAACAATTTACCTAGCAAGGTTGCATTTTATTAGTTTCCTTACTTTAAATTTTTATGGAACATATCATTTTAAAATTGGGTGTTGCAGCCAGAATATAAATCAAAATAGTAATTTCAAAATATACTGTATAGTTAGACACTATCTTTTTTATGAATTGTCTACAAAGTCAAAAATGTCATGCAGAAGACTACAATAGCTTTCTTGGGGGAAGTACTCTAAAAAGGTTTGACTATTTCAAATTAGTTTTCTTCATGGTTTGCAGTTTTAGGCATGATAAGTACTTTTAATCTAAAATGAAATAGAAGTGAAATATTTAGCAAACTATTACTTAAACAACATCTGGGTTCAGTATAAAATCATTTAACAAATTTTTGAATTAAATCGTTTTGTGTAATACAAAATTTTAAAAGTACAGATATCACATTATTTAAATCATAATTGCTCTTAGACTCTAACTTTATAGAGATTTAATGAGGAAAGAACACATTAAAGTGGTTCAAGAAAATGAAATGGAGTGCATACAAGAATAGAATGTAGTTTAATGTTTAACACATCAGACACAGACGTTCTTAAAAACATGTAAGCGTCCATAATTAGTTTTCTTTTGGAGCTGGAGCAAAGTTCCCAGAGCAGTTTTCACAGTTGAACACGGAGCAGTCCCAGTGGTTTAGTCAGGCAGCTTAGATTGCAGATTCATTATCAAATATCTTACTTTTTAAGGTTTGTAGGTTGTGCTGGATAAAATTCTCGGTGCCCTGCACTTCAGAGAACCTGGAGTCACTTCTTCTAACAGACCAGTTTTTCATTTTTATTGAATTCTGAATTGTGTCTGAAGTGAAGTAGTAAACAATGGGGTCAAAGCAACAGTTGGAAACAGCGATGCAGAGAGTGATTGGGTACATTGTCCTCACTGCAGCTATCACAGAGCAGTTAACAAATGTCTGTGTTCTCATGAGAGAGTATAAAATAAGATTGACGTTATAGGGCACAAAACAGAAACAGAATATGACCAAGTGTACAAAAATCATTTTTAAAACTTTTGTTTTGTTCATTTTGCTTCTACTTAATGTAACAGGTTTATTTAAAGTTCTTAGCACCATACTAGAACAAGTTACGTTCAAAATTAAGGGGATAAAGAACCCCACTGTTTCAATGAAAATCACAATCCTGGAGAGATAGGTTTTCCATGTGGCTGCTGGGAAGTTCTCAAAGCAGGCTTCTGAGGTACTGTTACCCTGAGCGTGGGTCGACTGGAAGAAAACTGCGGGTGCACTTCCTCCCAGCACTGTGAACCACACAGCAATGCAAACAATCTTTGCATTTCGTTTAGTTCTTAAAGTCTTTGACCTAAATGGGTAGACGATTGCCAGGAATCGATCTACACTGATACAGGTTAAGAACAGAATGCTTCCGTACATGTTGGTGTAAAACAGCATTACTGAAATCTTACAGAGAAGATCTCCAAATGGCCAATTCCGTGTTGCAAAGTAAAAAATCCGAAATGGTAAAGTAAAGACGAAAAGCAAATCTGACATTGCCAGGTTAATCATGTATGTTGTCGTTTCATTTCTCACTTTGAGAGCACAGATGAAAATGTATATGGCAACACAATTGGATATCAGCCCAAGCACAAACACCATGCTGAACATGCACCCATACAAAGAGTACTTAAAGGAGTCATCGTAAGGGCAGTGGGAGCCGTTGGAGCTTACCATTGTCAGGCAGTCCAGCAAACAGGGAGTCCTTTTGTCTGCAGCAGGCGCCTTTGGAATTCAGATGTGGTGTTGGTATTCAGATATGGTCGCAGCAACAGCCAGTTTATTTGCAAATTATTTGCTTCTTTTCGTGTTCTTGTAAATATTTTCTTCTCTGAAATCTTCAAAGAAAACATGAAACGTGTTGCTTAAAAGTTTCTAGTAGATTCTTCAGGACAATAGTCTCCTTTTCTGGTCTCCAGAAAATCCATGAGTCCAGAAACTGGCAGAAAATGCAGTCAAGGAAGCCGCCAACCCATAGAGCCACAAACGTAAGGGAAAGCTGTGTTTCAAGTCGGACACGATGGTCCTTGTGTAAACTCGTACTTCAGTCGCCAAAGTGAATATTCCAAAATTAAAATGTCTTCATGTTCAGAGTGTTTAGGCATAAGTTATCAGTCTTACTTCAGAGTCTTGATAGTTCCAGTCCGTCGTCCTCGGGCACTTCTTTCTTTTTATTCTGTTTTGGTATTTCTGCATTGATTCCAGGTGGCGGTAGGCAGAGTCTTTTAAAGGTTCCCAGATAAATTCCTAAGCGTGTTAGCTCTTGCTGAAGGAGGCCTTTCCGAGGTTGCCAGCTGTATTGTGAGATGGGCTGTCTCTGAAGAGAGCAAGAAAGGCTTCCTAGATTTGTAATATGACATCACAGGAAGAAGAGGCTGGGCTTGGAAAAAGGAAGGCTTCAACCCAGTTGTTTGCAGTTCCTTTAATCTGATAATGTGTGTGCTGGGAATATACCTAGGAGGCTTGCAGATGGTCACTGGCTGTCCAGCTGAGCTAGGCATTAACTCTTTTTATGCCGAAATGCCTTCTTGGGATTCTGGCAACCTCTCCAAAGTGGTTTGCTTTGTTTTAGTTAGTGATAACTAAAGGCAAGACCTTAAGAGTTTATATATGAAAAGGATTTGCTTGAAAGACTGGCAGTTCTGACACTCTTGGCTTCTGGTTTTTGTTTTGTTTTTTAATTACGCATCAAGATTTAACTCAATTGGCATGATTGTGAGTAGCTTTAATCCTGGATCTCTTTAATTTTTGATAAACAGTGTTTTAACGTTTTTCTTTGAAACTGATATTCTAGAGCTATTTCAATTTGTAATACATCAAAGAATATATTAAGAATGTTTATTTTTCCTGGGTGATTATACCTCAGTGGTAAGAACAGTTTGGTGCAGTATTACTTTTATTTGCCCATGACTTAATATAAGCTTAATGGGAAAGTGTACTTTTTAAAAAGGGCTTTCCCGCCTCTTAAATTGATTGAAATAATTTACAGAGAATCAGAGTCCTACTAACCTAATTTTAGATTCCTAATTTTTATTTTCACTTCCCCTGTCTCTCTCCCTCTAGCTTCTTTCACGTGTTGGCTGTGTGTAGGGATGTATTTCAGATTTTTCTTTAATTTCTAAATTTGGTTCTGTTGGAGCTGAAACTCATTTGTGGTCGGTTAAGGCATTTAAGAGCAAGTTTCTCTACACATGCCTTAGTTTAAATATTAAAGTGTAGTCACATGTTCTATATCTTTTAATTCAGATTACTCTTAACACTCAACAACTTTTGATGGTGAATTGTAATCTATTTTGATTAGGAATTCATCTATGATCAAATAATAGAGTATTACCTACAGCCAGTAGAGGCTGACAGTTTGAATTTCCTTATTGCTTTTGATGTGGAAAGCAGATACATATGTGTTCACATGAGAAGGCAGACAGGCATTCATTACTCTGCTGCAGTAATGAACAAAGGAGTAGTTTTTTTCTTCTCAATGGAGAGAAGGTTTCAGTTAATAGTTATTTAAACGTATTTTCCTTACGTTTGTGGCTCTATGGGTTGGCTTCCTTGACTGAATTTTCTGAAATAGAAAACCAGAGTGACCTACTTTTAAGTTTCCTTATTGCCATTTTACATAATATATACAGCTATATGTCCTGGTACTATCCACTTTTACTTTCATTTTGAAAATGGTACTTTCTCAGGTGGAGTATGAAAATACATTAGTTCTGTACTGGAACGCCCTTCCACATGTTACTCCTGTTTCTGGACTGTTATTCACTTAACTGTTCATTTATAGTTTTTTCATGTTTTAATTATTGATGCTTAAAAATACATATCCACTGTCCATTAGGCTTTTTATTATTATCAGTAATATATGTTTGTATTCCAGATTCCTGGCATAAACCTTTACTCTTAGTAAAAACTGAAGT
Organism: Peromyscus maniculatus bairdii; assembly: GCF_049852395.1. Taxonomy (NCBI): domain Eukaryota; kingdom Metazoa; phylum Chordata; class Mammalia; order Rodentia; family Cricetidae; genus Peromyscus; species Peromyscus maniculatus. The sequence goes on along the minus strand of NC_134860.1, from coordinate 71,160,896 downwards.
GTTTGCTGATAATAGATTATCATTCTTCAGAATGTAAATTTACTAAATCAGGATGTTGGTGCCCTGCCCATCACTCACTTTGTTATGCATTTCCCTCTGAGACAGGATCTTTGACTGAACCTGGAGTTAGCCTTGCAGATGGCCATCCCTAGTGATCCTCCTGTCTCTGCCCTGCACAGCTCTGGAGTTAACAGGCACAGCCACAGCCTGCTTGCACACCTGACACTCTTACTCAGTGAGCCATTGCTCCAGCCCAACCGTTCTTTTCAGTTCTTTTTTATACTGCCTATTTCTGGTTTTGCTAGTATCAATTTTGTATTACCCCTTCATTTTTACTGTCACAGTTTTAAATATAGTTAGGCAATTTTATCCATGTGAATATTATGTTTTACCTCCTTATTTCTAATCTTGCTGTCTTTCAGTTACTTTCTATCAGCCCAACACAGATCAACTTAATGAATCAAGTATAATTTTTCATTTATTCTCTTGTTTCCAAGAAGACTTTAAAGGAAATTATAATATTTAAAATAAATACAGTGGGGTTAGAGAGGTGGCACAGTGGTTAAGAGCATGTGCTATTCTTGCAGTGGACTCAGGACCCCCAGGACCTATGGTTGTTTACTCATAACTCCAATTCAAAGAGTCTGCCAGCTTCTTCTGATCATATCAGGCATGAATGTGATACACACACACACACACACACACACACACACACACACACACACACACGCCTGCCAACTTCTTCTGATCATATAAGGCATGAATGTGATACACACACACACACACACACACACACACACACACACACACACACACACGCACGCGCGTGCGCCCATATATGCAGGTTAGCACTCATACACATAAAAGTAAATAAATCTTTAAAATAAGTAAAATATACTGTAGGCTGATTTTTAGGATGTTGTGATATGTAGATTACTTAGTAAAAAAAATAGTTGTGAAAGAAAGTCAGTGTAAAAGAGTTAGTAATTTGCTGGATGTTGTGGTACATACCTTTAATCCTTACACTCAGGAGTTTTAGGACAGACTGGTCTACATATGAAGTTCCATGCTAGTCATAGCTACACAGTGAAATCCTATCTAAACAAGAAGAAGGTGGAGGTGCTGGAGAGATGGCACAGTAGTTAAGAGTGCTTCCTGTTCTTCCAGAGTATCCAGGTTTTATTGTCAGCACCCACATGGCAGCTCACTACTGCCTGTAACTCCAGTCCCAGAGGATCCAACACCTTTTCTGACTGTGCAGGCATTGCATGCACTTAGTGCATAGCTATACATGGAGGCAAAACACCCATAGACAGGGAGAAAAAAATGTTTTAAAGAGTTGGTACTTTAAGATGTGAGGGTTGGAATGTCATTCGTGTTGGAGCTCTACCTTGAGTATGTGTGAAGCCCTGAGCTCAATTTCCAGCATCCCAGAATGTTAAAACAAAATTCTAAAAATGTGAGAAGTGTAAGCAATACCATTCTAAACTAATTTATTTTAAAAATTATTCAGTTTAAATGCAATAAATGTTATCTAAAATAAAAATTTAAATAATAAATTTATTTACACAGTAGTAAAATAATTAATACCATATGGTAGTCTGAGATACAAGAGGAATGTATGTGAAATAATATTAGAGAAGTTTGGATGAAAGAAATCTGGTACATTTTATTTTAAAAAGTATGTGTTGCCCTTATTGAATAAATAGAACCATAAGAGTATCCAGGAAAAGTTTCCTTTTGTCTCTGAAATGTACTGTGCATCTTCACATGTGTACCCATGTGTGTGTTTTTCATTGACAGAAATACTTAGTTGTGAAAGGACATTTCTTGTTAGCTTTATTTTAGGAAAAGCACCAAATGTCAAATTGTGATTCTGGCTAAACATATAATCAGTTGGTAGATTATATATGTACATATATGGTTCAGTGATGAATTAAGCTTAACATTTTAGTGCAAAGGATCTGCTTCTAGTGACCTTGAAATCTCTAAGCCATTTTATATGCTCTTCCTTGGGTACTAGTTTTATCGTAGCCTGAGACTGAAACACCATGACTCAAAACACATAAGAAACACTGATCTGAAGAAGGGGGATCAGCAAATAATCTCTGAAATAGTTGAAGGTTTTTCCTTTATAGAAAACCTGGAAGGAATATAGACTGTGAGTTACTAGTGTAGATTCTTTATGCATGAATAAAAAATTGTGCTGTGTGTGTAGGCAATAAAATCATGGCTGTGTGTGTCTTTTTCTAAGTGAGAGAGTGCGAACGTGCTGTGCAGAGAGCAGCCAGCAGAGAATGCGGGCTTCCCTTACTGTCAGCCACTTCACTCCAGAGAAGGGGAGTCTGGTTCCTGGCTGTAACAGAAAGGAATGAGGCTGTACAAAGTTCCCTTCCTGCTTCCTATTTGGTTCGGATTCTTGGAACTCTTTGAATGTTTAAGATGTCACATTGAGCCTTTTCGCTCTTCAGTGTCAAGGAGTCACTTTTTAGCCTTAATGTTTAAGAATTTGTAATTTTGAAACTAGTTTGGGCAAGAAATATGTACCACAGAGGAGCAGGAGCAAGAGGAAGAAATATGTGTAAGAGGCAGAATGACTGGGCCGAGTAGAAGTTCCTTATTGTACTCAGTAAATCAGCAGGAGCCGCATGCTCACGGAAAGTCACTCTCATTCCAGCCCTCCTAATCCCAACCAGCTAATTTAGTGAGACCCTGGTGGAACCACAGGAAGTCTGAACCAGAGGCTGTGGGGGAGGGGCTGAACCCAGAGATAGCAGTGAGGGCCCAGGCCAAAAGAAAATGGATTAACCCCCTGGGCCCACCACTGGTACTGTGAGACCATAGATCTCTGAAGGGAGGAACCAAAGCCAGTTCTGGTGGCTGGTGTCTATAATTCCAGCACTCCACAGACTAAGGTAGGAAGATGGAATGTTTGAAACCAACCTGGGTTACTTAATGAGTTCTAGGAGCTACACAGGGGACTATCTTGTCTCAAAACACAAACATCTCCAGGTGCAGGTCTTGAAGGCTAGAGACAGTGCTCACAATAATTAGTCCTGGTGTAACCTCATTAGTATAGTCCTATTACCTTTCCCACTCAGAAAATTATTTATTCTTTGAGGAATTGATAATCTAGTCCCACCTAAATTCCTATGAGAGCAGTACAGGGAATATCTTGGGACATAAGGGTTTAATTTGATTATGAAATCTTAGTTAACACTGACAAAGTGGGTTGCAGTTTTCAAAGATCTTTCAACTACTTTGGAAGAAGGAAGAAGTAGTGGGAAGACCAATTGAACTAGGTTCTTAGTGACCTGGTTTTTAGTCTTTACCACTAAAATTTGACCTTTTTCAAGTAATTTAACTTCTCTGTTCTATTTGTAAAAAGACACTATGATTAGATTTCTAGAATTTTTTTCAGCCCTTAACTTTCTGTTTTAAAATTTTAAAAAGTGCTCCTGAAGAAACTAGAATTTGGAGTTACGCTTTCCTTAGGGTGGCTTAGTGGATAGATGATGGAGGCTAACAAAGCTGGGACTGAGACGGACTACGTACTGTCCTCACTCCGAGTACGCCGGCCAGTTCCTTAAGCATGCTCATCAAGTGGAAAAGTACAGCTCTGTACGTGCATAGTGGGGGGAAAACTCTAATCCGGAGCTACAAGGATTTTTAGTTCCTAAATTTGGACTTTTCCTTGGACAAAAATCTATCCTAACCATGCCCTTCTGACATTATAGATGGTTTTCAGAACAAAATGAAGTGAAATAAATTTTGATTGTAAAATACAAACAAACAAAAAAACCTAGATGGGTACAGTAAGCCGCCACAGTCAGATCCAGGTTAAGTTGTAAGATACAGGTTAAGCTGTAAGATGAGGTAGGACAATGTGCTTTTGCTTCATTACATTTTATTGAGAAGATAAGAGTTCTTGTGCTTAATGCATGCCAGAAGAGGAAATGGTCTTAAGTGATGCCTTGCATACTTTGTTAGTACAGATCATGGGTAACAGAAGCCAGTCTTAAAGTAGACAGAGGTTTGCCTTAGGAGAAAGACTTGTTTATTTGAGTTGGTTATTGATTACCTAACACACTGGATTAATTCTGGAATTCTTTAATATTGTAGTAGAACTTGATCCTAAAACCCAAGAGTAGTCTGCTCAAGCCCCCATTACAGAGTTCTGTTTCCTTACCTCCCAACCCCTGGGATTCCTGTTGCTTCAGTCACTCCAGCAGATCAGAAGAAGGTGGCTTCTTCATATGTGTGTGAGAAGCAAATTCTTTGGCTGTGGTTGTTTATTGCCAGAGCTGGAACTGCAATCCTAGTTTCTTGGCATAACTTGAGTTCCCCATGTTAGAAAAGGTTCTTTGGCCAGCTGGCCAAGGTCAGCCACTAAGAGATCACATCATGTCAACAGATCTAATAATGCAAGAGGTTTATTGGAGGAGAGGGGAGAGAAAGAAAGGCTGTGTCAAGTGGGGACATGGCTAGACAGAGATGGGGAGACAGGCGGAACAAGACAGAGAGGTCTCGGGTGACTGGGACCTTTGAGGGTGCTTGTGTCACTGTGCAGCTCTGCTCATGGCATCCAAACAGCAGAAGTACTGCACACCTAGCGGTGAGGCTGGGATGACGTCAGCTGCTGCTGCCGGCACTGAAAGGCTGACCAGTGAGGCACCAAATTCACAACACTCCACTGTATCATGTAGCTTCCAATATTTTTCCCCCGGTAGAATATTGGAAATTTAATCAAAGCTTAGGTGAATATTAAACAAAGAACTTTGTTTTTATGTTTGAATTATATAAGCTTTTTGAAACACTAATATGACTGAAATATAACTAATATCAATGGGCATGTGGCATAAGCCTTTAATCTCAGCACTTGGGAGGCAGAGGTAGGGGAATCTCTGAATTCAAGGCTATCCTGGTCTACAGAGTTTCAGGACAGCCAGGGCTACACAGAGAAACCCTGTCTCAAAAAACAAAACATACAAAAAAGACTTCTGGTGCCTAGTGAGATGGCTCAGCACTTAAGTGCACGTGTTGTTCTCCCAGAGGACCTGGGTTCTACTTACGAAACACATGGTGGCTCACAGTTATCTGTAACTAGCTCCGGGGATCCAATGCTGTCTTCTGACTTCTGAGGGCACTAAACATACATGTAGGCAAAATACTCATACATAAAATAAGATAAATAAATCTAATAAAAAGAAAAGAGAGAGAAAGATTTCTGGGACTGGAGTGATGGCTCATTGGATAAGAGCACTGACTGCTTTTTCAGAGGACCCAGGATTGATTCCTAGCACCCACATGGCAGTTTACAACCATCTGTAACTCCAGTTCCAGGAATACAGTGTCCTCTTCTGTCCTCTGTGGGCACCAGGCATGCAGGTGGTGTACAGATACACATGCAAGGAAAACAGCACCCACACAGAAAGTAATAATAAAAAATTAAAATAAAGCCTTTACAGTAGTTTGGGGAAAGGGGTATACAATTAAAAAAATGGAAGTGTGGTCCAGTGCAGGGCAGTGGTGGAGCCTTTGCCTACCCAGTTTGGAAGCCTAGATCAGATCTTCACTAAAAGGTTGGGGAGATGGCTGAACAGTTAAGAGCACTAGCTGTTCTTCCAGAGAATCCTAGTTCAATTTCCAGCACCCACATCAGGTGGTTCATAACTGCTTATAACTCCAGCTCCAAGGATCTGATACCTTCTTCTGACTTCTGTGGGCACATACATTCACGTATAAATAAAAATAAAATTTACAAAAAAGACAATAGATAAAAACAGGACACTAAAAGCCAAGTGTTACACAAAGTGTGAAGTTTTTAAGGAAAAGATACAGCTTTAACCAGATAGTTTTGTTGCAGTCTCACTATGCATTGGAAAGAAAATAATGTGATCATATTATATTCATATTAAATATTTAATAGAGAATTTTCTTTTTTAAGATTATAATATAATTATGTCATTTTACCCCTTCCAAGTGCCCCCTCATTTAAGAGTATTTCCTTATCGAAAGAAACATGGTAGAAAAAACTAACAAAATTAACCCATTCAAAACAAACAACAAAAAACAGAGAGGGTCTGAATAAGCATGTCACTTTATCCTTAACTTAAAAGTAGTTTTAGTAAGTACCAAATTTAACATTTTTATGTTTAAAAATCTTTTACCTTCAGTACTGAAAGTGACTGAATATTGTATTTTTAAATAGATAGCAGATGTTTTAAATATCTAATTATATGAACATTATTCCAGATATAATTACAGCCAGAAACATAATTTGACTTTAGGCATTGGGGCTCTTAATCCACTTAGATCCAGGGAAGGAGACTAGCTCAGTACCGATAGGAGCACACAAAGGTCCAGGGCTACTGATGAGGTTCCAGTGGTCACAACCCACAGCGAAGGGTCTATGAACACTTCTTAGTTTGCCACTGCAATTTCTTGAATCAACAGATGCCAATTCCGGGGACATGTGAGGGTTTCCTATCAATACCAGATGTTGCCAGCATTGCCTCTGAGAGGCTGAGAACAAAAGAGCGGAAGGAGAGCGGAAGGACAGCCTCTATAGGAGCCCAGGCTTTTGTTGTTGCTGTTGGAGTTAGAGGGAAGTGGGCCCTTTTGACCTGACCAATAAAGGTTGCCCGATTGTTGTCCTAGTCACATACATTGGAAAACAGGACAGGCACCTAAAAGATCTTTCCTGTTGGGCTCAGGGCATTGCTCAGTGACCCCAGCACTACAAAATAACAAAGAAATAAAAAATACCTTTTCTTCTTATGCTTTCTTCATGTAGTCACTGATTCTGTTTATTCATACGTGAAGGCAAAGTACTAATATACACCAAATAAATCTAAAACAATCATGATAGTAGGTAAAAAGCAAGGCCTACTCTCTGTGCGGCCGTAGGAAGCCGATTTTAAATATAGAGACACAAACATGCTAAAAGGAGGAGGTGAATTTAGAAGCCTGAAGGAAATTAAGGATTACTAAGGATGATTCCCCTATGTGTAGAGAGGTCAGAGATCAAGTGATTGATAGCATAGCTACCCTAACAGTACCGACGACGGAATCAGAGCTGCTCAGTGGTGGAGGGAATGAGTGTTCTCGCTCATGTTGGGATGTGTTACAGTTGAGACATACGTGATCTATTCACATGGGCATCTTTAGGGTCCAGTTGGAAATGGGGACCTGCAGTCAAAGAATGCTTTAGTACTGAATGTATGTTTGGAGGTGTGTAGATGCAGTTAAAGCCATGACAGTAGCTCTCGCAGCATAGAGAGTGGCAGAGTAGCCAGAGGAATGTCACTGTTAAAGGGCCAAAGAAATACACGGGAAAGAACTAGCAGAAAGGCCAAGGCCAGAAGTCTTCTATTGTCTATCCTAGTTTCCTCTTGTGAGGCAAAGCAGTGGCTTAGGATAGCACAAAAACACTTCCTGTAATGTGGGTCCACTAATACTCCTCATAGCACCCAGCAAACAATAGCAGCTCCTGCTGTGGCTTCCCGCCTTGCTAGTTTTTCTACCAGCACTGCAGGCTTCTCTCCCGCTTGGGCAGTCAGAATCTCTTTCAGGAGCACTGTGTCTGAAGAGTCTGGCCATCCTCTAATCTCAGGAGAAGTTTGTGCTTGCTTTAGAAACAGGTGCTAATTATGGGAGGTCATTTAGAATACACTTACAGCTTCCACTTTTCTGACAGAATTGTTTATTTGATGAGATTCACACTAATCTTCCTGACAGTGAGAATCAGGCTTCCCTCACAGGATTAGGTACCAAAGCAGCAAGCGTGTGGAGAACAGTTAGCTGACAGTTAGTTTGAGCAGATAGGTCATGTCGGGAGGCAGCTTGCCTGAGTCCTGGGAAAGCTGCGCCCTGAGTGCTGCCAGGTGGCAACGGTGCTGCAGAGTTTTACTTTCAGAAGTTAAGTATGCCATTGCATCTTTCCCTCATAGTGGTTTTAAAAATCAGATTTTAGCTGTATTAGCTGTTGATTAAGGTATTAGTTGTTTATTGGCAATTAAAACGATAATGTTTATTATCGTATGAATTGCTGAAGGTCAGGAAGCACCTTAGAGGTGTGGTTTTGGCTTGTATTTTCTCATGAGAGATCTTGAAGTTGTCAGCCAGGTTTACAGTCAGCTCAAGGCTTTACTGATTGACTTCAAGATTTACTCCCACGGCTGTTGGCATTGGCTGATAGCCAGAAGCTTTGCCCCATGGACCTCTCCATAGCTGCTTGTTATATAGCAGCTGGTTCCCCCATCCCAGAAGCAAGATATCCTAAGACGGCAACTGCCAGTCTTTAATAAGCTAACCTCAGAGGTCTCTTGCTGTCACTTTTGACATATCCCTTGGTCACACAGACTAATCCTAGCACAGTTTAGGGGTGAGTGATCGGTATAATACACAGCATGTAAAGAATCACTGTTAGAAGTTATTGGATAATCCTGGATGCTAGCTGTGAAAGTTGCATGCTGTGTCTGCTAGAATGCAAATTCAGTCATCAGTTTTCTTATTTGTGCCTTTCTGTATTTAACTTACTCTACAATGTGGCCATATTACTTGCTAATGTTACTGATATAAAATTTTTGCTAATGCAAAAACATAACTGAATGTTCATTATATATCAGATCCTGGGATTTTACTTTGAAGATTCTTTCAAAGTCTTATGTAGAACTTGTTAATCTCCTCCTTAGAGATCCTTAAGTGTCTTGTTTCCTTGTTATGCAATCTGTGTTTTAGTTTTGTGGAACTAATGATTTCTTTCTTAAGGACTTATGTGCCAGGTGCCATTCTAAGCACTTTAAATGTATCATCTTGTTTGTTATAGCCTTGCTATAGTTGACTGTACTTCATCACCAAAGGTTCATATGCTAGAATCTTGCTTCTCAGTGTGCTGATGTAGTTGACCTTTTAGCTAGAAGCTTGTTACAAGAGAGCCAGGTCCCTCTTAGTGCTCTAGCTTCCTGTCTTACTCTCTCTCTCTCACATGACTCCCTAACCAGGGTGTGATACAGGCAGGGAGGGTCTCATCAGAGCCTGCACCATGATGTTACATAGTCAGGCTCCAGAACTTCGAGCTAAATGAATCTCTTTGTAAATTACCTAGCCTTAGGGGATTTCCTCTTAAAATGGAAAATGGACCTATTTTTCTTATTAATGAAGTACATGAAGTTTCTCTTGGGTCATAATTCCTCTTCTGTCTCTGAGCCCTATTCCTCACGTTTTACTTAAAATAATTACTCTTTCTTGGGGATTTGCCTCAGGCATAAATTCTAAGTTGTTTTCCCTAACACACCTGATTTGAGGTAGGTGTTCCTCCTTTGATATCCGTATACCTTGTACATTTTAATATTGTGGAAGGAACTACTCTGTGTTGATATTTTTATTTATCAGTCTCTTATTTATTAGAGTATAAACTGTAACTTAAAAGGTTAAAACAAAACAAAAAATGAGAGACTCTAGAGTCAAATAGCTTTAGACCAAATTCTGTTTCTATCACTTACTGTGCCTAGCAGTTTACTCTTAGCTGCTTTTCATATTTTGTAACAGAGCAGTAAAAGAAGTATCTTCTTTTAGAGTGTAAATAAAAGGTTGTAAGTAAAATAGTTGGTGCTTTACTATAGCATTAGGGCAGCATTACTGATGGTTTATTATGTGCCACTTTCTTTTTTTTTTTTTTTTTTTTGGTTTTTCGAGACAGGGTTTCTCTGTGTAGCTTTGCGCCTTTCCTGGGACTCACTTGGTAGCCCAGGCTGGCCTCGAACTCACAGAGATCCGCCTGGCTCTGCCTCCCAAGTGCTGGGATTAAAGGCGTGCGCCACCACTGCCCGGCATATGTGCCACTTTCTATTGGAGAAATTATTTTGGCTGGAATGGCTACCCATTACAACTTTCTGTTGATTTTCTGTCTCTGACAAAATACCAGAACAAATCAACTTAAAAGGAGTAAGGTTTATTTTTGGCTCATGGTTTCAAAGGTTGCATCTCCATTGTTTTGAGTCTTGTAGCTGGACAGAATATCGAGGCCAATAATGCATAGTACAGGAAGCTTCATATATTATGCTGACCGGGAAGCAGAGAGAAGAAGGGGTGAGGATTGCAATATCCCCTTCAATACCATACCTTTAATGACCTTACTTCCTCCTACTAGGCTATACCTTCTGAAAGTTTTACCACCTCAATAGCGCCATAGGCTGGAGACCAAGCTTTGAACATAAGCATTTAGGATACGATCCTGATCCAAATGTAACGGTACCAAGGCTTTTGTTTAGATTATTAATAACTCTAAGTAGTAAGGCCTACCATTGATGTGCTATTTGTCTTGGTACCCTCAGATGAATGATTGATGAAATTTTGAGACATGGAACTGCAGGTAAGGACAGATAACAGGGTAGAAGCATAGTTTAAAAAGCATGACAACAGGGCCAGAGAGATGACTCAGAGGTTAAGAGCACTCACTGGCTGCTCTTCTAGAGGTCCTGAGTTCAATTCCCAGCAACCATGTGGTGGCTCACAACCATCTCTACTGAGATCTGGTACCCTCCTTTGGCGTGCAGGCAGAACACTGTATATGTCATAAATAAATAAATCTTTAAGAAAAAAAAAATAAAAAGCCAGGTATGGTGGTGCACACCTTTAATTTTAGTACTCAGGAGCCCAAGGCAGGTGGATCTCTGTGAGTTCAAGGCTAACATGGTCTACAAAGACAGCCAGGGCTGTTACACAGAGAAACCCTGTCTCAAAAACAACAACAAAAGAAAATGAAGAAATAAACAAAACATAACAACAGGCAAAGGAAGAACAGAAAGATGAACAAAGGAGCATAGCTGTGTCCTAGTATAGTCAGAAACAGCACAGGTTCTGGGAGCAGGTAGCCTTGGGCTTGAGCCCCGCTGCACCATGCACTAGTCATATGGACATGTATGATAATTTCATGCCTCTGATTCTTTATCTGTAAAATGCAAAGAGTAATAGTGTCTACTTTGTAAACATATAAGGACTGAATGAAGGAATGTATGTAAAAAAGCATAAAGTCTCACTTATAGTAGATGCTCAGTAAGTATTAACTAGTATTCTTATTAAACAAGGGAGAATCATGAAGGTAGACTTTTAGTTGTGAAGTAAATAAGCAAAGTATGTAGTAATGTCTTTGTGTTATTAATAATAGTTATCAAACTTAGAGATGATAGAAAGACCACTTGCTTGTCTTCTTTACAGTGTATAATTCTCAATGGCCAACAAGAAATTTTTATCTAGAAAGTTTAATGTATAATTAAAATGAGTTCTCATAAATTCATGTGAATGTGATTTTTTTTAGCATTTTGCTTTCTTGCCCCTATTGCTTTAGTCAAAGGAGAACGAAAATTCTTCTTCTAGCAGTTGGCCATTAGGATTTAGGAACTTTGTGATGTCACAGTAGAAACTGCATTTGAAACACTTCAGACTTGGCTTGGGTAACTAGTTTATTTTTATAGTTATTTATTTATAGTTACTGTTTTAGAAAATAAAATTGAGGGAAAGTTTGAAAGTTCTTTGGAAATATAAGACGACAGAAAATTGAGCTGTTACAATAATATTGCTATTTAAGAAAAGATAGTTACTTTTTCAGGAACTTACATCACAATAGAAAAATACAGTTCGTAGTTCCTGAAGAGATGGAAGATGTATGTGCACACATGCACACATGTGCTGTATCTTTGTGTGTCCATTTCTCCTCTGTATGGCAGGTGGCAGAGGTTGGATGTGATGGAGATGGAAAAGAGGATAAGAGTTGTGCTTCTCTTGTGTTGTGTGTTGATCTGGGTGATGAATCCAGGTCCATGCACATGGAAAGCAAGTAGCCTACAATGGAACTATATTCTATTGCTGTTCAGGTGCTTTTCTTAATGAGTTCAGTTTCAGAGAAAATACAAGGCTTCTAAAACCCTGTAAACTCTGGATATCTTGAAGGTGATGCATCAAAAACCAAGGCCAGTGAAGTGCTTCAAGTGTTATGTGGGTGCTGTTTGGTTTCGCAGGCTGGGCAATTGCATTTCATTGAGTCACAACTCTAGTCTGTAAAGTTTTGAAGTTTCACTTATTTACTAAGATTGGTCTTACTTCACCATATAGCCTAGGCTGACCTGGAACTAACTTAACCCAGACTAGTTCAAATTCTGTCCTTCTGCCTCAGCCTCCTGGGTGCTTGGGTTATTGTTTTTAAAGAATACTGTACTAAAAGTAAATTAAAAAAAAAAAAACTGCCTGTAAGAGTAGGTTGGGCCTGACGTAGCATTTGACATTGGAGGATAATCTATACACATGGGGAACTTAGAGTTCCATAGGCAAAGCCTGGTGATTTTGATTTTCTGGCACAGAGATCCCAGTTAGGAGGCAGGGATTATTTGAGGAAGTTTCTCTAATTGTGGTCATTCAATCATAGGATGTTTGTCTTTAACCGACTTGTAAACTTTAGTCATAACATTATTAATAGACAGTTTATGTCTCCTCATTTCAGCAGTGCAAGCACATTTATTCCTGACTTTTGAACTGCCCTTCTTATGCTTCCTCATTCACATATAACTTTCTCTTCCTTTTTTTCAAAACTTGGCAAAGCATCCTGTATTTTCATCACATTCTAACTTCTTTTCAAGACTGTTGATGCTTTGTTCCCCTTTTAATGTCTGTTTCTCACATTGTGTCAGTTCCCCTTCAAGGATGTATTCCCCCTGCACTGTAAAGTTGTACTTATTGTACAGATGTTTGCTGTTATTTTATAACCCTTTCTGAATTTGTAATCACAAAGTTACTTTCTTACTTGATCACTTTCTGTTTCTTCCCACTAGACTACACACGAATTGAATAGGAAGCATGTCAGCTTGTTGGCCACTGTCCTCAGGGCTTTTTACACTTGCCTGCTGTTTGTTCAGAGACTGATGGTTTACACTTTAAAGTAATTTCTTTTCATTCTAGGTTGTACAGAATACTCCGTTGTGTTCCTCTGTGCTTTACTCTCATATTTTTGGTTGTGAGCCTAGCCTTTAACGACTGAGCCATCTCTCCAGCCCTGTGCTTTACTCTCTAAAGAAAATATTTGCAAAAGCACTCTGAGGCAGTTGACATGCTTATACTTTGTGATATGATGCATATTTTTATATGACTAGTATTGTGGGGAGAATTATAAAAAAAGGAGTGGTTTTTTATTTATTGGTTTGTTTGTTTGAGGTAGTGTTTTACTGTGTTGCTTAGCCATCCTGGAACTGTGGTCCATGGTCTGTGGTCCAGGCTGGTATAAAACTCACAAAGATTCATCTGCCTCTGCTGTGATTAAAGGTGCACATCATCACGCCTGACTTAAAATTGTGTTTAAGGGATTTAGAAGAGTATATAACTAAGAAACTTCCATTTTAACCTTATTCTAACTTTGAGGTAGAATTAATCTCAAGGAATTTGATTTCATGAGAACTTGAATCTCACTCCATTCATTTACTCAGTAAATGCTTATTCAGCCCCTAATGTTTACAAAGCAGTTTTAAACATTAGAAATAACTGTTGTGAATAACAGACAAAATCCACTTCCTGGATCTTGCATTATAGTAGAGATAGCTACTAAGCAAGTAAACAAACGTAGTAACAAGTAATGACCAATGCTGTGAGAATAGAGAGAGCAGTTACAGGTAAGAAACAGTGGGAGTTACAACCCCCCTGACAAGATGTTTGGGAAGTACTGTTTGAGGAGATGTGACTATGGTGTGGGTTGACTTGGACTGCTCTGGTCAAAGAATATTCAAGACAGGGAAGGAGCAAGCATGGAAAGGCAGGAGAAGGAGGTTGTGTGATTTTTTTGTTATTTCGTGGTAGAGAATGATTAGTTCACACTGCATAAACATAGTGAAAATGCTGAGTGACAAATCAATACTTCTGGACAAAATACACATGTGTACTGGGTGGATGGATGGCTTATTAGGCATATGTTTGCATTTGAAAAGATATACTGTCCTTTGTAAATGGCATTTATAATTATAAATAAAGACTATAACCATAATATCATCAAATATTTATATGACACTTTGTTAAACCTTAGTCCAAATTGTTAGCATTGTATCATATGAATTCACAATACTTTAATTTAGATACTCTTACCTGAATATCTCTACTTTACAATTAAGAAAAATGAACCCTGCTGGGTATGGTGGTGCATGTCATTAATCCCAGAACTCAGGAGGCAGAGAGAGGGGATGTCTGAGTTGGAGGCCTACTTGGTCTAACTAGCAAGTTCCAGGCCAGGCAAGGCTGCATAGTGAGTGTCTCACAAACAAACCAGAATTGGAGAGATGGCTCTGCCATTAAGAGAATTTGTTGTTCTTGCAGAGGACCTGGGTTTCATTTTTCAACACTTATAGGTAACAACCCTCTCTAACTCTACTTCTAGATGGTCCAAGTACTGTCTTCTAGCCTATACAAAGTATTATGTACATGTGATATATAGGTATACATGTCGGCAAAAATACCCATACACATAAATTTTATAAAGCTTTTAAACAATAAAAAACCCTAATTCTTTATGTATTTTGAGATGAGGTGAATGAAATTAAGATGGATAAGAAGAACATACTGTTTGGGACTATATTACTTAGACTTGAGTAACTTCTATTCAAAAGGAATATTGATTGGCTAACTTAATTTATTGGGTTTTCTTTCCTTTTACATTTGTTCTTTCCTGAAGTGTTTCTTGTTTGGTTTGCTTTGGTACTTTCATAGTAGAAACTTGCCTGAAATACTTGGTTGGCATTCATGTGTAAGTGTAAATCTCTGAAAGTTAGCTGGAGGCTGTGTTGACCCGGGAAGGGATTTTGACTGTGTAGTGACTTGCATGGATATAATTTTCTTGTAAAGCCTTTGGTTTGCTAATATCTGTAGTTCTTTTCTCTTAGAGTCAACATTTACTTAGCTTGATAATTATGTTTTCATGCCTGGAGGTTATGATCATAGTTTCAAACATCCAAGGCTGTGGAGACAGGAAGCAGTATGGAATATGTAAAATTTGTGATCAAAACCTTTCATTAATGCTACTTTCTTTAGTATAGTAGTTCCTTTTTAGATTCTGTCTGGAGACTTCAGGACAAGCAGTCTTGTTTTATGATCAACAAATCTCAATTTTTTTCACCACTGTAGAAGAGGAGGCAAATGTCTTGTTGTTTAGTTTACCCTTAGGTGCAGTTCTGCCAATTTTCCTGTTGCTAATTCCCCTTTTGCCTCACTGTCCAAGCCATCTGGTATCATGGCTTCCAGACCTTCTAGAGGTTTAAAAAGTTCATGTGGGGGACTAGAAAGATGTCTGTGGTTCAGTGCACTCCTGTTCATCAAGAGGATCTAAGTTTGATTCCCAGCCAGGAGGGTCAAGGTCATGATGGAGGAACCCACAGAGACAGCTGACCTGAGCTCATGGGAGCACATGGATTCTGGACCAACAGTTAATGAGCCTGCATGGGACCAACCTGGGGCGTGTGTGTGTGTGTGTGTGTGTGTGTGTGTGTGTGTGTGTGTGTGTGTGTGTATGTGTGTGTGTGTGTGTGTGTGTGTGTGTGTGTGTGATGGTTGTAGGATTTTTTAAAACCGTAGTCTAAGATTTCCAGTTTATTAACAAAAATTATTTTTAAGTCCCCTGTTATCTTTTGTATCTTTCATATGATGTTCCACTCTTAGTTTCTAGCACTAATTAGCTCTTCCTTCTCTTTTTATCAACTTTACTGGAGGTCTGTTTGTTATTTTAAATAATAGTTGTTATCTTTGTTGATAGAATATATTTTATCTTTGTTTTCAGTTTTATTAAGTTCTGTTCATAGACTTATTATTTTCTTCTCTACATACTTTGAATATTTTGTGCGTTTTTTTGCCTAAATTCTCCCCTCTTTCCTAGTAAGTTTACACATCACTAGCTTAACCTCTGAAATTTGAAGTGCTTCAAAATCCAAAGCCTTTTTTGGGGTTGGAGTCAGGCTAAGAAATCATTCTACCTTCTGGTCTGTTTTCCAGCTTCAAATCCAAAACTTGTTATATCCTAATATGATGCTACTTCATATGATGATCATAATCAGAAAGTGAAGCTGAGTGTTGATAAAATTACCTCAGACCACATGTATAAGGGATATTTGAAACATGAGTGGATCCTGTACTTAAACTTTTATTTCATCCCTAATACATCTCATTATATGTAAGTGAATATTCAAAAAAAACCAAAAGCTAAGACCATGTATTCAATGTTGTAGGAATATTTAAGGTCATACATTTTTCTATTTTTGTGTGTGCATGCACACAATATCAAAATTGGCAAGCAAGAATTTCAAAATGGAGTAATGGATCTCATTCTGCCTAAAGTTAATAGTGCTTAATCATGTCAAATAACTGCTTTTGATATATACTCGGAACAAACATGCTTGCTGATGTTGTTATAATTCTGTTTTCTTTCATCCAGGACTCACCTTTATTTGATCTCATTAAGCAGTCCAAAGATGGAGAAGGACCTGATCACCTTGAGTCTGCTTGTCCTCTTAGCCTTCCTCTCCAGAATAACCACACTGCAGCAGATATGTAAGTAGAAATGCCATGTGTTATCCATTCAAACTATAAAGATACTCTGACCATAAGGGAAATGCAGAACATTATATAGAAACTGTAGGACTGGAGTTTTACATAAGACATTGTTTTTTCTTTAAGAGGAATGTAAGATGCATGACTTAAATAAGGTCCTATAAAGAATTACAAAGCCGCTGAATCACATGGAGTTGGGGTAACAGGGAATTTTTCAGGACAGAGATGGTGCCATTTTAGATAGGCCTTAATGATCAGACAGGATTTCAACATGAAAATTGGAAAAGCAAGAGGAAATGTCCCACAAGCCAAAACTGGCTTGTATATGTAACAGCCAGAAAGCAGGGACCATTTTTTCCGAGAGCATATATCAGACCCTTTGGGGTGAGATATAGCACAAGTGTACGGAGTAGTGTAGAATATTCCACATCATTGGTGTGTACTGGTGAGAATAAGAGAAGAAACAGCGTTGATTGAGGGTACCCTATATTTTGTGCATTTGCATAAGTACTTCAGATTCATATTTTTCATTAAATATTCTTACCAGCCCTACAAGTTAGGAGATACTGCATCAGCAACACTTATCTGTAAAATGGGAAAGACATAAATAAGGTAACTTAAGATAGACAGAAATGAACCCAAGTAGTCTACCAACACCCATGCTTTTTTAATCCTTCCAGCTACTGCCTTTCATAGAAATGTGCTTAACATTTCTGCCTGATTCTGTAGAAATATAGCATTCCATGATTAACACAGGGACCATTTTCCTGAGATACCATTTCTGTAGCTGGAGAGTTTTCTCTCCGGGTACCGCCAAGCCCAGGCAGTCCGACAGCCCACTTATAAAAGAAACACACAGACGCTTATTTAAACTGTTTGGCCTAATGGCTCAGGCTTCTAGCTATCTAGTTCTTATATCTTAAATTAATCCATTTCTATAAATCTATACCTTGCCACGTGGCTCGTGGCTTACCAGCATCTTCACATGCTGCTTGTCATGGAGGAGGCTGGCAGTGTCTCCCTCTGCCTTCCTGTTCTCTCAGTTCTCCTCTCTGTTAGTCCTGCCTATACTTCCTGCCTGGCTACTGGCCAGTCAGTGTTTTATTTATTGACCAATCAGAGCAACACATTTGACATACAGACCATCCCACAGCACATTTCCATGGTAACTTCTATCTAAAGTATTTCTAGATCACCGAGACTCTGTATTTATGTATGAGTTTGTTTGCTCGGTAATATTTTCATACAAGTCAGCTTTATATTTTCCTTTAAGTCAGTAAATGATTATCTGTTAAGTGCTAGGTTAACAGTGTCAGTTACTGGTAAGATTAGATAGCCTGGTTCTTCTCCCTTATAGTACTTTGTATGTTGGAGGAAGGAAGCAGTGAACAAATAAATTACCATTAGTTGATTTTAGTCTTGGTGCTGTAAGTAAAACCAATGGAGTGACAGGAGGGTGAGACAGAGAAAGTGATAGAGCATTTAGAGGCTTCCCTTTTCTGATGAAGTGATATTTTGACTAGAGACCTGAAAGGCAACTGGATGCTGACCAGGGGAAATGCTGTTTGGGGAAACTGACTAAATTGGAGACTAGAAAGAAATCTAGGGTGGATGGGTCATAGTAACAGTAGTAGAGGTGAGGTTGAAGGGGTGCAGATTCTCTAAGTTCCTATAAGCTGTAAGAAGTTTAGATTTTTATAAGGTAGTGAGAAACCATTCAAACACAGGAGCAACTATGTATAATTTGTATTAAAAGACTATTCTGACTGCTATTTGAAGTACAGTTGGACTTGAGGGCTAGAGAGCATCAAGACAAGAAAATGGAGAAAAAAGTTTGAAGACTTTGAACATCTTAAATGAGGGTTGTGGGTGACTTGGTCTGTCATAAACATTAAAGATAGAAATGAAAGGTCTGGAATTTATTTTGCAATAGAAATAACAGGTTTTACATTGATTTGGTTTAGAGCATATTTGAGGAACTAGACAGATGGAGAAATTTTTAAATTTCATTCCTAGGCCTTTTACTTTAAAGCACTAGATGCTATGAAGTGACATTTGTTTGGGATGGAAAAACTTGGTGAGGGAATCCAGAGTTCGCTTTGGCCTTTGAAGGTCCGAGAGTCTGTTCATGTCATAACTGAATAGCTGCATCTGGAACTCCAGAGAGACCTGTTAGTGTGCAAGTTAAGTCATTTTATAGCTGTCAGTTATGTAAACTAAAGGAAAGTCTGGGAGATTGAAGTTTGGAAAGGTAGCACATTTTTCCTGTTAAGCTAGCTTTCCCAGCTTGTATTTAAATAACTGACTCATTGAATTTGGTATACAGTATTATATCAAATAGGTAAAATGTGTCTGAGTACATGTATATAATCAAACACAACTCGTGTGTGTGTGTGTGTGTGTGTGTGTGTGTGTGTGTGTGTGTGTGTGTGTGTAAAATGAAGACTTATCCTTTGTATATATCTAGGTATCTTTCTCCTATAAGATCCCCAAAGAAAAGAAGTTCAACTACACGTGTAAATTCTGCTACAAATACAGAGACACAAGCAGCCTCAGCCTTCCATTCTCAGAAGCCATTGAAATCTACCTCCCTTTCCCTGTTTTACAAAAAAGGTCAGTAGAAGTTTACTTTCAAAAGCACAGACTCTGGAACCAGGCTTACTAGGTTGAGTCATAGCTGCAGTACTTATGATATGTGACCCTGAGCACATCACCTAACATCTCTATGCCTCAATTTCTTTGCTTATAATATGAAAAAAGTAATAATCATCTGTCCTACAAGGATATTGCCTTATAGGAATCAGAGGATAATTAGTACATATAAAATGCTGTCAGTAGGCCCTGGCATACAGTATGCACTCAGAAAATGCTGTGTTAGTGTTGTTTCTGTTGTACGTCTTCAAATTAGTGTTTGCAAATACACTAATATTATTTTTCTTTTCACGTGTTTATCCAGAGTTGAGATAATACAGACATATTTCTTGGATATTCAGGACATTTAAGAAATCTGCTAATCAGATTACACAGCATTCTCTAGTTGTATGCAGATGTAATAGAATAGCGAGGTCCACCCTACAAATCTGTAGTGTGTAGCCAGCAGTTTCTCGGTCCTGCCCAGCCCCGCTGTCCTGCAGCCACTTATAAAATAATCACTCAGAGGCTTATATTAATTACCAACTGTATGGCCTATGGCTTCAGCTTTTTGTTAGCTAGCTCTTTCATCTTAAATTAATCCGTTCCTATTAATCTATATGTTACCATGTGGCTGTGGCATTACCAGTCTGCTGGCATCTTGTTGCTCCTTTGACAGTGGACTGGTGTCTCCTTGACTCTGCCCTTCCTTTCTCATTATCGCTTTTGGATTTTTCTGCCTGGCTCCATCCTGCCCTGCCATAGGCCAGTGCAGCTTTATTTACTCTCCAATGAGAGCCACACATATTTATAGCATATAGAAAGACATCCCATAGCATTTCCCCTTTTCTGTATAATCAAAAAGGAAGGTTTTAACTTTAACATAGTAAAATTATATATAGCAAAGCAGTTATCAAGCAAGAATTACAGTTACAATATCTAGTCTATTTGTATTTGGCAAAATTAAAGAAAATAGTCTATCCTATTTTTGTGAGTCTAAAGTTTTATATCTAAGTTATCTTTTATCATGATTAAGGAAAACTATAATTATAACTATCTAGTCTTTAACTCCATCCCAGAAGGATATAATATTACCTGAGTAAACAGGAAGTACATGGCAAGCAGCTTCCATAATTTTAGAAATTACAGAGACATCTGGCTGCCTGGACAGAGTCTTTTCTGTAGTTTTTCTGTAGCATTGAGGCATCTATTTTTAGCCTATAGGCCTAGAGTCTCTGGCATGGCTTTCAGTGAAGCAGGAAATTTTAAGGACTGTTTTGCCCCTTCTAGCAAAGTTCACCAGTCATTTCTCTCCATGTCCTGTAGAATGTCTGTCAGTCTCTTCTGCAAAGCAGGAACCTGAAGGACCATCTCAGTGGTCATCTTTCTGTGGTTCCTGCATGTGTAGTTTATACAGCATCCTATCACGCAGTTGAGGCAAGGGCTTTTTTTTTTTGCCTAGTGGCTAACTTTTGTCATAAAGAAAGCAAACTCCATAATGAGTTTATTCGATGCCCATCATCCCCTTTGAAGTAATTGGTGCTGCAAAAGCAGATGTGTCTCATTGTCCAGAAAAGTCTAGGTTTTGAAAACATTTTAAATGCCATATTCTGTAGGTCTTTGAAGTGTTTGAAGATTATCTACCTAACTGAAATATATATATATGTATACCTAGAAAACTTGACATACAATAAAGTTTCAGACCTTTGGGGATAAATTGTTAGCTTTGAAAAGTTTTGTTTACCCTATGCAAGATTGTAAAGGAACATTTTGAACCATGGGTCTTTATATGTAAAGTAAATGGATAAAAATACAAATTTATTTTCTCTGAAGTCATATTTGTAGTGGTACCCTTAAACTAAACTTCTTCCTGTCATGGTCATATTGCACTGATAGAGTTTACAGTTTTCATGAGTACGCTCCATTGGTATTTATAGAGAAATGTATGGGATCTTTTTCTTTTAAGGTTGGGTAAAAAAGAATAATCACTTGCAATTTCATTATTTTAAAAATAATCTCTAATATTGTTAATGGAAATTTCCAGCAACTATGATGAGTGATTACCAACAGAACCAAAGCAAATCTTACTTGGTTTACCTAATTTCACAATATCATCTGACCTTTCCTCTTTGCCTCAGTTTCATAATGTAATAGCCAATTCAGCAAGTATTATTGAGCCTTGTGTTTGTAACATTGCTAATACTAGGAATCATTTATTCATAATGAAAATAGTCTTAGATGCTAAGTTATTATTAAAATGCTACTTACAATATTATAAAGGGATTTAATGTTTGAAAAAATCCACTCATAATTGAAAATGAACAGTAAACAGACTTCATTCCCCTTATGTCTGCAGTGTACCGTCTAGCATATCTCCGATTAAATACACTATGTGCACGCCTTCTGTCTGAGCATCCAGAACTAGAGCATATTATCTGGACTCTGTTTCAGCACACACTGCAAAATGAGTATGAGCTCATGAAAGACCGGCACTTGGACCAGGTAAGAAAGTCAATCATTTCACTGTCATTTCTTCTACTTACTGTTAACTGTGTGCTGATTTCCATTCAAGACTGGATTCAAGTGAACAGCTACATTAGTTTAGTAATCTATTTCATCACTTGTTGGGTGCCATTTATATTTTTTTCTATAGTTCTTACAAATCAGAGCTTTAGATTTTATATGTATATTTTAATTAAGACACAGACATTATTTATTTAAAAAATTACCAAGTAACCCACTTAGCATAAGCCTTTTCTATATTGTGATAAGCTAGATTTCATTTTAGTGTAGAAATAACATGAGCCAGGAACGAACTGATCTAACCAGGAGTGGTGACATATGCCTGTAATCACAACTATTCTCAAGAGGCTGAGGCTAAAGACTCACAAATTTGAAGACTGCCAGTACTACATGACAAGTTCAAGGGCAGCCTGGGTAACTTACTAAGACCCTGTCCCAAAGTAAAAATAATAAAAAGGCTGGTGATGCAGCTCAGTGGTGAAGCTACTGAGATAACAGAGACAATCAGATTCCAGGAGAATAAGCTTTTTGCTTATTTTTGCTCAGATTTTTATGAGTGATACTTTAAAGGGGAAGAAAAATATCAATTGGCACACTGCATCATAAATGGCATTCTCAGCGTGAGGCTCAGTTGTAAGACACTGAGCAGGACATGGTGAGCAGGAATCCTTGGTAACAGCAGATGTCAGCAAAATGTTGCAGAATGATGAATACTTGAATTAGGGGGAAAAGTTCATACAGATTTTAAAAATTGATATTTAAGGCCACAGAGAATCATTTTCAAATCTTAGTTTTGCATTTAAAATAGTTTTATTGAATGGTACCATGTAGAAAATCTTTTTATCATCGTGATATAGCCAAATGAAAATTCAGCAACGAAACTAATCTAACCTACATTCAGATTGAGTCAGAGCATGGTTCACAGTATTGGGTTTCTGTCACCAGCACGTCTGTACATACCAAATTATTACATGTTACTTCACTGGATAGCTTGAAACTTTTTTATACAACCTTTTTAAAAAAAGTACTCATCATACAGTTGGCCCGTTCTAGCTTCAACACTTTTGATAAACATTAATGAGCTGGAGCTACAGTCAGGGTAACTTAACAAACTGGGTAGTCAGTACTGAATAATTGAGTTAGCTGCTCTCATTTTGTTTTGTAAATACAGATGTTTTAGTTAAACATCTTACATAGACTTCAGGTTAAACTAAGCTCAGAATAGGTGAAAAAAACTTAGAAGAAATTAAACTACCTTCTTTTAAGGCCCAAAGAAAGATATACTAAAGTTCTGAGTGCTCTGTCACACTTCCTTATTAGATTATGATGTGCTCTATGTATGGCATCTGCAAAGTCAAGAACATAGACCTTAAATTCAAAATCATCGTAACTGCATACAAGGATCTTCCTCATGCTGTCCAGGAGGTAGGTAATCTCTCATGGTAAGACTTTAAAAAATAGATCAATGTTCAAAATTGATGTCAGTTGTTAATTAGAGATCATATATTCTGATTTAGTATTATAATGTTGGCTAGTTACTTGCAGCTAAAGTGAAATTAGAAAACTATGACAAACTATGAAGTATAAATCCACACTTGAAGTTCATAAATAATACTATATTTATATATAGTAATAACCAGGATATTTGAAATAAACTTTGTAGTATATTAGTTTTTATTTTTCCATGGAAAAGCCAGTGTAAGTGAATCTTTATAAAGACACAATAGGATTTTCCATTGCAAGCCCATTTGTGTCTCTAGTCTCCTCTCCCACAGAGAGGCCATCATGATGAAACACACTTAGTATGAGACACATTTCACATTTCTATCCTGGAGCACAGCAGGGAATCCTGGATTATTGTCTCATAAGTTGGACATGGTGGCCCAGGCCTACAATTCCTACTTGGAATGCTAAGTGAGAAAGAGATATCATGAGTATGGAGTTACAGATCCTGCTTATAAAAATAAAAAAATGAATAAATAAAGTAAAATGAAGTTGCATAATAAATGTTGATATTAAATGTCTGCTTCTTGCAAGGGAGTAGTGCACACTTCCTAAACCTTTAGACCAGGGGGCTGCTGTAGGCCAGTGAATGTTGTCTGCGTACTGGGGGTTATGGTGTTAACTTTTGCTCAGCATAGCCTATCTATAACTCTTGTGGGATAGCCAGCTTTCCATCTGGCTATCAGGCCCTTTCTCTGGATCACCTTGGTGACATTTCACCTTGAATATATAATCTAAATCTAAAGAAGCCTTTTCAGATTATTGTTTTCTTTATAAAATGTGGTTTTTATAAAACTATGTACAAACTATTTTAAAAGAAAATTTAAAGAGACAAGTTCTTAAATTCATGTAACATGTTTTTATTATTTTTCCTCAGACCTTTAAACGTGTTTTGATCAGAGAAGAGGAGTTTGATTCCATTATAGTATTCTATAACTCAGTTTTCATGCAGAGACTAAAAACAAATATTTTGCAGTATGCCTCCACCAGGGTATGTTGAAAATATCCTTTGATTGGGGAAATCTAATGACAAAGTAATGGATCCCCACCAAAACATTGGCTCAATTACCTTTTTTCCTTTTGTTTTATCTCTAGCCTCCCACCTTGTCACCAATACCTCACATTCCTCGAAGCCCTTACAAGTTTTCTAGTTCACCCTTACGGATTCCTGGAGGTAACATCTATATATCACCCCTAAAGAGTCCTTATAAAATTTCAGAAGGTCTGCCAACACCAACAAAAATGACTCCAAGATCAAGGTTGGTGTTTCCTTTTTAAGGGAATGCTGAAAAAAAAAATACCATTTACATTGATAATTTTGACTGAAGCATAAAAATGCAAAGCTTTCTTTGTTTAGAATGGGCTAGGCTATTGGATATCTAATTTCCTTATGTACCTTAAGTAAACGTATGACAAGAATTTGGGGAGAAAGAAATGCGTTTACCTTGATGGACTTGCCCAGCTGCTGAGGTCCCCTGTGTACATAGTTTAAGAGCCAATGTTATGTGGTCTTCAAAACACTAATAGTTTCTGTGGGTTTTTTGTTTGTTTTGGGGGGTTCAAGATAAGGTTTCCTTGTGTAACAGCCCTGGCTGTCCTGGAACTTGCTCTGTAGACCGGGCAGGCCTACAACTCACAGAGATCCGCCTGCCTCTGCCTCCCACCTGCTGAGATTAAAAGTGTGTGTTGCCACCACCCAGCTAAAACACTAATAGTTTTATAAGCCATTGAAGTAGATCATTTTAGCTTAACAATATTTATTTATTTATTTATTTATTTATTTATTTATTTATTTATTTATTTATTTACTTAGCTACTTAGTTACTTAGTTACTTACTTACTTATTTTAAGCAAGGTCTCAACGATGTAGCCCTTGAGTTGGCCTGGAACTTGCTATGTAGACCAGGCAGGCTACATATTCATAGATCTACTTGCCTCTATTTCTGAGTACTGGGATTAAAGTCGTGTGTCATCATGCCCAGATTCTTTATTCTAAATTTACTGTAAACTCAATGGATCTTAGTATTTTTCTTGGGCTGGCCACATGGACCACCCATAAAAGTACTTGCCACACAAACCTAATGATGAGATCGATTCCTAGATCCATGACAGAAGGAGAGAACCAGCCTCCCAAGATTGTTCTCTGACTTTGACATGCTTGCCCACATTGACACACACACAGAGATCATATACACACACAGTAATAATAATATGTAAATAAATTTTTTAAATGAAGAGTTCTTATTAAGTGTAGATTACTGTCAATTAAAACCCACCTTTCTTAATTCTGTTGGTATATTTCTTACATTACATTGGGAATTTCTTTTTCAGAAGGGCTCTGGCTCAGCAAAATGAACGTGAAGTTGTTTAAAATTCTCAGATGAAAGATTTTGTACAATGACAAATCGTATCTTTGGCTTTGAAGTCCTTCATTTGACTAATTATGTGTTATCATGGGCTATTTGAAATTGGCTTAATGTTTATAGAGTAGGAGGTCAATTAACTAGTATAATTAATGCAGCCTCATCAGAAATTCTCAGTACATGTAGTTTGTACCTGGTGGGCAAGAAAAACAAATGAGAAGAGGGCTCCATTAGCTTTTTAGGAAATACCTGTGTAGTACATTTAATCACATGAGTAATGCACACTTGTGATGAAAACTGCAAACTCTGTAGAAACATATGAAGTGGGAACATAACTGGAAGTATGATGGAAAGCTCCTGTGTGTGTCTGGATCCCTGTTTGTATGTTTCCTTTTTCCTCTTTGAAGCTAGATCTTTCAGTGTGTGCCCAGGATCGCCTCACATTCACAGCGGTCTTACTGCTTCAACCTCCCATGTACTTAAGTTACAGGGGAGCCACCATGCCCAGCACACTTTGGGGCTCATTTTAGGAAAAAGCCACATTGTGAACATCCCAATTGGCAAGTCACTGATGAGGCTTTAGAGAATTGTAGTATTCTGTTCATGCAGCATATTTAGGTATTCTGATTAATCAAATGAACATGGAAGGATGTCCCTTATCAAGGAAATGAATGGCAATAAAATCTACATAGCTACTATTTCCATATGTATATTTTTAAATCTTTATTGGCCTACAAAAAGAAATACTTTTTCATCCTCATTATCAAAAATATAAATTATAACTGAGTCTGGTAACATAGACTTGTGATCTCAGTTGCTTAGGAGGCTGAAGACAGAGTATCACAAGTTCAGGTCTTGCTGAGCAGCTCAGTGAGACCTTGTCAGGAGAATGGTTGGGATGTAGCTTGGTGGTAGAGCACTAGCCTAACATATACAAATGCCCCAATTTCAACCCCTGTAATGAGAAACCAAACCAAACCATAAATGATATATTTGAAATGAAGACAAATAGAATAATAAGGATCTCTGATTATAGAATACATAAAAATACCTTTTACTGCATACCAATATAAATCCTAATTAAAGTCTGGTTATTACTTTATAAACATAAATTTTTAAATTGTATTTATCGAGGGGAGCAGGGCTCGCATGCCATGGCACACGTGATGGTCAGAGGGCTGCTTTGTGGAGTCTGTTCTCTAGTCACCTTTATATGTGAGTTTTGGATGAAACTCAGGTTACCAGATGTGTGGAGCAAGTATCTCTACCTGCTGAGCCATCTCACCAGACCTTCTTAATTTTTAAATTGTTATTGTTGATGTGTTGTTTCATGTTTATTTTATTTACTTGGGGGCCATGCATGTTACTGTGCACGTGTGGGGGGCAGAGCACAACTTGTTGGACTAATTCTCTGCTCTGAGTTTCAGGCACTGAACTCAAGTCATCAGGCCTGGCTACAAGTGCTTTTACCTGCTGAGCCATCTTCCTGGGCTTTTAAATTTTACTTAATGACTTACAAGTTTGTATCAAATGCAACTTAAATTAGAATGAGGTTACATTTGTTGACTTATGAAGAACTAAGATAATCTTAAAACTTTCTAAAAATCCTCTTTAAATGTGGGCCATGGCAGAATTATGCTCTACAAACCTAGAGTTACTGTTGCAAATCTAAGAGGTCTGGAGGTATAGCTCAGTGGGAATGCATGACTAGCATATTTGAAAGCTTTGGGTTTGATCCTCAGCACCACAAACAAACAAACAAACAAACAAACAAACAAAAAACCACCTGACTACTTATGTTTTAATCACACTAGCACTAGTCCAATAATCCCTAATGGATATAAGGTGTCAGTGATTTCAGGGACAGAAAACCTTTGATCTCTGGTGGTTGAGAATGATGTGTCTATGCTCATCTCTGCACATCTGCACAGTTTGTGTCTAGTTTTCACGACTAACTCACATTTTATCTTAACTTGACAGAATCTTGGTCTCAATTGGTGAATCCTTTGGGGTGAGTATTTCTTTCTATGAAAAATGATGTCATAGATTGTTATATAAATTATACTGGGCAATATGATGCAAATATTCTGTGTGCCCCTACATCTTCCTTTATTTGGTGGTTTGTTGTTGGACATCTGCATATGAACATCTGTGATTTATATTGCAGCTATAAAAGAAATGGAAGATTTCCATAATTTGAACTTATAGGTATAATTGTTCAGATGCATCCTCTAGTCATATTATATAAAATTGAGAAAGCCATCTGAATTTATTTTCAAATCAGGTTTAACTTGGAATAATATTCATAATTGGTGACCTTCCAAATTGTTTTCTAAACATTTCTCTGAGATTATGTAATATACATGTAATTAGTCATTTATATACACATATAAAGTGTTTTTATGCTCACAGTACTCCTAAAATGAAACCTCTATTCTCCAACCCTATACATAGCTGGTGTCACCCAGTTCAGTTCAGTTTGACTTGATTACCCAATTGTCTTTGGATCCCACAGGTCCCAGGGTTGAGGTCATTAACTTTTCCCAGATGCCAGTCAAAAGTGGCAAGTTCCTGGGTTACACCAGTTTTCCATCCAAATTGGCTAAAAGTCAGAGGATCCCTGTAACTTCTTTCCTTTCCAGTTTGACCATTTGCTAGAATATTTGCAAATTCTGGAAAATGGTTTACTGACTATTAACAGTTTAATAGAAGATACAGATAAGCACTAGACGAACAGACACACTAGGGTGTTGTCCACTGGGGTCCCTAACCTGTTCCTGTGGAGGTAGCAGGTCAAGAGTTATTCCGATCCTGATGCTGAAGGATTTCATTTTGTACTAATAAATGTCTCCTGACTTTCCCCGCCCTGGAGGTTAGGAACTGTGGTTGAACATTCTCAGCTTCTAACTATGGCTTATCTTTCTGACACTCTGACCCCATGCTGATGCCATCTAGGGGCCCACAAGGGGTCTCTCTATCAGAACAAAAGATGGCCTTATCATCCTTAGCACTCAGGAAGTTCCAAGGGTTTTAGGAGCAGGAAGACAAAGGCCACATGGTACACATGTATGTATATAATCTCATGTAAATGTTTACACAGTGTTTTGAAATTCAGTGACTCACAATTTGAAATGAGGCACTCTGGAATGAAGCACCATCTCCACACATTAGCAGCATGTCTCTAGCGCCTGGTCTCCTGGCACACATACAGTGCTCTAATGCTCACCCAGCCATTGGTTCTCTCCACCTCTTCCCCACTGCCTCCTTCCTTCCTCTCAGTGCTAGTCTTTCTCTGTAAACAAAGGACTGGGACAGTGTGATGGTGCAAAGGGTAAAGGCACTTGCTGCATAAGCCTAGTGACCTGAGTTTGATCCCTAGAACCCACAGAGAAGGTGGAAGGAGAAAACTGACTCCAGAAGTTAGTCCTCTGACCTCGGCATGTGCACCATGGTACATATGCTCACATTCGCACAATCCTGCACACATAATCATAATCATAAAAGTTGTTTTTTAAATAATTGGTTTCATGATGAGCCAAGCACAGTGATAAATATCTGTAATTTTAGCACTTGGGGAACAGGCAGGGGGATTAAGAATTTGTGTCTACTAATAAATGAAAAATCAGTTCTCTCTAATGGAGTCTGTCTGGGGATACAAACCACTTTAAGGGCAGGTCCCATGCCCAGCAGTAGATGATTTACACAAAATGGAAGTTCTTTGTCTCATAAGGTTTTGATAGGGCTTCTTCTTTTTTTCCCCATATTACAGGTGTTTTATGTACATATTACAGCTTTCAGTTTTGTGTTTTTAGGGGAGTCTTATGTGTGCAGTGTGTGTCTCTGCATCTGTATGTGTACCCTGTGTTTCTCCTGTTTGTTTTGTCCTACTCTTAGTTTGTTTTATCTTACTTCATTTATTATTATTATTTAGATGTGTATTTGTTTTCTCACAAGAGACAAAAAGGGGGTGAATTCCAATTGAAGGGAAAATGGGAGAAATCTCGGAGAATTGGGGAGGTGAAACTGATCAGAATATATTGTAGGAACAATATCTGTTTCCAGTGAAAGAAAAAAAATTAAAAAGAGACTGTGGCTAGCCTGGGCTACACAGTGATTTGTAGGCCAGCATAGGATACATAGCAAAAATGTTTTAGGGGAAAATAAGAGAGAGAAAGAGAAAAGGAGGGGAGGAAGAGAAAGAGAGAACCGGTGTGTGCATGTATGAAGGCATACTCTAGAGCAGTGGTTCTCAACCCTCCTAATGCTGCAGCCCTTTAATACAGTTCCTCATGTTGTGCTGACCCCAACCGTAAGGTTATTTTCATTGCTACTTCATAACTGTAATTTTGCTACTGTTATGAATTGTAATGTATATATTTTTAGAGATAGAAATTTGCCCGAAGGGCCACAACCCACAGGTTGAGAACCATTGCTCTAGAGGTAGGCGGAAGTATGCTAAATGAAGTGTAAAAGTCAGTTTTACAAATACTCAGTGCTGTGACGTGATTCAGGATGGGCTACAGCTGCCAAGGTTCACGAAGGCGCTGTGGAGTCGCGTAAGTACAGCTGGAGCTGGGCAGCTGTGTAACAAAGGTCATCAAGCCTTTTGCCTACTGCAACCTGTAAAACAGTGAAGAAAACGTCTGTTTGTCTAGAGATTAATGGGGTGATGGGACTGAGTTTCTGTCATGCTGATATGTACTATAAGTATATTTTCCTCAAATGAAGCTGATCCTGTCTAATGCACCAAAAAGATCACAGTTAACCTCTGTATGAAAATCTGACTTCATTTGTTGACTCAAGTAACATGTAATCTGCATGTCTGAGACAGTTTTGAAAAGGAAGCTAAGAGATGGACTGTTTCCACATACTTATCTACTGGGTGAGATGAGGTAGTGTGCCACACTGCTTACCAAACTCACGTATCATGTTACTTAGACTTAAATTGTGAAGTCTTTGATTATTAAAGTTAAAAACCTGTATGAATTATCAACATTTCAACAAATGCCATTATCAGTGCTGATTTGTGATACATCAACATATGATGTGTCAACACACCCAAGAAATAAATCACAGTTCCTTGTGGCCTTCCTTCTCATTATGTAATACTCTAAATCAATTATTTATATAAAATATAAATAAATTATATATATAAAATTTCCAGAAATCAAACCCAGCTCTGCTGCTTCTGTGAAAGGGCCCTGGTTTCCCGTGGGTGAGTCCCAGCAAGGCCACAGGCTGAGCCAGTGTGTGACTGCACGGGATGACAGAGACTCAGAGCTGCTTGAAGATGGGAGGACTCAGGAGGAATGGATGTTTAGTGAAGGCCGAGCTGGCATGGCTGTTAGTTCTTTAAAATCTCTTGTTTAGTAAGACAGAGAATTAAGATTAAGAGATTACTTCTGCCTGACTTTTGACATACCTCAAAATAACATTTGCAGCTGCTAACTTCAAACTGTTGTTATTTAATGATTTTAACTAAGAGCTCTGTCAATTGTAGACCTCTGAGAAGTTCCAGAAAATAAACCAGATGGTGTGTAACAGTGACCGAGTGCTGAAAAGAAGTGCTGAAGACGGCAACCCTCCGAAACCACTGAAAAAGCTCCGCTTTGACATCGAGGGAGCCGATGAGGCGGACGGGAGGTAGGAGCCATGGAGGTGCTGGAGTCGCGCACTGTCCTGAGTCCCTGGGTCCTTGTCCAGTCAGTGTTCTGTGTTGTGGGAACAGCTAAACAAGAGTAGATGTAGGCCAGGGTGAAGCCCACCTTTAATCTTGGTACATCTCTGCGAGTTCAAGGACAGCCAGAGCTACACAATGAGCACTTGTCTCAAAAAACAAGATAAAAAGCATACTGAGTGGGAGTGGTGAAGGGGGAAGCACTGGAAATCCGATGCCATCTGGAAATTAGTGACGACTCAGTTATTAGAAGTCTGCATGTGCTCTTACATGGCTGTTGATACAAATTTGTTAGTTTTAACACAAAATTTAAAAATTCTTCCTCTTGAAAAATACTAAATATTGTGCTTCATAAGAACAATTAAAAATTTATAGGATCATAAATTTGGGACATCTTTATTTTAGATCACTTGAAAGCTTTTGAAATTAAACCAAAATAATAGCATAAAATGTCATTGAAAGCAGATTTACTAGGAAGTTGTATGTATGCTTTTGAAATACTTTTTTTTTTCCATCTGCAGTAAACATCTCCCAGCAGAATCCAAATTTCAACAGAAACTGGCAGAAATGAGTAAGTATTCACTCCCCGCGATTGCATACAGGGAAGAAGCTGCTGCTTTCATTGAAGAAAACCTTTTCACTCTATGAAGGAATCCACACATTAGTCCTTCAGTGGAAGAGTTATTTATGCTTTTAAAATACAGTTCAAACAGGAGTATGTATTTACCTCTCACATTGGTGGACTAAGTGTGTGCTACCAAGTGAAGGTCGTCAGCACACTTCCCATGAGCCTTTGAATAGTCTTACACTGATGTTGAACTGTGGTTTCAAAATGATTTTATGAGATTTCATGTATACAATGTATTCTGATCATATCCACCCCTCCCAGGCCACTCCACTCAGACTATACTCCCAGCTTCCTCTCCTCTTCCTTTATAATGTCTACCGAGTCAGTCCAGTTTGTGCTGGTGGTGTGCGCACTTTAGGGACGTCCATGGAGCATGGGCAAACTACCCTGGGTTTGTTGAACTCCCTTAATCTGCAAGAATTGAGACAGTTTCAAACAAAGTTTTTCATTAATGGAAATCAGAATTTTGAAAAATTAAGATCAGGTCATTTTCCAAATGTCAGTGTGACAGGAATTTAGAATGGTAGGGTCATGGGTTGTCACTGAGTAGCAGAGTGTTGGCTGCCTAGTGTGCACAGGTCTTGAGTTACGTCCTCAGCACTGCACTAGCAGGCATATGTATACACTCAATAAAGTGAGGTAATCATTTTTGGAATATTAAGACAAATGAAATTTTACCCTAAGCTATTATGAGACTATACAAAACTAAGTAGATGGAAGGCGGTATTTGCTGACTGTTTCTGGTTGGCTTAGGCACATAGCTGTGGTAGTGAGTATGGCTGGTGCAAGATCCAGTAATGGGCAAAGAAAGGGACTTGGAAAGAGTAGAAATATTTAGGAGCTGCTGGGCAGTAGTGCCAGTGAGTATGTTGGGGACTTACAGCCAGGCTTTGGAGATGC
The DNA here is from genome assembly GCF_049852395.1 of Peromyscus maniculatus bairdii. Lineage (NCBI taxonomy): Eukaryota > Metazoa > Chordata > Mammalia > Rodentia > Cricetidae > Peromyscus > Peromyscus maniculatus. The sequence goes on along the minus strand of NC_134860.1, from coordinate 71,128,099 downwards.
CAGCAGCCAAAGAAAGCACACAGAACTGTACTTCTGGCTGATTTTAAAAGCCTTTTTCCTTAAGTGTGTTGTTTGAACCAAGGTTAAATATACCAAGTGTTTGGAATATTAGTTATATCAATTAATACATTTCTATTTTATCTTTTAAATTAGTTAGCGCCCCACCACCACCACCACTACAAGGTACATGGAAAGGACAGGGCGCTTATAACCAAATACAAGCCTTGGAATGCTTGCAAGTATTTTTGGAGCCCACAAGCACACATTACAAGGTGCAGAAAGCTGTTAGATGATGCCTTTTCCTTAGAGAAGAAATCTGGTCTGTAGCTGTAGTCAGTACACTTCCTGGTAACACACAAAGATTCGATTTCCAGTCTCCTCTGGCAGGTGAAGTTCAGGGTGTTTTGCAGCTGGAAAATTAGGGACCAGCTAGGCAGGCGCTCTGCCAGATTCATCCTCAACCCTGTGCTGAACCAGGTGTGGTACTCGCTAATCCCAGCACTTTGGGAGGTAGAGATGGAAAGATCAAAAGTTCAAGGTCATTCTGGGACAATGTGAATATTTGTAGTTTGTTTTTATGCTGGGGATTTAATGGAGAATCTTGCCCAGAGGACTAATTGTAGGTTTTAAATGAGGAATGTCTGCCTGTAAAGTCAAGAATTTGTTTGCTTTTTTAGTTAATTATTTTTATGTATGTATGTATGTATGTATATGGATTTATAGGCAGCTGTAAGCCTCCAGGCATGGGTGCTGGGAATGGTGTGCATAAGTGCAGCATGTGCTTTTAATCATGGAGCCATCTTTCCAGCCCAAACTAAGAGCATAATGACTTTCATGTGTAAAGTCAAAAGTAGTTTTTTTTGTTTCATTTTTAGTAATTTACATGTTTCTGGTTTTAATCATATTATAATTAACAATCATTTTTAAAATGTCCATGCCCAGTTTAAACTGTCTCAAAAAAGGGAAAAAAAAAAAAAAGGTTTTGGGGCCAGGGGAATGGCTACCATTATGGAAATACAACATTCAGTCTGCAGGGCAGGAATTGTGGCCCTAGTAAGTGGCCACACTTGACTTCAGTGTCCTTAGACTAGTAGTTTGCAATGGGGAACATGTAAGAATGTGCATGGTGTATTGGGGTGGGTCACAAAGAAAACGGTACTTTTGAAGTACACATAATATATATATTAATTTTTGAGAATATTGTATGATATGTTTTTATGATTTCACCCTTCTCCAACTCTTCCCAGATTTATTTTATAATTTATACATACGCACATGCAAAGCAGACAGACAGACAGACAGACAGACACATTCTAGTGGTATAGCTTGAGGGAAAAAAATTAACAGGGGAATCTGGCTTTTTAAAAAGTTAGGTAGACATGTTAATCCCAGCACTAGATAGGAGAAGCATGAATCCAAGACCCCGTGTGGAAACCAAAAACACCCTTACTGCAGGGCTCAGAGCTCCAGCTCCTTGGCATGAGCATGGTAGACATAGTAGGCCCTGGACCACTTACCCAGCATCCTCAACACTATCAGTATTCTTTGTTGCTTTTTCAGCTTCTACTCGAACACGAATGCAAAAGCAGAAAATGAATGAGATCATGGATATCTCAAACAAGGAAGAAAAGTGAGGATCTCAGGACCCTGAACACTGTGGACCCTGGGGAACACCTGACTCATGTCTCATGGATGTGACTGTAGTTCCCAGGTTCTGCTAACGGCCATGTTTACTCATGTTATAGATATAAAATGTGCAGGTACAAGCTGAATATTCGTGTGGGTGATTCCTAAGCCACTTCAATGTTGTAATCAATGGTATAGAATTGATAGTACACAGGATTGAGAATCTTGTGCAGATCATGCCATTTAAAACATGAAAGCAGACTGTTTGCATTTCCAACGTGAGCCTGCTGCCCTCAGAAGTGAGGCTGCCTCTGGAGAGGGGTCCTACAACCCCTTACGCCTGGCTGACTACTTTGCCTCTCCTCGTGGCACATGTGTGATGTTTGCTCTTGGTTTTATTAATTTATATGTATTTTTTAATTTAACGTGAATACCCTTAGAAAATGTGTCCTGTCTTCCAGATGCAAGTTGACTGACTGTCCACATTCAACCAAATTATCTTGAATCTTCTACTGACACAAATGGTTACAAACCGCAGAAAAGTACTAATTTCTACACATTGGGCTTGTTTTAATATTAGAATCTAATGTGCTGTATGTTTGTTTTACATATTTTACCTTTGAAATACAAGCAAAAAACAAATATAAACATATGATACTGTCTTACTACTGACACAGATTTCATACCTCAGAACCTGTAATAATTGATTCTTTATTCATCCAACTCATGCTTTAACTGAAGATTATTGATAATACTCCAGGTTTTTTTTTTTTCCTTTTAATCATTCAGATTACTGAATTTATAAGTACCCATGTAGTACTTGAAAGTCCAGTCTGGCCACAACTGGGCTGTAGAGGACCCTAGTACAGTACAACCCAAGTGCACTTTCTAATGTCTTTGGGTCCTGAAGAATCAAGATACAAATTAATTTTGTTCCACAAGCAGACTGTTAACTATAGGAGCCTTCATTTTTTTCCTCCATAGAAGTGTCTAATTGCACCTCAACAATTATTCTACTCTTCTAAATTTGGGACAGTTTGTGTTTTCTCTGGAATGGTACATGTCTTCCAGGTATCTTTTGAACTGGCAATTATCTATTTTTTTTTTTTAAAGTCAATCTGGTCTAATAACACTGGCTCATTCAAAGCCACACTATTTCTAGTCCAACATTACTGCTAGTAATCAAAGGTGTTTATAAATAAGTTAATGTTCTGATTCTGTGCAAAAGCTTCATATGAAAATAGCTGCATTGAAAAGAGGCACTCCCTTTACCCCTCCACCTAAAGGTGTATTTAAATTATCTTGTGGGATTAACTTATTTAGAGATGGTATAATTTAAAATAGGTGATATTTAAGGTAGCATCAGCTAGCATTTAAGAAAATCATTTTTCTAAACTTCATACTTTTTGAAAAGAAATCTGGTCTTGTTAGAAAACAAACTTCTATTTTCTCAATTTAGTTTCAATTTTACTAGTTTGCTAGTTATCTTGATAACAAGCAATAGACAGCTTTTTCCATTTCTTCACTAAGTTTTGCATGAACATCATACAGATTAGTTAGGTTTTAGGTCAAGGGCTTACCATACTTCTAGGTCTTTTGCTAGTAAATTCAAGTTAGAATTAGTGACAGAATTATAGGAATTTTCAAAGACCCTGTGTTTAGATTTCTTAAGGCTGCAGACACTGCACTATTGGTTTTGTTTTTGTACTGGTTAAAACTACACATTCAAAATTGCTATGTTCCTATTTTCTATAATAGTTTGTCTATTTTAAAATAAACTAGTTGTTAAGAGCCTTATTGGTGTGATATGGTCTCTGTGCTGTTTTCTGTCTATGAGCTTTCTCCTAACATTCATTCTGATGATCCTCAGAATTACAGAGATGTGCTTTTAGGCCCATAGACATATATAACATACATATAATAGATACTACATTTATTTCTTTATACATGCACATATATTAATTCTGTTCCCCTTTGCCTCAATTTTTGTGAAATGAATTTGTTTAATAAATTGTGTGTTTAGGAGACCCCGTTACTAGCACAGTAGGCACAAAGAAAGACCCAGATGAGACAGTCGGTGGCTGTTTAACGGCCAGCTGCTGGCTGCAGGCCCTTCTTATTGACAAACAGTAAATCCACCCAAACATGGAAATAAATGACAGGAGGCTCCTTTACAGTAGCAACTTAGTGAGGCCTGCTGGCCCCAGGAGGAGGACTGAGCTTCAGAAGAGCTGTCTGCGCCGCCTCCACTAGACAGGGGCGCAAAACCAGAACAGAACCACAGGACCAGAAAAAACCTGGCTGTGGTGGCAAATGCTTGTAAGCACAGCACTCAGCAGCTGAGTCGGGAAGGGATGTGTGGGAGGCCAGCTTGGGTTACACGGAAGACATAAATAAAAATTTTAAAAAAGAGGCAGAGAGGAGATAGAATGAAAGACTAGGGGAAAATGTGTTGCAAAAGATACATCTGATAAAGGACGGTTATCCAAATCTACAAAGAACTCGTAAGCTCAACAAAAAATAAATTTAAAAATGAGCCACAGACCTATCCAGATAGATAACCAGAGCAGCAGCAGATGGCAGATGAGCACATGCAATGAGGCTCCAATCATGCATCATCCAGGAGATGCGGAGGACAGCGGCTGCACTGCACACTGTTAGAGCGGTCAGCATTTGGACCCCCACCACACTCCCAACACTAACTACCAAAGGTCGGTGACGATGGAACCCTCCACTGCCAGTGGGAATACCTACCGCTTGGCAGTTGCTTACAAAACTAAACATAACTTTACCATAATATTACACAATCACACGCCTTGTGATTTATTTGCTAAAAGGAACTGAGAACATGTCTACACAGAATGTGGACACAGTTGTTGGGCCACTTATTGACAATTGCCACATCCTAAAAGCAATCAAGATACCTTTCAGTAAGTGAATGGATAAACTGGTCAAGCCAGAGACCGGGGTGCTCTTCAGCACTAAAAAGAAGCTGCGAAGCCGTGGAAAAGACAGTGGAGGAATCTGAAGTGTCTACGACTAAATAAAAGAAGCCAGGGTGAAAGAACTGCATGCTCAGATTTCAGTGATGTTTTGGAAAAGGTAAAATTATGAAGACAGAAAAGAAGAGTGCTGGGACGCAGATGCCTCAGCCGTCAGGAGCACGTGTTTGTTGCTCTTACAGAGGACCTGGATTCAGTTCCCTGTACCCACACCGTTCACAACCATCCACAACTCTGGTTCCAAGGGAATCTAGCCCTTCTGTCCTCGACGGGAATGAGACACATATGTGGTGCACCTACATATATGCAGAGAAAACATTTCTACATGTTGAGTCAGTTTTTAAAAGTCCAGTGGTTGCCAGGGAATGGGGGTGGAGAAAGGGAACGGATAGGTAAATCACAGCCATTTATGTGTACTGTAGCAACGGAAATGAGCTGGGATGTTTTCCAGACCCACAGAATGTTCAACAGCAGGAGTGAGACTCACAAAGGGATATGGTTGTGTAGGCTTTCATCAGCTGTAACAGATGTACCACACTGGGGGAGATGCTGTAAGTGGCAAGTTAACACATGTCGGTAAGGCAGGGGACAAAGGAAAGCTTTATACCTTCTCAGTTGTTAAGTAAAATTGTAAAACTGCACAAAAAAGTACATCTTCAAAACAAGTGACTATCCTGTTTGGTTTTACATCAACTTGACACAAGCTTGAGTTACTTAGGAAGAGGGACTTGAAATTGGGGAAATGCCTAAGAAATGGAATAGGAAATGGCCTATGGGTGAGTCTGTCAGACATTTTTTTAATGATTGGTCTGGGAGTGCCCAAGCCATTGTGTGACATGCCACCATGGGCAAGTAGTCTTGGGTTATATAAGCAAGCAGGCTGAGCAAGCCATGGAAAGAAAGCCAGTAAGAAGCACCCCTTCCCATGGCCTCTACTTCAGAACCTGCTCTCAGAGTTGCAAGCCGAAATAAAGCCTTTCCTTCCCAAGTTTCCTTTGGTCCTGGTGTCACAGCAATAGTAACCATGATGGCTGTTCTTGGTTGTCAGCTTGACTGTATCTGAAATGAACTATAATCCAGAAATAGAGGGCACACCTGTGAGAGATTTTCTGCTTAGTTTGAAGTAAGTGAATCCACTTCTAGTCTGGACCTTTGAAGTAGGAAGATGTACAACTTTGATGTGGATCTTGAGGCAAGAGACACAGGCCTTGAATTTGGATTTGAGGCAGGAAGACATACCTTTAATATGAGCCATACCTTCTGCTGGAAGTCTGTATAATAAGGACAAAGAAGGAGGAAGCTTTTGCTCTTTGCCTGCTTGCCCTCGCCTTGCTGGCAAGTCCATTCCTTCACTGGCATTGGAGTCTACTTTGGGATTCCAGCATATGCTGAAGACACCCAGCCCTGTGGACTGAGTAACTACTAGGTGCTTGGACATTTGTTCACAGCTAGCCATTGTTAGATTAGCTGGACTGCAGCCTGTAATAAAATGTGTGTACACACACACACACACACACACACACACACACACACACACACACACACACACACACACACACACATATATTCTGTAAATTCTGAGACTAGAGAACCCTGACTAATACAGTAACCTTACCAACAGCCAACAAATCCAATAAAATGGATTTAAAAAAATAGGAACCATTTATGTCTTAGTGTCAACTTTGCTGTAAGACATCTAAATATCTGCTTTTTAACAAAACAAGTACAGACCATAAAAGGGACTTTTATAAGCCTGTGAGACATAAGGTTGATACTTTATTTTTTTGTTGTTCAATAATTTAAAAAGACAATTTGTTCTATCTTCAAGTAAGTACTTTATTATCAAATAATTATACATGAGAACAAGATTTCTATTTCCAAAAGGGTTTCCTTTACACAATATATTGTGAGACACTTAGAAGAATCCAACACTACATCCTTTCTAGTTTCTCCTTTGCTACAGGGTGGCTCGTTATAGTCTAAAAACTCTTTCTCCATCATATTAGTGCTACCCATGAAATGTGTTAGTTCCTTTCCATATAGTATTTACTAGTGCCAGGTTAGGAAACATGTTTTATAGTGACATAAATGCTAGCTACAAGAAAAACATACAATCTTACAGAGGGAGACCCTCCTTAAAATAAAGAAAAGCAAAGGGCTTTATGCAATTACATAAGGCAGATGATTCCAGAAATAACATTCAGAGTTAATACATCAATAATACCATATAAGAAGTTAATAATTTGTAAAGTAGAAAATTAAAATTAGCCCTTGGGCCTTTGACAATTTAATTGCTAAGGCCTTTTGTGCATTCTAATAATGTTCTAAATTAGCTATTATTTCTCAGAACTATGAACTAAAAGAATATGAATCTCAATTACTGACTTCTACTTTTGTTTATTCCTTCACCCAACCTTCCAGCTGTTCTCAGCACACCCTTAAGATTGACAGGAAATAAACCGAATGCCTTTTATACATAAGACACTGTGTTAGAGGCTTAAAATATGGGAGGGACAGCATTCCTTGTGTAACTGTGTATCAGCCAGCTGAATAATGAACATTTCTCCAGAACAGAATCGATCAATGCCTCAAAGATATCCTAAGTGACTCAAAGGAAGAAATGACTATGACATTTTCATTTTTTAAGTGGTACTTGTTAATTTTTCGTATGTCTTCATTATACTTTCCTTACCTCAACCTCTCCCACAACCTCCCAACTTTCCTGCCTATCCAACTAAGTGTTCTTTCTTTCTCTCTCTCTCTTAAAAAAAAAAAAAAAAAAAAAAAAAAAAGACAACCAACCAAAATGACAAAAAGTAGTGAAGCAAAACACCACGAGGCCCACAAAAGCGTGGAGCCATGGAATCTATTTGTACTGGCCAACGACTCCCGAGCCTGGGGCCTGCGCTGATACGACAGGGCAAACGCAGAGATGAACTCAGAGACCGACAGCATGCACAAGACCTGTGCAAGCTCACACCAGACAGAGTCCTGGCTGGAGAAGAGGAAGTGGACACAGAGTCCCACCTCTAACCAAGAAGCTATGTACAATGGTACCTGCTGGGAGAGGGAGCCTCTCCACCGGAGTGAGGCTGGGCACGTTCTCATTCTTGGAGTGAGTGTGTCCTATCCAGGTGAGCACTCAGTGCCTTCTACTGTAAACTGTGGGTTAAGGAGATGGAGAAGACGGACTGCCATCCTTTTGACAGAACACAGAATTTGGCCAGATGTAACTCTCAACACTGTTCATTACAGAGATGTTGTTCGTCAATGGCTTTTATTCTTTTTAATGTTTTGTTTGTTTATTTATTTTTGCAGGGGTAAGTGGGAAGGCATTCCTCTCCATGTTAGGGGTCAGTTCTTAAAGGCTCCAACTCTGCTGGCTTTGCTGATGAAGTTCTTCAGAAGATCGTGGTCCATTTCTGCAAACCCTGAAGTTTGTGTTACTACAGTCAGATGATTTATGCAAAATCTGAAGCAGAACTCTTCTAAATCCTAGGAACAACAACAGTTTAATGAATTTGTATTCCCCAGTGCAAGGCAAGAGAATCAATTCCTCTCAGGAAAAGGATCTGACAGCCAGCAGGAGGGAGTTATCAGCAGAGCAGTAGTTACAGCAACAATATAACTACCATGGTTCATGTTTCTGAAGGGTAACTAACAGAAAAGTAGTGTCCGGGCGAAGCAGCTAGCCTTTTCTTCAGAGGAGTGTCTACGCAAGGCATCCTTCAGCACCCTTCCTAGCAACAGTGCGCCATCCGCCATTCCCCTTCAGTACTCGTCCAGAAGCACTGTGCCCTGGTGTTTAATGCTTCTGCGTGTGAAGAGTCTGTAGGAAGGGAAGACACCAAAACAACTGGCACTGCCGGGAAGCCCGGTGGCTGGCACACTTGTTCTTTCTCTGCACGACAACAGGTGCAGTGGGTGCGTGCCCCCACGTCACACCTTCGGTCAGCTCCACACCTTCAGTCTAGACTCGGGCAGAATCTGAGTGCTAGAGTATGCACTGGGGACAGGCGAGGCTCTGGGTTCAGTCTCCAGATCCAAAATCATTTCTATTTTTACAGATATTTCAGTATAAATATGTGTGTTTTAATATATATAAAATCGGGGCTGAGGAATGAGCTCAAAGCCTCGTGCAGACTAGGCTTACTAGGGAAGTGTTCTACACCCAGGTACGATCTGAGCTAGCACAAGGGATACCCGTTCATGCTCCAATTTTAAATTCTGTCTCTGTTGTTGAAGCTATTTTATAAAATACAAGGCTCCCAACAGTTACCAAGAAATTACATGTGTACATTGCCTGTTACAGTCTTTTCTCTAAATCTAAACTCGAGCAAATGCAGACAGAGGTTATCAGCAACAGACAACACTGACAACCATGCCAACATGCACACATCCCATAGGACATTTCCCTTGTGAGAAAGCAAACCAGCTACACAAGGACAGTGCAGTCACTCTGTCCTCCAGAGACTGGAGGCTGCTGTAGTCCCACATGAGCTCTCAGGGACACAACGGAATAGTCATGTACTCACACGACAACAGAACTGTGCTGTCTGTGCAGGCAGCAGAGGAGAGCAGACAAGACAGTGGCACCTCTTAGGCTAAACCCTACAGAGTGATGGAGGGATGCCTGCCCGTACCAGCACTGATGCTGTGGAAGGGCAGGAGCACCTCGGTGTCCTAAGATCCAGCCAGTTCCAGGAGAGTTATTAATTACGGGGAAAGCAAGATGACCTTCAGAAACTACCACTTAGATCCACCTCCTTTACTTTTTAGACTGGGGATTTCCCATAATTATTGTGAGAATGGGATTCAGAAAGAGTTCCTGAGATTCAATAAATTGATACTCAAGAGTCTGACTTACCAGGGAATTCTGTGTCTGTATAAGACAAGTCCTTTAGTGTTTTCAAACACTTTCTCTACTTGAATGCTACTGTTTTACACAGCCTCATTTAACAAGGGCTTAGTTCTGTCAGGCAAATGCAGGCGCCATGGTTCCCTGTTCATTCTTCTCCCACATGACTCATCTTTGTCCAAGTACTTCCTCTTCCTCGCTCTAAATGAACGTGACTTCCTGCTTCACTCAGAAGAGGCTCCAGAAAGCCCTTCCCTCGCCTCTCCATGCCTCTTACTACATACCTGTGGACACTCCTCCTTTTGAGTACCCTGGTGAACGGTCCACGATGGATACAGGCCTGCCTCCTCACTCTATCACCTAGTCAAGGACCTGCTCTAGCAACTGTCCCCAGCAGCTTGTTTTTCAATGTATTGTTCCCCCTTTACACCAACATGCTTTGATTTGTCTCAACTGGCCCTCCAATCTGTGTCCCATGAAACCTGTCAGTAAAAGAACCAGGAAAAGCTGCTTCTCAGTCCCCTATCCCCAGTCCCTAAGCTTCCGTTCTCCAGCCAGGCCTTGCTGAGGGGCTGCGCTGCCACACTGTATTTTCACACTGGCAGATGTCAGCACGCACCTTGACTCAGCAGGGCTTTAGTGTATTTAAGGATTTCTTACTTCCTGTAAAACTCAAGTCTTTCCTAGCTTTCAGGGTATCATCTCCTGAACCATGTGGACTGACGTGTATGTTTCTAAATATGTGAAATTTCACATTTTACTTGGCATTAAAGTTAAAAACAAGTACTCATGGGGATGGCTTCACTCTGGTTCCTGTTCCCCTGGGGTGCCTTTGCTAGTGCCCCCATCTTAGCTTCTGACACTGAACACCCGAGACCTGCCTCGACCCTGTCCGTCTCATAACACAGCTTGCGTACAGCTCTCAGTACCCGTCTCTCTGAACTCCAGACTGGGCGACCCACTCCTTGCTTTGTGTCTTTCCTAATGTCTCATAGATCCTCGCGTTTCTCCTAAAATGCTGCTCCTCACCATCCTACCCAACTCGGTGCTCCTTGCCACCCTCCACCTCACAGAGTTTATCTTTTTAGTTACTCAGCCAAAAACTTTGACATGATTCTTACTGTCCTTCCCAGTCCCCAACCCACATCAACAAATATTAACGCCTCTGCCTTGTAAGTAGAGTTACAATCCAACCACTTCTCACCATCCCTATAGCCAATGACTTGGGTGAGTCCACACTACCACTTGCTGGTGGACATGGCCTCCTCATTGGACACTCCCTACCGTCCCTATTCCATGTAGAACAGTTGGGTATGTTCTGTTCTTATTTAAACATTGAATAAAAAATGAAACATCAGGTATTTAGAAATATATGCAAGTCATGCCTAGTGGCTCAGGCCTATTCTTCAAGGCATGTCGAAGCCCGAGGGCATGAAGATGGCAAGTTCGAGGCCTGTTTGGGGTATAAAGTGATCAAGGTTAAACCTGGATTGGTAGAGAGATCCTACCTCACAATAAACAGAGAAGGGGATACAGCTCAGAGGTCAGCTCTTGCCTGGCAAGTACAAAGCCCTAAGATTCAATGGCCAGAACTACCCAAAAATAAAAGTTTTTAATAGAAAGGAAAGGAAAGAGGATCAAGCTCTGACAGGGTGGAGGGGGCAGCCATGCCCTATGACAGAGGACAGTTGTAATGTCTGTTCCATGCCTCGTTTCCTCCCTCAGACATAGAATTTCCTACATAAGCATATCACTGTTTACAAAAGAGGAAAAGGCATTCTCTTTTACCAGACTTTTTTTTTAAATCAATGGAGAGGATATCCTCACACCAAAAGGAAACTGTCTCCAAGACGTTATGGCCTGTTTCCTACAGATTATTCCTCTAGAATAAGTTTTCTTTCCTTTCTTTATCATAACAATACACAGCCACTGTAGAAAGTTCAAGAAAAAAGTAAAGAGAAGGAAATAAAAACTGCGTCTAATCTCCATATGCAAGCATATGCACGTTCATGATAGAGTTATCTCCCAGCTCCTCCATGATATTTATTATATTTTTTATTTGTTCTTTGGTCCATTTCCCCCCCAAATTGTCCATGTTTTCTTTTTCCTTTTTACTATGAATAACTTGCTTTATTGTATGCTGTAAAAACTATTTTCCCAATATGTCATTTACTTGTGAATTTATAGGGGTGTGTGTGTGTGTGTGTGTGTGTGTGTGCTTGTACATGGAGCATGTCACAGTACACATAGAGAGGTCAGAGGGCAACTTGGAGTCAGTTCTCTGTTTCCATCATGTGGGTCCTGGGAACTGAACTCACACTTCTAGGCTTGGCAGCAAGCTCCTTTACCTGTGAGTCATTTCACGATTCATATATGAAGTTTTAATCACTGGAAATCAGGTCTACCAGTCTTTTATAAATGTCTTCTTTTGACGTTACTGAGTCACATTTTTATACCAATATGAAGTCACATAATTTTTCTTGTACTTTTATTTTGTATGTTCCATTTTCATCTAGAGCTTATTTTACAGTATGGTGATGGCACATAACTTGTCTTCTAGGAGATGCTTTTCTTACCTGAGCATCATACTTCACAGCAGCGGAGAGCAGAGCAATAGCATTCTCCTCACAGATCCCTTGCTTGATGGTTTGCTGACAGAGCTTTTTCAGCCGAGTCTCACTGTAAAATGTGGCCAGATCTAGCAGTCCTGATGAAAAGGAGAATTTATTGTGGGTGCACCTCTGAGTACCTGATCTCACCCCCAGCAGCGTTCCAAGGGATGTGAACGCGGGCGGCCACCATCAGGCCCAGCGAGCTAGCTCTGCACAGCACTGACGCTATGGTCGTGCTGCTGACCGTAGCCTCCTAGGAAGGCAGCTGAGCTAACAGAGAAGCACGACTGAAGAACGGGAGTAACCTAAGAATGGCTTCAATGATGCTTCCTAGAGACAAAACAACAGGATTGTGTTTCTCTTAATTACCCTCTCCTGCACAGAATCCTCTCCAAGGCCACGCCCATCAGCAGACATGCTGTCCCAGAATTAAAAAGGACAGAGCCGGATTGGGGTTGGGGGTGTCAGTGACACAGTGCACATGTGCACCACGTAGCAGGCTCAAGCCCTACCTTCAATTCCTGCACCCAAGAATAGAAAGGAATCCCCTTTTCTGGGCACATCTGCCTCCCACCCATCTTCTCCTCTAGCAAAACTCCTGGAGGGCAGTCTGCACTTGCTGTCATTGCTCACCGCCCCCTGTCCTGAAGCCATGCTGAATCCTCCCACTTAAATAGCTTCACGGTGCCAAACTGAAAGGCTGATAACCTGTGGGAATCGGTTCAAATTCTGGCTTGTCAGGCCTGGCAGCAAACACCTCTACCTGCTGGGCTACTGGCCCCTTTATACTATTTTTAACTTTTTAAAAACAAATAGCTTTGTCTGAAGGACTCTGTCCTGCTCTGGTAATATGGATTGTTATATGAGAGATAATGGTAAGTCTTTGCTTTTTCTCCTTTCTTTAAAGTCATACACCTTTTTATTAGGTAGTAGTGAATGTTCATTAAAGGGCTTAATGGATAAATGTCAGACTTGGCCAGTGGTCAATGAGTTTTGCTGAGGATATATATGGCTGCTGGGCTATATCATCCTGAGTCCTCACATGTGTGCCCACAAATGCACACATACACATGCACACACACAAATCCATTTTGCCTTTCTGCCCAGATCATGAAGTATTTAACTGAGCCACCTAGAAATGTCCACCTTCACAAGCGCTGTGTAGCAGATGTGGCCTCGAGCTTCTCTGGGGCACTGATGAAGACTTTCTAGGGCTCTGCCTTTCCAGACACTGGCATCTGCTGTCCTCCCTCTCCTGCATGCTTGTCTGTGATACTCCAGTGGGCACCCGTGTCTTATGGACCTCTCACTGGATCTGCCTACTCAACCTTCACGTGCAGCAGCAACAAGGGAAGTCTGGGTTCCGGGCCTGAGACTGTAGCTCAGCAGTGGAGTATGAGCAAAGGCAAGTGTCCCATCTTAAGCCCAAAGAGAAAGCTCAGTCCCAACATCGACAGAAGAGCTCCTGCAAGTGGTCATGGTGTCTTTCTCCTGGGTTGGAAAGAAGCCTGCCTTCCTGATGACTCAACATTTTGCCAATTTTGTGGTAATGTCTGGTGATTACCTACTGCCTCCTCAGGAGATAGGCTGATGTTATCCGTGTATAGGTACTCCAGGAAAGCTCGGAACACAGGATATGAAAACTCACTCATTTCTACAATATCATCTTCACTGTCTTCTAATGAAGAACGAAAATGCTCACACCTAAAAGAAGAAAGAAAGATCATATCCCAGGTTGTGGGCTGGAGTCAGAGGGCTGCTTGAGGACTTTCTATTGAAGTCATATACATTCCTATTTGCTACTTAGATACTGGGTGTCCCCTGAGGGCCCATCTGTCCGAGCCTGGTCCCAGGGTGGCAATCTAGTAGGTCTTCAATCTCGGGGAAATGAACCCAAAGGGGTTTGTGGAACCCAAGCTCCTTTTGATCCCTGGCTTATGGTATTAGCAATGCTGTTCCCCCAAGCACTTCCTACCATGATATGCTGCCTTTCAAGAGGCCCCAACAATGGTGCAAAGCAATCATAGAGTGAAACCTCCAATCAAACCTGAGCCAAGGCAAGAAGCTTTCAAGCTGAAGGTACAGCTCAGCAGTACCAAACACTAAGTCAACGCTCTTGGGTCAGCTAATCATCGCAGCGGGCAGCCCAGGCAGCTGTCTACAAGTCAACCAAAGGCGACACGGCAGGGCCTGTGCCTGCTCAGACTGTCTTTACTGACCAGCTTGTTTTGATAAGGAATAATTTCGCTTCTGTACTCCATTCAGTCTGAATGAGATCCCCGAAAAGTCCCTGTGTTGATGAGTCTAACCCCTGGTAACTTACAGTGTGACCATATTCGGGGACAGGCTCTCTACAGAAGACATCAAGTTAAGTCAAGTCACTGTGGTGGGCTCCAGTGCAATCAGACAAAGGGGAGATTTAGACACAGGCAGTCTCAGAGAACGCCACATGGCTCAGGCCTCAAAACCACAAAGATTGCCATGACCAGAAGCTCAAGTCGGGGCCTGGGTTCTTCTTCCAGCCTCGGAGAAAAACCAACTGCTACTGTGAAAAGTAAGCTTCTACAGTCTAGGCCACATGTGTGTAAGTGCCCTGTAAGCTAAACCCCACTTCCTTGATGAAAGTATATGCTCTATGGTGAGCGTGAACTCACGTGGCACTGTGTGACCTTACAAGATGGGAACCCGAGACTGAAACACCACATTGGGTTTGTGAGTCACTGAAAGAAGATTTAAATACCTTTTACACAGTGACAACAAAATCCCAAATCATTACACTAAGAGGAAAAAGCCAGGCAGAAAAAAAGAAATGCCATATAATTACATATATACAAGCTTCTAAAGAATGCTAAGGATCTATGATGACAGAAAAAATCAGTAGCTGCTCAAGTTGGGGCTGTGGGATCTTTGAGGTATGACAGAATTTTTCTGTATCTGAAGGTAAAGCAGTGGCTTCCCAGACTATGTACATGGGACCAAGGTGAGTGGTTATCATTCAGTGCTTAGAAATTAAACATAATAAACATGATTTAAAACATCTTTGTGTTGGCATCACTCAGGCCTCCTTGGTCTGGGAAAGCCTTGCCCAACCACCACTTTTTTATTTGTTTGTTTTTTTAACAGCATCTGAAAGTTAAGCCTGAGGAAGAAGGGTCACCATGGCTGTCATTAAGGGATGTATTCCAGTCCAGGCAGTAAAGTAAATCAGAGCACTTGGCCCTATCCCAAGGGCTAAACATAGTCACCAAGGTCAGAAGCCACAACTAGAGCTTTCTAAGGTGGGCTGTCCCTGAACACAGACTCAGTACCCAGGGCCCACCCTCCTTTCCATATCTTGTTCCATTGCCCCCACCCACACTGTGTGCTTTAAGGGCAAAAATAGCCTTGACAGAGCTGGCTCTTAATTACTCAAGTGCCTGGCATTGTCCCTTGGACACCTGAAACAACCAACATATGAATTAATTTCAATTCTCAAGAGACGAGCTCTTACTAATTATTTTAAACAGTGCGCGCGCGCGCGCGCGCGCATGTGTGTGTGTGTGTGTGTATGCATGCATGTGTGTGTCCCACAGAATGCATGTAGAGGTCACAAATGGGGACAGCTCTCTCTGTCCGCCATATGGGACCCAGGGTGGGACTCAGGTCGTTAGGCTTGATGGGTACCAAGCCCATCCCCGCCGAGCCACTGTGCTGGCCCACTCTTACCTAATTTTGAGGAGGACTTTGTGAGCATAGATGTATTTTCCGTCAACCAGAAACTTGAGGTCTGCAGTGTCAGGGTTGTCAAACTCCCTCTTCAGTGACTCGGCCACAGTGAGGTGGTCATCGGGCTCTAAGAGAACAGCACAGCACGGGTAGGGTCAGCCACAGATGGCTGGACACGGAGGCAGGGGACCCTACTCCCTGGGCACTCAGGGGAGGCTCCTCCCCCAAACAACTGACCAGCCACACAAGGCTTCACCCCCGAATACGGATTCACATCTCCAAAACTTCACTATAAATTTGGCAAAACCAAAAATGTTTCCAACTCTCTCACTGAGTAAAATTTTAGAAAGTTGCATGTTCAGAATGTTTCTAGCTAAAAATAAAAATAAAAGATGCAGTTTCCAGTCAAAGTAAAAAGCAATCAAGCCGGGCAGTGGTGGCGCACGCCTTTAATCCCAGCACTCGGGAGGCAGAGCCAGGTGGATCTCTGTGAGTTCGAGGCCAGCCTGGTCTACCAAGTGAGTCCCAGGAAAGGCGCAAAGCTACACAGAGAAACCCTGTCTCGAAAAACCAAAAAAAAAAAAAAAAAAAAAAAAAAGCAATCAAATCAAATGACCTTTAATTCGTGTTGGTGCTGCTCCCAGGAGTTTTGATTCTCTTTCCCGCCGCCGCCCCCAGAAAGGAAGTTCACAGATCCCGTCCCCAGCAACGGCCCCAGCCCTCTTCCCACTCCTCAGGAAATGCCCCACATGGACAGGGCACGCTTACCCACGGAGAGGAGGCGCCAGGTGACAGCAGGCGTGGCAAAGCAGGCAAAGACGTCGTCGGTGCAGCAGAAGTGGGTGAGGTGGGGAAGGACCACCGACTGGCCCCGGCACTGGCCCCACATGTACACGTGACCGCCCTGGGTCTTGGCGGCAGACGTGTGGGCGGAGTGACAGGCTGCGATCTCTATGATCCTAAAAGTCACAAGCGAACACCACAGGGATACAGTGAACGGGAGGAAAAGGAGCTGCCTCTCCTTCCCCTGGGTGCACCTGACTGGTCTATCATGGACTAACTAGTTGACAGAAGTGAGTGGGCCCAAGGAACAAAAAGAACAAGTCAAGACCTGGACATCTCACTTCCTAAATTTTCAGTCACCAAATACTGGAGTCATACTTCAATGGCATTTCTAACTCGTGAGGATCTATTGGTCACCAATAGGCCTTAAAAATACCATCCTGCTTTGAGTTAAAAATGTAACATTTTATGCTTAAAAAATTACTAACTAATAATGAAGACATGGACCATCTAACCTGGGTCAATAAAGGAAAGCTGAGGGTGGGATGGGTTTCAGCACATAAGCACTCGCTCAGCAAGTGAGCTGCCCGGGGCTTATCCCTGTCACCGAAACCAAACAAACCTTCGGTCACTTTAAAGGGAGAGGGCTGAAAGTCACTCTGGCTTCTATCTGCACAATAAACTCAATAGCTTCTTGTCTTGATGTCCTACTGAATGACGCTCACCTTCTGCATGCTGAGAGGATGCACTATACTGAATGACTCTGGACCTTCTGCATGCTGAGAGGATGCACTACACTGAATGACCCTCACCTTCTGCATGCTAAGAGGATGCACTATACTGAATGACCCTCATCTTCTGCATGCTGAGAGGATGCACTATACTGAATGAAGCCTGGGTCCAAGAGTCTTGGTTTCATCTAGGGTGAGAACTGAATGGTAAGTGGTATATGCTGGGCCATGTTTGGTGAAGCGACCAGCAGAGTAAGAAGGGCCTAAAAGGCCAAAATCAGAACTTCCTGCAGCAACCTTAACTAGCTCTCTTCACTTCTACAATTGGGCAATCACACATCACAAAATAAAGTGTCCTGTGGGCTGAGCCAAAGGAGGCTGTAAACAGAAGGAATGAGAGAAATAAGCAGAAACCAACAGAGACAGCTGGTCAGTTCAGTTGTTTTCCCCATCAAAACAACAGGGAAATGAGTGCCTGGGTGACATCAAGTGACCCTTTTTTGCATAAGGATTACAACAGGGAACTTCGGTGTCACGCCATTTCAATGGGCCTGTTTGGGAAATCTGGCTATTGTTATTTTTAATCCTGATTCCTTAGGTTAGATAAATAGCTTACTTTTCAGTTCCATGCCTGAAAACCAGCATAAGAGAGTCCATTCGGACCTTTGGCCTCAGACAGGAGTGTGTGCAGGGCACAGCCATGGCCTCTGGTCATCTAGTTAACGTATCACTTTACATGAAAACGCGTCGTGTAGAGATGGTCTGTTTGAGCTGGCAGACCTTCCTAGTCTCTCCTACCATTGCATGCTTGGGTCTGTATGCAACTGATGCCCATATCCCGTGTTCTGCAGAACAGCCTTGCGCAACGGGAAAATGGCCCACATGATCTGGCTAGAAAGTTACTATACATTTTTCAACAGATACAGAAAACAGGAGAAGTCAGGAAATGAAATTCATCTAATAGAAGATAAATGTGTCCACTACTCCCATCAATTTACTGGCAGGCTTCCCACCTCAGAGAAGACACAAGGGCCTCAATGCCAGCCATTCTGAGCATCCTGCTTTGAGTACAACACTAGCCCTCAGGCAACAGTCGTTTATACAAGCCAAATCATTTATAGTCTTATAATCAGTTTTATTATCTTTTTAAGGAAAAGAATCAAGGTGGGGAGAGCAGAGTGCACAACTTAGACAGAGTACAGGTAACAGAGCAGCCACTGTCTTAGAGGCACTGTTGTACAGAAGAAGTGAAGCAAGGCAACCCCTAAGAGCAAGACATCAAGTGTGTCTTCTTCCATGACTATGATCATTTTAACAGCTGCTGCTGCAGGAGCTACAGAGGCCAACCATGGGAGCTTGCCATCCACCTGGCGAGAAGCTGCAGACCAGAGTATGGCAGTCCACCAGCTCTGCTGGGTAAGAACAGACCTGAGAGCTACCAGGACCAGGAGACTTTGAATTTGTCAGAGGAACACAGAGCCTGTGAGGTAGAGAAAAACCTAGAGCCAAACAGGAGGCAGAGGCAGGCACAGCAGGGCAGGAGGGAGGTGTGACAGAGAATCTAGGTGGAACGGACAGGTCAGTCTGGGGCCTGTGAGCCTCGGGGTTTGCTATGAACCACAGTGTCGATCAGCAAAGGCCCGTGAGCTCCATCATGGTCTGATGTGGCGGCTGAGTGGAGAGAGCTCTGAACAGGTCAGAGGACAGTGTTCTAGGACAGTGTACACAACAGACTGTAAGGGAGAGAAAAGACAGCCTGGGGGGGCTAGCTGGGAGGACCCATGCAGGTCACCACCACAGCCACGCCCTGTCACCAAGCAGAATCAAGGTAGCCTGGACGACCACAGGCAGGAGGAGTCAGAGGTGGCTCTGGAGTGTGAGCCCTGACCACCCCAACCCCATGGTCCTGGGGGCTGAAGCAGCACTGTGGTGGGCGCTCTCTCTCTCTCTCTCTCTCTCTCTCTCTCTCTCTCTCTCTCTCTCTCTCACACACACACACACACACACACACACACAGCTAAGCAGTTAATAAAAGGCTTTTGTTTTTAAGCACTTGAACATCTTAGCTATCAGTAGTGTAATCACAGCTTTTCTGAGTTAGAGGAGGAGCCATACCATACCACCTTCCTGTGAGCATTGGTGAGCTATTCTTACTCTCTTCCTTCTGAGGTCAGGCCTAGGCCGGGTTCCTCTGTGTGTGTGTCCACAAGTGTGCAGTTTGGTTTTGGTTTTGGTTTGTTGTTTTTTAAGAGAGAGAAAGTACATGAAGTTGGGTACTATGGTGGTTTGAATATAATTGGCTCCCATAAGCTCAAAGGGAGTGGCACTATTAGGAGGTGTGGCTTTGTCAGAGTAGGTGTGGCCTTGTTGGAGGAAGTATGTCATTGTAGGGGGTGGGCTTTGAAGTCTCATGTATGCTCAAGCCATGCCCAGTGTCTCAGATCACTTCCTGTTGCCTGTGAGATAAGATGTAGGACTCTTAGCTCCTTCTCTAGAACCGTATCTGCTCGCACGCCACCAGGTCCCACCATGATGACAATGGACTAAACCTCTGAACTGTAAGCCAGCCCCAATTAACTGTTTTCCTTTATAAGAGTTGCCGTGGTCATGGCGTCTCTTCACAGCAACAGAAACCCTGACTAAGACAGGTAGGTAGCTAGGTAGTGAAGGAAGAACTAGGAGGAGTTGGGGGAAGGGGAAGAATATAATAAAACATATCAAATCTCAAAAAAAAAATGAAAAAAAAAAAAAAAGAACTCCTGAGGGAATAGAATTTACTTCAGTGCTACAGCCACCTGCAAGTTTTACAGAGACCTCAAAAATAAACCAACAATCAACAAATATTTAAAAAATCCTGATTTTGTACCAAGAAACACATTTTGAACCTCGACTTTTCTGGGCTGACATGCAACAGTGAACGGGTGTAAAGTGAGCTAACCTCCACTGTGGACCCTGGCACATTTCACACTCACTCTGTAGCCAAAGTGAATGGGGAAATTACTACAAGTTCTTAGCGTATGTGTTTTGTATCGCCTCGGTGGAATGGCTTACCCCACCACAGAGCTTAATGGCTGTGAAATACTGGAAATGAAAAGGCAGAGTGTGAGAAAGAATATAAATAAAAACAGAGAACAAAGAGAGGATCTTTGCGTTGGTGAACAATGGAGAAAAGGCACCCCCGTAGAAAAGGCAAACCCAGAAGCTGACGCCTAGTCATGGCTCTGGAAAGCCCAGGGGACGACTGAAGAGCTCAAGAGGCCACAGAATGATCAGAAATTCAAGGCACGGCTAATTTTACATTACAAGTTATAATATGCCTTTTTGGGATAAACTTAAGAACAAGGACACATGTGCTAAACCTTTTAAAAACGTTTCCTTTTGAGCAGAGAATCATGTAGATGGATTTTATTTTTCTTTCACTATGAACAGGCACTAACAACCACAGACTCACCCCTGCCCCACCCAAAATTCAATTCCATTCCTAACTAGGCTTTTCTGGAGAGCTCCACAAGAGTCAGAAGAAAGTCATGACTGATGTGTGAGGCTCAACCGCCGGGTAGGGCCGGGTGCTGCCGGACAAGTCCTAGCAGATTCACCACATGCCATCAACTGAGGCCTGACTGACATTGCGCAAGCTCAGAAACTGCCACCTGGAGTTCAAGGCTGGGAAACTGAGGAGACCAGGGAGATCCTTTCAGAATAGCCATCCCTGATGTGTGGGCGGCAGCAAGGGCGGAAGTACACAGGAGGAGCCCAGTGTCTGCGTCCAGAGCACGGGGCAGGCAGCTCAGAGCCCTGCTGAGCAATGTGCACTCCCATGGCTTCCTCCGCTGCGTCTCAGCTTCCGCTGCGTCTCAGCTTCCGGCTCTCGCCCCCTCTTAGTGGCCCACGGTCGGCTCCAGAGTGGACCAGTGGGAAGATGCGATCTCATTCTGGATCAGAGAAAGCAAGGCAATGCCAGCCAGTCTTAGCTGATGAGATGCTAAGGTAATGCGGACGCCCCACGAGGGAAGGGCCCGTGAGTCACTCTGCTGTCCTTGCTCCTCTCTCTGACCTTCCGCACTGTGTTCGGGCTGCGTACCAAGTGTCTCTACCGCCTGCATGGGCGGGCCGAGGCATCCTCATAGTTGCCCGGCTGTGAGAAAATATCCCTTCTGCTTTCTTTGACCTCTGTGGATACTTGACAAGGCCAGCAAATGGTAAGAGCCACAGGCATCTATGGACCAGTTCCTGCCTCCACTATCCCCCTGTTCCCCATTTAAAGAGTCAAAGGTCCTATTTTCAAACTTTTAGCTTAAAAAAAGTGTTTTTTCCAGATCTATATCAGTTATGTAAAATTAACCATGTTTACAGTATGTAAATAAAAATGACAATTTATAAGGAATCTCAATGGAAAAAAAAAATCAAAGAAGCCCAATGTCAGCTAATCTATTAATCCACATATTTATTTAAATCAGATATAAAAAGTACTCTGTGGAATAAAAATAGGAAGAGCACATTAATTTCCACAGTGACAGCACCGCTGGCTTGAAGGGGAAGTACTGTACTGTGTCTGTGCCACACGCCAAGGCCAGACGACAGGGGAAAGGCAGTGCCGTGACTGACTGAGGAAGCCAGAGGCTTTCAAGATCACTAGGATCACTTGGAAATGACTCAAAACCGAGTCCTCATTTTCTAGCACTTGACTCCTCTGCACAGCACAAGTCTGCGGCGACGTCAAAACAATGAAACCACCCTGCCCTTCTGACCGGCAGGTCTTATAAGGAGGCGAGAGGCTAGCGTCATACATACCCCACTGGAAACACCAAATTTCCCCAGCCAGCCACAGAAGACAGATCGCAAACACTCACCACCACCTTCCCCTTGAGGATGAGAACAAAAGCAGGGAGAGAGCACTCAGCTGACGTGCACAGAGCTCTCCTGACAGTTCACTGCAGCCTGCACAGACAGCACTGGGGGACAGTGACATCAGGCAAGTGACACAGGAACGCCATGTCCCCAACAGCCCACAAGGCAACTTCAACAAGGAATGAACAATCTGGCTAAAGAGCAGTCTAAGCTAAGAGTGACTTCCCATAATTCCACACGAAAGACCATGGAGGTGATCTGGAAATGTCCCCCTTACCTGTCCTTTTCCACAACAACAGGGGTAGGGTAGGACTGGTTACTTTTATTGCCAGTGCCCAACTGGCCATAAGAATTTGCACCCCAAGCATACACTTGACCTTCATCTGTTAATACTAACGTGTGTGCGTAGCCACAGGCAACCTGGAAGGACAAAAGACAAATCTTGTCAGGTCTGCAAGTAAAGGGAAATGTTGCACTTTTACCAAGGAGGTCAAGACTAAAATGGAAGCCGAGGAAGGGCAGACTGCCCCTAAGGGCGGACAGCGAAAGAACCAGTATTGTCTGGTAGTAGTGCAGGCCCAGCCGTGTGGCCGGTGCTGCAGAGATCACCCCCAGTTCTTCCGCTGGCTCAGCCCACCGCAGTGAGCTCTCCAGCAGCACTGGCTTCTCCCGGAGAACCCGGGGCCGTGAGGCCAGGGTAAGGCACGGACACCTAGTTCTTTCTTCTAGTTATGGAAGGAAAACGTGCTTACTGTGGAAAATGGAGGACAGTGTAAACATCAAAAGCTCTCTGGGGTCGAGAGGGTGTTTCTCTGTGCAGCCCTGGCTGTCCTGGAACTCACTCTGTAGCCCAGGCTGGCCTCAAACTCAGAGATCCCCCTGCCCCTGTCTCCTGAGTGCTGGGATTAAAGGCGTGTGCCACCACTGCCAGCTTGAAAAGTTCTCAAGACCAGAAATTGAGAAGTTTTTTTCCCCCAACTTTTCAGATATAAAAATATGCACTTATGGGGCTGGAGAGATGGTTCAGTGGTTAAGAGCACTGGCTGCTCTTCAAAGGACTCAGGTTCAACTCCCAGCACCCACATGGCAACTCACACCTGTCTATAACTCCAGTTCCAGGGGATCTGACACCCTCACACGGACATACATTGCAGGCAACACACCAATGATCATAAAATAAAATTTTAAAAAAAAGAAAAGAAACAGAAAGAAATATGGATGTACAAATTTTTAAGTGGTAGCATATGTACCTATCTTTTATCTTTTTTACCTAAAGTTACTTTGACATTGCTTTCTCCCCACTATTAAAAATCCTTTGTAAAGCCAGATAGTGGCAGTGGTGGTGCACTTTTAATCCCAGCTCTTAAGGGGCAGATGGTGGCAGATCTCTGTGAGTGCGAGCCCAGCCTGGTCTACAAAGTGAGTTCCAGGACAGCTACAACTGTTACACAGAGAAAACTCTGTCTTAAAAATAAACAAAACGAAACAAAAAAGAACTTTGTAAGCTGGCTATGGTGGCGCATACATGTCATCTCTGCAGTCAGGAAGCTGGCTGCAGCAAGAGGTTCACAGGTATGGCCTGAGCTAACAGTGAGACTGCGTCTCAAGAACAGCATCACCACCAGTCTCATATTGACGGGCATAATCTAGCAACTGTTCTCCTACCATTAGATTAGTACATTATACAATGCCTATCCCTTTGATTAAACTTACTTTTCTTACATTCTTCTTAACCATTTTTGTTTATTCTCTCCCCAAGAATTCCTTTGTTAAGATTATAACTATTAATGCATATTAATGGATTTCATATGACTGAACTAATTTTATGAGACTTTCTGTTTGGTTACATAGGAGAATTCTCTAAAGGTGGAATTACATGTAAAAAGGCATGAAAATTTTTAAAACTGTTGGCATATATGCTCTCAAAGATTCTTCAGGAAAGGGTGTGCAACTTACATTCTCGGTTCAGTTCACAAAACTGATATAGAAACAGCATCTCTATAAACAGGGATACCTTAGTCAAGGCAAAGGGGCTTTAACCTTTACTTCAACAGAAGCACCAAACCAGCTGAACTTTCCATGTGTATAAGAAAACCAGGACCCAGAGCACTGCACACAGACCACCAGGAGACGTACCCGCTGGACACGGATGCCTTGCAGGGCTGCCACTCTACAGGGGGTTGGCTGGTTGCCACTGCTACCCAGACCCAGCTGTCCATTCCCATTGTAACCCCAGACATAGACCTGGGGAAAGATAAGAACCATAGCAGTCAGCAGTTCAGTTCTGTTGTTGAGAAGCATGCCATGCTTATATGACACTAAGGAGGCAAAGTAAACTTTTGAAACCAAGTACGAAGTAACCTTCCTACCTCTCCAGTGTCCACAACGGCCATGGAACACATTTGTCCACATGCTATGTTCATAACTACTTTATTCTGCAAACATCCAGTGACTCTTCGAGGAATGGGCTGATTAGCGGTTGATCCAGAGCCTACCTGCCCAGAGTTATTATAACCCCAGGCAAATACCTATGTGAAAAAGAAGACTGATAAACAAAACACACCTTGGATAAAGTGTCTCAGCTGGACACTGATATGTGCTCAGGGCATCTCACCATCCTGTCAAAGAGCTTCCCCGCTGGTCTCACAATATAGGCAGAGAAAGTATTATTTTATGACGCTTGTGCTATCGCTACAAGAGTAACAATGATCATATAATACAAAATACCTGCCCACCTCAGCCATATTTTTCAACATTTTGGGATTTTTTTATTTTGCAAATAAGACCTTTGTTATAGCAATATAAAAGTAATAATGAGTCCTTTTAAGATTTGTAGTGACTGAAGTCCTTACTACACACAGGGAAATGTCATAATACAACCATCATGATAATAACTTGCTACCAAGAATAAGGCTGAGTCTGAGGAGCAATTATTTTAAACATCCCCGCTTAGCTCACCATAACTACTTTGGTTAGTTTTTTGACAATCTGGCACAAGCTAGATGTGATGGCTATTCTTGGTTGTAAACTTGACTACATATGGAATTAATTAAAACCCAAATTGTCGAACATTTTTGACAAGTTTTTTGTTTTTGTTTTTTTCTTAATTAAATCACTATAAGTATGAAGACCCACTTCTAATCTGGATCTTTGAGGTAAGAAGATACACCTTTTATTCAGATCTTTTGAGGTGGGAAGATCCACCTTTAATCTGGGCCACACCTTCTTGCTGGAAGCCTATATAAAGGTCTCGGAAGAAGGAAGCAGCAAGCTTTGCCTGTTTGCTCTCGCCTCACTAATGAGTATATTCCTCCACTGGCATTAGAGCCTACTTCTTTAGGATTCCAGTATATACTGAAGACCAGCTGAGACTTAAATCCTTGTGGACTGAAAAAGTACTGTATTCTTGGACCTTCTGTTGGTAGGCAGCCATTGCTGGACTAGCTGGACCACAGCCTGTAAACCATTCTAGTAATCATTCATATATATATATATGTGTGTGTGTGTGTGTGTGTGTGTGTGTGTGTGTGTGTGTGTGTGTGTGTGTGTATGTATGTGTATATATATAAAATCTGTCTATATCTATAGTAGATGGACAGATAGAGCCCATCTACATATCTATATATATATATATAAATCCCACATCTATCTTATTATTCATGTATATACATATATATACATAATGATTAGATATAGATAGATGGATGGATGGGTAGATAGATCCCTTTTTAAGTTTTGTTCTTCTAGAGCACTCTTGGGAAGAGTTATCTGGGAAGAGAAACTCAATTGAGAAAATGCCCCCATCAGACTGTCTACAGGCAAGTCTATAGGGTATTTTCTTGATTAATGATTGGTGTGGCATGGCCCAGGCCACTGAAGACAGTGCCACCTCTGAGCTGGTGGTCCCGAGAGGTATAAGAAAGCAGGCTGAGAAAGCCAGGAGCAAGCCAGTAAGTAGAGTTCCTCCATGACCTCTGCTTCAGTTTCTCCTTCCAGATTCCTGTCTTGAGTTCCTACTCTGATTTCCCTCAATGGTGGACTGTAGCCTGTAAGGCAAATAAACCCTTTCTTTCAAGTTGCTTTTAATCATGATGTTTTATCACAGCAATACAAAGCAAACTCAATTTTACTGATTTTATTGCCTAGTCATATTTTGGGGGCAGTTAAAGGAATCTATAGAACATATTGTAAAAAAAGAAAAAAAAATCAGTGAGTTTATGCTAATTATCCTCACCTCTCCATCAGATGTTAGGACCAAAGAATGGTAAGACCCGCAGGCAACCTCAATGACATGTTTATTTGACAAATTAGTAGAGATATGGCAGGGCACTAAGCCATGATTCGTTGTCCCATTACCCAGCTGGCTATAAGCATTGTGACCCCAGGTAAAGACTTCTCCATCTGAAAATAAGGAAAGATGAACAGCCTTCACAACACATCCTTCTCTATAGAAGACTACAACACATCCCTCAGCCTCCACAGATGGAAGCTAAGAGTCAGCTTCAAAGGTGGCTCGACTTCCTCCTTCCAAATTCACTTTGTGACAGAATCTATTTGGAAACCCAAACTGCCTTCTACATGAAAGCAGCACAATGGAATTTAACGCTATGAAGTTCAAAAATAGCTAGATGATTTCTAATTAAATAAAACAGAGAAAATAGTACATCAAAAGTCAAGAGTGTAAGGCGCTACTTAACTCTTCTAGATCTTCATTTCCTTTAGAGAAAGATGACCAAATATATTTTAAAATTTATTGTATTACTTGTGCAATTATAAAAATTCATAGAACATATGTGCAATTTACAGATAAAAAATCATATATACACAAACCATAGCACGATTCCCCAAAAGCCCTGCATACATGTACCCTACCTACATATAAGAATTTAGCTTTCTGATTCTGAACTTTGAAGAACTAAGTCACATGTATGCTCCCTGTCATCTGTGTTTTCTGCATTACATAGGTTATATTATGAGTGGACTTCATTTGATCATCTGGTTTGACAATCATTTGATAATTCAATTGCTCACTGCGTCTTTCCCAAATCTTCTATGTTGTCTGTAGATCTTTTTTCCTGTCGATATTTTGCTTTCTGTAATTCTTTTCTGGGATTCCAACAGCTCATGTTTAATAATCACCGTCTGCCACTCCTACTGGGTCTCACGCATTAGACCCTACAGGAGGTTGGTGGTTTGGACTGAGCTCTCGGTGCCGCACCCAACCAAAGTGGGTGCTCACTTTCCACATCAGCAAGCAAGGCTGCGTTGTTATCTGACCCGAGAAACCAAGGTGGGAGGGTGCCAAGCGCCAAGTTCCAAACAGGACAGCTTCAGCCTATAAATCCCCAGCTTCCCTCTGCTGACATCACTTCCCTGTACACAGCCAACCTCCTGCTCAGCTGATGGTAACAGGCACGTTACAGGGGTGAAGCACTGTCCAATCCTAGAACTGCAAGGGAAGGCCAACCACAGTCTGCAAGCTGCACTTTTGCTCTGTCTCCTGCCACATCCAGGTGCCTTGGCGCCCACATGCTTGTGTGTGAAACCACGTGCTGCTGCTCACTGACTCGGACAAGCGGTTTCTGGCGATCCTCCCAGGCTTCCAATGGAGGTGACTTGCTCTCAAAAGGACGTGCATTCACTTCCACGGCACCCTTTGATAAAGTCCATACCTCTAATTCAAGGCCTGAAACTCAGACCATCCAGTCTAACGTGACACAAGTATACAGCTGCAAATTCTAGGGAATGGTTTGTTTCATTCTCTTTTTCCTTCTCTGGGGTGCTCCAAGCAAGAAGTTCTCCTGTTCAATCCTTAGGAAGTGGCAAATCCTGTGCTGAGAGTGTGGCTTTTGTGGTCCCAGCCTATTGGAGGTCTCCTATTATACTTCAGTTACATGGGACCTTGACCTCTTGACCTGTAACCTCTCACCTCAAGAGTACAAACTATAGCTCAGCATCAGCTGGGCAGATGGGTACCTCAAAAGCAGGCCAGCTTTAGTCTCCTCCAGCCTCACGTGACTATTCCTGTTTCCTCACCTTACCTGACGTTGCCTTCCCTTAACTGCTAAAGTCATCACACCAACCCCAGACTTCAGCTGTCCGTTTGTTTGTTTTTAAATGAAGAAATGGTCTGAATCATCTTGCCTATTACTGGAAACTCCCACCCATATTGTCAGAACTTATACCTCAAAGGCATAATTTAATTCTAATTCTGTATAATATCTGAGTTCATGATGCAGCCAAGAGAATGTTTTCTCTATATTACTAAAGCAAACTTCTATCAGCCACTTACTCAATGTAAGAATTACAGAATGCTTAGAGGAATGGCAGAATCACTATTTGGTCTCTCAATATACAGGTCAGGAATCTAAGAAGTGTAGGCTTCCTAAGATCCAAAGCAAGCAGAGTTCTCACACTTACCCAGTGGGGAATGGAAAGGCTGTGTGTACTGTCTTTCATCCGTTGGGACGCCGTGTGTTAAACTACCATTCTCTGCTGCTCAAGTACAGCCATACTCCATGTTCCCAATGTATGGCCAAGCTCACAGAGCAGAGCCAGCAACTCTTGCTCAATCAGAAGGTTTGCTCTCAATTTTCAGGGCATCCTGGTCTTATTTCTTAACAAATAAGCAATACCCTAAACCTATCCATTGAGTTCCTATTACCTGTTGTTGCAAGAACAATGTGTGGGCCACTCCCATAGCCAAGGCTGGCTATCTTTTTGCCAGTTAAAGAGTCCAGTCTCCGAGGCTCAATGGTGCTCTGAACATCACCTACGCCCAGACAGCCACTGCAGTTTGTGCCGAGCACAAAAATCTGTGGACAAAACACTCAGTTCAAGGAGGCAAATTTCTGGCAAGTCTGTAAGTTAACTCAAGCAACCTTCCTAAAGGAAACTGCCTTGTTACAGAATACATAAAAGTTGGCTTTTCAGCCATGAGAGATTCTAGGTTTACTATTGAACCTTGCACAGTTTTTTAAAAAAAGGTACCAAGGGTCTATTTGATTGGTTAGTTGAACTATTTGGGGAAAGGTGGTCTACTGAGAATGGGACTGATATTCTTGTTTTATTGTTGAAACACGCCTTTAATCCCAGCATATGGGAGGCAGAGGCAAGTGGATCTCTCTGAGTTTGAAGCCAGCCTGGTCTACAAAGCAAGTTCCAGGACAGCCAGGACCACATAGAGAAACCCTGTCTTGAAACAAAAAAAAAATTGCTTTTCCATACTTCTGTTTGAAGGTTTCATTCCTTTATCCCCCTCCCCCACACACATACACAAGGTACTTACAAACCCATTACTAAAAACACGGGTGGTTGAATTTTTTCTTCAAAGTTACCTCATCGTTGACAGTAGTGTATAAAACTTCATTGCCAGCACTGCCGAAGACACAAGCCTGACGGATCGACTGCAGTTCTTCCTCAGAACAAAGGGAAAAAATTGGCCACTTTCCCACATCTAACATCTTCAATGATGACAGGGTAGCCTGTACTGGCTGAAAGGAACAAGACTTATGTACTGAGACAAGCAATTAAAACACCAGAAAGCATCCCTTGACTCTGGTTTCTGCAGAGTGAACTGCTTCAGGAGGAACGACCCACATCTGCCACAGGCTGTCTGTTGCTGAGAGCCACTCAGAGCTGTAGCCCACGGGGGCCAGGGGCCTGGGCAAAATGAGATCTCAAAGACGCCCAACGCATCCAAGCCTGGACCTTGGCCAGCTGAATGGTAGCAACACACTAAATAGGGGCTCTGGTTTGCATGCGGCTGCAGGAACAGGCTGGTTCAGCAAGGACAGGCTGGAGGAAGGAGGGTGGGCCACTGCATCTGCTGTCCCTATGTACGGTTCCTCTAGCAAACAGATGTCGGGTTCTCTGGGGGAAGAATGGGAGGCTAGCTAACAGTGTAACACATATGCATTCTGGCTAACAGTGTAGTTCTTAGGTCTTATAGCAAGGTTGCCCCTCAGGGAGACCTGGCCTTCCCTTCATTCAAGGGGTTTTGGGTCTGTAAACTGGCTCCTCCGAAAACTGACTGATGGGCCATGGAGCCCCATTACTACAATCAAATGTAGTAATTCTTTCCTTTGTTCTAGAGTCTTGTGCATGTATAGATCAGACAAAAATAAACTCATCTATTTCACCCCAGGAAACACCATTATTGATTTGCCAGTCCCAAAAGTCCAATGTGAGAGTCATGCCATCATAAAAATCTCTTTCCCTGTGCTGCCCATTATGGGTCAGGCCATTGCGGGCATCGCTTTGCCTATGATGCCCACTATGGGGGTAAGCATGTTCATCTTGCCTTTGGTGATGTTTTGCTGCCTCCTGACTCCTGCTGCTCTGGGGCCCATTAAGTGCATCATATTTAATGCATCCAGCTGAGCAGCAGCATCTGGCCAAGGAAAAGGGCGACAACAAAGCTCTTCAAATGTGCTGACATCCCTCCCACACTTTGGTATCTTACAGTACTGGTGAAGGGCATGTCTTCTGGGCCTGCACATTGTGGAGGATTAGGTTTTAAGAGGGAATCCACTCCAGCATTCCAGTTTCCCTACACTGTAAAATTCCTTTATCAACAATAAAACAAGAATATCAGTCCCATTCTCAGTAGACCACCTTTCCCCAAATAGTTCAACTAACCAATCAAATAGATCCTTGGTACCTTTTTTTAAAAAACTGTTCAAGGTTCAATAGTAAACCTAGAATCTCTGTTCAATGGGCTCATAATGACAAACTCAGCTTGATTCATTCTATACTCCTCCTACCATTATCCCACACCCTTAAAGTCCATTGCCACACATACTCTCCAAGCTTGAATAAGTTAGCAAGCTCATTAGGTTCTCCTGGTGCAGTGCACTTCCTCATGGACCACATGTTCAGCTTCCCAAACACCCACTGGGTGGCAACAACCAGTAGTTACTGTCTACAAGGTGTGGACTCAGTAGTCCCAACCAGACACTGGAAGCACAAGAAGTTCCTGGAGAACCAGTGGTCCCCAGTCCATGATGGAAGCTTGGAAACCCTGGTTCTTTTCAGGGAAGGACTCAGCAGCAGCAGTGGCAGGACAAATCAACTTGGTGGCAGAGGGAAAGCCAAGGAGCACAAGCGAAATAGCTCTTTAACTAGTCTGCTACCTGTAGATGCCACACACTACCAGGGTGGGCCTTCCCACATCAATCAAGGCCATCAGGATGCTTCTTCAGGTGAGGCTTCCTACTCAAGTGATTCTAACATGTGACAAGTTGACATTCAAACCAACCACAGCATGGAGGACCATCTAGGTAGCTTACGTGCTCATTAGCACCGACAGCCACAGCTAGCTGGCAGAAACAACTACGTGTGTTAACACTTTTAGAGACTCCAAAGTCGCACGTCAAGGTGTCAGCTAGCTTGACTTGCAAGAGCTGTCAGGGAAAGGTCTAGTCCAGGCTACCCTTCTTGGCTTGCAGAGGGCTCTCTTCCCTCTGCCTGTCTGCACTGCCTGCCTTGTATGTGGATCTGTGTCCAATATTTCCCTTCTAATAAACACACAAGTCAGCCTGGATTAGGGCCAGCTTTAATGACTCATCTTAACTAAGCTAATCTGAGGTCTTGGTTGTGGTGATAATCTAATTGTACTGAATTATTATTTTGATTGTATGTTAATAAATAAAGTTGTCTGGGAGTCAGAGCTATTAGAGCCATAGCAAGAGTGTGGCGGTGGTGGCACACGCCTTTAATCCCATAGATATCTGTGTGTTCAGGGTCAGAGCTATTAGAGCCATAGCAAGAGTGTGGCGGTGGCGGCACACGCCTTTAATCCCATAAGATCTCTGTGTGTTCAGGGATACAGCCAGCATTGGAGACATATGCCTTTAAGACCTAGGGGGCTGTACATTCAGACAGTGACGAGTCAGTCATGTGTTTGGGTTTACAACCAATGAGAAGGCAGAACAACATACTTTAAAAATACGAACCGACAGGAAGTAGGTCTCTTTTCGCGAAGCTGGGACAGCAGGAGGAAGGGTGAGATTTTAGCTCTGAGCTCTGACTTCTCGGCTTTCTCTTTTACATTGTTTCTGTGTTTCTTATTTAATAAGACGGTTGGTTACATCTACACTTGGTTTTGGACTTAGGCACATAATCTTGGAGGGCCATGAAAACCTCAACAGTGCATGATAATTTCATGATCGTGTGCACTCTCCAAAGTGGTCTTCAAAGACAGTTGTTATTTATCTGTACAATGGAGGTACTTACTTACTCACTTAATGAAGGAGACCCTCAAACAGCGGGTGTTCCCTCCTCCTAGACCCTGGGTTAGGCACAAACCACACCCCAACACCTGTTTTCACAGAGAGATCTTTTATTAAGTGGGGAGGCAAAGTTAAAGTGGCTGCTTTCTGACTCAGGCAGAAAAACAGCAGCAAATGACCTTACAGGTGTCATTTTAAAGAAGACAAAATGGGAAGGTCTGTGTTAGGACGGGCTAGAATGCTGTGGGATGTTTCAGTTTGGTATGTTAATTAGGTGAACCAAAGGGGGCTTTTGATTGCTGGACTTCAATACTTTGATTAGCTGGACCTCGGTAGTCAGCCTCAGGAGGAGAGGAGATTGCCAAATAAGGGAACAGACCTTGGTGGCCAGCTTTAGGGATGGAATCTAATGGTTTAGCAAGGCAGCGGGAATGGGGGAGAAGGGCAAGGCCTGCCAGAGCCATGTTTGCCTCACTTGAGATGGCCAGAGTCCCTTCATTTAACTTTTGAGTTTTAAAAATATGCACATATTTTGTAAATTTAATAGCCCTTATGCCATCAAATGGTATTTTTAAGTATTTTCCAGAAAAATACCAAACTCATATTTAATTTAAAAGAGTAAAGATTTTCTGGGCTCTTTCTCACTAGCTGTTAAACAAACCTTATTAAGAAGATCTGAGAGGCCAGCCACTTGCTTGCTTCCGATCTGAGAAAGCATTTATCCCCTTCACCTTGGACGCCAGCTGAGGCTGTCTGGGCTGACCTGCAAGCACCCATCCTCATTACTGTGGTACTCTGGGGCTTTTACAGACTGTCTAGCACAGTCCTGAGCAAAGAACCAGGGGCAGCCTCCTTCATCACCACACCATTGCTGTTGTGAATGACGGCAAGTATACAGTAAATTCTGATTAAAACTGTCTAAGGGTGGTGGTACAGGCCTTTGATTCCAGCACTTGGGAGGCAGAGGCAGGTAGATCCCTGAACGAGGCTAGCCTGGTCTACAGAGCGAGTTCCAAGACAGCCAAGGCTATACACAGAAACCCTTTCTTGAAAAACCAACTAACCAACCAAATAAACAAACAAAAAAAAAACTGTCTAAAGGGTGGCTCAAAGTCCCTATGTCCAGCTCTCTTATCCATGTCTCCCCATGCAAATCTCAAGTCCCTATGCCAAGAATGATAGGTCCTACTTTCACACCTGGGACAGCAGCGACAGCTGTTTCTCCTGTGATTCTGATGCAGTAGTTACTATTTCTTCAGTTACTTTTAAATACCAGAGCATTTTGCAACAGTATCAGTGGGTATCCAAGAAAAACTCAATTTGGAATCCGGCATTGTTTTTAAATCTCACATCTACAAGAAGCTGCAATTGTATGGATGTATAGAATAGGCCCCTACTTTCATTGTGGCTATTTCAGGAAACTGAAGACTTTATATGGTAGTGTTATATTAATTTGGAAATCGGAGTTTTTAGGTAAAAGAGAATTCTCTCTAGAGACACTTTGTTGACCGTCAAAGCTGGACACAGAACTGTGATATGAGATTTTAGTCTAAGCGTCTGTTTTAAATTACCTACCTTCTCAGACCATGAAGGAATCTTGCATTGCCAAGATACAATGACTGCTTACTTCCTACCTCAGCTGTTTCTCCTTTCAAGCATGTTTTTGGATTTGATCCTGTCCTTTGCTACAGTATCAAGTGGCTTCCCGAATACTGAAAACTGAATGGTAAATTCCAACCATTCCTAAACACTTCTGTACAAGTCATAAGCTTGAACTTTCTCCTTGGTCCACTTGTACAGTTGTACACAGTACCCAGCCCATGATTCTGACCACTGGGATTCCAAAATGTGAATGAGGTTTATGCAATCTGCAGTCCTATATTTATTATGAGATGCTGCTAAGCAGGAGAATATCAGCTATGGTAGAATTACTAAATTTAAGACAAAAATAAGACACTGCCATGCCCTCCTTAGAGGTCACAATCTAATGGGAAGTACACCAGACAGGGGAATATATTGCTTTTTAAATCTGTCTGACAACTAGATGCCTGGCAACGGTCATCACAAGTGTATTATTTAAGTCTGAGAGAAAACTATTACATAGGGAACTGATAGCTTAATTTATAAATGCAAATACATTTTGGAGAAAATATTTAATAGTAGCTTCATGGAATTATAGCATTTTGTTCCAGGACACTCAAGAGACAATGTACAAAGATGTACTGTACAGCACATGTAGGAGCCTTGATCATCTGTCAACCATTCTGTGTGCTAGAAATGTCTTCGCTGGAGTCTCCACCTACTCTATGCCCACTGCCAGGTGAGGGATCAACTGAAGAGCTTGTGTGCTGGCTAGTTTTTATACCAACTTGACACAATAGGTAAGGTCATCTGTGAAGAGGAAATGTCTCCATAGGATTGGCTTGTGAGCAAGTCTTATGATTGATGTGGGAGGGCCCAGCCTATTGTAGGTGGTGCCACTGCTGGACAGGTGGTCCTGGGGTATAAGAAAACAAACTGGGCAAGCCAGGAGCAAGCCAGTAAGCAGCACCTCTCCATGGCCTCTGCATCAGCTCCTGCCTTCAAGTTCTTGTACTGAGTTCCTGCCCTTGCTTTCCCAGTGATGGTCTGTGATGTGGAAGTGCAAGCCAAAATAAACCCTTTTCTCCCTAAATTGCTTAGGGTCATAATGTTGACTCTTCAAGGGAACAGAGAGCCTTGCAATCGTCACCATTAAGATGGTGTCTGTTGAATTCAGTTCCAGGGTGACCCAGGTAGCCGCCTGACTGAACAACCACTTCCTGAGCTGTTCCCGTACTACTCCAGTCACATCCTATCCACCACCCTACCTGTAGCTGGCATCTCTTTGCAATGCAAGGAATGAGATGTTAATACTCTGTCAAGGAAAACATAATACAGGAAATGCACCTGCCATGAATTAGAGACTAAGACACATCCTGTTAGTCTCATTGTGTGGTCTGGAACAAACAGACGCTGTATCCACTGAGAAATCCACTGAGTGACCACACTGCACATGACCACAGCAAACTGGCAAGCTGTTACAATTCCGTTAAAATACAGCCTATATAGGAAAATCAAAGTGACATGTTGGGCATGTTTAGTAAAACAATGTCTAAAAAAATTCAACACTTTACCTGTTGATGATTTCCTAGCTGCAACATTTTATACATAATAAGGTAAATTCACTGCTGACTATGTGAATTCATTTATTTAATTTTATGAAGTCTGTTCCCAGGAGGAATTAGGAATTTTTCTATTAACACCTTTTATGTGTGTGTATGGGGGGGGCACCTATGGCCATGGAGGCCAGAAGAGGGCCTCAGATCCTTGGAAGCTGGAGTTACGTAACAAGGGTTTGGGAACTAAAATTTTGGTCCTCGGCAAGACCAACAAGCATTAGTGATTGTTGAGCCATCTCTCCAGGGAGTCCTCTACGATCACTTTCTAAGTCTCTAGGCTCTATCATTAGTTTTTAAGCTACTTTTACAAATTCCTGTAAGGGTTCACACAGAAACATTCATGTCAGCATGTGGTAAAATTTCAAGTTTGGCTGTTCTGTGTATAATTATTATAATTTATTGAATTTTACCTTTTTTATTTCCTAAAGTAGAAAAAAAGACAAAAGAAAGTAATAGTTAATATTAAACTGTTTTATGGAGATGAGCAAATACTTTGAAAATTTAACACGATGCAAGATAGAAATCAACAGGCAGGTTGAAAGATATGAAACAATATCCACTGGATACAGGATGGGTGAATAATATTCACTGGATACTGGTTGAGATACAATATCTACTGGATACTGGATGGGTAATAATATTCACTGGATACTGGATGGGGAACAATATCTACTGGATACAGGATGGGGAACAATATCCACTGGATACAGGATGGGAAACAATATCCACTGGATCCTGGATGGGAATAATTACTGGATACAGGATGGGGAACAGTATCCACTGGATACTGCATGGGAAACAGCATTCATTGGATACTGTATAGACTTAAGCTGGATGACTGTAATGTTCAGATGTGATGGAAAATAAAAGAGCACGATGAGTTGGAAGCATATCTTCTATGACTTTTTTTTTAGTGTTTTTCAATACATGGGAAAAGAGTAAACATTATTTAAACAAAGCCTTTTACAGGTCATCATCTGTGAACAGAAGCCTATATTCCTTACCAAGTTAAAATGCCACCATCCCAGGGAGCCCTTCCTCAATGCCCAGGTAGCATCTGTTCCTTGCTGGCCTTGACCACATCCTATATCCCCCAATCAATTATTTATTGGTATGTCAGGCACCACACTGCAGCCTCTCCAAGGAAGACTTAGATGATCTCACTGCTCTTCTAACCAGGTGAACAACAGATATGGTTCATGCAACAAAATACACTATAAGGCATGCTTTTTTCTAACCTGGCCACTTTCTCCACAGAAACCAGGCAGTTCTTCTTCCATATGGACTCAGTCCTGTGCAGTCCCTAGGGAAAAAGTATTTGGTAAAATCAGGAGCCCGTGCCAGATGAAGGGACACAGAAAACTGCTTGAGTAAGCAGGGGCCTGTATTCCCAGCATTTGGGAGGCTACGGAATTAGAAAGCCTGGGCAAGCAAGACCTTGTATCAAACGAACAAAATGACTTTACTTCTAATTAACAGGGAAAGTAAGTCCCCAAATGGTGAGTGGGTGACAGAGGAACTAAGCCTTTAGCATGGGAGCCAACAGCTATAAGCCCTACAAGTAGTTTTCAATGTTCAGGAACTCTTAAGTGAACCATCCTCCTGAAGTCTGGATGGCCATCGCAGAACAGAGGTCCTTCTATCTAAAAGGAAATTAGCAGAAACTTCCATCTCACAGATGACTTTGCTATTGATAGGGAATAAACAAATTCTAGACCTTGGCCAACTTTTTTGAGACTGGAAAGTTCCAAATCACCACGGTGAAGACCACACTTATGAATTCTCAGCTCCTGAAGGATGTATGATCTGCTAAGCTGGAAAAAAACAAAGGAGAAATGAATGAAATGGATGAATAAAATGAATGAACAAATAGATGAATGAATGAATGAATGAATGAATGAATGAATGAATGAACAAATGAATGCAGCTTTGTTGTCCTGGACTTTAACAACAAAAAGTCTGAAACAACAAAAGCCATCAAGTATGGAACAAGATCACTGAATATTTTTTCCTTAGCAACTTCCTGCCGTCGCATCCAAGGGACAGCAGGAGCTGGGGACAGCAGGGGCAGCAGCCCTATGGAAGGCACTCGGGATCTTCACTATGGTTCACCCATTACACACTAGCTAGCCCAGAGCTAAAGACAATATAAACAAAGTAGTGTGTCCCTCCAGAAGACAACTTAATAAAACTGTATTTAGTAACATTTATTGTTGTCTAATTTATTAGGTTTGCTCCAATTCCTTAAATGCAATGCGTATTGCGAGCTTTTTTATTACACTTTCACCTAGTTATGCTGCAATAGAACTAGAACTGGACAAAGATAGACTAAAAATGTCACATGCCTTTAATCCTAGCACTTGGGAAACAGAGCCCAGCCTGGTCTACAGAGTGACTTCCAGGACAGCTAGGGCTGCACAGAGAAACCCTTCCTCAGAACACACACACACACACACACACACACACACACACACACACACACACACACACACACACACACACACACACACACCAAGCTGAGCAATGGAGTTGCACGCCTTCCATCCCAGCACTCAGAAGGCAGAGGCAGGTGGTTCTGTGAGTTCAAGGCCAGCATGGTCCACAGAGCGAGTTCCAGGGCAGCCAAGGCTGTTTACACTGTGAAACTCTGTGTTAAAAAACAAAACAAAACAAAAAATCAAACTGGGCCAAATGTCACCACAGCCCTTATCAATGTTTTATATGTTCTTGATGAAATTTTCCTCAATTTTTTCCCCAATTATAAGTAGGTTTTATAGAGAATAATGCATTCAGAAAATCTGAATTTAAAATGAGGACAATGAATAGTAAATCATTATTTCTAATGTTTCAATTTTAAAAAGACATGCTTATATTTAAAAGCTCACTCAGGAACTGGAGATGAAATTCAGGGCTAAACTATTTGCCTACCCAAAACCAAAACTAAAAGCCATCACTTCAAGTTTCTATCTTGTAAATTTACATGATTTGATCTGGAAAAACATGTTGCCATATTTAATCACCATCACACATTACAGCACTTCGGCATATCTACTGAAATCGTAATCTTCTTTGAACCCCAGCATGACTGCTGCTGCTGTGGCTCCTGACTAGCCACACAGGCTGGGCCCTTTGTAGTTCCACAGCACTTCTCTTTGCAACCTCAAGAAGCACACAGTCTGCCTCACGTCAATTATCCTTGTGTGACTTCTTCTCTCTATTAATTGGCAAGCTCTTTCAGAGAGGAGACCACAATCCGCTTGTTACTATAACCATGTATTACTCAGAGTAGAACATAATGTAAATGTTCCGAGTACTGGAAAATAGAACCAGAT
Organism: Peromyscus maniculatus bairdii; assembly: GCF_049852395.1. NCBI lineage: Eukaryota > Metazoa > Chordata > Mammalia > Rodentia > Cricetidae > Peromyscus > Peromyscus maniculatus. Next base: position 71,089,170 of record NC_134860.1, on the reverse strand, counting down.
ATTGGGAGCTGGCATGCCCATTTGAGGTACCCTCCCACACCCCCTTGCTGGGGATCAAATCTGGGATCTTGCTGATGCAGAGCGAGCATCCTACCACTGAGCTACAATCTCTAGCCTAAGGATTTAAGGGGGCCCTTACCTTCCTTCAGCATTACCCTAACTGGAAAACACTTTTTGCACATTTAACCCTAAATTTACTAGAAGAAGAAGAAGGGACAGTTGGCCTTGGGGGCACAGCTCAGTGACAGTGCACTGGGTTAGCACGCAGGGGGTCCAGTTCAATGTCAGCATCACAGAAACAGAAAGATGAGACCAGAGAGAGAATGATGAGGAAGGGAAGAATAGGGGGAAAGAATTCAAAGGTGGGGAGGAGGGGATGGGGAGAAGAAAAAAGAGCAAACCCAGAGATAACCGCCCTCACCACCCCTCAGGTCTCCCACGGCTAGCAGGAAGGGGGAACACTCATATGTGCTAAGGTCCGTGATTAGGAATCCTGAGTATTTTTTTTTTTTGTAATTTAATCTATCTATAATTTTTTTAAGTAAATTTATTTTACAACATCATTTAGTTCAACATAATAGCCACAGATTCCCCTGTTCTCCCACTCACACCCCCCTCCCCCTCCCCCCATTCCACCCGAATCCTGAGTATTTTAAGCAGAAAAAAAAAAGACTCCTTTCAGTATCTTTCTTTGATCACTGTAAGTGTAATCAATTCCTTAAAAATGATGATAAAAATAGTCCACTCTGTTTATTGAACTGGTCAGGTTAAAACATAACTGTATGCATAGCATATGGAAATTACACATTCAAAGAGGAAATAGTCATAAGAGCCAACTAGAATTAACTGTAATATTAACATAATTTCATGTTATTCAGTGTTAGTCAAAATTCAAAAATAACATCAGGACTAATTACTAATGTGAAATAATATAAACACATCTCCTAGTTTTGTTTAAAAAAAAAACAACAACAACAACTTGTTTTCCACCATGTCAAAGTGGCACATGTAACAGAGAAAATTGATTTCTCCCACTTGGGGTACAGTGTGTGGCGGTTACAGCTGTTTCAACCTGTCACCCACATGATTTTTATGCTATTATTATCAGCATTGTAAACCACATTCATGGTGTGAAATACTGACATTTACAGTGTAGGTTAGCACCTTATTTAATTTTTGCAATATCCAGACAAATAATCATAGAAATGAGGCATAACCACAGCCTCCATTTTAGGATGCTTCAGCAACCTGGCTATAGTAACCATCAGTCAGATCGGGCTTGGAATGAAAATCAGGCGTGCTTCCAAAGCTGCTGTTCTTGGACCCTCTAAGCAGGCACGTCCAATCAGCCGCAAACATGAGGCAGAGGGCAGCCATGAATGTGCCTAACCCAAATTCAAAATTATCAAAAACATTTTGAGATTTGTTTTGCAGTTTCTTTGTAATGTTGTTCTCGAGTGTGAACCGTGTAAATGATGACATCATTTCACAAGCCCACAGTTGATTTGCCTGCTCCTATGAAAGGATCCTAAAGTTTTCCTATGCCCATCTCAATACTTTTACTCTATACACAATGGCTAGGAGCACTCCTTCCACAAACATCTGTACCTCGTTGCTGGAGAGTTCTGGAGCCCCGAATTTGGTCCTTCTAGATCCTTGTAAAGCTGTCTTCTAGAAAAGTTCACAGGACTGAAAATATAAACACACAAATAAATTATACTAGAGATATTTCAAAAAGAGAATATACTATTTTCTGTGGTGATATATTGTGTACACTAATAAACTTATCTAGGGATCAGAGGACAGAGCCAGCCACTAGATTAGACATAGAGGCCAGACAGTGGTGGCACACACCCTTAATCCTATCACTTGGGAGGCAGAGATCCATCTGGATCTCTGTGAGTTCAAGGCCACACTGGAAACAGAGCCGGGCAGTGGTGGCACAAACCTTTAACCCCAGTACTGGGAAAGCACACACGCCTTCAATCCCAGGAAGTGACGGCAGGGTGGAGAAAGGTATATAAGGTGTGAGGAAAAGGAACTAAAGCAGTTCAGCTGAGACCCTTTCTGGTGAGGACTCAGAGGATTTCAGTCAGAGAATTCATGAAACAGAATCGGCTGAGGAGTTGGTGAGGTAATCGGTGGTGGCTGTGGCTTGCTCTGCTTCTCTGATCTTTCAGTTTTTATCCCAATATCTGGTACCGGATTTTTTTTTTTTTTTTTTTTTTTATTAAAAGATCATCTAAGATTCAAACAACAATTTTCCAAAGTTAACAATCCATTATTTATTAAAGGAAAATGTTTCTTAAATTGCATCAGCTCTTTTTTTTAAAAAATCAGCAGTAGAGGTACTCAAATATAAAATATTAAAAACTTAAGATGCAACTTTCAAATATGTTTTATAAGTTTCAAAACAGGATTTTAACAGTGTGAGCAATGAAGCATATGTAAAAATATATTTTAAAGAAAGTTGGTTTGGGAGTTTGGTTTTGGAGACTGGGCCTTACTATGTAGCCCTGACTGACCTGGAATTCACTATGTAGATGGAACTCTAGATCCACCTGCCTTTGCCTCCTGCATACAAGTACCACCATGCCCAGGCACCCAATAAAGTCTGACTGTACTCTTCAACAAAAGAGAAGGCACAAGAAATATAAGAAGGCAAACTTCCCACTTCTCTAGTACAGGAAGATTTCCTTCTGTTTCTTCATTGGTTATTGAGACAGGGTTCTTCTGTATAGCTCAGGTTGCCTTCAAATTTGGAATCCTTCTGAATTAACCTCCCCAATGCGATGTTCATGGGCATATGCTTCTCACTCAGCCAGAGACCACAGAGTAGTAGAGCTGTGAAAAGTGTAAGATACTGCACAGCATGGGAGAAGACAGACTGTTCCAGCACACAGAACTGACCGCTGCCAAGGACTAAAGGGACAGAGTACGGGCTAATCACACAAGTCAGCAATCGCACTGAAAGCTGCTCAACTTCATCACAGAACCATCACGGGAACACAAACACAGTGAGTTCAGCCTTACCCACTAGACCCACAGAAATTCATCCGGAACAGTGCCCAGTGATAGTGGAGACAAAGGCATACTTGTATAAGGCCAAAGGGAACACAGATTAATTCAATCACTCTGAAGAACAACTCCAGTGTTTGGATCACCACAACATCTTTTTTTGTTGGTGTTTTTTTTTCTTTTGACACATATAGAGTCTATTATGGTATGGATTTCAAACAATTCCCCCAAAACTCATGTGTTCAAAGTTTGGTCCCTAGTGCAGCAGTATCTGGGGGTGGACTTTGGGAGGTGATTGGATTGTTAAGACTTTAACCTTATCAAGAGATTAATTGCTGGTCTCTTAGCTTCGTGGGCCACAGGAAGGTGATGGAAACCTTTAAGGGGTAGGTCCTAAAAGCAGTGGTGGCACATTCTTTTAATCCCAGCACTCTGGAGGCAGAGGCAGGCAGATCTCTGTGAGTTTGAGGCCAGTCTTGTTTACAGAGCAAGTTCTAGGACAGCCAAGTCTACACAAAGAAACTGTCTTGAAAAACCATTAAAAAAAAAAAAAAAAAGAGGTAGGGAGTACTTGGAGGAAGCAGGCTACTGAGGGCATGCCCTGGAAGGATGTGTATGTATGTATATTTAATTTTGTATATAGTTCTTTTATATGCATGTTTGTCTGTGAACCACATGCGTGCCTGGTACCCACAGTGGCCAGGAGAGGGTGCTGGATCCTGGAGTTAAAAAATGGTTGTGAGTAGCCATGTGGATGCTGGGAATTGAACCCAGGTCCCTTGAAAGAGTCAGTACTCTTAACTACTGGGCCACCTCTCCAGCCCTAATCATATATCTGATTCTTGGCCCTTTCCTCTTTCCATTTCCAGGCTGCCAAGAAGTAAGCAGTTCAGCTCCACCATGTATTCCCACTATGATGTGCTTCCTGGCCACGGGCCAAAAGCAACAGGTCTAAAACTGTGAGCTAAAGTAAATCTTTCCTCAATGTAAAGGTTTCACTCTGTCATTTTGTCATAGCGGCACAAAAATGACTACTATATCACTGAAACAAATTTCATAAAACAATTCTTATTCCTCCTACATGAGATAGTGGATCTTTTTGTTTATACTGCTGTTATTCTGCCCTCTGCCACCCTATGTCATTCCACCATATTTCAATGTAAAAAAAAAATGTTAAAATTACTTCACCCTGTTTAAAAAATATAAAATAAAACAAAGCTGACCTAGATGTACCCTGCAGTAGGAAAACCAGAGAACACTACTAAGGAAGAGTACACAGGTCAGCAGAATAACCAACAGGGATAGACATACCATCTATACCATCTATCAACTAACATAAATTCTCTAGGGGATGGGGAGATGGCCCAGCAGTTCAGAGTGGGTCCTGTTCTCCCAGAGCTTGGTTCCCAGTGTCCATGTTGGGCAGTTCACAAATGCTTGTATTCCAGCTACAAGAGATCCAATGCCTTCTTCCAGTCTCTGTGTGCACCCACCCACCCCCACACACAAATAAACATCTAAAAATAATTTTCTAGATTTAGTGATGTTGAACAAGCCCTACATCACAAAATAATACAAATGGTATAACAGACCACTTGATAAGGCTTAAGAGCACTGAGAAAACGTCCTTCATTTTGTCATACTGCAGATGACAACATGATGCATAGCGAGGCTTTACTGAGGATTCTCACAGAAAAGTTTTGATGAAAGTAACGCCAAAGGTAAGACTCCACGTAATTATAACAATGTATTTGTAGACCACTACTTTTCCAATCACAAGGTAGTGCATTGAGAGTCACTGTGCTAGTACACACATAGAATCCCTGTCCTTAGGAAGCTCAGCAGTTCAAGGCCATTCTCAGCTACATTGCTGGTTCAAGCCCAACCTGTAAGGGGGATAAGGTTAACCAATATTAAAATCGGAGTACCACCATTTTGCCTTTGCCTTTGCTAGGGACACAGGAATTTCATAAAATATTGATAATGATGACTCATACACCAAGATTTCTTTTGCCATTTTAAAAGTAAATTAATACTATAGAATGATACATGCCCGGCAAGGAGAATCTGACCTAGAAAAAAATTGTTTAACATTTGTCATGCTAGGATAGCACAAGTGGTTTCTCTAACTGCTCTAAACTGCTCTAAACTGGCTTCCGGGTGTCCCTGTTTTCCGCACAGGAAAGCAGTGCTTCTGGAGGGCAGGTAGAGGGCAGTTCTTTAATGACAGTGTCATAGCATAAGTTGGCCCCTGTGATAGGGATGGCAGTGGGTACCCTAACTGTCCTACTGCATGTCACTTTATTGGTTCTGCCTCCCCATCTGCTGTAGGCAATATGCTTCTCCATAGTAAGCTCTGCAAAAATAGTTTCCTCTACATTTCCTTTGGTTTCAAGTAACAAAAATAACATTCTGGGATCTCACGATTTGATCTAGAAACAAGAATGAGAAAGAAGACTGTCTACCAGTGGAAGCTCTTGTCCCTATCTCTGCCTTCCAAGACTCACAGCTGGACACTCAGGAGCCAGCAGCTGGACACTCAGGAGCCAGCGTTCCAAAGTTTGACTAGTAATTCTTCAAAGCCAAATAAGTATAAAGTAGGATCATCTGTCACATGGTATTTTTTTATTCCAGCTGTTTTCTTAAACTTATATCATTTAATGACTTATTTCTAAATTATCCTTGTTTGAGACAGACAACTGGTTTGAATATATTGTATTTTGAGAGTTTTCTCCGCGTTGTTAGTAAGAATGTAGGCAAAGACCGGTAGATAAAAAGATAAGTCTTTATAATATGACAAACATACCCCTTCCTAATCCTCACAGACAACAGGATAATTAACATCCTTGTACAAAGCAAAGAATAAACTGTATATACAGACTGTTGGTGAAATAATCAGCATTAATGAGTGTGTCCGCAACTCAACGTGGGACATTACTTGGAAATAAGTGACATGCAAGGGAGTTAAGCTGATTATAGAACACAGGTTCATTTGCCTGATTACTATCTGTATTTCCAGTGAGTAGAAAACAAACATGGAAAAGACAAAACACAAGACAGGAAGATCCAACTGTCAAGTGCTGTGGAGAGCCTGAAGAGCTAATAGGTTGGTTAACCAGAGGCTTCTAAATGCTGATAGTTATCTATTAGAAGTGGTCTCAGAAGAAAATAAGGGGGGGGGGGTCCTCAGAGAATCTAAGAGTTGTTTTTAAGTTCAATTCCATCAGATCAGCTTTAAAGCCATGCTTGAGGAACATAATGTATAAGAAGCTTCCTTCCTTGTGATATATACCTCAATGCCACTGGCAAGTTCCCCCATCTGAGAAACTCGGTAAGAGGCAAAGAAAGGGTTAAGCAAAGTGGGGGAGGGGCACAGTTTATGGTATCAGAGTGTAAGGTAGCTGCAGACAAAATAAATGCCCATGGGGGTCCCCAAGCATGTTTGCTGAGTAATTAAAAAGTATCATTCATGTCTTTTATTAGTGCCATCCTTGAGTTACAGGCAATGTAAGTCTATAAAGTAATCAAGCACGGCCTCAGCTGTCACTTGCACTGGTTATAATTCAGCTCTTCTTGACTGAGATGCTGGCAGTCACAGACAGTGACAGTGGGACATCTAACCAGCTGCTGGTTGCTCTGGGGTGCTTCTAAACAGGGGGACAGAACTCTACCACAAGGGGTGAGAAAGTCCGCGCACCCCCAAGGAAACAGTGCTGCCCGATGCTTACAGAAGGCGGAACACTGACTGTGTGGGCATAGCTGTTGTTGTTCCAATTATTTGTTTTCAAAAAGGTTTCCAAATCTCACAGTGAGGTTTGGGGTAAATCAGCCCACAGCAATGCTGGCAGTCGTCTTCACATTACTGAGAAGGCCAACACTGATGACACTGATAACAAAATGTCATCTCCAAGTGGGCAATAGTCAACATAAACTACAAATACATTTTATGTTGCTACGTGAATGACCTGAGCAGACAGAGAGCCATCTGTAAGTCCATTTAAGATTTATTTTTTTTATATATCCAATGCTTAAATAGATATTAACAGATGTGGTAACTATTACCCTATTAAAAACCCTGGCTCTACAACATGAATCCCATGAACACAGTAGACCCTTTGACCTCCACTTGTTTCCTCTTGGGAATCCTTGTGTGTACATTTGGCATAATATAGAAAACACTGCAGTTTAGCTATCATCCACGAGCACTTGTTAGCTCAAAATGCATGGGGGGGGCACACAATGCACATTAACTCAGGTTGGATTAGCAAAGCTGAAGATATTAGAAACACAAACTTCAGGGTCAGATGGATGTATAATGATCTATTATTTCAATTCAAAGTGTTAGGATGAGGTCACCACATGAAAGAGACACAGTGTTCCTTCCAGATAAGGAAAGCTAGAGGGCTAAGAGGGGCAACTGATCTGCTTAAGGGGGCATTCCCACATGGACTCACTTGTTCTCAGTGTGAACAGAAGGTCTCAGTGCCTCTGCCACCCTGATAATTCTGTCTGCATCCCCCCTTTCCTGGACAATTTTAGACGGTAGTAATGCCAAATAAATCTTGAAAATAGTAGTATCTAGTAAGCATTTTAATTCTATTTCAGATCTGTTAAAACTGAAATTAAATATGACCATCTCCTGTGCATAAAGTAAATTAATAGAGCTCCCTACAGCTATACCTCTAGAGCAATCGTCTCTTAATGCTTGAACATAGAGTGTCTGTAATCTACTTCACTTCAATGAACGACCTCAGAGGAACCACTTTCCTAAAATAGTTCCTCTCTATCAGTGTCTTTCTCCAAGTCCTCTAAAGTCAAGAGCCAAAGCCTGCTTAGATTTGTCTGGCTCATACAAAACCTCTAATAGAGATCACTGAATATCATGACATAACATCCCACTAGTCGTCCCCATGACTTAATGTCAGGGGACATTAAGAAGCAATTGCATGGTACAATAAACCAGAGCACAGTGGGACCGTTGCAGGACCCAGACTCCATCAATACCATACTCTGTGAATATTCAAGTCACCTACAGAAACTGTAGTGTGCACACAGCCAGGGCACACCCTCCTTCCTATGTATCTGCAACCAGACACAGAAGTAACACCCGATGCAAGTGCTGTGTGGATGGTTGCTATGCCTCCAGGCTTGGTGCCTGTAACCTCAGTACTGGAGAAGCTGAAGCAGGAGGATCCTAGTAAGTTGTTTCAGGACAGTCTGAGATAGTAAAGTACAGAGTGAAATCATGTCTTAAAGGAAAAAAAAAATTTTAAATTGATATCCTTTCTTATTTAGTTAATTATGACCCCTCAAAATTCTATATGTTCACTAAAGGTTCTTTCTTAATATTTTCCAATTCCAGGCTTGCTAAATCTGTGGTTACAGAATGTAAGGATATGGAAAGTTGGCTCTATAGTTTTTCCGATCATATCCATAGTGGTTATCTGGTTAGTCTCTTCAATGAGAAAGATTCTGGTCTCTTCACTAGCTATGGTGAGTTAAGCCAAAAAATCCTGATCCTTTCACCTCTTATCTACACACTACAAAGGACAGTGACATCTGTTGTCATAGCAGCAGTGCTACAGGCCTCAGGACAGAGGATGGAAGTACTTACTTCCTCCTAAAAGGACTTTTCATTCCACCATAAATATCACCTTCCATAGTCACCAGGTGGTTAAAAATCACAACCCACCTCTGCACTCTCAATCCGTATTCCACTTTTTAGAGCATTTAACACTTTCTGGCAAATGTATTAGATGTTGATTGTTGATCAACTTTCACAAGAATGTAGGCACCGGAGAAAAGTGATCTTTTTATTAACTGCTAAACTCCAAACACTAGGATAGCAATAAAGAAGTGTTCCACGAGTCCAAGTCCTGCAAAAAGTCTCTCTAGAGTAAGTTAGATTTCAATATAGTTATATATATATATATTTCAATATAGTTAGATTTCATATAGTTAACGAATACCTTGTAGGTAATGACTGTGGGGCAGACACAAGAGAACCACGGAAGTGTATATCATCAGATGCCATCAGGGGCTACAAGGCCAAGGGTAGGATAAGAGCTTGGGGAATCAGAGCAGTGGCCATTTTAGATGGGAAAGTTCTCTCGCTGAAGTGATGCAACCGTCACAAGATGTTCAAGTCCACTGACTGCCATGCGACCGTGGAACAAATGCACACGCTCTGGAATGGTGGGGTCCACTCAGGAAGCCCCCACACAGCAACAAGGCCGGTACGGTGAGAGTGGTGTCGTGCTTAAGATAAGTGTCACTCTGGTGGCTCTGCCACTTGGTAGTGTGTATGGAGCAGGAAACAATGCATGCACCCAATGCATTCAGAGTCTCCGAGCAGTTACTCTATTCCAGCTACCAAATGTCTGTGCCAGAACATCGCACAAGACTACAAGGCACAGAAGTAATGGCATTGTTAGACATTCTCCATAGTAGCCCCTGGCCTCTTGAAACTGACTTCACTTCCTGCCATTGCCCGGGAAGGTGGCAGACTTCACTGGGAAGGTGCAGAAACTGAGGAACCCAACGACTGGTAAACAGTGGACTATCGCGGGGCAAAAGAGCTAAGTTCCGCCGCAGGGCTGTTGGTGAACTCCTCGATCACTTTTATTTGGCTATGGCAGGGATTAAGTCACCAAGTAACGGTTCTGGCAGGATGGAAGCTACTCTAAAGGGAGGCACCGTGTGCCTCTCCCTCCAGCTTTATAAGGCTTTAATGGTGACTGGAGCCGAGACAGGATGGGTCCGAGACACACCGGACCACACCTGGCCCTGCCCACTTGCCCACTATTTCAAGTTAGGACCTTCCCAACGAAAATCCGTTTTTTACTGCTCTCTCGCCAAGCGGCCTCATGTGACCGAAGCCTAGTTTCGGGCAGCCAGGGCAGCCGCCCGGGTGCGCTAGAAAGCATCTCGACTTTTGTGTCCTTTGTTAACAGTCCGGGTTCGATCTTTACCTTGTAAAGAACAACGAACGGCAAAAGGTCGGCTCTAAACCTGTCTTCAACTCGGGCGGAAGTCCCATCTCCGCCAAGGAGGGGGCACTGGGCAAGTTTCCCACCGCTAAACCCCTCCGCTTCCGGCCGAAGTAGGGCCCAAGTGGCAGGCCGAGAATCTTGGGGCGGCTCTGGATGCCGAGCCAGGCCTTCCCCGCCATCCCTCCACCTGGCGACCCAAGGCCTGCAAAAGTGAGCCGCGCGAGGCGGTCCCGGGCGGGAAGACCTTGAAAGAGCACGGCTAGCTCGCGCACCGGTAGCTGGGGGACCCCTCCGCCTCTCCCCAACCGCGAGCGGGAACCCGGAATCCTAGCCTCGTGGCCTTGGGGCGACGCCAAAAGGTGGACCCTAGTCCAGGCCTGCGCGCATGCGCAAGGCGGCGCGGCCCCAGGGCCCGGGAAAGGGAGGTGAACCCAGAACCGCGCCGCCGACCTCGCCCACGGGCTCGCGCGTGCGCGCCGGGGCGGCCCCCTCTGCCCCCCTCGGCCTGCGGCCCGGGGTGGGAATGGAGGCGCGCCCAGCACCCCCGCAGCGGCTGCGCAGCCGGGCCGGCGCAGGGTGAGGCCTCCGCCCGGCCTGGCCTGGGTTCCCCGGGACCCGCCCGCGCCCGCCGCCCACACTCACGCTTACCTCCGGGTTTCGCGTCCGCTCCGCCGCCGGCAGCGGGGACTGCTCGGCCGGGGCCCGGGAACAGCCGACACTTGGCGCCTCCCCCCCTTGAAGCGGCCCCGGCTCGGCGGGCAGCGCTCGAGTTCAGCCGTGCGGGGAGGAGGGGGCCGCGGAGTGGGAAGAGAAACGAGGGGAGGGGAGGAGAGGGCCCGGGGAATGCGGGGAGGGGAGGGGGTAGTGGGAGAGGGGAGGGGGCTGCGCGCGGCGCCCCTCCTCCTCCTCCCCCCCCTCCTCCGCCCGCGCCCGCGACCCTGCCTGCAGCCCAGCCTCGGTGGGGACCCCTGTGCTGGACCCCTCATTCTGTCTTAGCGCCCACATTTCGGGCGACCTATGCCTCTCCAGGTTTAAAGGCGTTCGTTTTTGTTTTTTTTTTCTGCCTGCTGCGAAACCAAGAGCCGGCGGGTGCGAGTCCAGGCTTACCCACTCCATCCCGGAGGAGGCCGGCCTCATTGTGTGGTGTTGGAAGGCACAGAGATCGGTCCCGTTTTTTTAAAAATGAAGGAAATTCTGTCACTTGGGACGATGTGGAACGAACCTGGAGGATGTTGAGCAGAGTAGGCACCGGGCAGATACTTACGGATCTCATTTAAGGAGCTTTTAAAAAGTCTCACCGGCACAGTAGAGCGGTGGTTACTGGGACTAGGGAAAAGGGACACGGGAGCTAGTGATCAGATTTCAGTTAGGAGGAGCAAGCTCAAGAAAGCCACTGTACTACCCGGCGGCTACAGTTATCAACAGTGCACACCAAAAATTGCTAAGGGAATAGATAATTGCGGAACAGGGTCTCCCTAGATGCCCAAGTGAGGCTCGAACTCCATAACCTCCCTCCCTCCTCCCCCTGCTTGATTTTTGCCATCACATAGTGTATACATATATCAAAAAACTGCCCTATAAATATATACATAAATATATGATTTTCAGTGGAAATTCTAAAGGAATGTACTTCCTTATTTTCTTGGCCTCAGCTTTTCATAGTACGTGATCTCAGGCCACTTACAAGGGAGACAGCAGAGATTTAGGTGACTTGCTTCCGGCCATCCAATTAGAGGTAAAGCCAGGACTCAAGGCCATCTCTTCACTCCTTGACCATGTGGTTTCTTTCCAGATGACTCAGAAAAGTGGGTCAAATGATGAAGGCCTTAGCAGTGTAACTGCAACCTGGGTCACAGGATCCATAAAGGGCTCTTGGGAAGAGGTCCGCATGATTCTTGGTCTTGAGCAAGTTTACTGGCTGGAGGCTAAAAGCTCAGTTTAGGCAGAACACCGGCAGCCCCTGAATTTAGTACAATAGTGGACCGGGCTTAAAGAGAGGAGAAAATGGGCTCAAGATAATTTTAGAAAATGGAATCAAGACTAGATGTGGAAGGTCGGGAAAAAAATTCGAAATACGTGTCATATATTTTTATGGGCTCCAAATCATTGCCTTTAAGATGGAGCATTGGTCTGTTTACTATTTCGCACAACATGCTGCTGGTACCAAGCCGGACAAAGATGACATATATTTTTTAAAATCCTAAATAAAATATCAACAAATAAGATCCAACAATAAATACCACGATGAATATCGGGATTATTTCAGTGGTATAAATATGATACAATGGTAAGAGTTATTCTACATAAACAGGTCAAAGAAATAGGAAAGTTTTAATTGATTATTTAAAGTGATAGCACTCAATAGTCTTTTGTTGTTTGTTTTTTTCAAGATAGGGTTTTTCTGTGTAACAACCTCTAGCTGTCTTGGAGCTCATTTTGTAGACCAGGCTGTCCTGGGACTCACGGAGATCCACCTGCCTCTGCCTCCCTAGTGCTGGGACTAAAGGCGTGCGCCACCACGGCTGACTCAATAGTCATTTTTGATCAAAGAAACCTTTAGTAAATGGCTACATTCACTCAATAATAAACAGCTTAAGAATATATCTAAGAAATACAGGAATAAAGTTGGTGCTTGCTCACATAATTAATGCTGAAATGTAATACAGTGATGGAATGTGAGAACTGAAATTAGTACAGATGTTTTAGGTGATTCAATTATACACACAGCTCCTTTTCAGAAAGTCTTTTTGAGACAAAGTAGCTAAGACTAACCTTGAACATCTGATACCAAAACCTGAACCCCCCAAGCGCTAGGACTGTAGGCAACATCACAAATTGTTCCTTTCTTTTCCTTCTCCAAGCTGGCCTCAAACTCAGAGATTGGCCTGCCTCTGCCTCCCAAGAGCTGGGATTAAAGGCATGCACCACCACTGCCCAGCTTCCTTTCCAGTTTTTGATGAGTGAAATTCAAAGGCATTTGTGGATGGCTGTCCTAGATGGTGGAGTTGTCAACGGAGCTGGGGTAGCATGTTATCCATTCACAGGATAGCTGTCTAGCAGTAGGCTCTGAAAGTTGTTACTTTTTTGACTGCTCTATGTAAGGCTTAAATGCTGTGGAATAATCTTTTGTACACTATAATGACGAGTTGCTCTCACTATTAATAAAAAGCTGATTGGACAATGGCTAGGCAGGATTTCTGGGGCAGAGAGGACATTGGGAGGAAGGAGGGCAGAATCTCCGAAGTCTCAGGCGATGCAGAGAGAAACAAGATGAACATGCCATGTTGAAGGTACTGCCACATGGCAGAGTGTAGATAAGAAATAGGGGTTAATTTAAAATGTAAGAATTAGCTAGTAACAAGCCTGAGCTATCAGCCAATCATTTATAATTAATAATAAGTTTTAGTCTGGTTATTTGGGAGCAGCTGCTGGGACACAGAAAAACTCTGCCTACATTTGAGGGAAAAGAAAACATCCAGACCCCTCCCAGAAAGTGACATTTTAATTTCTTCTTCAGCTTTTCTACCTTGTACCTGAAACAGCAAGATGCCCAGAAGACAGTTGAGTAGCCTCAGTCACTGGAGCAAATGCTCTTTGCATTTTGCACAAACTTGTGGTCAGTGGTGTGCTCTAACGTGGCCTTTCCCAGTATTGTAAGAACAGGGTACTAGGGTAGTCATGAGCAGAGCAGGTTGTAAGGCAAGCAGGTCTTGGTTCTGAGTATTATAGATGTTTATAGTACAATGTTGTAGCCCAAGTCGGGCGGTGGTGGCGCACGCCTTTAATCCCAGCACTCGGGAGGCAGAGGCAGGCGGATCTCTGTGAGTTCGAGGCCAGCCTGGTCTACCAAGTGAGTTCCAGGAAAGGCGCAAAGCTACACAGAGAAACCCTGTCTCGAAAAACCAAAAAAAACAAACAAACAAAAAAAAAAAAAAAAAAAAAAAAAAACAATGTTGTAGCCCAATTTACACCAGCTTAATATCACAGCCTGTATCAATGATCGTTTGCACGCTTTGCTTCATATGTACTTCTAGAGACTTCAGACAAGAGCAGACCAGCAAGGCTGGGCTTCCCTAGATCCCCTGGGCAAACACTGCCTGAATTGTCCCACTTTTGGGTCTGACCTAACTGTGCTTTGACCCTTGAGGAAACAAACTGAAAAGCTTTCAAAAGTACTGATAGAGTTTGGTGATGTCCAGTTAGAAAGACAATATATAACCAGGGCAAGGCAAAGTGGAGAGGCAGGCCCTTATCCTTAGGAAGGAGTCTATTCTAAATTTAATCCACACCCCTAATAGAAGGGTAGAAAAAAACCAGCCAACCAAACAAACAAACTTAGGATTACTTAAATATTTTAAAAATGTAACTGAAAGCCCAGTGTGTTAGAGGAAGACTTTTCTGGAAGACATTTTGCCCCCTGACAATCTTACTGTTAGGAATTGAGTATGAAACATGTAGAAGGCTGGTCACAGTAGCGTTGTTTGTAATTGGAGAACATGGTGTCTGTCCATTCAGGCTGCCCTCACCAAATACCGTAGTGTGGGTCATTTATAAACAGAAATGTATTGGTCACCTTTCTGGGAGCCAGGAGGCCCAAGGTAAAGCCATGGGGAGACCTGGTGTCTGCTAAAAGCTTGCTTTCTGCTTGGTCGACAGCACCTTGTTGTTTGTTCCCACACTGTGGAAAGGATAGCACTCTCCTGAAGTAGCTAAATAGGTGAGGAGGTCCCTGGAGTCTCCTCCCTTCTCCTATGACTTAAAGGCCCACGGTAATGTTACCACCCTGGATACCAGGTTCTACCATATGAATAGGAAAGGACACTGCCATTCACATAACAGTACTCGGGAAATAGCCTATATATTCTATAGCCCACTGTTTGGGTAAGTTAAAGCATGGCAGATTAAAAGCTGCAAATTTTAAAATTAAGGAAGAATATGTGAGCATAGAATAATTGAAAGGAAAGTAAAAATCTGACTCATTCAGCCATCCATACTTCGTGGCCCACCTTGCTTGATTAATACTTTCTCTTCACCACCACCATGCTTGTATGAAGCATCTTATTCATCTACCAATGTTTCAGAGACTATTTCTAAAAGATAAAGCATCTTAAAAATTCTAATCAAATATACCACACCCGCAAAAACTACCACTAGTTCCTTGGCCATGCAACACTCTTTCAGAGCCTAAGTCCTCAAGTACTTAAAGGGTACCACAGTCCCCTGGCAGCTTGACTTGGGATTCAAATGAAGTCAGGCACAGTGATTGAGTCAGAATCCTTACTTCTTCCTTTTAATGCATAAGTTCCTTCTCCTGCCTCTTCTGTTTTATGCAGCTTATTAATTGGAAAAGTCAAGTTACTTGTCCTGAGTACACACCCTTCATGTTCACCATAAATTAATAAGTAGATTTAGAGTCTTGAAAGTATTTAATTTTGCTTAGTGTTCTTTCTTTCTTTTTCTCTTTTCTTTCTTTCTTTCTTTCTTTCTTTCTTTCTTTCTTTCTTTCTTTCTTTCTTTCTTTCTTTCTTTCTTTTTTTTCTGGAAAACTGACTTCTGAGTCAGCAGTGGTCCCTTCCATCAGTGGCATGGAAGTAAGATGGTTTCTTTCTCTGACATGGTAATTGATGATGCTCAGTCCATGCAGTCAGCAGATGTTGGGAATGGTAGCATTGTATTATTTCTTGTTGACTTACGAGCTGGACTACTTTCATAGAGAGGGATGTCCTTCCTCAGTGATTCCCAGTCAACACAGGAAAAGCAGAAGGAGCTCCTCATTCTTTCTACTAATTTGCCAGTTTTCAAAATAATGAGTCAACCCACTAGCATTCTCCAAGCATCACCAGCCGGGTCTGTAGGTGTTTGGTAGTACTGCAAATTCATAGACTTCATCTTCAGGTCTCCTTCAGAGATCCTGGGTTTTGCTTAGGTTGTAATTCAGCTGGTCATAGAGAAGAAGCCATTGCTTTCTGAGTTGATAGTACTAGGCCATTCTTAGTTGACAGGGTCTTAGGCAGACATGTGACTGGTGCAAGCCATTGATCTGTAGTACCAGAAAGTCCACAGAAGGCTTCTGGAGAGACACCTACCACTCAATGTGTGAGGAGCTACCATGGAAGGATGGAAGAGTCCAGTGACACATGAGATACTTATGTGCAGTTTTGTTCTCTAGTACTGAGACCTAGATTTATTGACAGAGACATCTTGCTGGTATAATACTGGCAAGTAGAACCACATACATACAGTCAAACACAAATGCGTATGTTTATACCAAAACGTGCTTGGAAATAGTCACTTAAATGTCAGGAGCAATTCTCTCTCATAGGTGAGAGGATGTCTAATTTCTAATTCCCTATATATTTTTACAAAGTTTAAATTTTCATGGTATGATACATTTTTTAAAGTATTATTCCAAGTAATTCTTATTTATTTTATGTTACAGCATTTCCCCAAATACATAATCTCATCAAAAAGTCCCTTTTTGCCATGCATGGTGATACATGCCCTTTATGCCAGCATTCAGGGGGCAGAAGCAGGTGAATCTCTATGAGTTTAAGGCCAGTTTGGTCTACACAGTAAAACCCTCTATCAAAAATAAATAAAAAGTTTTTTTATAAGTCCTTGTTATCTATGATTTTTCTCATGGTGTGATCACCAGGCAGGAAATCTAGCCAAATAACCAGCTCCAGGTCCAGTGAGAGATCCATGTCAAATGTGAGAGACCCATCTCAAATGTGAGAGACCCATTTCAAATAATACTTAGAGAGTTATAGAGGAAAATACCTGACGTTTACCTCTGACTCCCTCACATGCATGAATGGGCAAGCATACCTGAACACACACACACACACACACACACACACACACACACACACACACACACACACACACACACACACACTCTGTCCCCCACATACAAATGCAAGTCTTCCAGAATAAAACTTTCCTTTCTATAGTCATGACTGTGCATGACAGATCCTGCCACTCACACAGTGACAAAGGACACTGAGTCAACATTGCATGCCCCACATTCTGATAGCTTTAGGACAGCTGCTGTGGCAAATTTAACATAGCAGGTTACTTTGCGCTCCTGGATTTGGTGCTGAAGTAGGAAAACGCCCGAAAGATATGAGATGGGTGTGTAAAGACTGTTCACAGAGAGGATCTAGAGGATAGCATAGAGGAGAATGAGTGGGTATAGGGAAGCCAACCAAGAAATGGTTGGGGGAGTCCAGGCGAACCTGGGTAATGGCTTTGAGACAGAAAAGAGCAAGTACTGATTAATCGGATACTTACTTGAGTCGTCTATAGCCTTTGCCTCTTGTTCTCTCAGAGCCTGGCTAGAGTCTTCATGTAGCTGTGATATCTCAGCAGGGGCAGGAAAACTGAAAACAAGCTTTCCTCTGTCCACTGCCAGGTCAGAGCTCTAGGGAGTAAGAGTTCACACTCATACAGCCGCCAATATGGATGTGGCAAAAGGTCCCGGCCAGGTCAGCTGCTGGTTTGTGCTTTAGTTAGATACATCCACCCATTCACCGGATGAATGACAGTAGGAATTACCTCCTGACTTACAAATAGAGATGTGGCCTCTACCTCAGTAGGAAAACAGTAGGTCGTGGGTTCCTGGGCCATATGGTAGCCTTGACATTTGTTCCTTGTCTTACCTTCAGGATCTCCAGTGAAGTGATCCTCACAGACTTACCCTAGAATATTCTTGTGAGACTTCAGGAAAGGGCCTTCCCATAAAGTTGGCTGTGTGCCCAAATTGGAACAGACTGCCTTGAAGTTTTATCAGGAGTGAAAGAGGCCTTCCAGAGGCTTCTCTCCAACAGCACAAATAAAAATAAACACACACACACACACACACACACACACACACACACACACACACACACACAAAAAAAAAAAAAAAAAAAAATTGAACATGTCCAAACCACTCCAGCCTGAGCCAGTGTGAATCTGGAGAGGATACTGCAGGACACCTGCTACCTGAGGGGAGGGCTGAAACTATCTTCCCTCCAAGCCAGCCACCAGAGAGGCTCACAAGACTGCTTTGGCTCAAAAATGCTACCCCAACTGCAAGAATTGCAAGGAATGGGTCAGTATGAAAGGTGAAGAGCCCCATAGAAGAAAATCTGTTCATATGCCATTACTTAGTAGCAGTGTTGATTCAATCCCCTCTCACGAGATTCCCATCTGCTGTCCTACTCTGAGCTAGGAGTTGATGACTTCAGCCCCAAGTCTCTAAAACCATGGAACTAATACCTCCTCACATTTGCAGGGCTGAGTATCATGTTTCCAAAGCTCCTAGTACACTCTGAACTGATGTTCTCAGGCATATCTCAGTGAAAGGAGGACCTGAAGGGATATTTTAATTCTTTTTATACTTTGAAATATTTATACAGAGGAGGCTGGGAAGAAACTCACTTTGTAAAATTCTCACCTCACCTACACAAAGCCCTGGGTCTGACCTCCAGCGCCACATCCACTGGTTATGATTGTGCATAGCTATAACCCCAGTTTTTAGAGGCAGACGTAAGAGAATCAGGAATTAAGAGTATCCTAGGCTCCATAAAAAGTGTGAGGGGGCTGGAGAGATGGCTGAGCAGTTAAGAGCATTGGCTGCTCTTCCAGAGGACCAAGGTTCAATTCCCAGCTTCCACATGGCAGCTCACAACTGTCTGTATCTCCAGTTCCAGGGTACCTGACACCCTCATACAGATATAAATGCAGGCAAAACCACCAATGCACATAAAAAATATATTAAACAAAAAATAACAAATTAAAAAAACAAAAACAAGCTCGAGGACAGCCTGGGCTAGATGAAACCCTGTCTCAAATAAATAAATAGCCAGGCATGCTGCTGTACACCTTTAAGAAGGCTAAGGTAGGCAGATCTGTGTGAGTTCTGGGATAGCCTGATCTGCATAATGAGTTCCAGGATAGCTAGCGATGCATAGAGAGACTGTCTCAAAACTAACTGGATAGATAGATAGATAGATAGATAGATAGATAGATAGATAGATAGATAGATAGATAGATAGATAGATAGATAAATGAATGATGTGCTGGCATCATCAATGAAATGGTTGTTGATTCTCCCCCAGGAGACATCTAGAGCAACGTGGAGAAGAAGAAATGAGGAGTAAGACTAGGGAACACAGATACCAGTTACAAGTCAACAGTTCACACTGGGGCTGACAACCGGGCAGGACCTTTGTTATCAGGAAACCAAACAGGCTGAGAAGGTTGATGCAGAGGCAGGAGGAGCACTCTAAGTCCATATCAAGGCCAGTCTAAAGAAGAACGTGAGCTTCAGGCCAGCCAGAGCTTCATAATAATACCCATCTTTAAAAGTAACAACAGCAACTAGAAACCAGGAAGATGTGACACGATGCCACTGGACTCCACGGTTCTGGCCAGCGCCTCTCTCTGCTCTCTCTCATGCCAGTCTACTTATAATTCCTGCTGTCTGTGTGGGTCTGGCAGGGGTTTCTTTTGGACTTCTCTTTGATTGGCAGTGTTCAATCTGTGGTCAATGTCCTGGAATTCTTTCCCTTCCGTCAGCATTTATGACCAAAGCTCTTCCATGTCTTACTTCTGCTTAAGACCCAGAATCTTCCACCTACTGAGCAGAAGGTCCAGGACCCAGTTTAACCTGTCTTCCTGGTTCCCATTACCTCACATGATTCTTTGTCTTCCTCCTTCTGTGAGGTTTCTTGAACCAGTTCATGGCTCAGATAAATCTTCCACATCTGCCTAAAAGTTCAGAGGAATTCCTGAGCTCAGGAACACCACTGGCCCCTCCCCATTCAGTGCCTGAAAGGTGATTATCTTCCCATGGTAATGCTCAGTGAAAATGTCCTTTTTAATCAGATATATGTAAGCATATCTTATAGGAGCAAATGGTAAGTTTTATGTGTCAAATATGTAAAGTATATTTTGAGGCTGACAATCTCTAAATGAACTGTGAAATTTGTTATGCTGATTTGAGTTTCAGTGTTCTGGCCCACGCATAGAACACTCTTTTTAGATTTGGGCTTCTCTAAATCAATCAGATGTGGCAGAATAACATTTTGAGTCAACACACAAACACCCAAAGACATGAAAGTGGGAGGGGGCTATTTGGGAGGAAGAAGGGGTTCATTGGAAGAAATTATGGGACGTATTTGGTCAAAATACATTGTAAAAATTACTGGATGGATGAAACTAATTTGTGTATGTGCTGAATCTCTCCCTCTTTTTATTAGAAATAGATTGTTCTCTCAAATAATACATCCTGACCTGTTTCCTCTCCCTCCATTCCTCCCAGACCCCCCC
This sequence comes from Peromyscus maniculatus bairdii, assembly GCF_049852395.1. Classification (NCBI taxonomy): domain Eukaryota; kingdom Metazoa; phylum Chordata; class Mammalia; order Rodentia; family Cricetidae; genus Peromyscus; species Peromyscus maniculatus. The sequence continues at coordinate 71,068,843 of NC_134860.1, read as the reverse complement.
ACGAACTCCCCTTTCCACTGAATCCACTGCCTCTTCAGAAAAAAAGCAGGCCTCCAGACAGCAACCAAACACAACAAAACAAAATACAACAACACCAGGAAAAAGCCCTCACGTAGAAGCTGGACGAAGCAACCTAACAGGAAGAAAAGAGTCCTAAGAGGACCTGGCGCAGACCCCTGAAGGCCCAGTGCTTGCCACTTCCGTCTCTGTGAGCCCGTGTGAGCCCTGCTGAGTTGATTCAGTGGGCTGTGTGCCAGTGTCCTCCCTTCCCTCTGACTCCTACAATCTTTCTGTGCCCTCTTCTTCGGGATTCTCTGAGCTATGAGAAGATGGACTCAATGGAGTCCTCCAGTTTACACTCTATCTCCTCATAATGTCTGGCTGTGGGTCTCTGTTTTCATCTGCTGCCAGAGGAAATCTCTCTGACGACTATTGGTCAAGGCACCAAACCCAGGTGTGGTAGTTTGAATAAAAATGGCCTCCATAGGCCCATAGGAGATGGCACTCTTAGGAGTTTTGGCCTTGTTGGAGTAGGTGTGGCCTTGTTAGAGGAAGTATGTCACTGGGGGCTGGCTTTGAGGTCTCAGATGCTCAAGGCTTGCCCAGTGTGGCACTCTCTTCCTGTAGGATCAAGATGTAGGACTCTCAGCTGCTTCTCCAGCACCATGTCTGTCTTCATGCTATTATACTTTCCTGCCATTTCATAATGGATTAAACCTCCGAACTGTAAGCCAAACCCAATTAAAGGTTTTTCTCTATAGGAGTTGCCATGGTCATGATGTCTCTTCAAAGCAATAAAATCCTAAGACACTGGCCTCTGGTCTAACCAGTCTCAGGTTCCTGGCCATCCAAGCAGTGTCCAGCATGGGCTCCCTCTCATGGAGTGGGCCTCAAGTTAAATCAGACATTGGTTGGCCACTCCCAAAAGTTCTGTGCCACCGCTGTCCCAGCACATCTTGCAGGCAGGACAAATTGTAGGTCAAAGATTTTTGTGGCTGGGTTGGTGTCACTCGCTTGGTTAGAGTTATCCCAAGATATTTTATATTATTTAAGGTTATTGTGAAGGGTGTTATTTCCTTGATTTCTTTGTCAGTCCATTTATCATTTGTATATAGGAGGGCTACTGATTTTTTTTAGTTAATCTAGTATCTAGCCACTTTGCTGAGAGTTTATCAGCTGTAGGAGATCCCTGGTGGAATTTTTAGGGTCACTTATGTATATACTATGATATCATCTGCAAATAATGATACTTTGACTTCTTCTTTTCCAAATTGCATCTCTTTTAGTCATCTTATTGCTGTAGCTAAAACTTCAAGTACTATCTAGAATAGATATGGAGAAAGTGGACAACCTTGTCTTGTTCCTGATTTTAGTGGAATTGCTTTAAGTTTCTCTCCATTTATTTTGATGTTGGCTATAGGCTTGCTGTAAATTACTTTTATTAAGTTTAAATATGTCCCCTGAATAACTAATATCTCCAGAACTTTTATCATGAAGGGATGTCAAAGGCCTTTTCTGCATCTAATGAGATGAGGTGGATTATATTTGTTGATTTTTGTACATTGATCCACCCCTGCATCTCTGGGATAAAGCCTACTTGATCTTGGTGGATGATCTGTTTGATTTTTTCTTGAATTCAATTTTCAAGTACTTCATTAAGTATTTTTGGAACTATGTTCATAAAAGAAATTGGTCTATAATTCTTTCTTTGTTGAATCTTTATGTTGTTTGAGTATCAGGGTAACAGTGGCCTCATAAAAGCAATTGGGCAGTGTTACTTCTGTTTCAATTTTTTGGAATAATTTGAAGAGTATTGGCATTAACTCTTCTTTGAATGTCTGGTAGAATTCTGCACTAAAACCATCTGGCCCAAGGATTTTTTGTTTGTTTGTTTGTTTTTGTTTTTGTTTGTTTTTTTACTTGGGAGACTTTCAATGACTCTATTTCACTAGAGCTTATATAGGTCTATTTAAATTGTTTATCTAATCTTGTTTTAACTTTGGTAAGTGGTATCTATCGAGAAAATTATCCATTTCTTTTAGATTCTCCAATTTTGTGGAGTAAGGTTTTTAAAGTATGTCCTGATGATTCTCTGGATTTGCTCCATGTCCATTATGTCCCCTTTTTCATTTTTGACTTTGTTAATTTTGATCTTCTCTCTCCATCTTTTAGATAGTTTAGATAAGGGTTTGTCTATTTTGTTGACTTTCTCAAAGACTCAAGTCTTTGTTTCAATGTTTCTTTGTATTGTTCTCTTTTTTTATATTTTACTGATCTCAGACCTGAGTTTGATTATTTCCTGCCATCTACTCCTCTTAGATGAGCTTACTTTTTGTTTTAGAGCTTTCAGGTGTGCTAGTAGGTTGCTAGTATGAGATTTCTTTCTTTTTTTTTTTTAATGTAAGCACTTACTGATAATGAACTTCCCTTCTAACTTTCATTGTGTTCCATAAGTTTTGGTATGCTGTGTATTCATTTTCATTGAATTCTAATAAATTATTTAATTTTTTCTTATTTCTGTCTTGACCCACTTTTCATTCAGTTGAGGGTTGTTCAGTTCCATGAATTTGTAAGCTTTCTGTTGTGGTTGACATCCAGCTTTTATCCGTAGTAGTCTGATAGAATGCAGGAAATTATGTTAATTTTCTTATATCTGTTAAGACTTGCTTTGTGTCTGAGTATATGGCCAGTTTTCAAAAAAGTTCTATGAGGTGCTGAGAAGACGGTTTGTGTGTGTGTGTGTGTGTGTGTGTGTGTGTGTGTGTGTGTGTGTATGTATGTGTATGTGTGTGTGTCCCTTCTTTGTGTTTTGCTGGTGTGAGATTATTTCCTGTGTTTTCATGGGTGTAGTTAATCTCCTTAGGCTGGAGTTTTCCTTCTAGTCCCTTCTGTAGGGCTGGATTTGTACATAGATGTTGTTTAAGTTTGGATTTATCGTGGAATATCTTATTTTCTTCATCTATGGTGATTGAAAGTTGTGCTGGGTATAGTAGTCTGAGCTAGCATCTGTGGTCTCTTAGAGTCTGCAGGACATCTGTCTAGGCCATTCTGGCTTTTAGAGTCTTCATTGAGAAGTCAAGTACAATTCTAATAAGTCTACCTTTATGTGTTAGTTGGTCTTTTTCCCTTGAAGGTTTTAATATTCTTTTTGTTGTTGTTGTTGTTGTTCGGTATGTTTAGTGTTTTGATTATTATGTGGTGAGGGGACTTTCTTTTCTAGTCTAGTATATTTGGTGTTCTGTATGCTTCTTGTACCGTTATAAACATCTCCTTCTTTAGGTTAGGAAAATTTTCTTCTATGACTGAAAATACTTTCTGGGTCTTTAAACTGGGGGTTCTTTTCCTTTTTTTTATTCCTATTATTCTTAGGTTTTTGTTTTTTTTTTTTTTTCATAGTGTTTCAGATTTCCTGGATGTTTTATGTCAGGAAATTTTTTAGATTTAACATTTTCCTTAAGCAATGTATCCATTTCTTCTACCATATCTTCAAAGCCCAAGGTTCTCTCCTCCATCCCTTCTGTTGTGTTGGTGAAGCTTGCCTCTGTAGTTCCTGTTCAAATTCCCAAATTTTTCATTTCCAGAATTCCCTCAGTTTGTGATTTCTTTATTGCTTCTATTTCCATTTTCAGCTCTTGAACTGTCTTATTTGTTTCCTTCAACTGTTTGTATTTTCTTGAATTTCCTTGAGGGATTTATTCATTTCCTCCAGTTGTTTGTGTTTTCCTGGCTTTCTTTAAGGGATTTATTAATTTCCTCTTTAAGGACTTCTATCATCTTCATACAGGTGGTTTTAAGGGTTTTTTGTTTTGCTTTGTTTTTGTTTGTGTGTTTTGTGCTTCAACTAGGCTGGAATATCCAGGGCCTGCTGTGGTAGAATAGCTGGGCTCTAGTGGAGACGTATTGTCTCTGTTGTCATTGTGTTTATACACTGGGGTTTAGGCACCTGTGTTTTGGCTGATTATAGGTCTAAGTGCTGACCTAGACCTAGGACTCTGGGAGTTCAGGAGAGGATGTTCTGTGGGAAAAAAATAAATGTGTTTAGCCCCAATGTAGATATTTAGAACTAAAAATTTTCCTATATTATCATCTATAATAGCTCATCAATTTTACAATTCATGTAAAATTACAATTACAAATTAATGCAATGCCTTTCAGTCTTAGGATATCTCAAATTATGATTTTTTTTCATTTAGGCTAGTTTTAAATATCAGGGTTTTTTTTAAATATACATTGATCAAAGTAGTATGTATGCTGTTGATAATTTGGGCTTAAAAAAATTTTTTTTGAGACAAATTCTTACCATGTAGCCATGGCTGGTCTGGAACTCATTAAGTAGAGAAGGCTGTCCTAGAACTCACAGAGGTCCATGCACCTCTGCTTCCTGAGTGTTGGGATTAAAGGCATGGGCTATCACACCTAGCTAATAATTTGGATTTTTAAGAATTTTTTTGTGGCTTACCTAGCACAGACCAATATCCTCATAAATTTACACACATTGATCCATAATACATTTTTTTTATCAAGCTGAATCCAATAGTATGTAAAAAAATTATTAATATGAGTGACCAGAAATCAGAAAATGGATGAAAACCATGAAGAGGCTTTTATGTGCCCTATGGTAGTAGGGCACATAAACCTATGCCAAGATGTTTGATGGGTGATGGTCTTTGGAGAAATCCAAATTAGGATTATGATGAGGTTACTGAATACTATCAAATGACAAACAAACAAGTGACAATCGGGATGCTGGGGATGACACAGAGGAACTGTTGTTACGTCTTTATTGGAAGTAAAATTATATAGCTACCCGAAAATACTCAAGTAACTTCTTAAAAGGCATCTATCTATCTATCTATCTATCTATCTATCTATCTATCTATCTATCTATCTATCTATCTATCTATCTATCTACATTTATATATATGATGTTAGAAGAAAAAATAAAGGCCTATAAATAATATAAACAATAATGTAGTATAGCATGTTAATTCATTCAGTTAACCTATGACCTAAAAATCAACACTGAATTAATCTATGACCTAACAATTGTGCTCTTGATCACATAAAACGATCCTACACATGAACATCCACAGCATAACTGTAATAGTTAAACAAAAACCCCAAAAGCTCATGACTTTCAATAGATCGATGATTATACACGAATTAAAATGAGCCAATAATTGTTGAAAGCAATAACTTGGTTGAATCTTCAAGGCATTATGCTGAGTGTGAAAGCCAATCTAAAAAGGTCACACACTGTATGGTTCTGTTTCTGCATCATTTTCTACATGGCAAAATTTTAGAGAATAGATTGGTGGTTGCCAGGGGTTAATAATGGTGGAGGAGAGGGAGAGGTGAGTGCTTTTATAAAAAGAAAACAAAAAGGGTGGGGAGGAATCCCTGTGGAAGTGGAGTGTCCTGTGTGTGATCTGATACACACACACACACACACACACACACACACACACGCAGCAAAACTGTGCAGAATGAGGCACACAAACACTAATACATGTTGAATCAGGGAAATATGTATAAGGCATGTGTGTTGATCCAGTGCCAGCTACTGGCTTACAGTAGTATACTGTTTTGCAAAATAGGGAAACTGGTAGAACGTATCATCCATATTATTCTTATGGCTGTATGGGAATCTGCAATTATATCAATAAAAGTTTGAAGTGACACACTGTTTTAAGTAATTGATAGGGCTTTATAGTTTCTTCTAACATTCTATTATCTATCTATCTATATATTTCTCAACACAATGACAAGATAAATTTGTTTGGGGACTTCTGAAAAAGGAAAAACATTAGGAAAAAGGGTAAATGGACTCCCAACGAGCACACACTTCTGGTTCCAGTCACCCAAGTCAGCCATTTGAGTGTCATCTTCTTCAGTTACAGGAATTGAGTTGGGAAGAAAACACTTGCCTTACATGTGGTCGGGTGGTAATTTTACAATAATGAAGTGGGTAAGGCCTTTGTTCTTAGAGCTCATAGTCTGCATGGCATCCCAGAACTCAGTGCAGATTTCCTTTCAAGTCTATCTGTTCATCTTTGCACTGCTGCACTCATAATAAATGATGATTACTATTATTAATACTAATAGCTCCAGCAACATTATACGGTGTAATGCTGGGGCGATTAGCCTGAGAAGTTTAATAGGTGTTATTTTCTTTGGCTTATCCTATGTTATCTTGATATTTCTACTTATTTGTCCCTTGAAATACCCTACCTGTTATTGCCTCTGAATTATCTGGTAACCTTCTTCACTTTGGTTTCCTTTGGCTGGAGCATTTTTTGTGGTCACTCCACAAATGCTGTTCCACTTTTGATGATGTTATCTTCAGGTGGATCCAGGGGCCCTCACAGGGTAGGACTGTCATTGCATCAGCCAGGGCTCACTTGGTGAATTGCCTCAAATTTTAAGCACCTTGACTGTGAACGAGTAATGTGGACAAACCTCATTTATTCGTTTCTTCAAGACTTTGAAATCCAAACTTAAACGGTGTTGTTGGATTTTTGTGTGTGAGGGGTGAGGTTGTTGATTCCATTGTTTGTAGTAATATTTAACCTAAATATATTTAACCACTATAAACGTTGACATTTGCAAATCCACATTTATAGTTCTATTTTCAGGCATATTGTTATTCTGTGTCACAGATCTAGAACCAGATTAATGTCCAAATCTATGAATTTACTAACACTTAAAGCAAGGAATGGTGTGTGTGTGTGTGTGTGTGTGTGTGTGTGTGTGTGTGTGTGTGTGTTAATTAAGCAGCAATTGGACCACTGCTACTCTGAGGTCTTTGACTTCAAGAGACAGAGTTAAGAAGCCTGCAGGAAATACATCTAAACCGCCAGACACTGACCACAGCGCCCAGCCTGGAAGCCTCAGACCTCTGGTACACAATTGTGCTGCTGTAAGCAAAGCCAGGATGACAGTGGTGTTAGAAAGCAGAGCCACTGCAAGCAGTGTGGGTTGATGGGCATCTTCTTGCTCAGTGTCATCCGCATAGAAAAGGCAGTGCGTGCGGACGGGAGAGATCTAGCGTGTTATCTGCAGGAAACAGTGTGCTTCGAGGAGGAAACCTCAGACCCCTCACACTAGAGATGCGATAATAGGAGGTAGGAACAGAAGTACTTATTCATAAATGTGGCTTCCTGTTCAGGTGGCCTGAGAGATTCCAGGTGTGGCTTCCGTTTTGCTATTAGTTATAAAATAAATAACTAAATAAGGATCGGTCTGGGAAACTTCTAAAGTGTCTGCCTATTTTAACAATCCTTAGGTTCCAGGTCTACAGATAAGCAAGAGTATTTATTTCTTTAACTAGTCTATTAAGTGTCCATTTATCAATCCTATTCTTCAGATTGTGTGTGTGTGTGTGTGTGTGTGTGTGTGTGTGTGTGTGTGTGTGTATGGAGGTGGCCAGAGGACAATGGTATTGGCCTACTTTTTATTTAAGACAGGATCTGTTGCTACCCTGGAACTCACTAGGTAGAATGGGCTGCTTGGCCAGTGAGCCCCAGGAACCTACCCTCCACCTCCAGAACTATGAACTCCAAGCCAGATTTTTTTTTTTTTTTCGAGACAGGGTTTCTCTGTGTAGCTTTGCGCCTTTCCTAGAACTCACTCTGTAGCCCAGGCTGGCCTTGCACTCACAGAGATCTGCCTGACTCTGCCTCCCAAGTGCTGGGATTAAAGGTGTGTGCCATTACCGCCCGGCCTCTTTCTTTCTTTCTTTCTTTCTTTCTTTCTTTCTTTCTTTCTTTCTTTCTTTCTTTCTTTCTTTCTTTCTTTCTTTCTTTCTTTCTTCCTTCCTTCCTTCCTTCCTTCCTTCCTTCCTTCCTTCCTTCCTTCCTTCCTTCCTTTCTTTCTTTCTTTGATTTTTCTTATTCATTTTACATATGAACCACAGATCCCCCTCTCATCCCTCTTCCCGCTCCCCCACCCCCAAGCTCCCCCTTCCAACCTCCCCCATCCTCTCCTCCAAAAGAGTAAGGCCTCCCATGGGGCACCAGCAAAAGCCTGGTTCAGTTGAGGCAGGACCAAGCCCCTCCCCGCAGCATCAAGGCATGAAACCATAGGTAATAGGCTCTGAGAGGATGTGGAGCAAGGGGATCCCCTTTTCTTTAAATGTGGGTTCTGGGGCCTAAGCCAGCTTTCCCTTTTGTACTTTAACTGACTGGGCTATCTCTTCAGCGCTCTTCGGAGTGCTTTGTATCTAAACGTGAATTGGTTTAATTGCTTCAAGGTAATTATCACATTTAAATACAAGTGTTTAAACTGGCAGGGACTATGGCCAAAGGAACCTTAACACTAGGCCAAGTAAACTTTCTTTAATTAAAACAAAACAAAACAAGAAACCTTCTTGTATTCGTTTCGTTAGTCATCCTAGCTTGCCTTGCTACACTTTTAATAAGCTGTGTGACTCACCAGGAAACTGAGCAGTTAATGCTGTTTGCTTTCAGGTCTCTCGTAGCAAAGGTGCGGAAGCGGAGCTCTGATACACAGCTGCCAGGCCCGTGCAGAGCTTGGAAATGAAGTCGCAGCTGCAAAGGCAGAAAGACACTTACCCTCCAGGATTTTTCTCAGAAATAAAGACCGATAAATGAATGTTTCCCCTTCCCTTGGGTCACCGGCAATAACAACTCATGAAAAAAAAAATTCCTGCCATCACAGCGAAGAGTGACAAGGAGACCACAGGAAATGAAGGAGGGTGCATATTCCAATTTGAAAAGATCATCTTTCCTTGTCTTGGTTCACTTCCTCCTTGGGTTCCTGACCTGCTCTGTTAGGACAATGATAGGAGACACTCGGAGAGGCTTTGGAAACACTGACTCTGCAGCTTGCCCTTATCGGTGACTTGACCCCAACCCCAACTTGGGTGAAAGAAAATGAAAACACACTGTGCCGTGCAAGCTCAGCTTCAAAGCATGCACTGGGAGAGAAAAAGAGAACCGAAGAAGGTCCCACTAGAGGAAGCAGCGAAGCAGCAAAGCAGCTGAAAGCAACAAGGCAGTCACTACTCAAATTGTTACAACTTCACAGTATTTTCTATGTTCTCCACATAACTGACTGATACTTGCATTATGACCACATGTACAATGGCTAAGTATGCAATTGTAAGATGTGTTAGGTGTGGCAGTGTATCCTGTAATCCCAGCATGTGGGAGGCTAAGGCAGGAGGATTGTCAGCCAAATATTAGCCTGGCCTAATTAGTGAGACACCAGAGAGACAGAGAGAAGGAAGGGGTGGGGCAAATTCAGACTATTGTAATCCACGACAGTCACCCAGTTTACTATACAATGCTATTTGAGTATATAGTACAGCTCAACCCGGGATGAACATGTCCCAGGAGACTTTTGCTTGTTGCAACTTTGATGTGTTAGTCAGCTTTTCATGACTATAACAAAAGACATAATTAATATAAAAAAAGAAAAGATCAATGGGCATAGTGGCTCATGCTTTTAATCCCAGCACTTGGAGGCAGAGGCAGATGGATCTCTGTGAACTCTAGGCCAGCCTGGTCTACAGAGTGAATTCCAGGATAGTCAGAGCTACATAGTGAGACCCTGTCTCAAAAAACCAAAACCAAAACACCAGACAAACACACAAACAAGAGGAAAGATCCTTTTGGCTCACAGTTTTGGGGAGTTTCGGTTAGCTGGCTTGTTGCTTTGTCCCCATGGAAAGGTAAAGAATACCAGAGTGGGAGAATGCCACCGAAGAAGCCTGTTCATCTCATAGGCAAAAACAAAAGAGAAAGAGAACAGAGTTCTACAACCCGCTTCAAGGGCATGCACAGTGACCTAAAACCTCCCATTAGGTTCCACCTCCTGAAGATTCCACCACCTCCCATCAGCACCAAGATGAGAGGCCCAAGGGGGACATTCAAGATCTAAACTATAACACCCAGCAAGGGGAGATGAAGAACATTGCTAAACATTTGACAAATCACAGGACAGCTCTCCCAGTGATGAGTTATACTGCCATAAATACCAGCAGTGGTAAGGTTGAGAAACTACATTAGACGGTGTAAGGATAACTGGCTATGTTGTCATGGCTTCTGTAGCGTGCCTGTTTGGGGATGCAATGACTGTGTTACTAGAGAGTTAGAAGGTTGACCAGATGGCTATGCTCTCCCAGTCTCCATCCAGGCTTTGTGTCAACAAACTCCAGGGCGCTCACATCTGGCTTATTTAAGATAGCTGGTTTAATGTGTGTGGCAGAGCCAAACTATGCTTGAAGAGGAGAACCTTTATTTTTTAAGATTATAATTTAATTATAACAATTCTCCCTTCCCTTTCCTCTCTCCAAACCCTCTCATACACTGTTCCTCACTCTCCTTCAAGTTCATGGCCTCTTTTTAAAAAAATAATTGTTATCGCATACATTTATGTATATGAATATGTTGCTGGAGGGCTTCTCTCCAGGTTCCCCAAGCCCCGCAGTCCCACAATCCACTTATAAAATAATCACTCAGACGCTTATATCACTTATAAACTGTATGGCCGTGGCAGGCTTCTTGCTAACTGTTCTTTTATCTTAAATTAACCCATTTTTATAAATCTATAGCTTGCCACGTGGCTAGTGGCTTACCGGCGTCTCTACATGCTCTTCTCCTCGCGGTGGCTGCAGTCTCTCTCTCCCAGCCTTCCGCTTCCCAGAATTCTCCTCTCTCCTTGTCCCACCTACCTCCTGCCTGGTCATTGGCCATCAGTGTTTTATTTACATAGAGTGATATCCACAGCACTTCCCCTTTCTTCTTTTTTTAAAAAGGAAGGTTTTAACTTTAACATGGTAAAATTACATATAACAAAACAATTACCGAGCAAGAATTATAGTTACAATATTAAAGAAGATGTCCTATCTATCTTATATTTGTGAGTTTAAGGTTTTATAGCTAACTTATCTTTTATCATAACTGAGGAAATTACGACTATCTAGCCTTCAACCACATCAAAGACCTGAGAAGGAACATAATGGTACCTGAGAAATGGTAGACGGATGCGAGCAACTTCGGGAATCTTGCAAGAGTAGACCAAGACAACTGGCAGCCTGGACAGTCACCTGATGTTTCTCAGCATTGTTGGTGCATTCAAATTGGCTACAGGCCTAGAGTATCTGACAGACCATTTTTAGAAGCAGGAATTCTGAGAGACCATCTTACCCTGTCTTGGCAGAGTACAGTGGTCGCTTTCCTTGTGTCCCGCTTGTCCAGAAAGGACAGCATTGCATTTGTACTGTCAGCCGTCAAGGCAAGGGCAGTTCTTTGCCCAGTAGGCCATTTTGTGCCAAAAAGACAAACTTCCGAATGGAAATGTCTTAGAAGCCCAACATTCTCTCGGGATCAATTGGTGCAGCCAGGAGCAATTGTGTCTCACATCAACAGAATTCTAAGTTATTTAAATGCCATATTCTCCAGGTCTATGAAGTGTTTGAAGATTACCTATCTATCTGAAATATATCTATGTATACCTAGAAGACTTAACTAACATGGCTACAGATATGATTATCATAGATGACTAATTATTAATCTATTTTTTAATTATCCATTACAATTTTAAATGAGTTATATAAACACAACACCTCAAACAAGAATAGAAATATATACATATATAGAGAGAGTATAACAAAATCAACTTCAAGTTTGTATCAACGAACCAAAATCCATACCAATGTAAAACATTTTAAACATAAACCAAAATCTATACCAATGTAAAACATTTTAAACAAGTTATTCTTTAAAAGTAGGTTCATTAATCTACCCTTTTATCTTATCATCTCCATATCCTCCTATATATCTATATCATATCCCCTTTTCTTTTTTTTTTTTTTTTGAAAGAGATCACATTTATAATCAACCTGTTTTAAATAAAAATATTGGTTTTTCTCTGTCCCACACCAGAGGGCTCTTCTGATTTGGGACACAAGAATCAATTAACCATTTTTTTTTTAAAGCAATATGTCTGGGTTTAGAGGGGGAGCGAGCCAATTCCACCTCCAAAGCCAGCTTGGTATATTTGGGAATTTGGGCGTAGCATCTCTTACTACTTCCTGCTGGAGGGGGGCGCTGTATCTTATGGGGATACAAAGAAAATTTTAGACCTATGGAGTAGTCCGTGAGGCTGTATTGTGTGAACCAGTTGCCTTGAAACCGGTCTGGATGTTGGATCATCTGGGCCATGGTGTCATCGGAGACCTTTCAGGGGGTCTTGGCTGGTGAAACCTGATGTATCTTAATCTGGAACAAGTCCACAGCCTCTGGCTTTCTGTGGAAACAAAAGCAGAACCTCTTTTCCAAAGTAACATATCCTTATATCCAAATTTTGAAGTCAAGGTACCTTTAAAATATACATTTTGGCATAACTCAACAGGTTTTGTAATCAAATGTTTTTCTTTAGTTATGAATATCAAAGAGAACATAATCCAGATTCTCTGTGTGGTAGCCATCTTTATGTGGCTTATGTTTTATATTACCTTGAGCCTTGAGCCTATTGCTTTAAACTGTACCATTGTAAGCCTGAAACGGCGCTGTGGCTGCTGGCTCCGCCCACTTCAGCTTCCCAACATGGCGGTGGTACGTTTTCCGCCAGCTCTGGGAGTCATCAAGTCTCAGAAATAGTGGGTCTAAGCTTTTATCAAAGCAGCATGTAGCCCAGAAACCTCTTTTTTTTTTTTTTTTTTAAATACTAGTAAAGACTAAATCTACCACACAGCTTAATTTGCCGTTGGCAGATGCCTCATTTCCGCCATACTGCCGGTGAAACGCACCCGCCAGGAACCCGCCAGTGTTCAAACCTGCGTTTTGCAGCGTCTAGCTGCTCATATGAGACAAGAAGCAGGAACCTGGTTTTGGAGGGCTTCTCTCCAGGTTCCCCAAGCCCCGCAGTCCCACAATCCACTTATAAAATAATCACTCAGACGCTTATATCACTTATAAACTGTATGGCCGTGGCAGGCTTCTTGCTAACTGTTCTTTTATCTTAAATTAACCCATTTTTATAAATCTATAGCTTGCCACGTGGCTAGTGGCTTACCGGCGTCTCTACATGCTCTTCTCCTCGCGGTGGCTGCAGTCTCTCTCTCCCAGCCTTCCGCTTCCCAGAATTCTCCTCTCTCCTTGTCCCACCTACCTCCTGCCTGGTCATTGGCCATCAGTGTTTTATTTACATAGAGTGATATCCACAGCACTTCCCCTTTCTTCTTTTTTTAAAAAGGAAGGTTTTAACTTTAACATGGTAAAATTACATATAACAAAACAATTACCGAGCAAGAATTATAGTTACAATATTAAAGAAGATGTCCTATCTATCTTATATTTGTGAGTTTAAGGTTTTATAGCTAACTTATCTTTTATCATAACTGAGGAAATTACGACTATCTAGCCTTCAACCACATCAAAGACCTGAGAAGGAACATAATGGTACCTGAGAAATGGTAGACGGATGCGAGCAACTTCGGGAATCTTGCAAGAGTAGACCAAGACAACTGGCAGCCTGGACAGTCACCTGATGTTTCTCAGCATTGTTGGTGCATTCAAATTGGCTACAGGCCTAGAGTATCTGACAGACCATTTTTAGAAGCAGGAATTCTGAGAGACCATCTTACCCTGTCTTGGCAGAGTACAGTGGTCGCTTTCCTTGTGTCCCGCTTGTCCAGAAAGGACAGCATTGCATTTGTACTGTCAGCCGTCAAGGCAAGGGCAGTTCTTTGCCCAGTAGGCCATTTTGTGCCAAAAAGACAAACTTCCGAATGGAAATGTCTTAGAAGCCCAACATTCTCTCGGGATCAATTGGTGCAGCCAGGAGCAATTGTGTCTCACATCAACAGAATTCTAAGTTATTTAAATGCCATATTCTCCAGGTCTATGAAGTGTTTGAAGATTACCTATCTATCTGAAATATATCTATGTATACCTAGAAGACTTAACTAACATGGCTACAGATATGATTATCATAGATGACTAATTATTAATCTATTTTTTAATTATCCATTACAATTTTAAATGAGTTATATAAACACAACACCTCAAACAAGAATAGAAATATATACATATATAGAGAGAGTATAACAAAATCAACTTCAAGTTTGTATCAACGAACCAAAATCCATACCAATGTAAAACATTTTAAACATAAACCAAAATCTATACCAATGTAAAACATTTTAAACAAGTTATTCTTTAAAAGTAGGTTCATTAATCTACCCTTTTATCTTATCATCTCCATATCCTCCTATATATCTATATCATATCCCCTTTTCTTTTTTTTTTTTTTTTGAAAGAGATCACATTTATAATCAACCTGTTTTAAATAAAAATATTGGTTTTTCTCTGTCCCACACCAGAGGGCTCTTCTGATTTGGGACACAAGAATCAATTAACCATTTTTTTTTTAAAGCAATATGTCTGGGTTTAGAGGGGGAGCGAGCCAATTCCACCTCCAAAGCCAGCTTGGTATATTTGGGAATTTGGGCGTAGCATCTCTTACTACTTCCTGCTGGAGGGGGGCGCTGTATCTTATGGGGATACAAAGAAAATTTTAGACCTATGGAGTAGTCCGTGAGGCTGTATTGTGTGAACCAGTTGCCTTGAAACCGGTCTGGATGTTGGATCATCTGGGCCATGGTGTCATCGGAGACCTTTCAGGGGGTCTTGGCTGGTGAAACCTGATGTATCTTAATCTGGAACAAGTCCACAGCCTCTGGCTTTCTGTGGAAACAAAAGCAGAACCTCTTTTCCAAAGTAACATATCCTTATATCCAAATTTTGAAGTCAAGGTACCTTTAAAATATACATTTTGGCATAACTCAACAGGTTTTGTAATCAAATGTTTTTCTTTAGTTATGAATATCAAAGAGAACATAATCCAGATTCTCTGTGTGGTAGCCATCTTTATGTGGCTTATGTTTTATATTACCTTGAGCCTTGAGCCTATTGCTTTAAACTGTACCATTGTAAGCCTGAAACGGCGCTGTGGCTGCTGGCTCCGCCCACTTCAGCTTCCCAACATGGCGGTGGTACGTTTTCCGCCAGCTCTGGGAGTCATCAAGTCTCAGAAATAGTGGGTCTAAGCTTTTATCAAAGCAGCATGTAGCCCAGAAACCTCTTTTTTTTTTTTTTTTTTAAATACTAGTAAAGACTAAATCTACCACACAGCTTAATTTGCCGTTGGCAGATGCCTCATTTCCGCCATACTGCCGGTGAAACGCACCCGCCAGGAACCCGCCAGTGTTCAAACCTGCGTTTTGCAGCGTCTAGCTGCTCATATGAGACAAGAAGCAGGAACCTGGTTTTGGCTCTGTTTAGAATTGGTTATTAAATATTCTCAGGTTTAAGGTGGAAACTCGAGCCGTTGGGCGCCATTTGTTGCTGGAGGGCTTCTCTCCAGGTTCCCCAAGCCCCGCAGTCCCACAATCCACTTATAAAATAATCACTCAGACGCTTATATCACTTATAAACTGTATGGCCGTGGCAGGCTTCTTGCTAACTGTTCTTTTATCTTAAATTAACCCATTTTTATAAATCTATAGCTTGCCACGTGGCTAGTGGCTTACCGGCGTCTCTACATGCTCTTCTCCTCGCGGTGGCTGCAGTCTCTCTCTCCCAGCCTTCCGCTTCCCAGAATTCTCCTCTCTCCTTGTCCCACCTACCTCCTGCCTGGTCATTGGCCATCAGTGTTTTATTTACATAGAGTGATATCCACAGCATGAATATCCATATATATTCCCACATATAACCTGTTTAGTTCGTACAGTGCTATCTGTATGTATGTTTTCAGGCTGACCATTTGGTACTGGACAACCAATTAGTGTGATCTTCCATAGGGAAGGCCACTTCTCCCTGAACAGGGGAATCTGTATGATTTTAGCTAGCTTGGGTAGATTGTAAGAAACACCGTGCCACTGGTTCATCTGGGAAGAAGACTCCAAGCCCTTTTCCATATCCATCCACAGTAGCAGTTCTCAACCTGTGGGTCTTGACCTCCACAGGGGTTGCGATATTTACATTACGATTCATAACAGTAGCCAAAATTACAGTTATGAAGGAGCAATGAAATAATTTTATGGTTGGGGGAATCCCCCATAACAGGAGGAACCATATTAAAGGGCCACAGCATTAGAAAGGTTCAGAGCCACTGGCCTAAAGGAAATCATGGCACCCCTCAAGTTAGCCAAGACACAGATCAGAAGACAAATAGTAGTCCTGTAATAAATGGTCTGTGCACATGTAACTTCATTTAGCCAGAGCAGAGGGCAAAGTGTGAGAGTTAATGAAGACATGAGTGTGTGTGTGTGTGTGTGTGTGTGTGTGTGTGTGTGTGTGTGTGTATACTTGTGCCCAGATCAAGCTTGTTGGTGAGGAAAATCACCTTGCAGGCCAGCGGTCTGCTGTGGATTTTGCTGAGTGTCTTCATTGGTTGCAAATGGCTGCACAACTTCATCCAAGGAAGAGCAGCACTCCCTTAGCCAAGCTGGCTTAGTTTCCCCATGGCATTGCACCATATAACAAAGCCACAGCGTTTCCTCCTTTTTTTTTTTCCCCCTTTGAGCTTGGAGGAGGACCCAAAATGAAATGCAAGTAGAAGCTTTGTCTTCTGCGTGCTAGCTTTGTTTGTGGTTCTGAACAGAGCCAGCTGCTAACACTGAGGAGGGTGGGTGTAGCCATTTTTGCCCAAGCCAGGATTAATCCTATTGCCTACTTTTCTTCGACAAATTTATCTGCAAAACCGACCGAGGTCCTGAAACCCCGGGGGAATTGTGTTGCAGGTGAAGCAGACTACAGGTGAGGAGAGGGCTAGATTCAAGTCTAGAGTTAGGGCTGCGTTTGCCATTTTCGTGCCCCTGGTCCCGTCTAAGCCCAGCTGCTTTTCTGCAGAGCCAGAACAGGACTCATTGCCCTGCTTACCTCAGAAGGGCGTTGGAGGCTCAAATTAAATGCAGCCGTGTCAAAGTGGTTTGTGAACGGCCCTGCCAATGCCAGGTGTTATTAGAAGTTGAAAGGAAGTGCTGAGACAGCTAATTTCAGCCACTTCAGAAGTCTCTGCCGAGCTGCACGCGGCGGCCGGCGGCGGGGCGGGTGTTGGTACCGCCCTGAGATGAAGGCGTGGGGGGGGAGGGGCACAAGTGTGCATAAGTGGTACTTCCTCTTCTCCCTCAGGCAAAACAGGGCTTCCGGGCTGAAGGAGTCCCAGAGTGGCTTGAAGAACATAACTGTTGTGAGCAGGAGAAAGAAAAATGACAGGAGAGGCCAAACAGATTCCAGAAATAATGCGAGCTGAGCAACGGACGTGGCTCGGCAGTGGAGAAAAACCATCGAGGCAGTTGGTGGGGCACGGGTAGCTGTTGACTGCACGATGGACGTGTGTGGAGAAAAAAAGCAGAAAGATGCTTTCAGGATTAGAGGCTAAAGGACGTGGGGTGGGTCATACAGAGTAGGCAACGCTGCAGGCCAACCCTGGAGACTTAGCTGGGACAAGGCTTGTCCCCGGTGGTCTTCAGATGCTAAGAGGCTGCTGTGTTCCTGTATAGAAGGGCTCTCTGTGTACCAGGCACTAGAGAGGTACCAACTCCCAAAGTGTGAAACAGGAAACACTGAAGCAGCTGTGTGGAAGCAAAGGTTGGGAGACCCAAGGCCAATCAGCTTCCCTCTGTCTTCCTCAGAGAGATCCACAGCATTCCTGCAGGGAGGAGGGGTCTGCCCACAGACGCAGGGTCACAGTCCTTGGTGGATCTCCAGCGCCTTGTTCACGGCGGCGGAGATTAATCCTCACAAAGTGAATGAACGAACATATGATAGATGTTCCTATGAGACCATCCATAGGAGAGAATTCACCACTCCCCTTATTCCCTTCCTTTCTTCCTTCCTTCCTTCCTTCCTTCCTTCCTTCCTTCCTTCCTTCCTTCCTTCCTTCCTTCCTTCCTTCCTTCCTTCCTTCCTTTCTTTCTTTCTTTCTTTCTTTCTTTCTTTCTTTCTTTCTTTCCTTTCTCTCTCTCTCTTTCTCTCTCTTTCTCTTTCTTTCTTTCTTTCTTTCTTTCCTTTCTCTCTTTCTTTCTTTCTTTCTTTCTTTCTTTCTTTCTTTCTTTCTTTCTTTCTTTCTTTCTTTCTTTCTTTCTTTCTTTCTTTCTTTCTTGACAGTTTCTCTGTAGCTTTGGAGCCTGTCCTGGATCTCGCTCTGTAGACCAGGCTGACCTTGAACTCACAGAGATCGGCCTGCCTCTGCCTCCCGAGTGCTGAGATTAAAAGCGTGCATCACCACCACCTGGCCCTTATTCCATTTCTTAATCTGTTTATCTCCTAGAACACAGGACTTCGCTCTATTCCACTTCCTGGTGCTACTTTTTTCCTCAAATATTTCTCCTTGCTCAGTTTGCTCCTTTTCATTATATATCTTCATTAGAGTTAACACTAATAACCAAACAACAGAGCCTGTACTAGGCTGTTTCGAGATTTCCTCTGTCAAGGGAATTAATGCAAAACTCTTCACTTTAGCTTCAGGCAGACTCTTTAGACAAGGGCAAAAAAGAAGCCACATTATTCACCAAAATATCACAAGACCAGTCTCTAGGGTGCATACTAGAATTCTTCTCTTCTGAAACCTCTTAAGCCAGCTCCCCACAGCTCAAATCACACTCCGCACCACTGTCTTCCATGCTCCTACTAGGATGGCCCATTAAGCAGCATTTAGTGTTCAACTGCTTTTCTAATTCATAGTCCCAAGGTCCATATTCCTTCAAACAAAAGCATGGTCAGGTCTATCACAGCACTACCCTGGTCCCTGGTACCAACTTCTGTCTTAGTTAGGGTTTTTATTGCTGTGAAGAGACACCATGACCATGGCAACTCTTACAAAGGAAAACATTTAATTGTGGTGGCTCCCTTATAGTTTCAGAGGTTCAGTCCATTATCATCATGATGGGATATGGCAGCATGTGGGCAGACATGGTGCTGGAGAGGTAGCTGAGAGCTCTACATCTTGCAGGTAACAGGAAGTGGTCTGTCTCACTGGGCATGGCTTGAGCATATATGAGATCTCAAAACCCATCTCCACAGTGACACACTTCCACCAACAGGACCACACCTACTCCAACAAGGCCACACCCCCCCATTAGTGCCACTCCTTTTGGGGGCCATTTTCTTTCAAATCACCACACCCAGCGCTCTCCTTTCAGAGAGCAGAGCAGGCTGTCT
The DNA here is from genome assembly GCF_049852395.1 of Peromyscus maniculatus bairdii. Taxonomy (NCBI): domain Eukaryota; kingdom Metazoa; phylum Chordata; class Mammalia; order Rodentia; family Cricetidae; genus Peromyscus; species Peromyscus maniculatus. The sequence goes on along the minus strand of NC_134860.1, from coordinate 71,049,650 downwards.
TTGGAACCATAGGCCCCAAGAGGTAAAATGATACCCCATTGTGCTGCTAAATGCTTGTAATCCCAGTGCCTGGGAGGCTGAGGCAGGAGGTTTGTTGAGTGACTGAGGCCACATGAGCTGCATAGTGAATACCAGGTCATCCAGGTCTCTGCAGCAAGATGCTTATCTCAAAAGTAAAGACAAATAATAAATAAATGACATTTCTTAGTGCTATTTACCAGATGAAGTAACAACCTCATTATGATATAGCAGGCAGAGTACTGGTCCCATAAAGTCACCAACGTCCCACCCCCTGGAGCCCATGAATGTGATGTATGTGATGTCTGTTATGTGAATGAATGGTGTTAATTGGTTGATGGTAAGAGGGGATGCTATGGTTGGATATCATCTTTCCCCTACAGTTCAAATGGCAGTGGGGCCTTACAGTGTGATTTAGGGTCAGGAAGATTCACGCTGGAGTTCTTCCTGTCCGTGCCTGTGAGAGTGGCTGTTCAAAATCAAGTCCCCTCTCGTGTCTGTCCCTTCTACATACAACCCCTTGCTTTTCCCCCTCTTCATCCATGTGACGATGTAGCACCGGCCCCTCCAGATGTGACTGCCTGGTCTTGGATTTGCAGCCTCCAGAACTGTGAGCCAAAGTAAACCTCCATTCTTTACAAACCAAAGTCTTGGGTGTTCATCACAACCGAGAACAGCCTAGAAGAGGCAGTTACCCTGGACTACCCAGGTGCACCAGTGCAACCACAAGCATCCTTAGGAGTGAGAGCCGGGGGCAGGAGAAGCAGTCAGAGAAGGAGCTAGGACAGCAGAAGCAGCAGAGGTTGGGGTGACATGAAGTGGGGGCGTGACTGACCTTCGCTGACTTTGAGATGGGGGTGGCCTTTGAAATCAAGGCAGGCGAGGAACAAACTGTCCTCCAGGGCTTCCAGGCCCTGCAGACACCTTGATTTTAGCCGACAAAACCCAATACTTTCTCATTTCACAAAAGAGGACGACAAAGCCCCGGCAATAGTCCTGGCTCTGCCCTAATTCTCATACAAGTTGGTTATCTACCTCAAACACGGGACAGGGTAGACCAGGGTTTCATAAACGCACAGTCTTTTAAGAATGTGGGTTCTGATTTGGCAAGTCTGGGTTGGAATCTGTGGTAGTGATTCATGTGTCTGTCTGTGATCTTACAATTCAGAAGAACCAGGGGCATCTGGCAGGATTCCCCTAGAAAGGATAGATGCAAGTGTCCCATGTACAGAGCTCTTTGGAGACTGGATTGAGGGTCTCATAGGGAAAGATAAGATAAAAGCAGAGCTCGCTATGCTGCCTGTGAGGAAGACAGCATTGAAATATGATGGATTTATTTGTAGCTCAGACTGTACTGTAACTTGCTTTGTAGCCCAAGTGGCCTCAAACTTATATTCCTTCTGTTTCAGCCTCCCAAGTGATGGGGGGACAGGCCTGCGCCATCATGGCCAGCTACATGATTAATATTTGTAATTGGAAAGACAGCTCAAACTTGCAGGCGTGAGTCTGTCATCACACACAGCACACAGATAGAAAACATGATTCTTCCATTTTAACTTTTTATTGGGAGAGGGGAGAGAGAGAGAGAGAGAGAGAGAGAGAGAGAGAGAGAGAGAGAGAGAGAATGTGTATGTGTACCTTGCTGCATGTGTGGTGGTCAGAGGATAATTCAGAGGAGTCGGTCAGCTTCTAGGGATCGAACTCAGGTCTCTAGGCTTGCCAGCAAGCGCTGAGCCGTATCTCACTGGCTGAAGCTAGAGATGGTCTTTCTGCCACAGATCTATATTGTAATTATGAAAGAAAACACTAGTCTTTAATCTTTCCCTGAGTTTTACGTACTTCCTTTTAGAAAAAGAAATAATGTGCTTATTTTTGAAAAATGTCTCTTGACAGAATTTAGGGGCTCCTGGGTGACCACCCCCTCTCCTCAAGCCCCAAACCACCTCCTTGGGGTGCTGCACACTCAGGACCAGGATGCTGCTTTCCCACTGATTGCAATTGTGGTGTTCTGAGTCTTTGCTTTGAAAAAAATATGGCGTCTCCCATCACACAAATAATGCCTTGACCTACTTCGGCAGTCATTGCAGAACTTCCAGCTGTTTGTGGCTGTAAGAGCCACCTGCAGGCTAAGAATATTCTGGTTTCATTTTGAGGCAACTTCCTGGCACAAAAGCAGGAAATATCAACTCTCAGACATGTGAACACAGAAAAGAAATAAACCTTGGATTGTTTCCTATGTCTCTGCCTTTCAAAAGCTCCTCTCTCTTCTCATCCCTCCTGTTCTCTCCACTTCCTTCTCTCTCTATTCTTCCTCCCTTCTTCTCCTCTTTTTCCTCTTCTCTCTCAGTTTATTTTGGCTTTAGACAAGACTCCCTTTGTAGCCCCGATTGGCCTTAAGCTTTCTATCTTCCTACCTCAGTCTTCCGAGATTATAGCATGCATTCCCACACCCAGCCATGCCTCTATTAGAGTGGCTCAGATGTGGTTCCCCCCTCAACAGTATTTACCTAGAAGAAATATTAGAGTAGTTATTTTTCTTTATGTGTATTCACACACACACATATGTGTGTGTGTGTGTGTGTGTGTGTGTGTGTGTGTGTGTGTGTGTGTGCAGGTACAGGTGTATATGTATGCATGTGGAGGTCAGAAGACCTGTCATTCTTCAGTAGTTCCCAGAGAACTGCTCACTTTCGTTTTTTGTTTTGTTTTGTTTGAGACAGGGTTTCTCTGTGTAGCCCTGGCTGTCCTGAAACTCACTCTGTAGATCAGACTGGCTTGGAGCTAAGAGATCTGCCTGCCTCTGCTTCCCCAGTGCTGGGACTAATGGTATACACCACAAACTTTGTTTTTTGAGATAAGATCTCTCACTGGCCTGGAACTCAACAAGTAGTCTAGGCTGGCTGGTCAGCAAGCCCCAGGAATCTGCCCATTTCTTCCTTCCTGGGGCTGGGATTAAAACCATACCGTCAGGCACTACATTTTCACATGGATCCTGGGGGTTGAATTCAAATTCTCATGCTTACAAGGCAAGCACTTTTATTGACTGAACTACCTCCAAAGCCCCAAGTATTTCTAAGACACGTTTTCTGAAAACTCACTCAGCTCTGGGTTTGCCTGTAAAGGCTGATATGATTCTGTTGGAAGATAACTTGTGGGTGAGCTATCTCGATCACTTACACCGGGGAGCCTTAAAAAGTACAAGGAAGGCTGGGCGGCTGCGGCTCATACCTTTAATCCCAGCACTTGGGAGGCAGAGGCAGGCAGATCTCTGTGAATTCGAGGTGGTCTACAGAGAGAGATTCAGGACAGGCACCAAAACGACACAGAGAAACCCGGTCTCGAACACTCCCCCCCTCCCCCCAAAAAATAGTACAAGGGAGGCGCAGTACTAGGTTCTGCAGAAAAATCTCCCATTGCTTCTAGGCAAGGTTCAGTGACCATGTCTGGATGCTGAACAGTTTGGCTTGAGGCCTGTGGATGGGAGAAATTCAACATTGTGGGTAGTTTTCAGTTATCACCCTGTGAGAGTGACAAACCACAGTTTGGGTGTGAGATAGTCCTTGTTGATTGTGAAGTCATGTTCAGGCCCCTGCACGCCTAAGCTTCTGCACCATGTTGTTGTGTCTCTAGCTGAAAAATCTGAATTAAAATTCCCACTCTCAGGATTCCTGTGAGGACTAAAAGAAATAATGTAACACGAAGGAAGCCCCTAAACTGTTCCTTCCTCCAAGAACCAGAGCAAACTGGATTTTCAAGGAGAACCTCTGCGTGGCTATAAAATGTACTATGTCACCTTTCTGCCACACATTGGTCTACTTATTGTCCTATATTTTGCTTAGCTTCCAATAACGTTGACTTTTATTTCTTTGGCATATATTCCCACTGACGAGAGAGAGATATGAAATGCAAACTGTGGCAATCCAGTCCTGCTGTAAATTGCAGGATTTGTGCACACGCACAGATAGAAGAGAGGCAGCTGTGCTTAGAAGAACGTGGTCGTCGGGCTGGAGAGATGGCCCAGGGGGTGTCCTAGTTAGGGTTTCTATTGCCGTGATGAAACACCATGACCAGAAGCAATGTGGGGAGGAAAGGGTTTATTTGGCTTACATGTCTACATAATAGTCTATTATCGAAGGAAGTCAGGACAGGAACTCAAGCAGGGCAGGAACCTGGAGGCAGGAGCTGATGCAGAGGCCATGGAGGGGTCCTGATCACTGGTTTGTTCCCCATGACTTGCTCAGCCTGCTTTCTTCCTGTACCCAGGACCACCAGCCCAGGGATGGCACCACCCACAATGCACTGCGCTCCCCCATGATGAATCACTAATTAAGAAAATGCCTTACAGCCAGATATCGTGGAGACCTTTTTTTTCAGTTGAGGTTCCCTCCTTTCAGTTAATTCTAACTTGTGTCAAGTTGACATAAACTAGTCAGCACGGTGGGTAAAGCCCTTTCCACAGAAGCCTGAGAGCCTGAGTTCTCCTTAGAACCCACATCCAGATGCAGAAGAATGTGTCGGTAGTCCCAAGTGCTTCTATGGCAAGATGGAAGCAGACACAGGAGGTATGCCTGCCTAGTCCTAATTTCTTCATGACTTCTATGATGAAACCATGTTGAAGTTTGTCAACTACGTTTTCTACATCTATTGAGGCAACCATGCGATTTCTGCCCTTGACGTCTATTTATACAACATGTTATACTTAACTGATTTGTGTGCATTGAGTTAACTTTGCACCCTTGGTAGGAGACCAACTTGGTTGTGGTTTGCGACCGACCCTCTTAATGTATTCTTTAACTATGTTGGCAAGTACTATGTCGAAAAATTTTTACACCTATGTTCATCAGGAAGGTTGGTCTGTAGTTTTCTTTTTGTGTGTGTCTTGTTTTAGTATCAGAGTAATGCTGGATTCATGGAATGAGTGTTTAGTAAGTGAGTGTGTGTGTGTGTGTGTGTGTGTGTGTGTGTGAGAGAGAGAGAGAGAGAGAGAGAGAGAGAGAGAGAGAGAGAGAAAGGAAGAGAGAAGAGAGAGGGAGGGGGAAGAAGGAGGGGGAGAGAAGAGAGAAAGAAAGAGAGGGAGGGAGAGAGAGAGAGAGAGAGAGAGAGAGAGAGGATATACTGTGCATGTGTGGTGTGTGCACACTCCATGCATGCCTGTGCACATGTGCAGACGTCTGAGGAAGATGTCTTTTATCACTCTATACTTTGTTCCTTTGAGACAGAGTCTCTTGCTGATCCTGGAGCTCAAGTTTTTTCAACTAGGCTGGCAGCCAGGAAGCCCTACCGTCTCAGGGCTGGTGTTACAGGACCACATCCAGTGTTCACATAGGTGTTGGGATCTGAACTCTGGTCCTGGGTCCTTATGTTTGTGCACAAGCCCTTTTAACCACTATAGCTCATGCCATTGGCTTTTAAAGTGGTGGTTCTATTTTACACTCTTACTGTCCGCGAGCGAAGGTTTCACGGGGATTTTGGATTCTAGCCTTTCCGAAGAGGAGTGTGGAACCACCTGGTGGTTTTAATTTGCAGTTCCCTAATGGTGTACAGTTAAGCATCTTCTCACATGCTCTTTGCTATCTCCGGATCTTGTTTGGCAAGGTGTCAATTCCTACCTTCTGGCATTTCATTGGATTACCTGTCGAGGTTCAAGAGATCCTTGCATGGTTTGGAGTGGGGTCTTTATCAGATGTGTGCTTTGTAAATAGTCTCTCCCAACCATTTTTTATCTTTTCATCCTCTTAACAGTGTCTGTCTCAGGAAAGGTTTTAAATTTACTAAAGTTTAAGTCAGTGATTTGGATTATTTGCCTTTGCTGTTAGATTTTTAAAAGTCATTGCTGCTTCCTCTATGCAGTTACCAAAATTTATAGCTCACCTGCCCTGGGGAGTTTCTTTTAAGCACTAATAAAATTGTCCTTGGGCTTAAAAAAAAAGTTATACCAAATGTCTAATAATTAAGATTTTTATATTATCTTCTAGGAATATTATAGTATTTCTTTTACATGTAGGTCTGAGATCTACTTGAGTTAATTTTTGTGATAAACTGTGCCTAAACTTTCTTTTATTTACTTGCGTGCAAGTGTCTAGATGGCCTAAAGCAGTGGCTCTCCACCTCCCTAATGCTGCAACCCTTTAATACAGTTCCTCATATTATGGTGACCCCCAAACCATAAAATTATTTTCATTGTTACTTCATAACTGTAATTTTGCTATTGTTACAGATCATAATGTAAATATCTGTGTTTTCTGATGATCTTAGGCAACCCCTATAAAAGGGTCATTTGACCCCAGAGGGGTCATGACCCAAAGGTGGAGAACTGCTGTTCCAAAGTCATATGTCAAACCTTTTATTCTACCTCTTGAGAGAGTTCCCAGGACTCCGTGCCCTAGTTCATACTGCTATGACAAAACACTGACCAAAACCAACTTGGTGAGAAAAAGGGCCTGCTTGGTTTACACTTCCACATCTCAGACCATCACGGAGGGAAGTCGGGAAGTCAAGCAGGAACTTGGAGGCAGCCACTGAAGCAGAGACCGTAGAGGGTGCTCTTTGCTGTCGTGCTCTCCAGGGCTTACTCAACTTGCTGTCCTATAGCTCCCAGGACCATCTGCCCAGGGTGTCACTGCCCAGAGGGAACTGGGCGGGTTAAGCTCTTTGTCTCTCTCTTTTGTTCTCTGTAGCGGCAATAGTAGAATTTGCTTCCTTGTGTGGTTTGAGGATTATAACTCTTTTTATACAACAGGAATAGAACAAGGCCCAGCACACAGGAGGAAGTACAAATTATTCCTGCCAGGTAGGTATGTGGGTCCCCGCAAGCTCAAATCACAATTTTAATGTCCTCATCCAACTTGTCATTAAACACTGAGGCGTCACAGGAGTAGCCTCGTCAGTTTTATTCTTCTATCTTTCAGCAGCTTTCACATTTGAATACTCATCTAGAGCAAAGATGAATCATCAGCGACAAGGTTTAGCAAAGCCGTTCATTTTGGTGGATTCCCAAGGAAACCAAGATGTGGGCTAAACTAGGCTGAGCGATTAGGAGAGTGCCGCGAACCACCACCTCACCAATTCATTTCAGCGTGTGGGGCTAGAACGCTACACCAGTGTTGTCATGCCCAGATTGCGGGGACCCCCAAAAGACCAGCATGGAGACCGAATCCCATATGTAAAAGCAAAGAGTCTTTATTTTCAAGCTCAGAGCTTGGCCCCTGTGTCTGTCGACATAGCAGTGAGAACAGAGAGCCCTGAGCTCGGGTGGGGTGGGGTTTTTAATCACAGCAGCGGCCAAGCTGTTTTGGGGCCCCTCTATAGGTAGGTGTACCAGCTGCTGTCATTTAGATCGTACCAATGCTGTTGTTGACATTTGATCCCCCTCATGAAGATGAAGGACCAGGTGGGATCTTTAAGAAATTATTAGGTCCTGATGGTTAGGCCTTTATGATGGATTGATCTATTAAAATAGTTCAAAGAATAACAAACTCCCAGGAATGGAAAGGTCCATCTAGAACAGTGGCTCTCAACCTTCCTGATGCTGCGACCTTTTAATACAATTCCTCATGTTGTAGTGACCCCTCCCCCAGCATAAAATTATTTCATTGCTACTTCATAACTGTAATTTTGCTCTGTTATGATTAATAATATAAATATCTGATATGCAAGACATTTGATGTGACCCCCGTGGAAGGGTTGCGACTCACAGGTTAAGAATGCTGACACAGAATACTACACTGAAAGGAAGTACTGTTCCTCTGCATAATTTCACACAAGAAGGAGAAAAAAAAGGTGCAATAATTTTATCATTTAGTGAGAAATTCTGGGGATGAGGTTTTTTTTGTTGTTGTTTTGTTTTGTTTTTGGGAGTCCTGAGACCTTCTGAAAGTGTCTCAAAGCTCCTTTTGCCTCCTCCCAATCCATTTTTTTTTTTTTAATCATTTTCCGTTGGAGCTTGTCCTAAGTGTTGAGGCTCAGCTGTTGGGAGAAAGGAAGCAGCAAAGTTAGGGTGTGTGAAACTGGGGTCCAGGAACTTGGCTCCCGAGAGTGAGATCCCAAAAGCGAGGAAAGGTATAGAAGAGGAGACTGAAGGGTTTAGAAAGAGGAAGGCTTTCAGAAGCTTTGTGTGGAAATTCATAACTTTTATGAAGTTCATAACCCCTGGACTGACTCGTGGCTATGGTGGCGACGGCGATGGTGACGGTGACGATGTTGATGGTGTTGATGAGATGATGTTGATAATAATATGACGTGGGTGATGAGATGATGTTGGTGATGCGTGTTGCTTGCAATGAATGCCTTTCATCTTTAAACTCAGAGAGCAACACAACCATTAATTAGTTCTGAAGGAGAGGCAGGGAAATATCATTATCTTCCGTTCACAGATGAGGAATCCCAGAAAGGGGAAATTAAGCCCTTGACCCCAGGCCACCTCGGAGCGCTTGCCAACAGGAGGGTCACAGGTCTTATCTCCTCACTTTCTATCGGGTGCTTTCCTTTAGAAGCATTCTTCAAATCGCTCTTTGTGGTCGACCAGTGCGGAAGGCGACAACAGGAAGGAGCCCAGAGTTGAGCATGAAAATGGAGTGTACAGACACAAAGACAGGAACAAGGGTGAGGAGCCAGCTATGGGTCTGAGAAGATTTCGAGCCAAGCTGCTGTAGGGATCAAAGCTCTTCCAAGAGACCACAAAACTTCTCGCTGGGTCTTCCAGGAATGCAAGGTCCCAACTGCTTTCTACCTGGGCCCTTCCTTTGGGGGGGGGGGAGGTAGTGGTGGTGGTGGTGGTGGTGGTGGTGGTGGTGGTGGTGGTGGTGTTTGCTGTGAGTGACCTCAAAGGACTAGGCAAAGGATGACTTTCAAACCGGGTCTAGTGGCACACACCTTTAATTCCAGTACTCAGAAGGCAGAGGCAGATGGATATCGATGAGTTTGAGGCCAGCCTGCTTTACAGAGTGAGTTCCAGGACAGCCAGAGCTACATAGTGAGACCCTGTCTTAAAAGTCTCTCCTTTTCTACCTCCCTGCCCCCCCACCAAAAAAGAAAAGAAAAGAAAAGAAAAGGATGATTTTCCAGAGACTTCCTTCCTACCTGCTATGAAATAGGTAGATTCCACAAGTAGAGGCCTCCTTGGTGATCATGCTACCCTGGACCTGACAGCATTCATCTGGCCCAGTGGAGCTTGGAAGAAGGGGAGATAACTCAAGCACGCTGCTTATGTTGCTTAGCACTCATAGTACTAAAGTCTCTTGTCCCTGGTTCAGGACCAGGACTCTCATATTCTCTGATAACTCCCACAACACAATGACAGACTAAGGTCTTCACTTATAAGCAAGTAGGGTCAAATTGGATCCTAAATCTTTTGGGACAGCTTGAGCAACACCAAGTGCACCTGCCCTGTGGCTCCTGAACCCCCTTGTCTCAATGTTGAGCATCCTTCATAATTGTGCATTTACATATCCATGTTTTCCAGCAGGCTAAAAGTTCTGGGAAGGCATGTATTTCCTGGGCCTTGAAAAACATTTGGAATACGTTTTGTTTCCCTCCAATACTTGTCAGAAGATTGAACAAGTGAATATAGCCAGTTAGAGGAGACAGTCTTATCCCAGACTGGTCTGGAACTCTCCATGTAGTCTAGGCTGGCCTTGAACTAATCATCTTCTTGTCTCAGACTCCTGAGTGCTGGGATTCCAGGAGTACTGCACTGTGCTTGACTAAGGGACTATTTCAATCCTGGGCCAGTCCAGGGAGTAGAAAGGAAGAGTTGACTAAGAACAGGGCTTTTGTTCAGCAGACTTAGATTTGGCCCCTTGAAAGCCCATGAGCAATAAGGCTTCAGGCCACCGCATGGAGGCCAGACACTCCTTGCACATCTGGCTCAGCTCAGCAACAGCCACAGAGTTGCCCTCTGGAAGGGCCTGACACACCTGCTCACCCTGAGATTCCTTTAAGGGAGGCACCCGCATGTATTCCAGAGCAAATTAGACACAGGCTTAAACGCCCTGGTCCGGGCAATCAACACCCACAAGTTCGAACTTGCCTGAAGAACTTTGGGGGTTGGGGAGCTGAAGGTGCTTCTCTGGGAGGCAGCACTCTCTTGGAAAAGAGGAGCTGGAGAGAGAAAACTCCCGACTCCACACTTTTCCTTTAAATCCGGACCTCTGCTCTGTCTTGTCTTTGATAGCAGCCTTAGGTTCCTGCCACTGCCCTGCTCAGTGTGAGCCAGGGATTACCCGTCTGCACGGATCACCTGCTCTTTAAATACAAAGGTTGGGCCACTAATTCGGAGCCTGGCAATCATTAACCATGAGCAAACCACATGATTTTCTTAATGGCGTGGCACCAGATAATCTCTGAACCCTGTAAGCCCTGTAAAAAGCTGTAATCAGATGTGGGCGTCTGTATTACCCCAGCATTTTGTGCCAGCTAGTGCCAAAGTCCTGTTCAGTTCTCCATGGTGCCGGGCGGACCCTTCTGGGGATAGCTGAACCCAGTGCGCCATCTGAACCAGCCAGGCAGCAGGGATTCAGGGAGGTGGGCCAGACGTGTCTTTGGAGTCTTGCAGACATGTAATTTTCTTGTGTATTTAACTAGAAATGGCCCAGAGCTCAAAATAGCATAGCCATAATTTTATCCACCAGACAGTTTCTGAACACCCCATTGGTGCCGAATCTTGTTTTAGAAGGTGGAAATAAAAAAGTTTGCTTAAAAACAAAACAAGATGGGGCGGTTGTGGGGGAATAGTCGGTTTTTTGTTTTTTGTTTTTTTTGCCCTGAACAAACATGTGCTGCACAGACAGTTTCTGTTCTCTTGCAGCTCCTCCATTTACCAGGCCACAAATGCTACCGTTCATTTTTAATCATGTTAAATTGATTTCCTGGAGACTGAAGGAGAGTTAGCCTGAATGATTCCCCCGCCCCCTTTCTCTCCCTCCCTCCCTCCCACCCCGCCCCTTCGCGCCCTTTGGGTTTTTTTTTTTTCCCTAACTTTTGGCTTGATAACATTTTTGGCAATGCTGCCCCCTGCAGAGCAAGACTGGAATCTCAACCCCAGCGGTTCGAAGTGTGGAACCTGAAGGTTGAGTGTTCCTCAAGCGTTGCTCACTACCAGCTAAGATACTTTTGAGTACACATGTCCACCCTTGCATGTCATTTGGTTAGCTTTTGGTTTGGGCCGTAGCTTTAAGTGTAAAGGCTGATTTTTCTCACGTATGTTCTGTGTATTAAAGAAGTACAGTTCTTTTTCTACAAGCATCCTTCGTTTGCAGAGAAAATCACTGGGTGATTTCCCCCCAACCTCTCCTTATGTTCTGGGCTCCATCTTGATCCCAGCTTGATGTGAATTTTCATTTTCTGTTCTTCTAAAAATAACAGGGATGTCTGGTTTATCAAATCCAAGTAGAAGACGTCTAGGTCAATTTGAATTTCAGATAAATAATGAATAATTTAAAAATACACAATACATAGGACATACTTATGCTAACGAATAGTTGTATTTCTGAAATGAAGTAGAATGGTTTATCATGTATGTTACCAGGCAACACTATACAGGGATGCAAATGTCCTAATTTTCCTATGCTGGGATGTTTGTTCTTTGTATTTATCCCTTATCTCAGGAAATACAGCCATGCCATCCGAAACCACCTCCCTACTCTAAAAGGAACATGTTCTTTTCCACTACAAACGTTGTCAATAACATAAACTAAATGCACTTTCCCTTAGCTGCTGTCCTGGTTTGTCTGGGTGTTGTAACCATTGTCTGTCTGTCTGTCTGTCTGTCTCTACCTCTTCATGGCCACCTGCTGCCACTTGTCCCACATTCCTCGACAGGAGAAGAAAACCCTTTATTTGAACCTTGGCCCGTCAGGGAAGAACAGCTGGGCCCAAATCCTTTAGCTCTGTGGGTTACAGAATGAATGAATGCTCGGAGTTCACAATCTGACCGGCTCTGTCACTAAATGTCACTTTTGTACATGAAAGATGACCCTCAGTTTTCAGACGAGGCTTTGGAGTAAAGGCCACTCACTGTTGAGTTGACATGGCAATCTGTGTGGTTTGGGGGTCCTTTCCGCACAGCAGCAAAGGCTTCAGCCCCCACCCTCAGGGGCTTCCACTGAACTGCTCTCACAGCTGATTTCCTCCCCTGTGTGTAGGTCCACAGGAAGCCCCTTATGTGGAGGTGGGTGAACGTCCAGCCCCTAGTCTAGTGGAAGCTGCCGCTGAGCTCTGGGTCATTTAAGCCAAGCTGGCGCCTCCCTGAGAGGGGGCACCAGGGGACTAATTAGGCAGAGTAAATGGCAGGCCAGGATGGGTGGCTACCCTCCGTAGATGTGTTTCTGCTGAACTGTGTGAGCAGAGACAGGAGGAAGGTCTAGACGCAGGCAGCTGCGCTAGCAGAGGAGCATATTGGGCAATGAGAGCGGTAATTTGACTTTTTAATGAAATAAAGTGCTAATTACTTGGGTGCACACCAAATATAAAAACAATAAGAAATTAGGCAGTGGCAACTTGCAGACATAGGGGCACCAGACCTAAAAGATGAGGGGGAAGGATTAGTCCTAGACACAGGCTAAGCAAGAACACCACTTTAGGAACAGAATACCGACTGTACCAACCACCCTGGATTAATCCTTTAGAAACAGGATATCGGTTGTACAAATGACCCTAATTTAACCCGTGGCTCAGACCTGGAAGAGGAAACCTCGGACGCTGTCCAATCTCAAAACCCCACGGTCTAAGGTCTCCAGTTAGGATGCCCATGTGTTCCGGGCTCCTCCCATAGACCCCACCCAGATCCTGCGGAGCTTCCGTTCACACTTCAGGCTTTCTCAACCCGCGGTGGAAGACCCCTGCTTTCCCAGCTCTGTCTGCCTGGACCCCAGCTCAAGTCTCTCTTTGCAGCTCTGGATGGCAGAGGAGTAAGTATACATGCCCCTTCCCCACCCACCCCGCCACACACAGACTGGCAGCCGTAGCGTAAACCGTAAACCGCCAGAGCAGGAGACGAGCGTGTGTGTAGTGTGTTCGAGTCTTGTCGGCTTTAGTTAGTGAAGGATGCTTGGCCAGAAATACCATGGACGGGGGAACTTAAGCAACAAACATGTGTCTCACAATTCCGACGCTGTCTAGGAAACAGCATATTGGAAAGTTCCGTGGCAAATTGTTTGGAGCTGTGGTACCCAAGCTTCTGTGACCACATAAAGTTAGGGGTTAGTGATAAGTAGTGAGCATTTCATTTCATCCCCGGGGGAAAGGGTGGCCACAGCAGATGAGAAAACTTTCTCCCCGTTTTCACTTTAAGAGTCTGAGGTTTAGAAAGCTGAGTGGGGAATCAAGTTCTTAACTGTCTGTTTTGTTCTTATCTTTTTTCTCTCCCTGAAGAGTTATCACTGGAATATATCTATATCTATATATCTGTGTTTATGTTTTATAGTTCTTGTGTGTGTGTGTGTGTGCTGCTTAAGAAAATATGCCAAATTTCCACCAGAATATGAAGCAGGGAAAGCATGTGTGATCCTTTTAGAACCAGGCCCTATATGTGGTGGGGTGGGTGGTGGTGGGATGGACTGTGACCAGGCCAGGAACATACCCAGCCCCCTTGCCACCAAAGAGCTGAAGTCAGCCTGGCTATTACCATGTAATCTGGGTCATATATCACCTCATTCTCCTACCAACCGATTCTCCTGCCTCGGTTACATAGTATAGGTCAATAGTAGCTAAACCTATTTCATTTTTCTTTTTTAAATATTTATTTTTCAATTGTGTGAGGTGAGAGAGAGAGAGAGAGAGAGAGAGAGAGAGAGAGAGAGAGAGAGAGGAGAGAAGGTACCCAGAAAGTCCAGAAGAGGGGGGGGTTAAGATTCCCTGGAGCTGGAGTTATAGGAGGCTGTGAGCGGCCTGATGTGGGCACAGGAAAAAGAGCTTAGGTCCTGTGCAAGAGCAGTGTGTGCTCTCAACTGTTGATCCATCTTTCCAGCCCCTAAACTATTTTGCAAGGCAGGACGTCCCTTCCCTTGGAAACCTTTAGGAGTAGACTCCTTGCTTTGTCTGGTGGGGCTGGAAGTCATTCAGCTGTCCACTGTGCCGCTTGCTAAGAAGTGTATTCAACTCAGTCTCCTCCTTCCTCAACAGGCCCCCCCCCCTATCATCTGCCAAAGCTAGTACCTTCCTCCCCTGAGGTAACTATTCTATATAGGGATAGTTGGGGGCCTACCCCTACCTATATTATATATCAATTTCTTGGCTCTTTCCTCCATACATTTTTTGCAGCAAGCCTTCCTGTCCTTGGAGCGCACTCTGCCCCAGTCAGCCAGTGGGATGCTGTCCAAACCATCTTTTAAGGATGTTTTTTGATTTTCTCCTTTACTTTAGGAAGCATCTTTTTTCTCTTGAGATTTTTTTCTTTCCTTTCAGTCATGAAGTGTTCTGCTTGTGGAACAGATATAAAGGTGGGAAGGAGGGTAGGAAGGTGGGAAGGAAAATCTTCATGTTGGACTCAATGCACAGGGCTTTCTTGTGCAGAACGTCCCCTATCACAGAGATAATAGGTGGTGAGCTTTAGAGGGCCTGATGCCATCTGAAATCATTCTTTGAAACAAGGTGCACCAGGGTTTAGCTTGTGGGCTTTCCCAGAAGGATTTGTCAAGGTGGCATAGTGCTTTGATTAATTAACGGAATGGGGTTCTATACAAATATCACTTTCCTTTACCCATGAAATTTCTCTCAAGCACAGCTTGAGGAAAAGGAACTGAAATTCAAGGCTGTAAATGCAACGCTTCATCCGCATTTGCATCCTGGGACACAGGGATGAAGACATGATGTTGTGAGAACGTCACACTCACATTTCAGCCTTGCCTTGGCAAAAAGGAACTTCCTGAGGTGGAGCTCCAGCCTTTGTTTGCCACCAAGGCCAGTAGCCCAGTACTCTACTAGCTACCCAGGGCTGCCAGAGAAGAATCTTTTGGGCAGAAAGTTCTGATGAATCAAATGTTTGTGTGGCCCAAACTCCTACATTGCAACCGTAACTCCCATGTGATAGCGTGGAGAGAACCGCTTGGCCACTTCCTGTGACTGTGAGAAAGTACACGAAAAAGACTTATTTTGGCTCAGGGTTCAGAGCTGTCCACAGTCACTTGGCTCCATCAGTTCTGGGGCAGAGTGTGGTGGCAGAAAGTCCATGGTCCAGCAAAGGTACACACCTTGGTAGATAGCCAGGCTAGATATTGTGGTTTCCCGGGCTTGGGTGGACTTGGGTATAAAGCCTAATCCCTGGGACTGTTGGACATCAGTGGACATAAGCCTGGCCTCCCAGGAAGTCTGCAAGACCTATACAGCCTGTGGAAACTCAGTGAGGCTGGTGTATTTCTAAAGTACTGAAGTGCACATGGTAATAGCAGCAAGTGCGGGCCTCAATGGTTTCCTTGCTTGCAACATTTTCCTATTAGGACCACCAGGGGGCGACAGAGTACTCCCTTTGCCTGTTCTTGCTTCAGGTTCTTCGGGTCAGTTTTCTTACCTTCAGCACAGTGCCCGGAGCCTGACTCATGGATCAGTCTTGATTTCTTTTAAAATCAGAACGAACCAAACAATATTATAAATAAATACAGAACAACGAACCCAGCCTGTTTTATATTAATCTTTGTACCAACATAGTTGTCAGGTATAATTTTTTATTTTATTTTGTTACTTATTTTTTAAATAAGAGTGGGCCATGAAGGCAAAACTGCCTTACATTTATGAAAGTGACAGTTTTCCCAGATAGGTTCTGGACTGGACTTTGAAGAATGGGTTGGCAGCCTGGGTTACCACTTGACTTGGTTTGCTCAGGCAACTGATCGGGTAATGTCTGAAGTAGTGGTTGTCAATCTTCCTAATGCTGCGATCTTTTAATACAGTCCCTCATGTGGTGACCCCAATGATAAAATTATTTTCGTTGCTATTTCATTACTGTAATTTTGCTACTGTTATGAATCGTAGTGTGTAATATCTGTGTTTTCTGATGGTCTTAGATGACCCCTGTGAAAGGGTCATTCCACCCCAAGGGGTTATGACCTACAGGTTGAGAACCCCTCGTCTAAAGGCATACCTGTGTATTGATCCCCACTCAGTTCATATGGGGTAAGGGTAGCCACATCGAACAGACAGGAAGAGCGGGGGTGGGGGGGGCTTCCATCTTAAATTATGTTAGTGATCAGAAAATGACACCCAAGAGTGAAACATAGTAAGTAGACTCAGAAAACACATTCTCCCTGGCTTCTCCTGCCCTCCAGCTCTCATTCTTCACTCTTTCCCAAAGCAAGACAAAGAAACCAGCGGTCGCCTTCCCGAAAGCCAGCCACAAAGGAGAGAATCACACTTTTAATTTGCCCAGCTTGGCTGGGGAGCTGGCCCCAGGGAAGCAGATTCCGAGTCCACCAGGGTCCTGCCTCAGACCCGGGAGAGGAAAAGGCTGTAATTGAGCGGCCATGGAGCACCAAAGCGAACAGGCCTTGCTGCATTTCTTTATCCAGTGTAGTTCCCTGTATCTACGCTAAAGGCGCCACACCACAGGCACCGGGTTCCAGAAGCCTGCCCATAGACTAGGGACAGATCCCGATCCCCCTGCCTGGGTGCCCCCCAAACAGTTCGAGCCAAACAACCGTCTTCCATGTCCAGAGGGCTGAGTCCAGTCCCATGGGGCCTCCACAGCCACCAGTCCACAGTTCATGGGCTTGCACTAGTGTGGCCGGTCATCTCTGCACGTCCTCCCATCATGATCTAGACGACCTACAGTATCTCTCCTCTCTCTCATCAATTGGATTCCCGGAACTCAGCCTGGTGTCTGGCCGTGGATCTCTGTATCTGCCTCCATCAGTCACTGGACAAAGGCTCTATGATGACATTCGCTAGGCTGGTGAACAGAATAGACTGGTCCAGGCACCCTCTGGACCACTGCCTAGCTGTGTCCTTCTAAAGGGCCAATAGTGGGTGTCAGAACACAGTCCAAGACTGGAGTTGTGTTAAGAATTCTGAGTGCTTGTGAGAAAATTCCAAGAAAAGAAGACAAGAGTCTTGTGACCTCAGTTTCTTCAAAACACAGAATTGTTCTTGGAATGTGCTTTCATGCCCCTCCCAGGGGTAGTGGAGGACAGGAGTGAGCTGACTTCAGATGATTCATCACAACTGGCTATTGTTATTGGTTTACATGCCTCGAAGGAAAAAAACAAGTTTTTGCCACAGACGGCTTGTCACTGTGATTGTACACTTTACTCACGTGATTCTTCTTAACCCTTAGAGTATAAATTGTCCGAGGCTCTGAATAAAGTTGGCTATTGGGTGAAACTCTAGTCAGCTTTGTTTTTAGGCTCCATTCTCCCAGGTTCAACCACCGGCTAGAGCAGGGAACAACTGGGCAGGCCAGAGTTGGTGAAGGAAATCCATTTTATTCAATGCAGCATCCCACGAAGGTGCTGGCGAAGCTTTCCACACAATGGGCTTTTACAATGCTATCAGGTGACATTGGGCAGGGAGGCTGCGTGACTGGTGGGGTCATGGACATCAGGGTGTGTGTCTTTTTTCTCTTCCTGGCTAGACTATTACAATAGACGTTTTCCTCGGGCCACGTAGGACTTTCTGTAGGTTAAGGAACACAGCAATTTCCATGTGTTTTATTAGCTGATGATGCTCAGATTGAAAAAGTAAAAGAGACTGAACCATTCTGATGTTACCCAAAGGTCACCAGATAGCCTGGGCTCTGACACCTCCAAACTGTTATTTAGCAGTTCATGTTTCCATCATCTCTGTATTACAGTTTTTCTTTAGAAGTTACAAACTGCCCAGGCCAGTTCCCAAAGGAGCAAATGTTGTTACACTCAGAAAAATCAGAGTGAAAATTACCTTTTCCCCTAATGAATAATAATGGTTCCTTGAATTTGACATTTCAATATTTCTGTCCCATTTCTGCTCTTTGAGGCAAACACTTAGGCAACTTTCCAAACTGCCAGTACCTCAGAGGTGTATGCATCTGTGCCAAAACAGAGCTCTCACCACAGAGGGAATAAGATATTTTATTCTGGACCCATGTATGGGGGACCATGCCTGGGACCATGGATTCAAGTTCCCTCTATTATCATGGTCCAATGTGGCAGCAGTGCCATGAAGTTCTATAGTAAGAGAACAAAAGAATGGCTTACATCAAGGTCCTTTTCAAAGATACTGCTGGAAACATTGGGTAGGCAGTTACAGCCAAGTGTGGACATCTTCACTTTTGGCTACATGCTCTCTCATGCCATTCTTAACCACTGAGCTAGTGGGGGCTAGGGGTCTTGTCAATACATTTGGCAAGGATTTACCTAATAGTCACAAAGGTGGTCGGTTAGATACCATTGTGAACAATGAATGAATGGATGAATGGGACTAACAATAGCCTAGGATAACAGTTCTCCACAATCGCAGAAGTTCTGATTAGCTAATCAGACTTGTAGAATATTTAATGTAGGCTTGGCTTTTTTTTTTCCCCTGGAAAATTCTAGTTCACGGGTGTTATCTCTAATAAAGCTGTGTGGAGTACATGGCTTGTCTACATCACCTCTAAAGTTGGTGAGAAAAGCAAGTCATTAGAAGCAGTGGAAACTCCAGGGCTTGTCCAATTTCCTCTCGTTCCAGAAACGCTAGCGCTGAGCCACATACCAACAATCACATTTCCTTTTTATATACTATTTCAGCTGCCCCAAAGTTAGTATTTATCTCCCTCTGAAAATTTACTTGGTTTTCTTTTTGCGCCATCCTCCTTTCCCCTCCTAAACACCTTGTGTGATCTAGAAAACATGATGAAATTTTCTTAGCATTCTCATCCTTTCTGCTGGATGCTCTGGGTGCCCCCCTCCACAGGTGCATACCGCTGCCAGCCCCTGTGGGCCCCTCCTTGCCAATCTCCTGGGACTAGCTTTTTATATTTATTGTACTGCTGTTTCTTCCTGGATTTTTCTTTTTCTTCTTGACTTTATAATTTTGACTAATTGCATCCCATGGTTGCTTCCTGAGAAAACATAAACAGGAAACAATCTTTTTTCAGTTATCATTCTTCTGAAAAATGTCTTAATTCCATGTGTTTAAATGGCAGATTTGGCTTCTGTCCAGGGAAAAGGTCCTATTTTGAAGCACTTCTCCACTGTGTCCTAGTTTACAGCTGAGAAATCCAAAGTCATGGTCAATTTTAATTTCTTATATGTGATTGTGTTTCCTTGGTGGAAGCTTGTAGGATAATCACAGGAATTCTGGGGTTTCATTTATTGGGTGCTGTGGATGGGTTCTTATTCTTCATTATGTTGGCAATTGTTTGGGTTCCTCCAAAATGTTCTTTTGTTCTTTCTTTTAAATGTCCTTTGGACACAAGTCCCCATCTTTAATCCAGAAGCCATCTGTTGTGGGATAGTCTTTTAGCACACTGTGAAGATGCTTTTATTGGTTTAATAAAAAGCCAATAGTGGCCAATAGTTCGGCAGGATTTCCAGGCACAAATAATGCTGAGAAGAACGGAGTTTCAAGGAGATATAGAGGAAGCAGGACATGTAGGAGATGAGATAACAAGCCAGGAGCCACATGGCAGCAGGTAAATTAATAGAAATGGTTAATTTAAGTTATAAGAACTAGTTAGAAACAAGCCTAAGCTATCAGCTGAGCTTTCATAATTAATAACAATTCTCCATGTCATGATTTGGAAGCTGGCAGGTGGGACAGAGAAAGACTAGCCACAGCTATCTCCAATTGATAATTGATAACTTCTTGTAAAGGAAAGAAGCCGGCTTTCTCCAGTGGAGTCTTCACTGAGTATATAAACCATATTCAATGGCAGGCCTCATGCCCAGCAGCAGATGGCCAACACAAAATGAACTCAATGGTAATTTCTCATAATTTTTTAAAAAAAGTCTTTCTTGGTGTTTTGCTTGTATATTATGGTTTTGGATTTTGTGATTTTATGGTTTTGCTTCTGTATGTGTGTGTTTCCTGTACTTTTTATTTTGTTTATTTTATTTTTTTGCCTGTTTGTTTTCTAAAGAGAGAGAAAAAATAGTCATACAGTTGGATGGGTGGGAAGTAGGCAGGATGGGAGGAGATGAGGGAGGGGAAGCTGTGATCAGAATATATTGTACAAAAAACATTTCAATAAAAGAAAAGTCCTTTCCTGCATGTTCCCCCATTTTGCCACCTGGTTTGACTTTTCCCCTAATTGTGCGCTTGTCTGTCACCTGGTTCTGTGTTTTGAGTCACAGATGACCTTGACCTTCTCAGTTCTCTTGAACAAAAAAGCCCCTGACTGACAATGTTATCATCCTCTCAAACTAGGTCAACTTTGTTGGTCCAGCATTGCTTTCTCTTGCATTTCTCTGTTTTTCTTTCTTTTTGATTCCTTTTCTTGGTTTATTGAAACAGGATCTCACTGTGTGGTCAAGACTGGCCTGGAACTTATCTATCTGCCTCAGCCTCCATGTGCTGGTAGTGAGCATCACCCAGCTTTTGTATTTCTTTCTTTCTTTTTGTTTTTGTTTTTGTTTTTGTTTTTTTTGAGACAGTGTTTCTCTGTATAACAGCCCTGGCCATCCTGCAATTCTCTTTGGAGACCAGGTTGGCCTCGAACTCACAGAGATCCACCTGCCTCTGCCTCCCGAGTGCTGGGATCAAAGGCGTGCGCTGCCACACCAGGCTTGTATTTCTTTATACATGTGGATCTGTGCCTTTTTAGTTGCTTGGGGGTCAACTTGATGAGCGTGGGCAAAAATAGGACGACTTCTGTATTACGCCTGCTCCTCCCAGGGAACAAGGACCATTACAGGGGAGGGGCAGAAAGGCCATGACCCAGAGGTCAGAAAGGACTGCACTCAAGTGGGACTGCCACACTCCTGAGCCTACAATAGCAATGGTTGCCTGCACAAGGTCAGGCCAGTGAAATTCAGTCATAGGGGAGTGACTCGTGAGTCTTCCATCCTTAGCTGAGGCGCTATGGGCAGATGAGAGCTACAGGGAGAAGACGAATCAGTATTCTGTGGCTCCTGGTAGGTTGACCACACTCCCGTGGATGGCCTACATCCCTGAGTATATGGATAGCATAAATTGGACTTGGCTTGTGTGCTGACTAGTTTCATGTCAACTTGACACAAGCTAGAGTTGTATGAAAGGAGGGAACCTCAGTTGAGAAAATTCCTCCATAAGGTCCAGCTGTAAGGCATTTTCTTAATTAGTGATTGATAATGGAGTGCCCAGACCACTGTGGGTGGTGCCATCCCTGGGCTGGTGGTCTTGTGATCTCTAAGAAAGTAGGCTTAGCAAGCCAGGGGAAGCAAGCCACTAAGCAGCACTCCTCCATGGCTTCCGCATCAGCTTCTGCCTCCAGGATCTTGCCCTAACTTCCTTCAATGATGGATGTGGAAGTATAAGCCAAAATCAACCCTTCCCTCCCCAAGTTGCTTTGGTCATGGTGTTTCATCACAGCAGTAGAAAAACCTAATTATGACACCTCTATTTGATTAGTAAGGCTGGCTCAGTGCTATCATGTCCTCCTATGCAGAATGACTTTATTATGTCCTGCTCAACCTATAACAGGTGGTTATGATGAACACTGGATCAAGATAGAACTCTAAGGTGTCACATATGTGTTGGAAGTAACCATGAAAGAGTAGAGCTGGAGGAGTAACAGAGAGACCTGAGAAAAGCCTCATCAACATTTTCAGTGAAACTCACTAATGTTGAGTTGGGTGGTGGCACATGCCTTTAATTCCAGCACTCGGGAGGCAGAGACAGCTGGATCTCTGAGTCCAAGGTCAGCCTGGTCTACAGATTGAGTTCCAGAACAGCCTGGGCTACACAGAGAAGCCCTGTCTTGAAAAACCAGGAAAGAAAGAAAGAAACTCACAGATTTTAGATGTTACAGCATCAAATAATATCTTACTAGTTTTTCATGGGCTTTGCCTTTATTTGGCAACTTTAACTAAAGACTCATAAAGGGTTAAAACTGTTCTTCTGGGGGAAGTTGCCTTTTTGTGCTCTTTCTTTGTTCTGTGTCAGTTAAATGCAAGCTTAGCTATTAAAAAGAAAGAGGAGGAGGAGAAGAACAACAACAACAACATTCCAATCAGAAATGGTAAATACAGAACTCAGAAGGTTGGTAACCAGTTAGGTAACAGCAGCATGTGTATCAGAGAAGTAGAGCACTGTAGGGTTTATAAGGATTTGTCTTATCTCTTTATTCACCTGGGCCCAGCAACTATTAAGAAAGAGGGTTTTGCTGTAAAATAATCCTGTACACTGTGAATATGTATTACTCTCATTGGTTAATAAAAAATTGACAGGCCAGTAGCCAGGCAGGAAGTATAGGCCAGACAGCCATACACAGAGGACTCTGGGAGGAGGAAGAGTGGAGTCAGAGGAGTCATCAGGAGCCACAGAGGGAGCAGAGCATGCTGGAGGACAGGAAAAGCCATGAGCCATGTGGTAGAATGCAGATTAATAGAAATTGGTTAATTAAGTTGTAAGAGCTAGTTAATAATAAGCCTGAGCTATTGGCCAAGCATTTATAAGTAATATAAGCCTTGATGTGGAAACTTGGAAGTGGCTGCTGGGATGGGAAACCTCTACCTACAGGGTTTTGTTTTTTGTTTTGACAAGACTCTTTACTTTCCAACATACCAGCTTGTTACCAATGAAACTCTTTGTTCCCACATAGTTCTGTCTCTTCAGTTACTAAAGTGGGAAGCCAGGGAGCCAGACCTGTCACAGTTACAGCTGCTGTGGAGGGTCTCCACATTTTGAAGCAGAGCTCTGCTTCCTGGCTGTCTGATTCTTTCATGAATTCCCATTTGTTACAGACACTGACTAGACTATTGAGAACCTTGAACTTGGAAACTCAGTTGTCCTTTGTGGATGAAACATATGTGGTATAGAATTCCATCCATGAAGAGTGGGAGGTTTTGGATCACCCCTTTCAAGAAATGGGACCAGGATGCCAATATGTGGTCACCAAGAGAAGAAACTGGATGGTGGATGCAAATGAGAGAGTTACAAATGGCATGTCTGAGGAAAGAATGTGCCAATCTAAGAACCGATCCTGGATTGAAAGGGAGGTCGGGGAGTACAAGTGTCTTCAGAATCACTGAGTAAAGGGGATGCCAGTGTAGGATGGTGCTGTAACAATTACCTCAGCTAGGCAGCTGCATTCTCTTATGTGATGGCTCTATCAGTTCAGTCCCAGGAGACAGTAAGAAAATTCTTTGGTCTAAGATTATGTTGATTAAAAAAATGCTTCATGAGATGGGGAGAAGGCTCAGGAGGAAAAGTACTTGCCTTGTAATCATGAGAGTCTGAGTTCAATCCCTTGAACCCACTGGGTATGGCAGCATATGATGCAATCCCAGTATTGAGTAAGTGGAGACAGGCAGGACCTGGGGACTCATTGGCCAGTCAACCATTTCTGCACAGTGATCTCCATGTCAGGGAAGGATCCTGCCTCACAAAACAAGGCACAAACAAACAAAAAACAGTGGTGTGGACAATGTCTGAGCAATGGTACACAAAGCTATTGTCTGACCTCCACACATGTGGACACAGACTTGGGTGGATTGAACACATTCCTTGCCCAATGTTTTGTGAAGACATTCATTCACAAAACTCTTCACTTGCCAAGGATACAGCAGTAAGCAAGACAAAGATGCTTGCCTTCATCAGCCTGTCTTTCGAGTGATGATCCACTATTGTGGAGACTGATGTGACAGCCGTAAGTGTTAGACCGGCTCTCTAGAGATACACAACTAATCTGGGTGGCATTCCAATTAGATTATTCCAGAGGGGAAAATGGTTAATAAGCAAAGTCAAATCCTAGTCCCATTGGCACACTGTAGGTTAATTAACTGTTCTCTGGTCCCCCATGAGTTTGGGTAGTTTGAGGTTGTTCCAACACTCAGCTGAGTGCACTATGAAGACTTGATCTCCAGATTCAAACCACTTGACTAGACCCTGCAAAGCACTGAAATTAATTTTCCTTAGCTCTGTCAGTCTCAAACATCTTCCTTCTACTTCACTAAGCATTTCTCTTTTCCCTGCCTCAATGGAGATGTTTGTTTGTCTTCCACAATCGTATTCTTATGCAGCATGTGCATAATAGCAAGTCATTCATATAGTCCTTCCTCAATTTATTTTTAGACAGGGTCTTCTTATGTGTGCTCAGTCTGGCTTTCAACTTGTGATTCTTCTGTGTCAGCTTCCTAAGTGCTGGAATTATTGGAATGCATTACTATGCTAGGTTGGATTTTGTTTTGTAATCCTATCAACTAGTCTGTTTCTCCTTATTGGTAAGTTGAGGCTATTTACATTTTAGGTTATTATTGATCAGTATTTATTAATTCCTGTGTGGTGGAACCTTCCCATTTCTCCATGGGAGGCCCACTCCCACTTTTTTCCCAGGGTACTCTTGAGGAGAAAGAAGTGAGAGATATTTAGAGAGAAGGATAGAGGGGAGAGAGACAGATAGAAACACAGGATAGCCTTGGGAGGGCCTGGATCAATATCCACTGGTCCCGTCTATCTCTTCTAAAGGGCTTTTTATAGGAATGCCAAGGAGTGGAGAAAAGACCTCCCCCCCAGCACAGCCAAGTGCAGACTCTTTCCAATCACCTGGTAACTACACATGTGGTCAAGCAATCCTCTAATGCAGCCCTGATGGGTAAAGCAAGCTCATATCTCACTAGGAAACCTTTGTGGGCCTCCACATTCTTGTAGCTTCATTGGTTGGTTTTCTGGTTGATTATATTCTTGTTCATTCTTTACTTTCTCCCTGTTAGGATCAGAGGCTGTTTATTTTACTGTGTTGGATCCAATGGATTCCTTCCTAGTTTTTGTGGTAGTTTGAATAAGAATGACTCTGATAGGCTCATGTGTTCAAATACTAGGTTCCCAGTTGATAGAACTGTTTGGGAAGGATTAGAAAGTGTGGCCATGTTGGAGGTGGTGTGTCACTGGCCTGTAGGTTTCAAAAGCCCACACTAACTCTGGTTAGTTCTCTTTGCCTTACACTTGTGGATCAAGATGTGAGCTCTCAGCTGCTGCTCAAGCACTATGCCTGCTTGCCTGCTGCCATGGCTCCCTGCTATGATGGTCATGGACGCTAACCCTCTGAAACTGTAATCCTCCAATAAGCTCATTCTTCTATAAGGTGCCTTGTCCTGGTGTCTTCACAGCAATAGGGAAGTAAGTAGGATGGTCTCTCTTATTTATTGTTCTCATGAAATGAGAAATCTAATGCAGAGTGTGCCACAGGGTTAAAACCATTAGGGTTAAATGTGGGAATGACAAATTAAGTGAGATAAAGAAGGAGGAGACAGAGAAAGAAAAAGATAGAGGAGAAACAGAGTCCAGAGAAACATGAAGAAGAGACTTTTAGGGAGGAGAACTGAAAACAGCAAGAAACTGGAAAAATTAGAAAATTAGATTAAAGAAATAAAAAAAAAAAGAAAAGAAAAGAAAAACAGATAGCATCCAAACATTCCCAACAGTGAGAAAATTAAAGATAAGATTAGGCAACATGCAAGATGGGGAATACAATTTAAAACATGAGAGCTTATTAGAAAAAGGAAAAAAAAGATAGGAAAAAATGAATAATTATAAAAACTGCATAAGCAAAATTGTATGAACGCATGATTGGGAATAAAAAGTAAAATAATTAAAAAAAAACATGACAAACTAGAAATGCCCCTGAAAGTTTAGTAAGATAAGAAAAGGAACAGCATTTGGAAACCATCAAGCCCAGAGGAAAGAGGAAGTAAAATAGACCAAGTGTTGGGATGCCATTTCTCTGGGTCCTCAGAAATTGGAGACGGCCAGTTCTATGCACAGGCAGTGTCAAGGGGATGGGTGAGATGGACGTGTGGAGCCTTCTCTTCCCTGTGGTTTAGACTGGGGTTGAGCCTGTGTGGGACAGTGTTCAATGTCCACCAGGGTTCTTTCCACATTGATCTCTCCCATTCTTCGCATCTCAGGGGCTTCTGCTGGCCATGGTCAGCACTGGAGTCTATGTGCTGGGCTGGCTCTCCCATCCTCCTGAGACTCACTCTCCCCATCATATCCCTGTGTGTTGCTAATGTTCTAGTAGGGAGGTGTCTCCCAAGTGCATTGGGTGTGGAGAAGCAGCCATGCCAGAGCAGATAGTCTGGATTGATGCTTCTCAACCCCCCCCCCCCAAGTATTGATTATCTTATGAAGGAATGCTGCTGTGGGTGTCAAGTATCCTGATGGCAGGTTAGCACCCTAAGAAGCTACAGCAATGGATGGCAGAGAAGGCTTCCACTTGTCCAGCTCAGGCTCAGGGTTATCAAACCGTCATGAGGTCTCTCCCACTGTCTCCCTGACACAGAGGGTGGAACCCGCTTTCCCTGTGCACTTTACCGTCTGGCTGATCCTCCTGCTGCCTACCCTTTTTCCTTGTCAGCTTCTGAGCCTCTCAACTCCCTACAAGCGCCTCTCAGGGGAGTCTTCCACCCTGAGTCTGTGGTAGGTTAAATTCAGGCTCCATGGCTTAGAGTTTTCTCCTTCCCCATAACTCGGTCTCTCTCAGATGTGGATAGCCACTGCCCTCTAAATCACGGAGGAGGGGGGATTGATAAAGACGTCCCATTAGGGCTGAGTACCCCACCATCACTTCCTTACAGCATCTTGACGAGGGATGAGTTTCTGTGTCAACTGCTACCCACTACACACAGATGCTTCTCTGACCAAGGTTGAGAGAAGTACAAGTCTGTGGGTGTAAACATCCGTGTCTAGAAGGGATGGACAACATGGTCCCTTAGTGAAACAGCATGGATAGATTCTCTCCTAGGTTCTGTGAGCTCCCCAGCCCTGGGGCTCTCGACCAGGTTTGCAGTACTGGACGTCAAGTGGCGGCTCCTGGGAAGAAGGCCTCAGATCTCATCAGAAAGTAGTTGGTTAACCCCATGATGGTGGTTATGGTTCGTTAGAGTGGAGAAATACAGATTAACGTCAGCCATAGAAAAAGGGAAGGAAGGTCACTACCATTCAGTTTTTTCATCAGTGAAGAAATGTGGACAAGACTTATTCTCCCAGCAACAGTGTGTAATGACATGGAAGGGAGCTCATCTGAGCCATGGTTTCCAGATTTTCCTTAAAAAGAGGTTTTCTTTTATTTTTAATTATGTGCCTAGGTGTGAGTATGTGCACACGAGTATAATACCCTTGGAAGTCATAAGAAAGCATCAGAGCCCATGAGCTAGAGTTCTATCTAGGTGGTTGTGAGCTGCCTGATGTGGGTGCTGGGAACTGAACTCGGGTCCTCTGTATGAGCAGTGAGTGCTCTTAGCCACTGAACCGTTTCTCTAGCCCACAGAATTTTTTCCCCAAAGGTGGGAGTGTTCAGGCACAGCAGACGGCTGATGTGATTGTCCTTACTCTAGCCCCTCCAGACATCACAGGGAACCTCATGTCATGGTCCAAGACTCCAAGCATCAGTCACATTGTTGGCATCAAGTATCTTGGGGGCTCTAGGTTCCCAGACACTCCAAGACACTCTTCCTTGCACACTATACCAAAGGTTTTATTGTTATCTCAGGAGCAGAAAAGGGCTGTGCTTTTCTCTGAGATGTGCAGGGCTTGACCACCCAGACTTGCTGAGTTAGTCCTTAATGAGTAGCGCTCCACAACATTCTCACAGTTAAAAAGGATTCAGACATTATGGGTGGGTGTACCACACAACTTCTAAACACTATCCTTATAAATGCAGTGTGTTTGGGCTGCTGTTCCTGGAAGCTCTTATGCAGGGCGTGACAATCCTCAGGACAGCTTTAACTTATCATAGGAAGAGTGACATTACATTAGGACGGCCACCTACACACTTCCCGAGGAAGTTTACAACGGGCTTCTTATGAGAGAGACTTTCACATTCCATTTGAATCTAGGTAAATTACGAGAAACATCTTTTCCCTCAGGAGAAGATGACAAGGGAAGAAGCATTTGTCCCCATGCCAGGGACACCTCCAGAGTGGCTTTTCCTAATCCCGTGAGAGCACCAGGGAAGGCTGCATGCATTTAGAAAGCTACACTCAGAGCTGGGTCTGAGCTCTGGCTTTTCTACCTTCTTAGTGACTGCAGTGGGTTGTAGGGACCCAGACATGTCAGAATCCTTCCTTACCCTGAGCACGGTGACCTTATTAGGAAATCGGGTCTTTGGGGATATAGGTAATCCAGGGAATTAGAGGCATTTTCCTTGTTTGTTTTCTATTGCTGTGATAAAACATGGACTCAAACCAGCTCCAGGGTGGAAAGGGTTTATTTCATCTTAAAAATTCCAGGTCTCACTCCATCACTGAGGGAAGCCAGGGCAGGAACTCAAGGCAGGAACCTGGAGGCAGGAACTGAAGCAGAGACCATGCAGGAGTGCTGCTTACTGGCTTACTCTACAGAGCTTACTCATCCTACTTCCTCATAGAACCCAGGACTATCTTCCAGGGTGCCACCACCCATATCATTAATTAAGAAAATGACTCATGGACATGCCAATCTGATGGAGACATTTCCTCAGTTGAGGTTTTTCTTCCCATATGACACTAGCTTATGCTAAATTGACAAAACCCAACCTATGATGTGATTAGCCTAGAGTTACAGTTAAGCTATAATTTCAATGAGTAGTGTCTTTAGACCATGGAGGGGAGGATGTGATGTACAGAAACACATAAAAAAGACTGGGATGGTAAATCGATGAGCCACAGGATACTGGGGTTTGCTGGCGAGTGACTAGGAGAGATGCAAGGAAGAACTCTTTCAGGAGTCCCCAGAAGCTCCCAGTCCCCATAATGCATGGAAGACATTCAATAAATACTTGTGAAATGCATGAATGAAATGAGTGAATGCTTCTGTTGAGGCAAACCTTTGATGCCAGGACATAGACCTGTCTTATGATTTTAGACTTCTGGTTTCAAGAAGGGTAAGAGGATGCATTTCTGTCTCTTTAAACTAAGCTTGTGGGAATTTGCCTCGGTAGACCCAGTGATCTAGTTTCACTTTCTGAATATATGTTGCCCATAGTTTTCTCATCTGGGACACTGTGATATCCACCTATTGAGGGGGTAAAATGAGATCTTGTTTTCGGAAGAGTAAGAGGCTTTCTCATTTGCAAGTTCTGTTTCCTTATGTATGCATGGCCGTGTGTGTACGTGCTTGCCTGAACAGGTAGGTGTTCATAGAGGCCAGAGTTTGATGTTTGGTTGCCTACCTCAATTGCTTCTCCACCTGACCAAGAGATAGGTGTGCTCACTGAACCTGGAGCTCCCTGTTTTGGCAAGACTGGCTAGCCAGAGTGCCTGGGACCTGCCTGTCTTTGCTCCTCAGTGCTGGGGTGCCCTGCTGCCGTCAGCTCTTACATGGATACTGGTAATCTGAACTCAGATTCTCAGGCTTGCTCTGCAAACAGTATACCCATTGAGCCCTCTCCAGCCCACTCTCTAGACAATCACAAATGTGTCCTTACTGCTTTTAGAGACTTCAGGGTGTGGTTTGTATTTTAATGACAGTCCAGCCATGAACTTACTGGCAGGGGCCCTGCGGAGAAACATATCATGATTTCAGTGCAAATAGTAAGAAAAGGGAAGCTGGGTGGGAGAAAATGTCAGCACCCAGGTTCTGTTTAAGAAATACATATGTCTTTGCACGAAGGATAGACCCCGCCAAGTGACTCCATTGGCATCTAGAAAGGTAAGCCCCTACAATAAGATTGAACCAACCTGTGACTATATGGTGGTGCCAGTCTGTGATGGTGAGCAGTCTAGCTTTCTTTCCTCTGGACCTTCTGCTGTTTACATGCATTGGCATGGGTTTCTAGAGGAGGCCGAGAGCAAGCGCAATGACATCAATAGTTAGAAGTATTGCTCAAACCGAGGAAGGACTGTTGGCTGCAGAAGGCAGGAAGTTATCACTCACTGCTGTAGCACTGCCACTCCATAAGGTCACCACGGTGCTATGTCATTTCTTATCCACGAGTCTGGAAGAGCGGCTTCCGGTATAGGTGCGTGGGGCCCCAGACCATTTGTCTCTGTCACTCGATGCATACATGTGCATACAACTCATATGAGAGGAATCTGCAATGCGCTCCTTCAGGATATTCAAATCCTCCATGTACGGCAAAGGAGAGGAGGGGTAATTTATCAGGCACCTGTGCTGTGCCAGGAGCAGTGTCAGCTGAATCTACATACATTTTCTGATTTAAGCCTCATCTCATTGACTTGCTAAGATCCCGGCTTAAATTGGATTTGGGGAATGTGGCCTGAAAACAAATTGGCCATGGAACTCAGACTTCACAGGTCATTGGGAGGGGAATTATTTTCCCCTGAAAGATGCCCATTGTTAAAAAATGAGCTTTCCACTCATTCTCATCCATTCAACCAACAGGTACTCACTGAGTGCCTTTAGTTGGCTCTCTTTAAGAGTCAAGAAGAAAATTTCAAAGAATTTTGGTAGTCAAGAGACTGGTTGATTGTGATTTTAGGAAGGTAGTCAAGGCATACCTCACCCGGAAGGTGGCAGTAAGCAAAGCCTGAAGCAGCTGAAGGAAGAGTCACGTGAGTAGCGGAGGTGGGGCCTTCCAGGTAGAGTCAAAGATACTGTGAGAGACTGCTTAACTTGCTCAAGGGACAGTGAGGAGACCGGTGACTGTTATGGAATAGGTGAGGGAAAACAGAAGGTCGTCAGTGTATTTGCAGGACTTTGGTAGGGGTGAACTTGGTGGTTTTTAGATACATTTAGCTCTTGTTGGGCTGGCCTGTGTTTTGTTGTTAGTGGGCTTGCCTAGCATGCACAAAGCCCTGGGATTCGATTCTCAGCATGACATAAACTGGGCCTGGTCACGTATTCCTGTAATGGCAGCATTTGAGAGGTGGAAAGAAGATCAAGAGTTCAAGGCCACCCTCATCTACATAGAGTTTGAGGTAGCCTGAGCTGCACAAGACTGTCTACAAAAGAAAAAAAGTAAAGATTACTCTTGGTTTGATGACATAGATTATAGAAGGATAAAGTAATTGTCTATGGCTATTGTAGCAAGTGATCACAAACAAGGAGCTTAAAGCTTTAGAAATGTTCTCTATTGCGGGAGTTACAATTTTTAAAATCCATGTGTTGGTAGACTCCCTTGGAAGGCTCTAGGGGAGACTCCACTTTTGGAGACACAAGCTTCTGGATGTTGTTGATGGTACTAGGTATTCCCTGGTTTGTGGATAGATAAGTCCTGTCTCTGTTTCCATACACATATAATCTTCCCCATACTCCTGGGTCTCTGCTCTCTCCCTCTATATAAAATCACCATCATTGGCTAGTGGGCTTTGAGTTTTAGTACACCATCTCATCTTGATTGTACCATTGTACCTGCAGATATTCTATTTTCAAATGAGATCTCAGCCACAGGTACTAGGTGCTATGTATTTTGGGGGAACACATTCCAGCCCATAATGAGGGGCAACTATAGAAGCCAAGAGTTCAGATGAGAGAGATAGAGATAGGCAGCTTAGACCTGAATTGGAGCTGAAGAGTGATGAGATGTAGTTTAGCTCTGTGTATGTGTTCAGATCTGCATCAGTGACAGCTCCTATCAGATTGTGTGCATGACAGAAAAGGAAGCATTGTGGACATCCCAACACTGTTCACCTGGGCATCGGAAGGGTATAGATGCCATGGACTGGAGTGAGGAAGCCTTCAGGAAGAGCATGCTTGGGAGTTATTTAGGGGTTTGATTTTGAACATGTTTCAGACATTTTTTTTTTTTTTTAGATATTAACATGGTGATGATAAGTGAGAAACAATCTATAAATCTGTGACATTTTAAGGGAGAGATCTGAGCTATAGATGACACATCACTGGATCCAGGTGGGAGAGGCATCTTTATCACTGGATCCATGTGGGGGAGGTGTCTTCATCACTGGATCTGGGTGGGGGAGGTGTCTTCATCACTGGATCCAGGTGGGGGAGGCATCTTCATCACTGAATCCAGGTGGGAAGGTGTCTTCATCACTGGATCCAGGTGGGAAGGTGTCTTCATCACTGGATCCAGGTGGGGAAAGTGTCTTCATCACTGGATCCAGGTGGGGGAGGTGTCTTTATCACTGGATCCAGGTGGGGGAAGTGTCTTCATCATTGGATCCAGGTGGGAGAGGCATCTTCATCACTGGATCCAGGTGGGAAGGTGTCTTCATCACTGGATCCAGGTGGGAAGATGTCTTCATCACTGGATCCAGGTGGGGAAAGTGTCTTCATCATTGGATCCAGGTGGGGGAGGCATCTTCATCACTGGATCCAGGTGGGAAGGTGTCTTCGTCACTGGATCCAGGTGGGAAGGTGTCTTTATCACTGGATCCAGGTGGGGGAAGTGTCTTCATCATTGGATCCAGGTGGGGGAGGCATCTTCATCACTGGATCCAGGTGGGAAGGTGTCTTCATCACTGGATCCAGGTGGGGGAGGCATCTTCATCACTGGATCCAGGTGGGGGAGGCGTCTTCACCCTCTAGAAAAAAGGAACTTCCAAGAAATGAGTGGGGAGGAAGGAAGGGCTTTATTCAGAGGTCAAACAATGGGATAGAGGGGAACTTTGCTCATCAATCAGCCTCCTCACCTCCAAGGGGGCAGATTGAGAGCTTACAGCTATAGGGTAGAAGTAAGGAAGGAAAGAGTAGGGATAAGCAAGGGGAGAGATATTCCTGTGTTTTTGGAGAGCTATAAGCTCATCTCCTCTACCTTTTATGGTCAATGATCGTTTCAACCATTTATGGCATTTCTAGTCATGGTAGTTGGTAGGTGTCTTTAACCTTGACATGGGGAGAGAGGTTGAGCAAGTTTGGGTCAAGTTAACCCCCTTACTATGTCCAACATGTCTACCTGCACAGCTGAATAGAATCCACCTCAATCAAAGGTTGAGGCTCAAAGGGGGCAGACACACTTGAAGGTAGAGGTGTGAAGTCTTCTCTTCTTATTCCAGTCACTCATGGGACACCTGCAGGCCCAGGAGGAAGAGATGATGTTTTTTTTAGCAAAAGCAGCCTTCAGGGCCCTGAAAAGTAACCTTGACAACTGCCATTCCAACCCATGTGGATGATGTAGAGCTGCTGGGAAAATAATAATGTACTGCCCAATGTGTGACCTCCAAATTTGTGATCTTTAAGTCAACTGAGAAAAAGTCAATTTAGTTTGTTTAGGAATTTATCTATGCAGGAAGGGAGAGAGAAAAGGAGGATAGAAAAAGATAGATAGAGAGATAGACAGACAGACAGATAGAGAGTTTAGTTCTACCCTGACCTGCTCTGATGTCTGAGTCACTTAAGGTAAGGTTCTTTGATCACACAACTAAGAGTCCTGGATATATAAATGGTGAACGTTCTGTTTGTGTATAGATATAATCACAAAAATATTCATTTGAATATCTGGACATCTGGAAATAATTCTGACATTGGAAAAGACTGTAAAAGAATAAATCTGTCAGTTTTCTTAGCATAAGCCCCAAAGCACCTTCCTTTTCGCTGGGAATGGACATGATAAGAAAAACTTGGTCCCCTGGGACAACAGCTAACAGCTAGCTGCCTGCTAGACTCATTTAGCACATTCTCTCACTTACTGCTTTCAAAGCCCTCTGAGATTGGCCTGACATTACAAAGAACAAAACCTAGTTTTGGAGCAGTCAGGTAATTCACCTAGAAACATCCAGCTTCTCCAGCGGAGATTTCATCCTGTGTTTCTCTGGCGGCAGGACTGGAGATGTTGACCAGCATGTGATTTAACCTCACAAATATCCATATTAGTTTGGTTTATCCACCCAAGAAAAAATATTTCTCATTTGGGAGAGGGTATTGCCAAGTCACCCCTGGATTCCTCTAGCCTTGTGTTAGTACCAACCATCATGGATCTCCTTGTTATTCTTAACCTGTGGTTCCCCTCAAGGCCTCATTTCTGCTAACATACCTACATTTCCCATGGGAGACTTGAAACCATTTTCTATCGAGGAAGGAATGTTTGCTAAGATGTTAAATGAATGTCTATGTGCTTGCTTTGTGGTCTGGTATCTATTCTTCTCCTCTCAACAGCATACTCTTGATTTTGTTCATAGTAGACTCCAACCCCCTACCCCATCCTCTTAG
Source organism: Peromyscus maniculatus bairdii (assembly GCF_049852395.1). Taxonomy (NCBI): domain Eukaryota; kingdom Metazoa; phylum Chordata; class Mammalia; order Rodentia; family Cricetidae; genus Peromyscus; species Peromyscus maniculatus. The sequence goes on along the minus strand of NC_134860.1, from coordinate 71,015,504 downwards.
AGTAAGGTATTATGGCCATGCTATCCTTTACTTCTAAATATTTCAGCATGTGCTTTCTAAAAACAAAGACTTTTCTTACACAATGATCCCAACCAGAAATTAACATTGATAGCACATTATTTTCTAACCTACAAACCTTTTCTGTGTGTGTATCGGCAGTGGACACAGCAGTAGATTTTGTAGCATAAGAAAATGAAGACCTCTGTTGTTGTCTTTTTGGCCACTAATCCAGAGTCTCTGTGGAGTTTGCTATTGTATTTAGTGATACAGACCTATTTGTGGGCTCATTTGTTTTAGGGGTACGGACCAGTGAGGTTGTAGACTGTCCCTCAGTCTGAGTGTGCCTGGTCATGCCTGGTGATTGGATTCTGGTTATGTGTGTGAGTCAGTGTGAAACTGCCCTTCCCATCAGGAGGCACCTGCTGGTTAGCCCCATCAACAGCAGACAGGGTTCCTCAATTGCTATCACTAGCCATCACTAGCCACACCTTCCCCTTGCCTCTGCTACTTTGTGACCACTTAGACTCTCCCCTAATTCCTGTTCGCACTAATAGCTCTCCACTTTCTCCCTCTCCTGTCTCCTTGTACAGGAAGCTGCTAATAGCATCGGGTAGAATGGGAAAGTCTATTTCTATTTGCTTGTTTTTCAAGAATATTTCTGATCAATCTGGCCATCCTCCTGCACACCATTCTGGTACCCCACAGCCCCGGTCACACTTCAGAAGATGACGAAAGATTAATTTGCTCACAAAGCCCGAGGCTTCTGCTGCTTGCTCCAAATAACATTCAAAAATGAGAATTTAGGATTCACCATTCCTTTGCAAGGAGTGAAAACTGAAGTTAATGATTTTTTTTTTCCATTTCAAAATGGAATAGGCTATCCTTCTAACCACAAATATCAGGGACTCTATGACCCTATCCTGTGGTAGGCTTCAGTATTCCCCTGCCAACTCTGGCACTTGGGACTTCTCCTAACCATGCTTCTGTGACCTTCCTGTGTGAGGAGGGGGCTCCATGGCTTCTACTGAACTCACATAGGGTGTGTGAGATAGAAGCCAGGCAGCCCTTCACTTCTTTTTTTCTTAAATTCTTATTTAAAGAGTAGACACCTTTCTCCTGTCATTTCAGGGTTCATCATCCTAAGTGGGCCAAGTCATTATGGCAGCTCAGACTCAAATAGACTCCAGCCTGGCCACCCTGCCTGGGCTCCTGTTGCTGGAGGGCTTCTCTCCAGGTTCCCCAAGCCCCGCAGTCCCACAATCCACTTATAAAATAATCACTCAGACGCTTATATCACTTATAAACTGTATGGCCATGGCAGGCTTCTTGCTAACTGTTCTTTTATCTTAAATTAACCCATTTTTATAAATCTATACCTTGCCACGTGGCTGGTGGCTTACCAGAGTCTTCACATGCTGCTTGTTCTGGCGGTGGCTGCAGTGTCTCTCCCCTCAGCCTTCCGCTTCCCAGAATTCTCCTCTCTCCTTGTTCCACCTACTTCCTGCCTGGTCACTGGCCATCAGTGTTTTATTTATATAGAACGATATCCACAGCATTTCCCCTTTTTTTCTTTTTTTAAAAAGTAAGGTTTTAACTTTAACATGGTAAAATTACATATAACAAAACAATTATTGAGCAAGAATAACAGTTACAATATTAAAGAAGATGTCCTATCTATCTTATATTTGTGAATTTAAGGTTTTATATCTAACTTATCTTTTATCATAACTGAGGGAATTACAACTATCTAGTTTTCAACCACATCAAAGACCTGAGAAGGAACATAATGGTACCTGAGAAATGGTAGATGGATGCAAGCAACTTTCGGGAATCTTGCAAAAGTAGACCAAGACAGCTGGCAGCCTGGACAGTCACCTAATGTTTCTCAGCATTGTTGGTGCATTTAAATTGGCTACAGGCCTAGAGTATCTGACAGACCATTTTCAGAAGCAGGAATTCTGAGAGACCATCTTACCCTGTCTTGGCAGAGTACAGTGGTCAGTGGTTGCTTTCCTTGTGTCCCGCTTGTCCAGAAAGGACAGCATTATATTTGTACTGTCAGCCATGAAGGCAAGGGCAGTTCTTTGCCCAGTAGGCCATTTTGTGCCAAAAAGACAAACTTCCAAATGGAAATGTCTTAGAAGCCCAACATTCTCTCGGGATCAAATTGGTGCAGCCAGGAGCAATTGTGTCTCACGTCAACAGAATTCTAAGTTATTTAAATGCCATATTCTCTAGGTCTATGAAGTGTTTGAAGATTACCTATCTATATGAAATATATCTATGTATACCTAGAAGACTTAACTAACATGGCTACAGATATTATTATCATAGATGACTAATTATTAATCTATTTTTTAATTATCCATTACAATTTTAAATGAGTTACATAAACATAATACCTCAAACAAGAATAGAAATATTTATATACAGTATAACAAAATTAACTTCAAGTTTGTATCAATAAACTAAAATTTATACCAATGTAAAACATTTTAAACAAGTTGTTCTTTAAAAGTAGGTTCATTAATCTACCCTTTTATCTTATCATCTCCATGTCCTCCTATATATCTATATCATATCCCCTTTTCTTTTTTAGAAAGAGATCACATTTATAATCAACCTGTTTTAAATAAAAATATTGGTTTTTCTCTGTCCCACACCAGTGGGCTCTTCTGATTTGGGACACAAGAATCTCTTAACTATTTTTTTTTAAAGCAATATGTCTAGGTTTAGAGGGGGAGTGAGCCAATTCCACCTCTAAAGGCAGCTTGGTATATTTGGGAATTTGGGCGTAGCATCTCTTACTACTTCCTGCTGGAGGGGGGCGCTGTATCTTATGGGGACACAAAGAAAATTTTAGGCCTATGGGGTAGTCCGTGAGGCTGTATTGTGTGAACCAGTTGCCTTGAAACCGCTCTGGATGTTGGATCATCTGGGCCATGGTGTCATCGGAGACCTTTCAGGGGGTCTTGGCTGGTGAAACCTGATGTATCTTAATCTGGAACAAATCCACAGCCTCTGGCTTTCTGTGGAAACAAAAGCAGAACCTCTTTTCCAAAGCAACATATCCTTAAATCCAAATTTTGAAGTCAAGGTAACTTTAAAATATACATTTTGGCATAACTCAACAGCTTTTGTAATGAAATGTTTTTCTTCAGTTACGAATATCAAAGAGAACATAATCCAGATTCTCTGTGTGGTAGCCATCTTTACGTGGCTTATGTTTTATATTACCTTAGCCTATTGCTTTAAACTGTACCATTCTAAGACTGAAACAGCGGTGTGGCTGCTGCCTCCGCCCACTTCAGCTTCCCAACATGGCAGTGGGACGTTTTCCGCCAGCTCTGGGAGTCATCAAGTCTCAGAAAAAGTAGGTCTAAACTTTTATCAAAGCAGCGTGTAGCCCAGAAACCTCTTTTTTTTTTTTTTTTTTTTTTTTTTAAATACTAGTAAAGACTAAATCTACCACACAGCTTAATGTGCCGCTGGCAGACACCTCATTTCCGCCATACTGCCGGTCAAACGCACACGCCAGGAACCCGCCAGTGTTCAAACCTGCATTTTGCGGCGTCTAGCTGCTGGTATGAGACAAGAAGCAGGAACCTGGTTTTGGCTCTGTTTAGAATTGGTTATTAAATATTCTCAGGTTTAAGGTGGAAACTCGAGCCGTTGGGCGCCATTTGTTGCTGGAGGGCTTCTCTCCAGGTTCCCCAAGCCCCACAGTTCCACAATCTACGTATAAAATAATCACTCAGACGCTTATATCACTTATAAACTGTATGGCCATGGCAGGCTTCTTGCTAACTGTTCTTTTATCTTAAATTAACCCATTTTTATAAATCTATACCTTGCCACATGGCTGGTGGCTTACCAGAGTCTTCACATGCTGCTTGTCCTGGCGGTGGCTGCAGTGTCTCTCCCCTCAGCCTTCTGCTTCCCAGAATTCTCCTCTCTCCTTGTTCCACCTACTTCCTGCCTGGTCACTGGCCATCAGTGTTTTATTTATATAGAATGATATCCACAGCAGGCTCCAGCGTTTCATAGCCCCACAGCAGGTCTCAGAGCTCAGGGCTGATAACGGAATCTTTTGGCCTGGGGAAATGAAATACTGTCACAAGTTGGTATGACACTTCCCATGTGAGTGTGGTGCATGGTCTCACAAACCTTCCCAAGATATTTCTGTTTCCTCTTCAAGTGTAGAGGGGTGTCCGTGGAGAGAGGCATGTCAATGGCTTCTCTTGTGAGTCCCCAAGATGTCCAGGAATGTGGCTTTTACTCAGTTACCTTTGAGAGACGCCAGGAGCGTTCTCAGAGACGGAAGTGAAATTATGAGCTAGTGCGCATGTCTGTGAAGGCGGAGCTGAGAGGGGCTTTTGTGGTTAAGGACTGCCTTTAGTGCTCCCCCAGGAAACCGACATGAGGGAGGCTTACACTTTTGTAGCAGCCGTGTGTGCTCGTATATTTGCTACCAGCCATGCTTCCCTGCGTAGACACTTTCACAAAGAAGCAGAGGGATGGGCAGATGGTTTGGGACCGAGACTTCTCGGTCGAGGTCTGTGACACCTGGAAAGGACAAGTTCCGTAAAATCATAAAAAACGTCAGAGGTTCCAGTCTCAAGAGTAGTGTGGTACCTGAGAATGTGTTCACACACCAAAAAAAAAAAAAAAAAAAAAAAAAAAAAAATACCAGAAACCTGTGACATCCACCACACCCCATATAGGCGGTGGAGTCTCTTCAAGGGGGTGGTAAGGCTGTTGTAACCTTCTCCATGTAGCTTGAGACTGCATTCTGCGCCATCCCTAGTCTATAAGTTCCCTGCTGGCTTTCGCCCTCATTTAATTTATTATTAAATTAGTTGAAAGACAATTTTCAGGGAACTCTGGAAGAGGAATCAGAAGATTGTAAGAACCCATGGAATGGAAGACACAAGAAAACAAGGGCTTCTGGATACAATTGGACTGACTGACACACACATGACCATGTCAACATGCACAGGGTCTGCACAGGTCTAAGCTGGTTGGGGTTCCAGGACTGAGAGGGGAAGTGGACACAAGCCCACAGCCAGAAGCTATCTCCAGTTGATAACCACTTGCAAAGGCAAATAAGTGTTCTCCAGTGGAATCTCACGGGACACAAACCACTCTTAAGGGCAGGCCCCATGCCCAGCAGTAGATGGCTGACACAAAATGATCTCAATGGTATTTTTGGAGGGTTTAATCTCATAACCCTTTGTCTGGGCACTTTTTTTTTTTAACCTTGGAGATGTTTTGCTCATATATTATGTCTCCTGACTTGGTGTCTTTATGGGGTTTCTGTGTCTGTGTCTGTATCTCTTGTGTCTGTGTGCATTTCTTGTGTTTTTGCCTTGTTCTTTTTTTCCTGTTTATTTCTTTTGTCCTGTTTTGGTTATTATTATTATTATTATTATTATTATTTTAGTGCCTGTCTGCTTTCTAATGAGAGAGACAGAAAAGGTATGGATTAGGGTGGGTAGGGAGGTGGCCAGGATCTGGGAGGAATTGGGAGAGAATAAACTGTGATAAGAATACATTGTATGGAAAAAAATTTCAATAAAAAAGAGAAATACAATTGTGTACTGTTTATATCACAATTTATAAATATACAGTCCCATGGCTTTACCATGTTCACAGTTATGTAATCATTATTAGTATATAATTCCAGAACATTTTCTTCATTCCTTCCAACTGACCCTAAGCAATCAGCAGCCCCTCACCTCTTGGTAACCACCAGTCCACTTTCTAGTTATATGGATTTACATTTTATGTAAGTGGAATCATGTAGCCTGTGGCCTGTGAGTTTGGTTTCTTTCACTAGGAACAATACTTTCAAGGGTGATTCACATTATACACAAATCAGTATTTTTCCCTTTGTTTATTGGGTAGCATGCTATGGTACAGAAATGTTACAGTCTGTTTGTTTGTTCATCGGTTGATGGCCTTTTAGACTGTAGTCAGCTTTTGGCCACTAACAATGGTGCTGTTGCGAACATTCAATTACGGTTTTGAGTGCATATTTAGGGGTAGACTTGCTGGATTATATAGGTTGACTATACAATGAACTTTATGAGGAGCTATGAAATTGTTTTTCATTGTAACTATAGCATTTTAGGTTCCCATCAGCAATGCGTGGGATTCCGGTTTCTCCACATCCTTGTCAGCATCTGTTCCTTTGGTGCATGACTTTGTCTTTCTGTGTGTGTAAGTGCCAGTGTATGTTCCTGTATGTGATTCCTTCCCTTTCGATGGATGTAAGTGGTGTCTCATCATAGCTGTGAAGAAACACATTTTTATTACATTTATTTGTTGTATGTGTGTATGTGTGTGGGGTGCATGCCTGGCACAGTATACATGTGGAGATCAGAGTACACCTTGAGGCAGGTCCCCTTGTTCTACTGCATGAGTCCTGAGGCTGTCAGGCTTGGCAACAAGCTTGCTTACCCACTAAGACACTCTCACTGGCTGGGCTGTGAATGTTTAAGGGTGTTCTTATGTGTGTCAGAACACTAGTTGGCACATAGGAATCCCCCAGTTCATGGTCTCTTGGGGGAACTTTAGCCGTTCTCCCACTCAACCAACATCCATCAGGTTTTCTAGGTGTCCACCACTTCTGGGATGGGCTAATATGTTCGCTGGCTTCCCCTTACTATTACAAACAAGTGTAGTCAGCTTATTGAAGGAAAAGTTTAGCTCTGGGCGGTGGTGGCACATGTCTTTAATCCCAGCACTCAGGAGGCAGAGGCAGGCCGATCTGGGAGTTTGAGGCCAGCCTGGGCTACAGAGTGAGTTCCAGGACAACCAGAGAAACCCTGTCTTGAAAAACCAAAAAGAGGGGCTGGAGAGATGGCTTAGTTGTTAAGAGCACTGACTGCTCTTCCAGAGGTCCTGAGTTCAATTCCCAGCACCTACATGGTGGCTCACAACCACCTGTAATGAGATCTGGTGCCCTCTTCTGGTTTGCAAGGACACATGCAGGCAGAATACTGTGTACAAAATAAATAAATCTTAAAAAAAAACAAAAGAGAAAAGAAAAAAAAAGAAAGAATGAAAGAAAGGTTGGCTAAGCATAGAGATGATGCATTCCAAGTTCTTGGGAGGCTAAGGCAGAAGGATTGTGGGTCACACAGTGAGACCATGTCTCCCACAATGAGAAGGATGAAAGACATTTAGGTTCACAGTTGGCCCTGTAGCCTCTATACCTCTGGTGAGGCAGCATATCATGGTGGGAAGTGCACAGTACACAGCAAAGCTGCTTATGCTAAAGAGAGACAGTGGAAGAGATCAGGGCCTCCTCAACGCCTTTGAGGACATACCACAGATGGCCTAAAGATATCCCGCCAGACCCCACTCTGAACTTTCCATCATCTCCCGCTAGTGTCAAGACTGAGACCAAGCTTTTAACATTTCGGATGGAAATGATACCAGCAGGGACCCCAATGGAAAGAACACGAGGACTCCTGGCCTTCCAGAAGTTCCACTGGAGTAGAGGAACCATGAATAAAATACTGTGCATTGGAATGGTGAGTCTTTGAAGGACGAGAACAAGGGCCAAGGCAGAGAATGATGCTAATGTGTGTTTCCAGAAAAACAGGCTCAGTGGCCTGTAAATACAGATATGAATTAGTTCATCGATTATGGAGGCTCTGGAGACCCTCAGCCTCCCGAGGAAGGCTGGAGGCTGAGAGCTGGGCAAGAGGCACAGGTGGCAAAGGCATTCTGCTGTGAAAAAAGAAAAGGCTGTGTCTCAGATACAGTTTAAAGAGCATCTTCTGGGGGAACTCTGCCTTGCTCAGGGGAGGCCTGGCATTTATTTAGTGTTTATGCTTGACTGGATGAGGCTCAGCCACACTAAGCAAGGCAGTCTGCATTGCTTAACGTCTACTGGTTTAAGTGTACACCTTTCCCACAAATATTCTCACAGGAACATCCAGTATAACAGTTGGCCAAACATTGGGGCTCTGGTAGGGGATAGCACAGAATTACTCATCACAGGAGTTTCCACAGAAGACGGGAAAGGCTGCTCCATGCAGGCAACACTTAGACTGGCATATAAAAAGTGAAAAGAAATCCAGCCTGCAAGGTCTCACAGGCTTCCGTGTGACTTACCTTGATTCTTCTCCCTCTTCTTGCCTGCCATCAAGGTCAGTAAAGAACAGAAGGGAAAAAACGGCGGCTCTTTTGATGGACTCAGTGTTGTGGCATCAACTGATGGACCCAGTCCCTTTTCCTTTTCCAATTGGGGAATTTTGTCCCCATCTGGACACTAGGGCAGGATTCCAAGGAAAGCAATGAGAAGCAAAACAAACAAGCAAAGACCAAACAAGAGACACGGCTTGAAAGTTCCAGAGAAACGATGATTGAGACCTTGAGAATTTGCCTTGTCACTTCCTTGGTAATCTAAAATTACAGATTGTCCTGGATAAACAGGACACAAGCTATATCTAGAGAGGCAGATCTTCTCCTCACAGGGTAGAGTCCACAATCCAGACTCATCCCAATGCACAGAGGCTACACTCTTCCTGACCTTGGCTTTGTAACCATCTTCAGCAGTCTCCTCTGGGTCAGACATGTATGGCTCTAGATACTTTATGGCATTCATTCAGAGCACAAGTAGAAGAGAGCAAAACAATCAAAGTCCTATCAATCACAAGTCCCTCTTCCATGTGGCATGAATTGAAATAGACACCATTATCTCTTCCTCAAGTAGTAACTAGGGGGGCAAGACACACTGACTCCTGAGTCACCAGTTTTGAAATATTTTTTTTAGAGATTTATTTATTTATTATGTATACAGAAGAGGGTACCAGATCTCATTACAGATGGTTGTGAGCCACCATGTGGGTGCTGGGAATTGAACTCAGGACCTCTGGAAGAGCAGTTGGTGCTCTTAACCTCTAAGCCATCTCTCCAGCCCTGAAATCTTTTAATATATAACACTGATTTTTAATTAAAAACATTTAAAATTGGTCAAGGCATTGCTATGAATCTTTGATAACAGAGCAAACAACACTCTCATCCCCAGTGGCTCGAGAGTTAGCAGAACCCTAAGTCTTATCTCCCACTGCAGGTCAGAAAAGGTCAAGTTCAGAGGCCTGGCAGGACAGGTCCACTAAAAGTTTGATCCCTCAGGTGCTTGACAAGCCCCTTTACATTGGACTGTGCTAAGGACCTGGCAAAGGAGGCCTGCTACCATCATGAGGATCACCCTGTGCGTCTGTCCTGGGACTTCATCTTCCATGGCCTAACTGATGTGGGGCCAAAGGCAGAAGAAGAGATGACAGGTGGAAAGGAAGTGAACTCCAAGTATCACTAGAAAGAATGATTTTATCATGGAATCTAAGGTACTGGGGACACAAACAGCATTTTGGGGTGCCGTTCGGATAGAATACATAATTACATGTATTCTCCAGGTCCCTGCCAAAGCTCACTACACTGCTCAGCACCCCCAAAGCCTCTAGCATTTAGTGGTTAGTCCTAAGAGAACTAGAAATATCTAAGAACTTTTATGTCCTAGCATTTAATACTGAGTAGTTTCAAGTAGCAGAAAATCCAAAGTGGCTTGGACACTATAGAATTTAGTAACTTGTATTGTTGGAAAAGTCTGGAGGTCGATAGGGACCATGCAGGATTCACCCAGGTTCCTCCATTTTGATGAGATTTACTTGTTTTTTTTTCTCTTTTCTGTGTCTGTTTCATCTGAAAACAGGTGTCAAGATGAGTATAAGACCATGCCCCATGAACTTGCATGGTACAGTATTTTATTTTTCTCTATGGAAGTCTATGAAGAGTGAAGAAACATTTCCAGAATTCCTTAACATATTTCTGCTTATACCTCATGGACTTGAGGTTTTAAACCTGCCAGATATAGGCATTGTATTAGTCAGGGTTCTCTAGAATAATAGAACTTATAGAATGAATCTCTCTCTCTCTCTCTCTCTCTCTCTCTCTCTCTCTCTCTCTCTCCATCTATCTATCTATCTATCTATCTATCTATCTATCTATCTATCTATCTATCTATCTATCTATCTATGATTTATGAGAATGACTTCCAGGCTGTGGTCCAGCTAATCCAACAATGGCTGGATGCCTGGCTATGAACAGGAATGCTCAGTCCATGAGGCTAGATGTCTCATCTCTGGTCTATAGTATATGCTGAAATCCCAAAGAAGTAGGCTATAATGCCAGTGAAAGAATGGACTTGCTAGCAAGGCAAGAACAAGTAGGCAAAGAGCAAAAGCTTCCTTTCCCCATGTCTTTATATAGGTTTCCAGCAGAAGGCATGGCACAGATCATTAGTTCAAATGATCTGTATTAAAGGTGTGTCTTTCCACCTCAAAGCTCTGAATTAGAAGAAGATTTTACTACTTCAAATTAAGCAAAAAAAAAAAATCTCTTACAGGTATGCCCTTCATTTTTGGGTTTTAGTTAATTCCAGATGTAGCCAAGTTGATAGCCAAGAATAGCTATCACAGGCACCATCACCTGTGATTAGTTGAACACTGTGTGCAGATTGCCTTGGTTTCAAGTTTCTGAACTTATTTCTAGCAAGTAACATGGACTTACTCTTAGACCCATCAAAACTAGTTGTATAAAATTGAGTTCAATAATTTAAAAGGTTTGTTGTAAGTACAAAGATAATGTGAATGGGTATGTGGAGACAGGGGTTCTGATCTCAGTTCTGCCTTTTTCATGTGACACTAATCCTTTTGCTTACACCTAAGTGTCCAGATCTACACCAATAATCCACATTTAGCTGCAAGAGAGTCTGATAAATAAAACCTTTAATTTTGAGAGAACACATGTCCAGTAAAAATTGTGTTACTGTGGAGAAAGTAGAGAATGAGCAGTGAAGAAAATAGCAGTCATCATATGAGTATTAGAAGTGAAATCAAGACATCTTGTATACAGAGTTTTTCATAAGCAAGACTTATAGCAAAGTCTGCTGTTTTCTAGCATTAGTAAGACTGGAAGCAGGTTTTGAGATAAGATAGATGGAAAGGAACAAGAAATCTTGTTTTGCCACATTAAAATTTAAATTATCATTAGAAATTCAAGCCTAACCTTTGATTATAGCAAACAGGAACTCAGAAGACTCATCAATATACTGATTGCACTTAAAGGTCCATGATTGGATGCTGTCATGTGTGGAAAGAGTACAAAAGAGAAAAGAACTTTGGGCATAGTCTGAAATTCTAACATTTAGGAGGGTCAGGTCTAAGCAGCAAAGAAAGCAATGATTGGTATTTGATGATAGCAAGAAATGTTATTGAGGTGTGATGGTTGGTAACAATGGTATGTTATGTTTCCTATGTAAGTGTTCTTATTTAAAAATATGTCTAGGACTTGAAAAGAATGGGGCGGGGCAGAGAAGCAGATAGAGGAAACACAATTGGTCATGAGTTGAATTGATAAGATGGAAGTTCATCCTACCACTCTGCAGACTTTCCTATATAGCCAAACTTTTTATAATCAAAGAGAAAAATAAATGAGTAGTCACACACATAGAATGACTACTGGGATCTGTGGTGTCATGAAACCTAGGGAGAGAGGGAGGGGAAAATGTCCAGTGTGCTAAAGGAAAGGGAGACATTGACAGAGAGTGTATCAGGGCCCCAGACCTTAGTAGGCCCCCAGACCTTAGCACATCTGGCTCCATGGTAGAAGTACCATTCAGGCTGTAAAACTCAACATGGAGACAGCACCACCTGCCAAAACTAAACAAAGGCCTAATCTATCAAAGTCCATAGTTCTGGGAAAGTCTCTAAATGTACTAACTTTGCTTTTTGGCTTCTGTAGTCCTGCTCTGGCTAACTGTTCTTGTTAACTGAAGTGTGTCAACCCAGAACATTGTTTTTGTGGCTAAAAGCTCATTCTGAAGAAAGCTAAGGGCTACGCTGGGATCCCAAACACACACTGTAGTTGCTGCCCAGATAATAAAGTCTTTCTATTGGCTTAAACTGTCTGAGCAGTGTTCTCTGGTGAAGACCCCATAACAGGAGTTGACCTTTGGGTTTGACAAAATTGGTCATTAGTGATATTATTGTTTTTTTATTGAAAATATATTTTTTCATACAATATATTCTGATTATGGTTTCCTCTCCCCCAACTGTTCCCATATCTTCCCCACTTCCTCCCCCACCCAAATACATACCTTTATCTCTTTTATTAGAATATGAACAGGTATCTAAAATAATAGTAATAATAATAATAATAATAATAATAACAATAAAAGATAAAATAAAAACAAATAACCAGAATAGAACAAACCAAACAAACAGGAAAAAAAGAGAAAACAAACAAACAAACAAACAAAAAAACCAAAAAAGCCCCCCAAAACATCAATACAGATGCTGAGACATAGAAATCCCATAAAAACAAAATCTGAGACCATAGTATATAAGCAAAACATCTGTAAGGTCAAACAAAGACCAGACAAAGCATTGTGAGACAAAAATCAACAAACGGACAAACAAAACACCTTCCCAAATACCACTGAGTTCATTTTGTGTGGCTGTCTACTGCTGGGTGTGGGGCCTGCCCCTAAGTGTGGTCTGAATACCTAGTGGAACTCTGTTGGAGAAAACTTACTTTGCCTTTGGAGTAGTTATCACTTGGAGGTAGCTTCTTGGTTAGGTGTAGGGTCTTGTGTTAACTTCCCCTCTCAGTGCTGGGACCCCATGTGACTTAGACCTGGTGAGACTGCCACAGACTCTATGAGTTCATGTGCGTGTCACTTCTGTTGTGTTTAGAAGGCCTTGTTTCTTGATGTCTTCTGTCCCCACTGGCTCTTACAATCTTTTGCCTCCTTTTCTGCAGAGTTCCTTGGGACCTGGAGGGGAGGGATTTGGTGGATATATCCCATTTAGAACTTGGGTGTCCCAAGGTTTCTCATTCTCTGCACATTGTCCAGTTGTGAGTCTCTGTATTTGTTCCCATCTAATGCAAGGGGAAGCTTCTCTGTTGAGGGCTGAGAAAGATACCGATGTATGAGTGCCTCAGTCACAATTTTATTGATGCGAAGAGACACCATGACCAAAGCAACTCTTACAAAAGAAATCACTTAATTGGAGGCTTGCGTACAGTTCAGAGGTTAATCCATTATCATCACGGCAATGAGCATGGTGGCATCATGGTGTTGGAGAAATAACTGAAAGCCTTATATCTTGGTCTGCAGGGGGAGGGAGGGAGGGAGGGAGGGAGGAGAGAGAGAGAGAGAGAGAGAGAGAGAGAGAGAGAGAGAGAGAGAGAGAGAGAGACTTTGAAACCTCAAAGCCCAGTGACACACTTCCGCCAACAAGGCCACACCTACTCCATCAAGGCAACTTCCTATTTCTTCTCCAATAGTGCCACTCTCTGGTGACTAATTATTCAAATATATGAGCATGTGGGGGCCATTCTTTTTCAAACCGCAACATTCTACTCCCTGCCCCCCCCCATAGACTTACAATTATATAACAATGCAAAGTGTGTTTAGTTCAACTTCAAAAGTCCCCATAATTTTTCCACAGTGTCAAGACTGTTTAAAAGTTAAAAATTTGCAAATATTTATTGGGCAGTTTTACATCTATATTTATAAGGGAAATTGGTCTACAATTGTTTTTCTGTTGTGTTTTTATGTGTTAACATATCAGGGTAATCGTAGCCTATAAAACAAAGGGCGAATTTTCTTCTGTTCCTATTTTGTGGAATAATTTGACAGGTACTATTGTTAATTCTTCTTTGAAAGTCTGGTAGAATTTTGCAACAAAACCATCTGGCTTTGAGTTTTTAATGGTTGAGAGACTTCTGATGGCTACTTCTATTTCACTAGGGGGTATAGGTCTGTTTAAATTGCTTATCTGATCTTGGTTGTGGTATCTTAACTTTGGAAAATTATCCATTTCTTTCATGTTTTCCAATTTTGTGGAGTGGGTTTTTAAAGTATTTCCTTATGATCCTCTGGATTTCCTTCATGTCTGTTGTGACTTCCTCTGTTTTGTCTAATTCTGTTAATGTGTATCTTCTTTCTTCATCTTTTAGTGAATTGGGATAGAAGATTATTACTCAAAGAACAAACCCTTCATTTCATTTCTTTGTATTGTTTTTTGTTGTTTGTTTCTGTTTTATTGGTTTCAGTCCTGAGTTTGATTTTTTTTATTTTTTAAAAACTTGATAATTTCTTTCCATCTACTCCTTTTTGGTGTTATTTCTTCTTTTTCTTCTAGGGCTTCCGGGTGTGCCATTAAGATCTCACTAATGTGCAATCTCTCCAGCTTTATTATATGTAGGCACTTAGTGCTGTGAACTTTCCTCTTAGATCTGCCTTCACTGTGTTTCCATTTTTATTTGATTCTAGAAAGTTTTTAATTTCTTTCTAGGGTCATTTTTCATTCGGTAGTAAGTTGTTTATTTTCTGAGAGTTTGTAAGCTTTCTGTTGTTGTTGATATCCAGCTTCAATCCATGGGGGTCAGACAGGATGCAGGATGTTCTTTCAATTTTCTTGTATCTGTTGAAACTTGCTTTGTGCCTGAGTATGTGGTCAACTTTGGAGAAAGTTCCATAAGGCACTGAGAAGAATATATATTCTTTTGTGTTTGGGTGAAATGTTTTGTAAATATCTGCCAGGTCCATTTGACGTATAACATTGTTTAGCTCCAGCATTTCTGTTTAGATTTTGTCTGGATGACCTGTCTATTGGAGGGAGTGGGGTACTGAAGCCATCTACATTGTTGTGTGAGGGTCAGTATGTGATTTAAACTGTAGCAGTGTTTCTTTTATGAACTTGGGTGCCCTTGTGTTTGGTGCATAAGCATTTAGAATTGCAATGTCCTCTTGATGAATTTCTCCTTTGAGTATGCAGTGTCCTTCCCTATCTCTACTGATTAGTTTTGATTAAAGTCTATTTTGTCACATGTTAAAATGGCTATACTGGTTTTTGCTTCTTGGGTCCATTTGCTTGATATATCTTTTTCCATCATTTTACTCTGATAATATCTATCCTTGATGTTAAGGTATGTTTCTTGGATGCAGCAAATGATGGATCCTGTTTTTGAATTCAGTTTGTTGACTGCATCTTTTTATTGAGAGTATTGAGACCATTGATATTGAAGATTATCAATGAGCAGTATTTATTGATTCCTGTTATTTTATGGGTATAGCTTGGGTTTTACTTCCCATATTTGCTAGTCTAGGATTATTCCTTGTCTTTCCTTAGGTGTGGTTAACCCCTTTAGGTCGAAAGTTTCCTTCTAGTGCCTTTTATAGGGCTGGATTTGTAGATAGATACTGCTAAATTTGTTTTGTTTTTCTTTTTCTTTTTTTTATATCATGAAATGATTTTCTTTCCACATCTGTTGTGATTGAATGTTTTCCTGTATGTAGTAGTCTGGGCTGGCATCTGTGGCCTCTTAGAGTTTGTAGAATATATGTCTAAGCCCTTCTGGGTTTTAGAGCCTCCATTGAAAAGTCAGGTGTTATTCAAAGGGTCTGCTCTTATATGTCACTTAGTCTTTTTACCTTTCAGTTTTTCATATTTTTCTTTGTTCTGTACATTTAGTGTTTTGGTTATTATGTGCTGAAGGGAATTTATTTTCTGGTCCAGTCTATTTGATACCCTGTATACTTCTTGGTACTTCGATAGACATTTCTTTTTTTAGGTCAAGGAAATTTTCTTCTATGATTTTGTTGAAAATATTTTCTGTGCCTTTGACCTGGGTTTCTTCTCCTTTCTCTATTCCTATTATTATTCAAAGTTTTGGTCTTTTCATAGTGTCCCAGATTTCCTGGATATTTTGTGCCTGGATGTTTTTAGATTTAATATTTTCTTTGACTGAGGTATTCATTTCTTCTATCTTTTCTTCAAGAGATCTCTCTTCCATCTTTTGTATTCTGTTGGTGAGGGTTGCCTCTGAAGTTCCTGTTTGAGTTCCTAAATTTTTCATGTCCAAATTTCCCTCAATTAGGAATTTCTTTATTGATTCTAGTTCTACTTCCAAATTTTAAACCATTTTCTTCACTTCATTCCAATGTTTGTTTTTGTTTTTATAGATTTTTTTTCAGGGATACATTCATGTCCTCTTTAAGGACCTCTCTCATATTTATAAAGGCTGTTTTAAGGTCTTTGTCCTGTTCTTCAGCTAAGATTCAATTCTCGGGGCCTACTGTGGTAGAGTTGCTAGACTCTAGTGGAGACATATTGTTCTGGCTGTTATCAATTGTGTTTTCTGTACATTTAGTGTTTTGGTTATTATGTGCTGAAGGGAATTTATTTTCTGGTCCAGTCTATTTGATGGAATCTAGGCATCTGGGGTGGGGATGGTTGTAATTCTAGGTGTTGATATCTGGTCTTGTCTTTGTTGGGTGGGTTTTCCATTCTTTGGTTTCTATTGCCTTTTATGGCTATTAGGAGGGTGTGGTGGGTGTGGGTTTCCTGATAGGAAGTGCTTCTGAGTCCCTGCAAGGTGTGGCCACTAGGGGTTCCAGGTAGAATGTGTTTCTTGATATTAGGGGCTGACAGAGAGGAACATGGATGGTCTAGAAAGCAAGGGCTGTGAGGGTCCACAGGAAGGTGGAAAGCTGGATCTGCCATGAGGACCTGAGGATTCCTCAGAAAGTGGAGTCAGAGAAGGAGAGAGGCCTCTGCACATGGTCTTCTACAGGGCTGGGGGGAAGACTGGGAAGTTTGCAATGAAGGAAAGGAATGTAATGGAGGACCCCCCGGGCTGGCTGGCTACCAGGCTTTCTGGTAGAGAATGCTTCCAGGTACTGATAACTGACACAGGCATCGGGGCTGGGGAGGAAGGCTGGGTCCTGTTGGTGTCTGTGGAGTACCCAGGGAATGGAGGCTGAGAAGGAAGGCAGGCGCTTGCAGGAGGTCTGCTACAGGGCAGGGAACGAGCCATTGCTGATGTTAGTAAGATCACTCGATTGGCTGACAAGGGAGAGGTGTTGTGAAGAGAATGAAAGGGGATAGGGAAAGAGAGTCAAGCTCTTGTCTCTGAAGGGACAGAGAAATGGACAAACTGGCCAGAAAGGGTCATGGGGACAAGGAATATACTTAACTGTGCAGGCATATGAATATGGTGATTGATGGCCCAGCAAGGAAGACATTATACTGCGGGGACAAGAGCTTGATTTGGGGAAGATGGTTGGCTGGAGAGAGGTTGGCTTTGGCCAGCAGCGAGGTCCTTTATTCCTACGCCCCATTCAGGCACGGGTATTGGTGGTGGTGGTCATGAGATAGTGCACATCTACCTAGAAGTATTTTTTTCCTGTAAATTATGACATGAGGTCATGAAAACAAGGGAAGAAAGCTGTTGGAGATTTGAGGAAGGAGAAGAAGAGGCCTAACAGTCTCCCTAGAACAGTGGTTCTCAACCTGTGGGTCAAAGACCCCTTGGGGTTGAACAACCTTTTCACAGGGGTCACCTAAGACCCTTGGAAAACACAGAAATTTACATTATGATTCATAACAGTAGCAAAGTTACAGTTATGAAGGAGCAATGAAATAATTTTATATTTGGGAGTCACCACAATACGAGGCACTGTATTAAAGGCTCACAACACTAGGAAGGTTGAGAAATGTTGCTTCAGGGAGAGGAATTGGATTTCTCAGGCAACTGCAGTGCTGGTTTAGGGAATGTCATGATTTTACAATAACCAATGGGAGAAACATCTGATTTTTGTCTTGTTTCAGTGATCAGAGAATGAACAGTGAGGTGGTTGGTATATGTGCCTTCAGGAGGGCTGGCGTTTTCCCAGGTGAATTTGACAACAGCGGAGAAGTGACAGGAGACTGTGGGTGTTGGAGAGGATTAGTTCATAGGTCCGTGGGCTCTGGGTGAGGAGGCGGTAGCTGAGAACAAGTGGCTGACGGGAATAGAAACTTCAGAGGTGATATGGGTGTTGGTGAAGACAGACATGAGGGCAGATAACTGAGGCCGGTGGTCACTGTAGCTAGAGACCATGGAACCAAGAGCATGGAGTTCTCTTCCTTCCTTCTCCCTCCAGCATTGAGCACAGGGCTCTCCAGACAGTGGCTCCTTTCTAATTGTTGGCAAATGTCAATCCAGGCCAGCTGCAGAGGGAACAAGGAGCAGAAGGAGACTTAATGGAAGGACAGGAAGGAAGAAGCCGAAAGGGTGGAGGCAGTCTCCCCACCACCTCTGTCCCTGGGGTCGGCCCAGGACACTCCTTTCATGGGGCTTAACATCTTCTAATGGAGCGATGTGAACATATTCAGCTCATGTCAATTTAAGTACTGAGCACTTACTGCATCTCAAGTGTGTGGGGGGGGGGCTAGGTGCTGAGAGCGGGTACGGGAAAGCACATGATGGGGCTGGGGAGAAAGTGGAAAGCACACATAACAACGCCAGGCAGCTTCAAAGTGCCATGCAGGAAATAAAATTGGCTGCCTCCTGCTTGGGGCGGGCATTCCTTGGACGTTGTGTTTGGAATTATAGCTCAGGAAGGCATGCCTCAGTATCACATGGCACCGAGGCAGAGGGGGCGCATATCAGAAGCTTCTGAAGTTGGATCATTTGGTAATTATCCTCAGCGTCTCCATCCCTAGTCTTCCAGATAGATTTCTTTAATTTCTTGCAATGTGGAAGTTGGCCAGTTAAACAGACAAACAAACAAACAGGATATGCTGGTAAGTTGAACATTCTGGGGAAAGCGCATGCTGTTGTCTTGCGTTCCGATCCCACAGGCACTAGACTGGAAACTTCATCTTCAGGCTACAGTCTTGAGAACAACTTCTTTGTAAAAACCTCAGGCCTTGTCCTCAAGACCTTCAACCAATTGGATGAGGCTCACGCACATTATCGAGGGTTCTCTGCTGTTCCCAAAACCTCTGGTTTAAATGTTTGACCTGTTCTCTCAATAAGATGGCTATTGCTGTTGGGCCAAGAAACTGAGACCCATGACACAGCAAGCATCACACTTGCTTGTAAGACTGCCAACATGAAAAACCCTGTGGAACTTGGACCGTGTCTGCAGGGGACAGTTATGTACGCGTCATACTGAACTGTAGACATTAAGCTCCTTGCCACTAGGCTGTGTTTCCTTTTTATTGGAACACATTTATTAAGAGGCTCTTTGCCTTTATATCTGTCAGAGTTAGACCTGGACCCTAAGATGCCAGAGGTGGGAAGAGGGTAAGGATGGCATGGCACAGGCTCCAGAACAGATTCTGAAACAGAGCAGATTTCTTTTAGTTATTTGTTTATATTTTGAAGAGAAGCACAGTTTTTACTAAACAGGAATATTGATTTATAATTTTGTTAAAACAAAACAAAACAAAAACCCAGAGCTGTTATTCTTCAATCTAATTGTTCCATTTCAAACAAACATACACATTTTATATGTGGCTGCTGGTTAACCATGAGGACCTGAGTTCAGATCCCAGCAACTACCTAACAGGTTGGGCATGGTGTCACACATGTGAGCAGCTACTGCACATCCCCAGTACTAGAGAGAAAGGGAGGGAGGAAGGTTTGGGAGAGATGTGGGTACTACCTCAGTACAAGTCTCTTAGTTAGAAGCCAGTCATTTGAGGGGATACTAGAAATGGTGAATTGAGATTCTCTCCTAAGAAAGTAAGGCATTGGGAAGAAACAGCCATGAAGTGTGCACATTGTGTTTACAAGTGAAGGATGTTCAGATGCAAAGACCAGAGACAGCAAGGAAAAGGAAATTCGAATAGCACCGAGTTCAGGTATGTGAGAGGCTCACCGTGGCCAGAGGACCTGAGCAGAAGTGGGAAGGGTTTAAGGGCCTGGCCAACACAGTGCCATGGGCTCTGAGCATCGTGTAGGATTCAGACATGGAAAGGAGCATTGAGAGGATTTCTAGACAAGCTACTGTGGTTTGACACATAAGATGAGATCACCCTGGCGTCACAGTCTAGGAAAACCCCAACGTGATGGGGAGGAATAACAAAAAAGAGGGTCAACAGAAGAGGGAAAACAGGCAGCAGCAAACACCTCCCAAAGCATTATATTCAAGTTGACTCCACAGCCCTAGAGCCCAGCAGCCACAGCCAGGCTGGTGACTTGTATCTCGTCTAACTCGAGAGGTAGCCTTGGGATTGAAGCACCTTCTGTTACCCAGGAGTCAGTCAGATTACCCAGGAGTCAGGCGTTTTTCTTACTGCTACCTTCTGCCAGTGTTTTCCTGATGTGATAATGAGCTGCCCGGGACACCCTCAAGGCAATTCTCAAGCTGGTATGGATAATCGTTATCCAATTACATATATGTCTTATTTTTCTCTACTCCTGAGAAATGGCAATGCTTGGCTTGTTACTTGGAGACAATGGCACATGACCTTAGTAGTGTCAGACGAGATCAAGATTTTGGACCATTTTTTAGCATTCCACGGGGCGGGGAGGGAGGCTGCTTTTGGCTTCTTCACTGACCAGATCTCACTCTTTCCCATGACACCAGCCTCACATCAAGTAACCCCCTCCCTCACAGACTCTTGCAACTACTAGTGTAGATCTGAGACCAGCCAGTGTTCAGATTCTACCAGCCTATTCAGAATACCCTCATTCCCTCCAGCTTTTGTAGCTTATTCTTCCCCCAGGTATTCCTGACTTCCTTACCAAGCCTGACCCCTGCCGTGGCCCTCCCCTCAAAATAACTTTAAACAGTTATTTAGCGATTATCCACATATAAAATGGGAACAACAACACTTTTTATAGAAGCATTATAGATTTGTTGGGAAACTTTGCCTTGAATTCCCCTCTGTCTTCTGCTTCCAAACTTGGAACTGTTTGTAGTGTATTACGAGGCGGTTGCTAAGTGCTTTACATGCCAATTGACTTGACCTTCAGATCAACCCCATTGCCCTGTAATGATGCTCACATGGTAATGACGTAATGATGCTCAACATTTCACAGGGAGCAAAGGGCTCAGAGAGAGTCATATTCTGTCTTGGCTATTACAACAAAATACCAGACTGGTAGGAGAAAAGTAACAGGCTTAGCCTCCTAGTTCTGGGCTGTTGATTTGGTGTGGGCTGTGAGGGCTTGCTTACCGGTGGGCAGGTGTGTGGTCTCATTGTGTCCTCGCATGGGAGGGACATGGGAGCTCCCTGGGGCAGCTTATACAAGGCACCGATTGGGGCTTGACCCTCATGAGCTAACCATCCTCCATAAGCATCATCTTCTAATGCCACCATCTTGGAGGTGAAGGTGTCAACACATGAATTCTGAGGTATCAGGGGAGGGAACAGCAAGCGCTACCTATAGGAGAGAGGGTGAGGCACACTGGCCATGGTGATGAGGGGCTGGAACTTTTCCCCTGTGATTCCCCGTGATCACAGAAGGCCTGCCCTCCACCTGGGGAACTTCCTTCTCTCCTAGAGTCGGTCGGCTACTGCCTCCCTGCCTTTAAGATGCCTTTTCAGATGCACCCTCCTCCCTCAGGAAGAGGTAACCAGGGTTATCTGGACAGTCTGTCAGTTATGCCCTTGACCAAGGCAGGAGAAGGGTGGAATAATCTGCCTTAGTTTCCTGGCAACTGGTGAGGCCTGCTAAGGAGGAAGGGCCTCTTGGCTGTAATTCTAATGCCCGAAAGGATTTTTCCCACAAGGCCACTGAAAGTTATCTGGGCCCTGAGAATGAGCATCCTTCCTCCAGGACCCACTATAACAGGTGTTCAGGAAGGGCTGCCTTCTGCCTCTCTCTACCAGGTGGTGACCTTCTAAGGGTCCTCAGCATTAATGTCTGAACTCATCTAGCGTGGTATTGACACACCTCTGCTTTAGGTCTGTTAAGCAAATGTATACAAGGAAGAATGAAGGAAGATGGGACCCTCTGTGTAAGAGGTTGAAAAAATGATTTCATTCTTTTCTAGAATTTCTTTTTTTTTTCTCCTTAATTTTTATTTGTTTTTATGTGCGTTGGTGTCAATGTGAGGGTACCAGATTCCCTGGGACTAGAGTTATAGACGGTCGTGAGCTGCCTTGTGGGTGCTGGGAATTGAACCCGGGTCCTCTCAACCCCTGAACCATCTCTCCAGCCCCTCAATTTCATTCCTTTTTTTATTCACAACAAATATTTACTGAGCATGTACTATGCACAAATCACAGTGTAGATAATGGATACATAAAACACGTAAGATGTTCTGGTTCTGACCCTTAAAAAAAAACTTCATTTTTTTTTTCTGTCACTTTATACAGAAAGGGAAGACTATATAGTTCAAAAACTATGTAAAACTACACTGAGCTGGCTTCTTGAAACACCTTCTAGCTCTCTGGGGTTCCATACTTCTAAGTTCCTAAGGAGTCAGCATGTTCAAAACCAGGGATGGGGCGTGTTTGGTGTGTACCAGGGGAAGGAAGTGATAAGCACCGTCCCCCGCTGCAGTGTGGGAAACCAAGATGTCGGAATGCCTTAGCTGCAGCAGGGTGCTCACTGACTTGAAGTTCTGTAGCTCTTGCTGTACCCCACCTGATCAGATTGGCCCACCAGGTAGAGTCCTCTTCGCACACAACACCTGGCCCCCTCCTCTCCGGAGCAGATGGAAGCACTACATGCACCCTGTTCTGTCACCAGTGGGCATCTCACGGCTCATGTGTGAAGAGCACAGTAAATTGCCCTGTCCGCATTGTTCCTGAGTGGCTTGGTGCAAGGACCTCCCTAGTGACTTGGGAGAAATAATGCAATTTCCTTAGCTCTGTGGAACGGTGAGGCCTCCAGCTATTAAGGTCACTATGAAAATATGTTTAAACCTCAAATGCATGATACATCTTCTGATATTGTTTTCTTGAACTATTGGGGGGGCATTTATTGCACACTCGCAGTTTAAGAGGGACTCACAGTTCCTGTTTCAGGGATTTACTTAACTATGGCATAAATGTAAGTGTCAGATTAGTACAAGCATTATTTACATGCTCAACAATGTTAGGGGGAGTCACAATTTTGTTTTTTCTTTTCCAGTAAGGAGACATTTCCTAATATGGTGAGATGAGTCTTAATGTCAGTGGGATCTATGGTTCATATCATTAGTATTTTCTAATGACAGAAGCCATTTTACATATTGTCAAATGAGACACTGTGGAATGCACATGGCATGGCAACACATGTAACAAGGTATGCAGCTTGAGGCTGGCACAGGAAGGCACCCTGTAGCTCTTGGAGTATTTGACTGTGGTGAACAAGGGCTCCTCCCATGACTGGGAGATCATCAGAGCAGCCTGCTCCTCGGTTCCCACAGTGGGGCCATGGCTGGCCAGCTGGGCAGTATTCAGAGCCACAGAGGACACACAGACGTCCCCAGAAATGCTGTCATCGGAGCCAGTGGGGAAAGGACTCCGTGTTTTGCTCATTTTCTTCTACTTCTCTCCTCCCATCTATGCCCAGTACAGCTAGAAGCTGAGTCAACACGGACTCAGCTTTTAGGGGTGCCCTCACCTTACCCACCCCCACAAACATACACACACACACACAGAGACAGAGACACAAAGATGGACACACACACACACACACACACACACACACAGAGGAATAAGGACAGCTGAAGAAGTGAACTGATAGCAAACAGACCCAGGCTCTGGACCACTCCCCTCTCCATGGGGGAAGTACCAAATGAAGTCCTTTTTGGGTAGAAAGTCTTCATTTAGGTGGTAATTTGTTTCCAGCCTATCACTTCCTCACTTTCCCATGTCCCTAAATTTTCCCACACCTCCCCATGTCTTCAAATCCCCAGATTTTTTGCTCACTCTGTCTACAGATGGCAGGGGATGACAGATAGCAAATGCACCTCAGCTGCCATCCCTGATGCCATTCTGATTGCTGCCTCCATGCGTTGGCAGGTTGAAACCCAGAGAGAAGTCTATTGGCAATGTAGTCCACACGTTTTCTGCCTGTAGCTGGGAGGAAATCCCTGGAAGGGATTCACCCAGGGTGCTCTGGGGCCAAGACTGGCTACCGGGTGTGTTATTGGAAAGGGTCCACTTCCTGTCACCTGTACTCATGCTTAAAATTCTGGTTCCAAATTCAGCTCCAATCCAGAGCAAACAGAGAATGGAGAATACGGCATAGTTAATCTTCACCGTTGGCTGTACTAGATCTAGAACCACCTAGATTGAAGCACATCTCTGGGTGTGTGGATGGGTTAACAAGAGGAAGGACCCACCCTGAATGTGGGTGGTGAATCTCATGGGCTGTGATTTGGACACTGTCGAAGTGGGGAAGGAGAAATCCAGAGGAATCGCCGTCATTCCTCTTTTCTCTCTGTCCCAACTTGCCACACTGAGTGGTACTGTTTTGCCCTGCCCTCTCCACCATGTTTATTTGTTTTTTGGTTTTTCAAGATAGTGTTTTCTCTGTGAAACATCTCTGTTGGAACTCACTCTGTAGCCCAGGCTGGCCTCGAACTCACAGAGATCCACCTGCCTCTGCCGCCCGAGTGCTGGGATTAAAGGTGTGCGCCACCACCTCAGGGCGTCTTCTCCACCATGAGGAACTGAGAGCTTTGAGACCATCAGTGGCTTCCTACTGTAAGTTTATGTTGGACACTCTGTTAGAGCGATGAGGAGCGACTTTTGGATTGGTGTTGTTACTCTTCTTGAGTTCTTCCTTCAGCTGCCGCGTTCCACATGACTGCAAACTTGCTCTCTATTCCTAGAGGCAGCCCTAGAGTTACCCACGTACTCCATTAGCCTCAAGTTGGGGTAAGCTTCATGGATGGAGGGAAGTTTAACCACGAAAGCAGTTTGTTTTTCTAACTTTGGCATGTCTCGTCGTTCAAATATGTGATTCACTAAAATATTTATGATGACATGGGAAATGTTTGTGTTACAAAGTAGATGGGGAAAAGCTGCATGCAAATTTATGTCAACCAGAGGAAGCATTAAATGAACAAATGACAGCACATCAAAGTGTCTACAGGGACGTGTACCCACCCACATGTCTTTTGGGGGATGTTACTATGATTAGTTTACACGCAAAGAAAAGATGCTTGCCTCAGCGATCCCTTGAGTTCAGAAACTGGTCTTAATTATCTTGTGTCCATTTTTCCTCCCCATTTCCAGAGAATGGAAGGCTCCCAGTAGGCAGAAGTCTGTGGAGGGGTCTCTGTGTGTCTCCCAGAGCTTTAGCCCAGTCCTTCTTGTTCTTACCCCGCACTTAGGGTGAGGGTCACAGAAGTGGAAATTGAAGAACTCAGCTGTTCAGACCGAAGACCGAGACTCTCAGGAGCAGACTGGATAACGGGGTTCTGGTAATAGGGCTCGTGACCTCACAGTAAGAACCTGAAGAGACCAAAAGGGACCGATGAGTGAGTGCAGGTTTGGAACTGAGGTGGTGCGTTTAGCATGTTTTTCACAGTGGGTATTTTGCTGAGGTTCTAGCTGTGTGGTTCTTTTCTGGAAGGCTGCTGCTGTGGTTTGAGTAGGTCCCTCAAAAATTCATGCCCTGCAAAGTTCATTTCCCTAATTTGCATGTTGCTGGGAGTTCAAAGTAGGGCCAGTGGGATTATGATTAGAGAGTTCATGAGATGTGTGTCCTCCAGGCAACATGCTCCACCTAAAGTTTCTAAGTCATGCCCTGCCATGGCCTACTCCCTCCAAGGAATGCTGTTGTGGTTACAGGAAATTCCTTTGGAGTTAGTGTTAGAGTGGGCACAGTGCTTGCCTAGCATGTGGGTTCTCTCCCCAGTACCACCAAAACCAAAATAAGACAAAACAAAATGAAAAGTCCCTCTTTCTTCAGTCTCTCTCTGTCTCTTTAAAGGGAACAACTGATTGCATCCGGCCAAATTGTCACAGCAGGAAAGCATTACATGTCATAGCGTGTAACCCTATGTAACGATATGTAAGAAACTCTTCTGTCTTGGTGAGGTGCTTTTTTTTTTTTTTTTTTTTTTTTTTTTTTTTTTTTTTTGCCAACTTGACACAAACTAGAGTCATCTGGGAAGAAGGAACCTTAATTGAGGGGGTGGCCTCCATCAGATTGCCAGTAAGGAAGCCTGTGGGGGCATTTCCTTGATTCGTGACTGATAATGGAGGTCCAGCCACTATGGGTGGTACCACCCCTGTGTAGGTGGTCCTGGGGGGGGGGTTAGCAAAGCAGGCTCAACAAGCTGTGGGGAACAAGCCAGTAAGCAGTGCCCCCCCCCCCCCCCCCCCCGGGACCTCTGCTTCAGTTCCTGCCTCCCGTTTTCTGCCTTAAGTTCCTGACAGGATTTCCCTCAATGGTGGACTGTGATGGGGAAGTGTAAGGCAAATAAACCTTTTTCTCCCTAGGTTGAAGTTTGGTCCTGGTGTTTATCACAGCAACAGAGACCAAACTAGGAGAGGTACTTGTTAGTGAAGATTTTACCTTACAGTGCATAAAGGTGCTGGGTCGTCCTAGAAGGACAGAGTCTACTTGACTGTGAAGGGCTTGCCCCGATAGTCTTGTTCTAAAGTCGAAAATGCCCTTACTTCACCTAACCAAAGAGCCCAGCTCAACAGCATGGCATTCGGGTGTGTTGTTTGTTTGTCCCCATGATCAGAGGGCTCCCTGGGAGCAACAGCTCTGTCTGCTGTGGAGACTGAAGGTCGGATAGCGGGTGGGTAGGCCAAGCAAGACCAAGTTCAAAATTCCAAGTTCAATTTCTAGTGAATACATATTCTACCTGCATCGTTGGAAACCAGCATGAAAGCTGGGCATGGTGGCACATGCCTTAAATCCCAGCACTGGGGAGGCAGAGCAGGTAGATCTCTTGAGTTTGAGGCCAGCCTGGTCTACAGAGAGAGTTTCAGGGCAGCTAGGACTACATAAAAGTAAACCAGCTTGAGTCAGGGGTCTTCACCTTGTTCCTGGTTTACTAGCTCAGAGGGAAGGCAGAAAGAGGCCTTTCCACCTTGTCTTTCTTATATACACTCTCAACACACATGTGCAGGAGGGAGCTTTGGGGAGAGAGGGCTGGATTTTTTTTTTTTTTTTTTTACTTTATTCTACTCAAATGAATATCAGTCAGTTTACTGGACTTTTATTACAGGCATAAAAGCCTCTAGCCTAGTGATTATTACAGGGTTAAGTATTTCTTAAATGCCTTTGCTCTTTCTCCCCACTTCCTGGTAAATGTACAGACTATGAGTTTCCAAATGGGATAATCAACTGTTAACAAGTCCCTGGGTCCAGGGGGGACCTTGTTCTCAGAGTGGCAGCCTTGGCTCCAGCCCCTTTCCTGAGGCTGTACGAAGGTACATGGTGCTGAAAAGCTCCCGCGTTGTCCTAGCCATAACCATTACCAGAGTGCTTTGGGACATGTTTATTATATTTCCAGGAGCCTCCTCTTTTCCGTCATCACAGCACCAGCAGCCTGGAACTTCCAAAGAGGTGTCTTTTCATTCCCCCAACTTTCAAGATTTGGAGTGGCTGAGGGAGCTGCAGGTAGGCAGAGTAAGGAAGGCTTCTTTGCTTTGTCTCTTGGCAACAGTGGCGGGGAATGGATGGGACTGGGTGCTGTAAGGAATGGTGTTAAGGGTTGGAGGAGAGCCTGGGTTAGGTGAAGGTGCAGCCTGAGCTGAGGTGGAGGAGAGTGGGGTAGGATGGCAGTGTGGTAGCTTCTGGGAAAGCCTTTTAGTCACCGCCCTGGGTTCTAGGCCTGTGGTGATGCTGCGTCCACATGAACTGGTCCGGTGGTTGGGTGTCCATTTTTCCAGATGTCCAGTGAAGAGAGGTTGGGGGTCCTTGATGTCCATGTCCTGGTCTCGTTCCCGTAAGGGGGCTACAGAAACATAATAAACGCAGTTATTTTGGTTTATTTTCTAAGTAAGTGCTTGCTAGCTCTACCCAACACAACTGAACTCTTTGATGTTTTATTTTTGTCCTCTCTCAGGACATACTAAAATACTGTTTTGTTTGTTTTGTCCCTGAAAGAAATGAATAGTTCCATTTGGCACAGAGCTACTCTTAGATGTGGACCTATTCTGGAGCTAAACATTTTCGACCCCTGTGGGGTCCTCATTTAGCTCCTTCTGTCCAAGGGGCCTAAAAGTCTGTGGAGGTACTATGGTATTTTATTTTCCTTTTAAGGAATCACTAACCTGTGCTTAGCAGTAGATATACTGTCTTATGATCTACCAGTGAGCTCAAGTTCCAATTTCTTCATATGCGTGCCAACATTTGGTATTTTGATTTGTTTTAAAGTAATAGTTGATGGATACAAAGTAGTATCTTACTGTAGTTTTGACTTGCAGCTCCCTAATAAACAGTGATAATGAAGTTATTATGGTATCTTTTTTTTTTTCATTTACTGAAAACAGGCTTTTTTTCCTCTCACATAATATATCCCGATTACAGTTTTGAATTCCTTTACCCTTCCCAGTTCCTCCCCACCTCCCCTCCTATCCAAATCTACCCTCTTTCTGTTTCTCATTAGAGAAAAATAGGGTTCTAAGGGATAATAATAAATATATAGTAAATATGACACGATAAAACAAAACCAAATACATTAGAATAGGACAAACCAAAGGAAAAGAGACCGGGAGAAAACAAGAAACAGATATAGATGCAAAGGATTACTCATTTGCTTACTCAAGAAACCCATAAGAACACTAAACTGGAAGTCATGATAAGTATGTAAAGGACCTGCAGGGTTAAAAAGAGGGAAAAAATACAAATAAAACAAAACAAAAAAATAGATAAAATTAAGGGGAAAAAAATCCCTGGTATGACATTATGAGACAAAAACCTCCAAGGATGCCTTTGAGTTAGTTCATTTTCTGTTGGTCACTTGCTGCTCTGGGCTTGCAGCCTGTCCTTAAGAGTAGTTTGCCTCCCCAGTGAGACTCTCTTGAAGGAAACTAAATTTTCATTTGTAAGTGGTTATCAACTGCAGATTGCTTCTGAGTCAGGGATGGCAGCATGTGTCCACTTCTCCTTCCAGCTCTAGGAACCCATCTGGTGCAGACCTGTGCAGGCCCTGTGCACGCCTGCCTCAGTCTCTGTGGTTCGTATGTGCATCTATCCTGTTGATTTTGAGGGACTTGTTTTACAGACTTTAGTCTGTAAGCCATTCTAATAGATCACACACACACACCACACACACACACACACACACACACACACACACACACACACACACACACACAAGTATATGTATATAGATTCATTCTATAAGTACTGTTCCTCTAGAGAACAAATACATAAGTGTATATTTTAGGAAACTTTTACTGTATTGAGTCTCTGTGCTACCACTGAAATGACCCTTCATTTTAACTGTCTGTCCTCACATTCCCTCCTGCAGGTGTTTACAGCAGGCAGGAAAGTAAAGAGGTGAGAATGAAAACTTGGTTCAGATTGACCTTGTCAACCTGGATCAAGACATCAGGGAGTCTGATGCCAGGTGATTTATTGCCCCCATATTTAAACTCGTATAATTTGGGAAAAAAGTTTCATGGTTAATATTATCCCTTGTGTACAAGAGAGCATAATTACATCAAAATTCAACTCAGGGCACATGTTATTTCTTCCAGGAAGATGGGCTCTGGAGATAGGCTACCTGTACTAGTTTAAGGGAAGGATCTGGCCTGGTCTCACTCATATAGGTAGCATAAAGGTCATTTAGACTATTGGCCACTCTGGTCCTGGTTGTGGGAGCTTGACATGTCCTGGCCCAACAGATAATGCAGATCACTAGGCTATTAATCACCTCCAATTCTCAGCTTTCTGGATAGAAGAACAGGTTTTACATCTTTCCCATAATCCCTGTATGCTTAATATTCCTTGTCTCCCTGGTGATCTGTGGACAAAAGGATCTTCTTGCTGTGCTTCCAACTTGATAAAGATAGGAAGATCTCCCATTCTCATGAATCAGTAGGATTAATGTAATAAAAATGGCCATCCTACCAAAATCAATCTACAGATTCAATGCAATCCCCATCAAAATTCCAACATAATTCTTCACAGATCTTGATATGGCAATTTTCAGCTTCATATGGAAACACAAAAAAACCCAGGATAGCTACAACAATCCTGAATAATAAAACAACTGCTAGAGGTATCACTATTCTCAACCTCAAACTGTACTACAGAGCTAGAGTAATAAAAACAGCATGGTATCGGCATAAAAACAGACATGTTGATTAATGGAATTAAATTGAACACCCAGGCATAAATCCACACACTTATGATAGAGAACACAGCAATTCTTTGTATTAATTTATATTGTATTAAAATCTTAGCAATATTAAGTCTTTTAATTCATGAGCATGTCTTTCTATTTACTCTGTCTTTGGTTTTTTGGGGTGTTTGTGTGGATGTTTTGGAGCCATCAGGGTGTATGTCTTTCAGCTTCTTGTTAAGTTGGTATTTTATTCTTCTTGATGCTTTATTAGTGAAATGCTTCCTTTTTGGATTGGTCATTCACTAACGTATAGAAATGCAGCTGCTCTGTGTGTTGACTTAGTGTCCCACAACCTTATTCTGTTGGGTTATTAGTTTGAACACGTTCTGTATTTTGTGTCTATCTACAAGATGATGTAAGTTACAAACATAATTTTACTTCCTCCCAATTTTGAAAGGTGTATTAACAATCCTTTATTTGCTAATGTAGCTGCACTTTCTTTCCCTTCTTTTGCTTTTCTATTTCTTCTTTCTACTTTGTGGAATCACATCCAGGGCCTTGCACATGCCAAGCAAACACTTTGCAACTGGGCTATAGTCGTAGCCCATTTCTATAGCTGGCCATTCACAAAACGAGAAGGGTTTGAACAGGGCTGGGATACTGGAAATATTTTGCAGGTAGGACAATGGAATACACTGAGTGTAGGGAGTAGGAGACAGAAAAGCACTGAGTGACTTCTGACTTTTTGGTTGGATTAACTGAGGGGCTTACTGTGGTGCCATTGGCATGGATGGGGAAGATGGGGGGTAGTAAGACTTGGGGAGACAAATAAAGACCCTGGGCCACATTAAATTTTGTCTTGTCTGAGGATAAGTTATACATAGGCAAGAGAAGAACAAACAAAGAGATCACAAGACAAATCTTTAGGAAAAGCTCAAACCTGGCAAATTAGTAGGAACGGAAGGATCTGAAAAGGAGGCGTATTAGTTACTATTCTGTTGCTATAATATAATACCATTACCAAAGGCAACTTCAGGAAGAAGGAGTTTGCTGGGGTTTATGACTCCAGAGAGTGCAAGTGCATCTGACTTGGGAGGCGCCACAGCAGGCAGCCAGAGCAGGAAGCTGAGCATCACATCTTTAAATGCAAGCCTGAGGCAGAGAGAGCAAATTGGAATTGTAGTGAGGCTATACACTCTCAGACCCCACCACGGAAGGGGGAGCATGATTCCTCTGCAAGGATACACCACCTCCCCAAACAGCACCACCGACTGGGGACCCAGAGTTCAAATACCTGAGCCTTTGGGGGGCATTTCTCATTCAAGCACAGGGAGGCAGAGGGGAATCAGGCTGAAAGTTGGGGAAAGAGCCAGGTGGACTGAGAACCTGCTGAGAGAGTTTGCAGTTAACAGTTCAAGCAAGAGGGAAAGGAAAAGGGGAACACATGATGCGAGGACCATCCGTGACCTTTAGAGAGACTTTTAGCAGCGTGAGTAAGGCTTTTGCCCGAGTGTATGAGGAAGCCAGGGAGAGTGTGATGAAAGTGTTTTTATCGAAAGTATTTTACAGTGTGGAATGTAAAAAGCGGTGTTGATGGGCTTGTCATGGAAACAGAAACCCTTTCAGAGAAATAAGAGCCACTTAACTGCCCCCCCCCAGCTCTCTGCCCATCACATATGATTTAAAAAAAAAAAGAAGAAGAAAAAGAAAACCCCCAACAAAAAACAGTCATTAGAGGAGGGCAATTCCTGGGTGACTTGGTAAGACAGCCACTAACTGGAAATTCTCTGCCTTTGGGAGAAGGAAGCCAGCACCCATTCCCACGATCCCGCCACAAAGCTGAGGACCTGCTGACCCAAGTTCCTTCTTTTTCTGCTATTGGCTGACACTGTTCATAAAACATAGTTTGCTGTTTCACTTTTGCTTTAAATGAACAAGCAAGCTGCATTCTATGGGGAGAAAGCCAGGAGGGAGGGCAGAGACAGACAGACCGCAGGGCGGTTGAAGGCAGACACACAGGTAGGTTGTCTGGTTGGTCAATTTGTTACTGAGAATTGTGCTTTGATGGTTCCTAGAGGAATGGCATATGGAAAGTAAGCTTAATTTGCTCAACTATTAATGTTTGTTCTAGCACATATGTTTTAGACTTAAAAAAAAGTGCAAAAATTGTAGAAGGAAGAAGAAAACCGCAAGATAGACTTGATGGGTAGTTGGGGAGTATTTTCTTCATTTTTTTTTTTTGTTGTTGTTTGCACATATGATTTTAGCTTCCTTTCATAGTTGTATCTATAAAATATGAACAAATTTATATTCCTTCCTTTTATTAAAGCTTGTGCTTTATCCACACTGCCATGAATTCTGCGCAATCATAATTGCAAATTGCCATATAAGGCATTAAAAATTTCCCTCTTTGGGGCCATATAGAATTTTTCCATTTTGCGTATATTTTATTCCATAAGATTTTTTTCTACTCCAAGTCTTGCTTTTGGTAGAGGGATTATATTTGAGAAGGTCTATTTCAGTGGTTTTGTTCAGAGGCACAGCGAAAGTGAATATGAATGCAGGGCTGTGCACTTGGAATAATCAGTTCGCTTCGGAGCACCCATAGTCTTTTTCAGCTTGCATCTCATGATGCAACCCCTCAAATAGCCAAAAACTGATTGTCGGTGTTAAGCAGTCTTTAATGTGTTTGGATTGCTATTACTTCCCAGGTGATATTAATGAATGGTCAGTTTAAAAAAAATAAGTTGTTCGAAATACTTTGTCTCTAACCTGAGTGTGATATCAATGGCGAAACAAGATACAATTGAAGGCAAGTCTCTCTTTAACTCTGTAAGTAATCTAAGTTATAGAGCTGATTTTGTGGGACATACAAGAATTTTAGAAATCTCTGTTGTCTACGTCAACACTTCCACTCCGGAGATTAGAACCTACTTGAAAGCTCCAGTCCGCTAATGCTTGAAGGAGGTAGGAGCTAGAGAAGTGGAGGCTCTAGAAGGTTCTAAATATGTTAACCTTAAGCTCACTGTGTACTAGTACCTGCCAAGGCAGCCAGACCTCCTTTCGTTTATAACCTTTCAAGGTCATTAAAGAGACGGACATTTAATATCTGGGCGTTCACAAACATACCACAGGTAGAGCAGATGGATGATGGCTTACCCTGCTTCCCAAAAGAAATTATTTTCACTGGATCCCATGTCTCTCTAAGGAAAAAACAGACTGAATTCATATCAGAACCATGTTCTGGTTTCTCCCTGCAGGAAGAGTAGACAGAAAAAAGACAACTAAACAGGCTGAAGCCGTCCTGGCTGTGCCCTGAGCTCCCCACAGGGGTATACTTGACTTTAATTTGATCAACAGGGTATCAAACAAATTTCTTCTTCTTTTCATTCCATGGAGGAGAGTGTATGTTCAGCACCTTTGATGAGAATAAGCACTATGTAGTTCTTTCCTATACAGAAACACATTTTCATGTATCTGTTCATTTGACCTATGCAACAGTCTTTATAAAGAGTGTATTTCTCATTGAGAGATGGCAAAAATGAAGCCCTGGGATTGTAGGGTATTTCCCAAGGTAGAACCAAATTGGCGAGCCCAGAGTACATGGCTACATCCTTACATCCCCAATAATAACTATTTTATGAATATATATATGAATGAATTTTCTTTGCATCTGTATATTATTAGATAGTTAAATGATGGCATTGATATTATATCACTTAGAAAAAAAGAGGTGACCATGTCTCAGTGGCAAGAAAAAGCAGGATACAAAATAGCATTAGGATTTGCGCTCTCTTTTTTTTAAAGATAGTTATCGGTATTTGGAGAAAGAGGAAAAGAAGTATATGTACAGAACTTTAGACTTGTCTGATTGGCAAAACCTGTCACTTACACATGATTGAGCTTATTATCTTTTCTCCACTTTAAATTAACGTAACACTTGCAACAAAAACAAGAAGTAAATTGAACAGAACTGAATAGAATTGACTGTGCCTGTCCGGTTCATTCTCCAGATAAAGTGGGCCCAACTCTTTTTCCAGTTGGCTAGAAAGAAGCCTTGTCTTCAGTTCTGAGTTTTGCCTGTGCCTGTCACGCGTTGTGTCGTGGCTGTGGCTTGCACGGAGTAAGCACTTAGTGTGTCAGACGCCATGCTGACGGGGCCGCTCTCATCCTCTCCATTCACTCTCGCTCC
Source organism: Peromyscus maniculatus bairdii (assembly GCF_049852395.1). Lineage (NCBI taxonomy): Eukaryota > Metazoa > Chordata > Mammalia > Rodentia > Cricetidae > Peromyscus > Peromyscus maniculatus. The sequence goes on along the minus strand of NC_134860.1, from coordinate 70,981,248 downwards.
ATCAGCAGATGAGGCTTTTAAGAGGGGTGAAATAATGTGTCAGAAAAAGCAGAGCTGAGACTTGTAAAATTGGGATTCTTCAGACTCTATCTACCTGGGGCCTAAGAGGAATTCCCTCCCTCCACAATTGTGGGGAAAGGATCATGGGGACCCTTTCCTATGCTGCAGAAGCTCTTCAGGAATTGTTATTACTTAATACCTCCTGTGCACGCCAGACTTCAGCCCCCTTCTGTTTTTCTTGTTTGTCCTGAACAGCAGGCATCAAATACATGCTGGTCCCTCAGAAAGCAAGCTTATAGGAGAAAAGACTCATAAGGGATTATGCAGCCGCTCAGAGCTTAGCTTAATGCAGCAGCAAGCTGGGTAACACAAAGGAAGATAATTTTTGCTGAGAGCCTTTTGAAATGCACTGTACTGTATGCATGCATTGTTCATGCATGGACTACCTCCCTCCTTGTACAGGAATGATTTATGTGTGTCTTTGTCCATTGCACTGCATGAAGAGTCTGAAGACAGAGTCTTGGCATTATATGGACTCCATTGAAAAAAAAATGGGAAGGTATAAATAAAGTAACTCACCAATGGCTGTGGACTACAGTCACAGCTTATACTCATTACTGATGACTTTTATGTACTAACTTCTATTAACTGATCCATGGAGAAAATGTACTATTTGACACTATCTAAAGGAAAACTCCCATCGGATTGGAACTGTTTCTTCACCGTAGGCTCACTTCTTGCCTTGACAGGAACTGTGATGCTCGGCAGATTCTAAGGTTTGGAAATGGCTCACGTTGAACCGGCACAGATCTCTGTCAGGGATCTTGCTGGCACAGAATCAGAAAGATAATTCGCTGTCCTGGGTGTGTAGCAGCATCATTGCCTAGATGTTGACATCAGAACCTTTGCAATGGGCCCTGCCCCGTTGTCCTTAACCTTAGAATTTTTCTTCCCCTTTGATAGTGTTGGGAATTGAACTCATGACCTCATACATGCTAGGCTAGTATGCTACCAATGAGCCAGATTCCAGCCCTCCTGTCTTGCATCCTATTCATAGATCTTTGATCTGAATTTTAGAGAAAAAAATTTTTTATAAGGAAAAGCACTAACAGCATTTCATTGCAAAACAATCAAACAAACAAAATAACAACAATCCCCCTCCCCCCAAAAAACTTGACATCCCCCCTTCTCCCCAGATATTTATTGAGAGACATGAGGAAGTAATGACTCAGCGGTCATTTATCTGAGCACATTTGTCACACGTGCTAGGCCTCCAGAGGGACTGCAGTAGGCATCCTGGTGATAGGACAGAATCGAAGCTGCTGCGACTCTTTGGGAGAACTGCAAAGACCTGAAATCTCTCAGGTACAGGTAGTCAAGACCTGGGGGTTTAGAGAATTCTCCCTCTGTCTCTGTCTCTGTCTCTGTGTGTATGTTGTGCAGAAGGAATGATATGTAGACAGGAATTGAAGATTGGGTAAATGATAACTAGGTTGTGAGGTGGGACTCCAAGTACATACTCAGAAGAGTGTTTCCTCTCCTTTTCTCCCTTCCCTTCCCTTCCCTTCCCTTCCCTTCCCTTCCCTTCCCTTCCCTTCCCTTCCCTTCCCTTCCCTTCCCTTCCCTTCCCTTCCCTTCCCTTCCCTTCCCTTCCCTTCCCTTCCCTTCCCTCCCCTCCCCTCCCCTCCCCTCCCCTCCCCTCCCCTCCCCTCCCCTCCCCTCCCCTCCCCTCCCCTCCCCTTCCCTTCCCCTGCTCTCCCTTCTCCTCCTCCTCCATTTCCTCCTCTTCTCCGGCTCTCTTCCCACTCCAGTTAAGCAGTTAACTAGTCTGCATACCATAGCATTCCCTCGAGAGTGTTTGCCAATCTTCTGCCTTTAGATGAGCAGGAAGGGAGACTCAATGCAGACTTATTGAGGCAAGCGAGCAGCCTTACTTAGATGCCAGATAGTAATGGTTAACTACAGTCTCCCTTAATGCACCGATGAAGTGGATTAGAAAACAAGCAAGTTGAGGTTTCAACAATGTAGCATTAGTGTGTGTGTGTGTGTGTGTGTGTGTGTGTGTGTGTGTGTGATATGTGTCTTGGCAGGAGCATGCACACATCATGGTGAATGTGTGGGGGCCAGAAGACAACTTTGTGGGGTCTGTTCTCTTCTTTTAATGCTACGTGAGTTCTGGGGATCAAACCTGGTCATCAGGTTGGCATGGCAAGTGCCTTTATCTCTGAGCCATCTTACCAGCCCCAAAGTTGAGTTTTTTTTTTAATATAATTAAATCTATTGATTTAATAGATATCGTGGACTCATGATATTAACCAAAGTTAATGAAAGTTATGAGAATTATACAGAAGGCAACACTTAGTTAAAAAAAAAAAACTTTACAAAATTAAGTCTTAGCTCAAGGAGGCCAGAACTTTCTACATGTGTTTTCTGTGCACTGATGTATCTATTTACTGTGGTGCTTGAATGTTAGTGGTTAGGATGCACATGGTAGAAAAGTTAGCTTTGCAAGTAGCAGAGAAAGGAACAAGGGGATTAGTGGGGAGAGAGGTGAGCTGAAGGAGACAATACTGTCATCATTCTTGGAGTCAGGGTGTCCCTCGCATTTATGGATATGGACCTTCTGTAAGGCTTTAATACCTGCTATCTTCCTGCAGATCAGTAATAATTTGGGAGCATTCATCCCTGAGAATAACACACAAATGACTGAAATTGTAACAAAACCTTAGTTTTAAGGGAGTAGTTATCTGAAAATGTGTCCGCAATTGATAGGTGCTTCTGTGTGCAGGAAGACTTTTGAGAAATCACTTAAAATGTACAAACTGACCAAACATGATGTCAACAAGGTTATGTGTGTGGGGGTGGGGGTGGGTGGATGGGTATTCTGCAAAAGAAACAAAAAAGAGCAGCTATTTTTCCATTTTATTGAAAACGGATTATTTTCTCCCACAATACATCCTGATTATGGTTTCCCCTCCTTCTTCTCATCCTCCCCATTCCTCCCTATTTCCACTCCCCTCTGAATCTACTCCCTTTCTGTAAGAGCAGCTATTGCTAAAGTATCAATACAAGGTGCAAGGGTGATTATGGGATACCACCTTTGGGGTACATATATTCTAACTGTATTTTTCCACCCATGCAGGTTTTTTTAAATTTAGAATTTTTTTTTTACATTTATTTTGTTTATGTGTCTCTGTGTGTCTGTGTGTGCCACCGAATGTGCACAAAAGTCAGAGGCCAACAGGTGGGAGTTGGTTTTCTTCTCCCACGTGGTAGGTCCAGCAGAAGTCCTCAGGCTTGGCTGCAAGTGCCTTTACCTGCTGAGCGTCTCAAAGGCCCCACTTTTGGATCTCTGCCCTAAATGTGGCTCTGGCAATATGCATCTCTTTTGGGGTGTCTCTTCTGTTGTCTGTATCTGCATTATATGTAGGGTGTCTCTTCTGTCTGTATCTGCATTTAAGCAGTAGAGGATGTCCTGTGCATGTTCTGCGACTACGTTCTCCTTTAGTGGAAGACAGACACACTGATGTGTACTTGTCTATGTCCTGCACACAACCTGTGCCTAACAGTTGTTTCAAGAAGACCATGGCTTAGGCAAGGAAGGATCTGGTGACACCTGTACGTTCTCACGGGTCAGAGAAAGGCAGAGAGAGGTAGACAGAAGCTGAAAGGCATGTCTAGGTCAGTAGCTGGAAGAAATCACTGACGTTAACTACCCAACTGCCATGACTTTTAGAAACTCTTTGAAGTAGGGAACTTAATGGCATACAATTTGACGTGCCTGGTCATTAGAACTAATATATGAAAGATGGTGAAACTCGGAAGTTATTTTGGGGTTTTCTGAATTTTCTTAGAGCATTACCATTTTGGAATTTGATCAGAAAAAGAAGGTCAGATGACCTAATATTTCCCACCAATCCTGGTGGATTCCTGAGGAACCCTTTCTTGAGAAAGGTGGATGGAAATTTTACTTACAGAGCAAACAGTTAGATGAGGCAATTTTAAGAAAGAAATTTCTTGGTGCATTTGGAGCCACACAGGGACTTTGGCCTGTTGGAGCAATTACGTATTAAAGCCACTCTGCCTCCTGGCCCTCGAGGATTCTCTCTTCCCTCAGAGCAGTCCCTGATGGAAACCAGAATGGATTTGGAGACTGCTCCTCAGGAGCGTCAAGTCACACAAGGAACCTGTGGTACCTCCTGAATAACACCCCAAATTTCTCTGTCGAGTGCCAGGGTGAGTCAGTAGACCCTTGGCTTGGCATCTAAGAGGAGAGGACATGATGATCCTGAGGCTTCCAATGAGGAATGAACTGGTGGCTGTCCCCAGAAGAAGACAAAAATGAGCCACAAACCGCACAGGCTCTTGAGGGGGAACTTCAGGCCTGGACATCACATGAGAAGGTCCTCCAAAGCCACTGACGAGCTCTGAAGTAGAGAATGTGACATAGAGAACTAACTACCTCCTCTCGGCTGCCAGGGCCATGCATGCTTGTTTAATGAGTTCTGGCTTCCAATGGAGCTGCCAGCAAACCTTTTCCCAGCGGACCCAGATATTGACTACACGTAAATGGCAGTTGGCAAGCAAAGAGTCATTAGTCTGGTGGCCCATGGAGTGGCTTCTGCTTTGGGAGTCTTTGAGGCACTCTGGGAATCACAGATGGAAGAATGAGGACATCAAAATCCTCCAGGGTGCTGAGTACAGTGGAAATGGAGCCAGGGTGTTCGTTCCTTCTAACAGACTCTGGGAGCCCAGTTCCTCATTTAGAAGCTGTCACAATCACAGTTATTTTTATCTGTGTGTGTGTGTGTGTGTGTGTGTGTGTGTGTGTGTGTGTGTGTATGCTTTGTCTCCAATAACTTAGTTTGTTTCAACCCTTTGAAAAAAAATCTGAAAGGTCTATGAAGCTTTGCATTTCCAAGATTGTAGCACCTGTGCTACTACCCGTTCATCATGTCCGAGAGAGAGGCTGAGGCTTAAAACAGAGACAAGACAGCGGGTCATTGTCTCAGTAGAATGCCCTTTATTGAAGGAGGGAAGAGGCCTTAAATACAGGCTTACAGCACAGTGGGAGAACCCCGGAAGGCAGAAGTTCGCAGAAGTTTGCTGCAGATGTTTTACATTCTTGCATCCTAGCTGTTTACACCAATATGCAAGATACACAAACAAGGAACCTCCTGTAAGCTGCTTAGGAGGAAGGAAACCGGCAGGGAAATTAGCAGAGGGAGGACAAGGTCAGCAAGCAAGGCAACAGCTACTCAAGGAATGGGGGTCAGAGCCCAACACAAGATGAGTTCGGTTTCTTCTGCAGCTCAGCTCTACCTTTGCAGCTTAGAGTTAGGAAGAGTCTCAATGCCACATCCTTGTTTTGAGGGCATATTAGTTATTAGTTCCGCACTCTGCTGTCTAGAATTTGGAGAAACGAATATGCTTGTGGAATCTTCTACCCTGGAGGAAGGCCTCATTCTCTCTGCATAACAGGGAACTACTTTGGGGAGCCTGAACAACGACAGCAGACACATTCTTTCTGGTGTTTTCTAAGACACAGGCTCTGGCCTAAGTGTCGTTCATATGTATCCTTCCAGCAAATCCATGAAGTATGCATTATTACCATCACTCCCATTTTGTTGGTAAGAAACTGAGGTAGGAGATACAACGACCTGCCCTGGGTCGTAGAGCTAGTAAGTGAAAGGACAGAATTCAGATCCTGAGTTCCTGCCTTCCTCTCTGTCTCTCATGTGCTGTGGAGGGAAACAGGGACCACAGCTTCCACAGTTTCAAAATCATTGCATCATCTGTCTGTCTTTGCTCTCATAGTTGTCCCGATGTCTGAGAAAAAGGTGCCCCCTTAACGTTAGACTTGGGGAAGGGGATGGGAGAGAGTTTTGAGCTAGCCCGCTTAATTCAGTAATGCCGAAGGAAGGAGGATGGTGGGATTCTGATGTCCATGGCTTCAGTGCTGTCCAGCAAAGCAAGGTGTCCACCCTTACAAGCTTCAGAGGGGAGAGGAGGTCTTATATTTCAAGGAAACAGGTTTAGTGAATGTTACCCTAATAATATTGGGAGTGGAGCGTGCATGACTTAGGCCTTGTGACATTGGTCACATTTTCTCTGGCTAGGGGCACTGAGGCATGTGTAGCCATGCAATTTGACCCTGACCCCCAGATAGTGGTGGTTGTGGGGGATGTTCTTGCTTTGCTTGCAGCCCTCTCTGGTTCATACCCGTTTGAGTCCCTGAACACTTTTCCTAAGTCATACATTTGAAATTGAATAATAGTAGTGAATACTGCAGATACAGACACTGAGGCCCAAAGAAGAAAAACTACTTGTTCAAGGTGCCTCAGCTGGTCTGATGCAGCTTTGGCTCTGTGACCTTCCAGAACCTTCTCCTGTGAACATTCCAGTTGTAGGTTCAATATAAAAACGTCCTCCGTGGGCTATTGTGCTTACACTTGGTTTCTGCTAGTGGTGCTGCTCAGGAGGGCCATAGACACGCTCGTAGCTGGAGTTTTGCTAAAGGAATTGGGTCACTGGGGACAGACAGCTCTCTGCTTCCTGACTGGATTGAATGTCACCTGCCACCTTGTACTCCCGCTGCCATGCCTTCCTGGCTATGATGGACTGTATACCTTTAAATGGTGGCTCCAAATAAACCCTCCCATCCTTAGGGTGCTATGGTGAGAAAGCCATGGAGTCTGCTTAAAGGGCAAGGAATTTATTAGGGGATAAAACTCACTGCAGCATGAGAGATTTATCATAGTGTCTTGGAAAGCCGAGCTATGGTCCATGCTGTTCTTTGGCCTGGCCCGACCCAGCATCCAAAAGCAGGAGGAGAGAGAGGGATGCCTACAAGCATCCCAGGTCTTGAGGGTCCTGAAGGCCACGCCCCAGGGACATGTACTTCAAGGTCATAGGCAGGTAGAGTAGTTCTACCTGCTGCATCTCTAGGGGCGGTGCTTCAAGGTCATAGACAGAACAGCTACCCACTCTAGGTTGCTCTTTGCCAGGCATTTGTTCGTAGCAAGGAAAAAAGTGTTTGTAAGAACTGTGAATCGGGAGGTTCCTCAGTGTGCAGTAGCTGTGGGAGGTAAGATCCAGTTAGGTTCTGAAGTTTGGGGATAAATTTAAAAAAGAAAATTATGAGGAGAGTTAGGAACTGCAGGGCGTTATCAAAACAAAAGCCTCTTACCACAGAGGAATCAACCCCACAGCTAATAAACCCCATGTAAGGGAGGAGGAGAGACCTAAGAGGATGACAGATTCACCTGGACCATCAAATCCCACTGCTGTGCGGTACACACACACTCTAAGGATGTGGTATGGTGACATCCATTGGTTGATGATGGCATTAAACAAGATCTCTCCAACAGGAGCCTGGCAGAATTGCCTAGGCAGTGCATGGGAGGCTGTTCCTCCCACGGGCAGTGTGGTGTGTGGAAGGGCCTGGAGTCAGACTTGCCCTACTGAATTTCAGGGAAAATGTGTGGAAGGCTTTCCTTATCCACCGTTTAAGTTATTTGAGGTCAACTGTGGCTCACAAATAGGAAATGGACAATTTCCAGAAATTATTTCTCAGTTTCAAATACTAAAATGTTTTGGGCAATTTGATAAAAATCTCATGAATCTTGCCTCTGCTGAACATGTGTGTATCAGCTACCTTCCTGTTAGTCATTTAGTGCCTTGAGATTATGTCTAGGTGTCTTGAGAAAGAGGATCTGGTCTGCCTTCCATGATTCAGCCTCTGTCAGCAGAAAATCCTTCACAGCATTTGCAGAACCAAGGATGAGCTGTTCCGCTTACTGTAGTCACATTTTCAATGACTTGTGAGAGACTTCCTTAACAAAAGCAGTGGAAAAAAAAACTTTTAAAATATGAAGTTAAAATTTAGGTAAAGTAGGTGGTCTGGGTAAGCAATTAGTTACAGCAAAAACATGATTAATAAAAATGTACACACCTTTAATTCCAGCACTTGAGAGGAAGAGGCAGGTGGATCTCTGTGAGTTTGAGGCCAGCCTGGTCTACAGAGTGAGTTCCTGAACAGCCAGGGCTACACAGAGAAACCCTATCTTGAAAAAACAGAAACAGAAAAAAAAAAAAAGTATTATCCTTATTTATAGCTTCATTAAGACCAAGGTTAGCATTGTTCTTATCACTTAGGAATATACCAAGGAAAGTTCCAGATATCTTAAATGACTTAAAAATATCTAAATATAAAAGGATTCAAAACATAAAAAGTAAGAGCTAGTGAACCTGTGTTAAAGGGGTCGTACATTCCATTAACTGGAGTGTTGCACTGTTGATGTAGTTGAGATCAGTATCATCTAGTTTTTCTGGGGTCTGTGTGCTGTGTTCATTGACATCACTAAGTGGGAGATGAGAAGTATCAATCCAAGCGTTTGTCTTCTGAAGTTCTTTAAAGAAGGAAGTGGTTAGAAGCACCTCCTAAGGCCTTTCCCTTCATGCTGAACTGGGTCTTTAATTGGTCCCTTTTCCAGTTGGTGAAACCATCTGCATTTGGTTGTCATTCCTCTAGTTCTTTGTCCCCTGGGAGCTCACCATGTGAAGATTCTGTAATGGGTGTGACCAAAGCTGTAAACATCATGTTTAAAAGTCTCTCACGAGCGTGTGTACTGTCACTCTTTAGCCGAGAAGGCTTAGGCAGTCCATTGTCTTTTTTGGGTGTGTGTGTGTAGAAATTTCTCATTTTATGTATATGAGTGTTTTGCCTACATGTTCATATGTCCGTGAACTGGTGTGTACCCAGAAGAGGGCTTTGGATCCCCTGGAACTGGAGTTTTAGATGGTTGTGAGTCACCATGTAGGTGTCGCCTGTAAGAGTAGCAAGTGCTCTTAACTGCTGAGTCAGCTCTCCAAGCCCTCCTCTGTCCATTTTAAGAAGACATCCATATTTATTTTATAAGGAGATAATCGAGGCTTCCCCAAAGTGCAAGCCATAGATTTAGAAGAACTGATGGTCCGTGTCTCAGGTCGAGGAAGCTTAAGCCTCAGTCAATTTTGATGGTTCATGACATTCGTTTGCTTCACCGCCAGCCCGTAGAGCTGATGGCCATGACACAGTGAACAGTTTCTCCAACAGGATACATTTTACAAACGGATGTTACTATCTGTACTAAATTACTTTTATAATTATTATTTAACTTGGCAAGAATGCCACGGGTAGTAATCATTTTTTAAATAGGATTTCTCCCCTGAAAGTACAGCCAGTGAAGAATGAGAAGAAACATGAAGCCTTTACTGGAGCAAGTCTGGCTTTTAATTCAATCTCATCATCAGGTTTTAACTGTTCATTTGGTAAAAAGATAAAACATAAAATCCATGTTCTCTAAGCCAGTTTTCCTCTGCATATCACTAAGAGAGGATCAATATCTAAGAAAACTTTCTTATTGTAAATGGAGAATCAGCCCAGCTCTACCTTTTAACAAATTTAAGTTAACCATTTGTTAAAAATGTGAATCTTATTGTAACAGGTACCTAGAAATTGCTTTTCCTAAAGAGGATTTTTAAAAAATTAAGTCTATAAGGCAACTAAAAGCAGAATGAAAGTCACACATTTCTGTCTCTGCCCTTTAAAAATTCCTCCTTACTTTTGAGTGTCCTGTTTGCCTTAGAAGTAAGCATGAAGATCATTTAATTAGTCCACCCCAAATTACTTTTCCCCTCTTTAAAGCTGAAGGAGCTGAAGGGGCAGAGATAAATCATTGTCCAAAATTCATTGTAAAAGAGAAACAATCTAACGCTTATTGGGCTTGTCTGTAAACTGTATGTTGTTTTTTTTTTGTAAGCCTTTAAGAAGACTGAACAGATTTTAAAACAACAATTTCCCCTTTTTAGAGGCAAGTAAGTTTTAGAGTTGTGTCTATTTTGGATTGGTCAAGAAAAGACTTGGCCTTTTTTTTTTTTTTTTTTTTTAAGAGTCTGTAACCAGTCAAAAAAAATTACCTTAAAAATGTTTATATTATATAGATGTGCGCGCGCACACACACTGACTCTGAGGAAACACTTTCTGCTGTCCCAGTGCAATGCAGGAGACTTCTCTGACCATCCTGATTTCCCTGTCAGTTTCCGCCCTGTCTTCAGCACCAGTCTGAATGCTCTACCATCTTGAAATCTTCTCTGCAAAATAAATAATCAGTCCATCACCTTTAACTCAACACATTTTAGCCAAAGTATCACAAGGCACAAGGTGCCTGGTCCAGGTCCTGATACAGCCCTTGCTCCCCTCTGAACTCTCATGAGCTGGGCTTCTGCTGTCTATATGTCTCCAGACACCGCAGTCTTCTAAACTTCCACATGAATGGACCGCTAAGCTCTGCTTCTAGCACCCCATGGCCTTTCTAAGCCAAAGCTCCAAACTTTTCCATATTCCAGTCACAATGCATCAAAATAAAATTTTCTTAAATTGCTGACAAAATCCACAGATCTCACCTTAGAGGAACAATGTGTTTTTTGAGGTAAATTTGGATGACCATGGGTTCATGTTCCCCCAAATAACATATTCCAACAAGGAAATTGTTTCATGAAATTTGTGTAGACAGAGAAGAGAAGTCATAATTCAAGGGATACCCCAAATCTGTAGTTAGATACAACGGCGTGGGGAAATCTCTGCTGTAGGCTTCAGATGCTGTCTGATGGCATTCTTAGAGTCTGGGGTGGTGGAAAGTAGCGGGCTGCTAAGTTAATGCATTCCAGAAAGTTTTACCTGATCCTCAAAAAGATATTAGGTCAGACCCAGAGGTGAGCGATTAATGGATATTAAGAGGAGTAAAGACAGCCCCAGATAATCTTGACTCTCGATCTGTGATGTTCCAATTCCTCACAAACGCTGGAGCCCATTATCTGAGTAGACTCTTTAACAGCCCTGTGGTTTTTTTTTTTGTTGTTGTTGTTTTGTTTTGTTTTCTGGACGTTTCAGTTCACAATACCTAATGCTTAGAATCTGATTTTCTAAGAACTCCCATGAGCCTCTGAGCAGTTGCAGCTTTCTAGGACCATGAGCACATTCTCCACAACTCTGTAAGTTACTCACCCCCTCAACGTTTAACTGACCACCCACCATGCCTGGTTGTTTTCCTGACCCATATATGGCGTCTCCATCTGCTGCCGCCCTGTCCAGTTTCTCTTTGTTGTTTTATTGCCAGCAGGGCTGTGGGAGCCAGCTCCATTCCGTCTTAGTTCTGAGCTCTTCTCTCAGTAGCATAAGTTGGGCCTGCTCTCCCTCCTCTACCTCACGTGAGACAGTGGAAATTATGTTGCCAAGTGATTACCCAATTTCTCTTCCATTTATCTCTTCATATGTTTCTCAGCTTCCTGTCATTTTACTGGATTGGCTGCTGCAGATGATGATGATGATGATGATGATGATGGCAACGATTATTTTACAGTCACATCTGTCAGGCAGATCCTCCCACACCCATTTTTCTCCTCTTTATTTTTATTACCAGCGTAGTGAAAGGCTATTGCAATGTGGTGTTCTAAACCCACCCAATTCGGGCAGATGAACCAAAGCAGCCGTGGCACTCAGTGGTACCCGTGGTGTTGATTTGATCCTGTCTTGTTCCCTGGTTCTGTGTGGGGGTCCCTGCAGACACCACAATGGCAGAGCAACAATCCACATGAGGCAAGAAGGATATCTGGTTGAACATGGCTTAGTAACCAGTGCCAGTTCACACTTCCAGATTCTGACACCAGACAGCCAACGTTTAAGAAAGGTTTCCTGGTAACAGTGATCTCAATCCCATGTGCACGATAAAGCTTAAGGCATGACTGCGCTGAAACTCTTTGGCAAAGTACATGTGACCTCTTCCATAAACATGGGTTCTGTAACTGAAGGGCCTAGAGGAGTGTCTGGTGTGGTCTCGGTCATACAGATAGTGCAGAGGGCACCAAGCTATAAAGCACATGTGACATCTCCCCCAAGAATGGGTTCTATTGACTGAGAAACAATACTCAAGATAAAGGACTAGGGAGGAAGAGTCTGGGATAAACTTAACAGTCTGGGGATATTCCGGTGTGGCTTGGCCCTACAGATAGCATCGATCACCTGACTATTAACTACATCCATTCCCAGCCTTCTGGGTGGAAAACAGACATACATCTCCTCCGGTGAGTTTAAATATTTAGTATTCCTGGTTCCCCTAGTGCTGATCTGTTAGTACAAGGACACTGTGCCCTCCATGGTTCTAAAAGCAACCTTCTTTCTTCTTCTTGAGATCTGTTCCCGAATTCACCAGTGGCTATGGTCCTCCATGTTCACCACGGGCCAGAGTCTCTGTGTCTAAGGCTTGGTCTGCATGCATACTCTTCAGTACTCATGGCATGTCTGCACTGACCAAACTTCTTCCTAGCTCCAGAGTCCTCTGTTTCCGCTGTGGTCTGGTGCTAGGTCTGCTTTGTGGTCTCTGCATTTTCTAAATGTTCAAGGAGTCCCTGTGGCTAGGGTCAAGGTGGATCTATCTGTTCCTCTCTGTTCCTTGGTGGACCCATCTTTTTTGATGATCTTTTGGATATGGTCATATTTGCTGGCTCCCATGTTATGCTGAGGATAAGTACTTTCCTGAAGCACCTGTAATTGATTGTGTCCTTGAAGCCCAGGCACATTTCTATGAGGAAAGAGGCCAGGGCTATTAGGCCTAACCTAACCCCTCATCCTCACTAGCTCCATGGCGCATTAGATGGAATGAGGTCTTTGTTGTAAAGAAGTTTAAGGACTTGATTGCATACAAATCTGTCTCTACCTTCCTAGACCTTTCTCTGGTCTCTTAGGTATTAGCTTTCCTTTTGACTTTACCAGAGTCCCAGCTCCAATATCAGCATAGGAAGGTTAGAAGGAATAGAATTGAGAGTGTTTTTGAGCATTTCCCCTGTAAACTTATTAGAATAACCTGAGAGTAATCAGTGTTTCCATGGAGTACACCTTTCTAAAAGACACCAAGGAGAATCTGCTCTCAACACCTCAAGCTAACGTGAAAGTGGAGCAATTCGTCCCTGCAACCACTGAGATGACAGGGATTGAAGCTAGTTCATTTCTACATTCCTTTATGAGGGTGCAGCAGCAAGGGAGCCCTTCACCAAGGGCCAAGAGTCATCTGCAGCACATTCTTTCTCTTATGTACTCCTTACACTCATTTCATGAGGTAGACAGTATAGATCCCTGTTGTGGGGTGAATTAGGCTCTGCATAGCAGCACACATACATATTCAACTCCGTTTATCTATAAATGCAACCTTATTTGGAGATAGAACCGTAGGCAATGTAAGTTAGGACAAGGTAATCTAATACTAGGTGAAGTGAGCTCAATATGACCAAGGCCTCTCAAAGAAGAGAAGAGCCAGAGACACAGACACCAATAGAGTGATGATCTGAAGAATCAGAAAAACATCAAAAACAAACAACTCCCTCCGATCACACAGATTGGAATGACATATCTGTGAAGCAAAGATTGCCAAAGACTGCTGGTATCTACCAGAGGCTAGACAGCAAAAAATAATAAATAAAATAAAATAAAAAGGATTCCTCCTTCCAGTATTTGAAGAAAGCACAGCCATGTTGACAACTTGAGTACAGACATGTAGCCCAGGACTATAAGAGAATAAGAATAAAGTTCTAGTGTTTTGAGACACCAAGCTTATGGTACATTGCTAAGATAACCCTAGGCAGCCAGCGCAGTCTCAAGGCTTAGAAATGCTAATTTACCTGACAGTGAGTGCTTAGAAACACTTAGACCCTGCTCCCTACTTTTCTTATTGGTTGGTCTCACCACTGGGTGGTACGCCCTTCCTCTTTTTCAAAGTCACGATGTAGATAAGTTGCACAATAATGCAAGCAGTTATGTGGGACTGCAGAATGTGTCAATGTTCCAAAAAATATTTCATAGGAAAACCAAAATGAAACGGAAGGAGAGAAACTCTGCTTAAACCAGGCTTCTGCTTTTACAGGGCCCTGTGGAGCATCATGAATTCCCAAAAGAAAGGGTGACTAGAGATTGCTATATTTCTCAGGCTGATTTGACCATGGCCTTTCCTTTAATAAAAGATCTCATGGGATTCATGTTCTGTCAAAAGTGCTTTGGGAAGTTCAGAAACAAACAAACAAAAACAATTTGTTTTACATTATATTTATGGTAGTTTGAAGTAATTGGCTCCCATAAGTTGATAGGGAGTGGCACTATTAGGAGGTATGGAAGTGTGTCACGGTGTGGGTGGACTCTGAGGTCTCCTATGCTCAAACTACTAGTGTCACAGACCACTTCTTTTTGCCTGAAAGATGCAGGACTCTTAGCTCCTTCTCCAGCACCATGTCTGCCTGCATGCTGCCATGTTCTGCCATGATGATAATGGACTGAACCTCTGAACTGTAATCAAGCCACCCCAATTAAATATTTTCCTTTATAAGAGTTGCCATGGTCATGGTGTCTCTTCACAGCAATAGTAACCCTAACTAACACAATATATTCATACCAGATAGTTTTCTTAGGACTTAAATTATTTTATTTGTGTTTCTTCATTGCACATAGTGATGAGTTTCATAAAGATAATGTATTCCAAGTATATCATGTGCTTTTAAAAAATAATAAACCAACTATTTCTGTGAGTCATATTTTTACATGAGTGTCTGAAGGAAAATTGGAGAGCATTCCTGCTGCATCTGAAATTAGTTTCTATATCTCTGAGTAGCTTAAACTAGTGCTTTCCTGTCTGTTTCTTACGCTTTGGATTATTATGTGGACTCTCAGGGCCAATGCCATCCAGTCAAAAGTCATTATGAAAATGCCTATAATTGAACAAAGCTGGGTCAGTGGATTTGTACTGAGAGAGAGTGCACATTATTGGTGTGCTAGATTCTTATAATTTTATGTTGCCTAAGCATATATTTTAAATTCAATTGGAAGGGCTATAGAGATGGTTGAGAATACGTACTGTTTTTGTAGAGAATCAGTTAGGTTTCCAGCATCCATGTTAGGTAACTCCTGACTGCTAGTAACTCCAGCTTCAGGTGATCTGATACCTCTGGGCTCTTTGGGCACTCATGTGCACACACCTATTATCCCTCCCCCCCAATAATTAAACTAATAAAAATAAATGCACATATTTAATTTTTTCATACCAGAATCAGGACACAGTCACTCTTGCAGGCTTCTGGTTCTAGCCCCTCACCCAGAGGTCCTCAGGGTGATCGATCCAGATGGCTGCAGTCCACATGGTGGCCATATCCTCCCACCGCCTAGTGATAGCTTCCTGTTGAATAGCTAATCCATCCTCCTTGGCTGTCCTCACTGGCCACTGTGCTCCACATGCACTGTGAAGATATATAGTACTACTTCTGGATCTTGTGTCTGCTTCCCATAGCCCCCCAGTGGGAAGCCTGGCCCCAATAAAGTCATTCCTCTGTGAGTTCCTGTCTCTCTCCCTACCTGTACCTTCTTACTTGGGTGTGTGTAGCTTCCAGGCAAGCTCTGTACCTGCCAGGACCTGTACTTAAGAAAATCTTTTTATTTCTACTTTGTGAATCTCTTAATTGTGGGAGGGGTGCTTCCATCTTCAAGATCTGACATTTAAACAACTGGAAAATGAGTGTCTTGGGAAGAAAGCCTTAGAAGGGAATTGTTACAGGCTTTGTGCTGCTGTGAGGTCATTTGGGAATGGAGTTAAAAGGAGACAAGAGTTGGCAGAAATAAACACGGTCATTGGTTCTGTAATAGATTCTGGAAACAGGAAAACTAGTACCCAGACAATGAGTATACAGCCCTCAAGTCCGTGTGTGTGTGTGTGTGTGTGTGTGTGTGTGTGTGTGTGTGTGTGTGTGTGTGTTCCAGTGGAACTTTTCACACCCAGGGTCTGCTCTGTGGTATTTATGCAGGTGCAGCCAGAAAAATTTACTCTAGTTAAGAAATCGCTAAGGTTAATGTGATTACTTGTGACAGCCCTGCTTCATGAATTCAAATTTAAAAGAGGAACAAAAGCAATATGCCTTTTTCTGGGGTCAGACCCAAGCTTTAGATGATCATCCTAATTCTGTCACACTGGCTGTGCTCACTGCTACTCATATCACAATAATGGAGAGGGCCTGGGTCTTCCGCCAGCCGTTTGTTCAAGTTTCCTGTGGCTTTTTTTTTTTTTTTTTAGGTTTCTCTCAATCCTTTGGGGATAGTGGTTCACAGAAGGGGTGGTAGTTAGAGCATCTGAACTTCTATAACTCACAGGACAAGGTCTTGTGTGTCAATTGACTGTCCCAGTGGGGAAGACTGTATTATTAGGGGCATTTAACAGTCATTGATTATGACAGGAATGAGCTTTGTGGGGGTAATTGTTGAAATGAAATGATTATTTTTTTTACCTGGTAGAGGATGGATTTTTTTTTTTGTTTTCATTTCTGAAGATTAGGTTCTTCTGATATGGTGTAAAGACTTTGGCAGATGTGTGTTGGTGATGTGAAGTCAATGTATAATGTTTATAAGATGGTGTCTGTGGCTGGTAATATGGCTAAGTTGGTAAAAGCGCTTGAAGCCAAGTCTGAGGACCTGAGTTCAATCCCCAGGACCCACACTGTAGAAGGACAGAATAGTCCCTCAAAATGTCCTCTGATTTGTACACACAGTATGACATCCCTGTGTGTGTGTGTGTGTGTGTGTGTGTGTATGTGTAAGCACTTGCACATGTCCTCATTTATGACTACACATTTGCACACACATACAATAAATAAATGTAATTTTAAAAACTAAAAGACTGATGTCTGTAATTAATTATGCAATGGAAACTTAAGCATCAGTGGGATATGGAAATAAAATTTATTTTTGGAATGCTCTTTCTCCTGAGAGTTATTTAGCTTTGTGAGCAATCAGTTAAATTCAGAACAGTATTTATGGTCTATGTTTAAAAAAAATTACAAAGAAATTAGCTTTCTTCCCCCTGAGCAGCAAAAGACCAAAATTGGCTCAGAATGAGAGAGGGAGAGAAGGGATATTGAATCTGGTAATAGAGGTGGCCACAAGGCAATAATGGACAGGTTGGTCATGGAGTGACTGACAGAGATCAGAACACATGTTTTGTTAATGTCTTGTGTGAAGCTACCTATTTCTACAATCAATGGCTGTCCCACAGCTTACAGCAGAGGCTGCCTACTTCTGAAACTCAGCAACCAGGGAACTCCCACAAACGTTCAGGGTAGGGATTCTTTTTTTTTTTTTTTTTTTTTTTTTGGTTTTTCGAGACAGGGTTTCTCTGTGTAGCTTTGCGCCTTTCCTGGAGCTCACTTGGTAGCCCAGGCTGGCCTCGAACTCACAGAGATCCGCCTGGCTCTGCCTCCCGAGTGCTGGGATTAAAGGCGTGCGCCACCAACGCCCGGCCAGGGTAGGGATTCTTTAAATAGCACACACCTAGTATTTGGCTACAAGTGCCGTTTTGGTTGAGTAACATGATGCAAGGTTAAACTATTGGAGTCTTTCAGCTGGGTTTGTTTCTCACGGTTCCCCTGAAGTCTTTTCCCTGGAGGTTCATGAGTGTTTCTCTAATGTCATTTTCAGAAGACCAGATGTCTATCAAGCAAATTATACAGAAGCTGCCCTGGGGAGTCTTTTGAGGGCACCAGTTTCCCGTAGTCCTTCATTGGGGAATAAAAGAATAGAACCCAGGATTGGAAGCAACCCCCAAGTAAGTCCCTCTTAGGAACTCAGAGGGAGGTGATTAGTTACTTCTCCAGGAGAAGGTTCCTGGCATAGCAGGTGTCTTAGTCAGTTGTCTGTTGCTGTGAAGAGACACCATGACCATGGCAACTCTTATAAAGGAAGACATTTAACTGGGGCTGGCTTACAGTTCAGAGGTTTAGTCCACTGTCATCATGGTGGAAAGCATGGCAGTGTGTAGGCCAACATGCTGCTGGAGAGGGGCTGAAAAGTCTGTATCTGTGTAGGCAGGCAGCAGGAAGAGAGAGTGAGCCACTGGACCTGGCTTGAGCTTCTGAGCCTTCAAAGCCCACCCCACCACCAGTGACACACCTCCAACACAGCCACACCTACTCAACAAAGCCAGACCTCCTAATACGCTATGGGCCTGTGGGGGGCCATTTTCATTAAAACCACTTCAGCAGGAGACAGCTGCAGGTTGAGAGTTTTAGTTTCTCTCTCTCTCTTTTTTCCTTTTACCATACTGGGGAATCAAACCCAAGACATCCTGCATGCTAGGCAGGCACTCTACCATTGAGCTACAAGTCCAATCCTCTTTTTGTTTTTTGTTTTGCTTGTTTTTTTGAAACAAGATTTCTCTGTGTAGCCCTGGCTGTCCTGTAACTAGCTCAGTACTCACAGAGATCCATCTGCCTCAGAAGATCTCAAGGCTCTGGCTGTCCACGGTCTGCTCTCATAACTGTCCACAGAGGGAGGTGTTGCTGTAGTCAGGGCATGCATGGGGGTATTTTTGGCAAGTCTTTAAACTACCCCATCAATCCTGGCTTAACATCGCTGCTAACTGTTGTAGTGGGAGTATCCGGAATCAGTTTTGCCAAATGTAACTTTTATTATAGTTCCTTCAATGATAGCAAATTACCTCATGGCTCTTCAATTCATTTACTGTTTTACAGAGGTTCTTAGAGTGTCCAGAGAGCCTCCTTCCCCCCTGTCCCCCCCCCCTCCACCCTTTTCTAGTATCTTACTATGTGGCCCACGTTGACCTCAAACTTGAAATTATCCCGGTTTAGCCTTCTAAATCTGGGATTAGATACATGGCCCATTTTAACCTAAAGGATCTCATTTCGAAACATTTTGAAATTATGGATTCATCAAAATTCGTACGCTTTATATCAGCATAAATATCTTTTATCTTTTCTCAGCTGGCAGGTCTAGCTGAGGCCAATTTATTCAGCCATCCAAACATTTTGTTTCTAGAAGAAATTTAGATTCCATGAGTAAATTCAAGTCAGTGACAATATAATCTTAGCAATTTCTAGTTTCTCTTTTCACTTATGAACCAGTTACACACAAAAATTAAGGCAGGAGTATCTGAGAAGATATTAGAAGGTCTATAGAGTGTATGGTGATTTCCTAACAGAGGTACCCGATCATGGACATGTTTTTCTAAGCATGAGGGTGCATGATCGTAGAGTGTTACAGCAATGCATGGAGGGAAGTCAAGAAAGCTGCAAAGGAGGGGTAACTGAGTTCCCCTCCCCCATCAATAAAAGCAGCAGGGAAATTACTAAATTTAGTTGTGGGTCCTAGAGCTAACTCAGTTGGGTTGGCTTAAGTCTTCTAAATGCCCTGCTACAGCGGATATGACTCTTAGCCAAGACAGGCACACAGGGGCCACTAGACCTAAGGAAAGACCAAAATACATAACAGATCTCTAATATTTCTCTTGTAGTTTAGTTGACATCCTTGTTGGCTTGTTCAGACTTTACATGGCTGAAAAGAAAAGTGATGTCGTGAGCCTAGACTCTTAAAAGAAAAAAAATCTCTTGGCACATAACTGTTACAATAAGTTTGTTGTTTAGGCATAAACATGCTTTTACTAATTTTTTAGTATTTAATTTTAATTATCTATTCTTTGAGAATTTTGTAAAGATATACATTGTAAGTTGATCATATTCACTCCATATTCCTCCCCAGCTCCTCCCAGAAGGCCCTCACCTCCCTTCTAACTTCATACCTTTTGTTTTCTTTATAGCCCACTGAGTCCAATTGGTACAGTCAGCACATACATGTAAGGCCATTTGTTGGAGTGTGGGCAACTTAGGAGGCGCCTAGGAAGAAAACTTAGCCCCCTTCCTTTAGTCCATCAAGTGCCAATAACTTTTAGCTAGGGATTGGGGCCATGTGAACTCTTTCTCCACCCAATAAGCATGCTTTTCAAAACCTAACACAACAGTATGACCCTTGAAATATATTTTTATTAACATATTTTACTTATATACAGTTAATTATGAGAAAAAGTCAACTTTCATTTTCATTTATCAGCTTTTTATGACTAAGTTTAATAGGCAAAAGAGAGCTCATATTAGTTTTAAATTACTTAAAATTCAAAGACTATTTAGAAACCTGACTATCCATGTTGTCTTTCTTGTCACAGGATGAAGGCGACCATCTATTAGAGGCTCCTTGGAACAACCTGAAGACAGTTGGAGCTCGAAAAGACATATGATGGCCTTCTTATTCTGGTTTGGGGGCCTGAATTTGGGAAAGTAAGAGTCAAGAATAGTTGTTCAAGAGACAAGATGTAAGTCCTACCTGTCTAGAGTCAAGAAACAATTATTGGCAACATTGTAAAATCACAATTCATAATAGTTGCTAGGAGCTTAACTTTGATTTTTGGGAAAGTAGGGGATCTTTCCAAAAATGGTTTAAAAGCATACTAAAGAAGACAAAAATAACAATATTTTATTGACAAACATTACTTATGGGCATAAAATAAGAATTATTTTACATAAAGACCCAAATTCTAATTCTACTTGTTTTGCATATTATTTGTATAACGATGTACAACAGATCTTTTATTAATATGCCTTTATGTTGGTATATCTAGATGTATACATACATTCAAATAACTGGCATTTTAAAAACGTTTGGCACATTTCTGCTACTCTGCCAGCTACCTGAGCTAGACAGAGAGAGCTAATCTTATCCTTACTCAGAGAAGCTTCTCTCTGCAGTAAAAACAGGGATCCATGGCTATCCAAGGTGCTGAGAACAGGTGACAGCTGAGTGCTCGGCCCCAAATAGGATACTGGAGCATCCCCGGAAGCTCGGAGGGGAGCTAGAAGAGGAGGGAAGGCAGGGGATGGGGCAATGTAAAGGCAGGAAGAAAAGGGGCAGGGCTACAAAGTACTGCCTTCTGGTCACGACAAAGCCACTGGAAACCCCAGCTCACAGCAGCTGTGATTGGCTGCATGGGGCCTATATGAGACTGGCTTTGTCAACAGCCAGCCATAGATTCTACAGGGGATCATGGCCCTACCTCTCTCTGCTGAATAATGGTCTACCGATGGATTTTAGAGGTGAGGTAGACTGCGGTCTTCAGCTGTGCAGCCATCAGGTTTCAATGGATTATTTCAAACTAGTGGTCACACAAAGATCCTGTTAAAATCAGTGGGTCACAAAACAAAGATGTGACTGTAGGTAGGGCAATTGTGGGGATGATGCATACGTTCTGTGGGTCCTTGAGAAGAGAGTATATTCTGCTCCTATTGAATGAACTGTTCTGTAGACTCCAGTTCCATCTTTTGGCTTAGGTGCTTTTAGTTTCTCAGTTTTTTTTGCCTACCT
This sequence comes from Peromyscus maniculatus bairdii, assembly GCF_049852395.1. Classification (NCBI taxonomy): domain Eukaryota; kingdom Metazoa; phylum Chordata; class Mammalia; order Rodentia; family Cricetidae; genus Peromyscus; species Peromyscus maniculatus. Next base: position 70,959,980 of record NC_134860.1, on the reverse strand, counting down.
GCTTTCTATCAGGGTTTGAGGGGTTGGGGAGGAGGGTCTTAAGGTCACTAATGTAACTGTGGATCCCCCCCCCAATTCTGTTGGTTTTGTTTCACATATTTATAGCTCTGTGGCTTGGTGCATCCCATTAGAACTTGTGTGTCTTCACAGTGGAGAAGTTATTTTTCCAGTACAGTATATTCCTTTATTTTCTGTTTTCTGGTAATTTTTTCCCTCTTAAATCTGGAGCCATTTCTGATTTGGTTTGATTTGAGTAACTTATTTTTGTTTCCTTTTTCTTTCTACCTGTCAATATTACTATCTGAGGTGAGTTTCTTGAGGGCAGTATCTAGACAGGTCTTTTGTTTTCACATTTCAGTCTTCCAATTCATCTTTTTACTTGTATATTTAGACCATTGATACAGTGTACTTATCAATATGCTGGGGTTATGAATCCCTGTTTTTTTTCTGTTTATATTACTTGTTTTCTTTTCCTGCCTTCACAATGGTTCCTGAACCCTTTAAAGTTTCATTTTAATTCATCTTTAGAGTCTTAGTATATATTTCTGTATAGTTTTTTTAGTTTATGTTATTACATCATGTAAATATTCTTATCACAATCTCTTAGCAAATTGTTGCCAGTTCAAATGGGCAGAGAATCCCAACCCCCTTCATATATCTTTATTTCCCTTCCTGTAAAATACACTGACCAATAACTCTTCTACATCCATTTAAAACTGTATCAGACAGTGTTATGGTTTTTGTTTCAAACATCAAATGTAGCTTAAACTTGAAAAAGGAAAGGAAGCTGCTGTCTGTGCATTCTTTGCTCATCATGGCCTTCCTTTTTCCTGATATTCTAAGGTTACCTTGGAGAACTTTACTTAGCCATTCTTTTAAAAAAGACTTATATATTTTTATTTTATGGTATGGCTGTTTTGTCTGCATGTCTGTAGGTCTACTGTGAGTATGCCTGATGCCTGCAGAGATCAGAAGAGGGCGTCAGAGGAATCTGTTTCTCTCCAAGAGACAATGAATGCTGCAAATGTTTGACCAATGATCAGGAAGAAAAATGGAGTTGAACAAAGTAATTTTTGTGTTTATTTCTTTTTAACCCACTATAGAGAGAAAACGCATGTCCTTTCCTCTGTCCAACTCCATATCAGAAATGGAATCAACTAAGGCCCTCAGCAATGATAGTGACAGGAACTGCACCATAGAAAACTTCAAGAAGGAATTTTACCCCATCATATACCTGATAATATTTGTCTGGGGAGCCTTGGGAAATGGCTTTTCCATATATGTCTTCCTGCAGACTTACAAGAAGTCCACATCTGTGAATGTTTTCATGCTCAACCTGGCCATTTCAGATTTCCTGTTCATAAGCACCCTGCCCTTTAGGGCTGACTATTATATCAGAGGGTCCAACTGGATATTTGGGGATGTGGCCTGCAGAATTATGTCTTATTCCTTATATGTCAACATGTACACTAGCATTTATTTCCTAACTGTGCTGAGTGTTGTGCGTTTCCTGGCCACTGTCCACCCCTTCCAATTGTTCCATGTCACCAGTGTCAAGAGTGCCTGGGTCCTCTGTGGGATCATATGGGTTTTTATCATGGCTTCCTCAGCGATGCTTCTGAATAATGGCTATGAGAAGAAGAAGAACGACATTATATCGTGCCTGGAGCTGAATCCCCAAAAGTTTAATAAGCTACTGATCATGAACCACATTGCATTAGTGGCCGGCTTCCTGTTTCCGTTTATCATACTCACCATCTGCTACCTACTGATCATCCGGGTCTTGTTAAAGGTGGAGATTCCAGAATCGGGTCTTCGGGCTTCTCACAGGAAGGCGTTGATCACCATAATCATTGCCATGATCATCTTCCTCCTCTGTTTCCTGCCTTACCATGCACTTCGGACCCTCCACTTGGTCACTTGGAATGCAAATTCATGTGGAGACAAGTTACACAAGGCCATGGTCATCACACTGGCCTTGGCTGCCACCAATAGCTGCTTCAATCCCTTTCTTTACTACTTTGCTGGGGAGAATTTCAAAGACCGATTAAGGGATGCATTCAGCAAAGATCATCTACAGAAAGCAAAGGCAAAGTGCAGCCTTCCCTTGTGTGCGTAGCTGAAGAACAGAATTAGAGTTCAGGGAGCAGTTATGCATGTGTGCGCATGAATCTTGGTGTCCACCTTCATTCATTCATTGTCTCCAAATTACTTTGTATTTGCATCATAACCAACAAGTCTTGGTTCCCAACATTCAATGACCACAACTTTTGCTAATAAAGCCTATTTCAGAAATTTAATTAGATGTATGTTTAGTAGTTGGGGCTAAATGAGAAATGTAGGAAAACTGTTTCTACTGGAATCTTGCAAGCTGAAATGTGACATTGGGAAAAATTGTCAAGCACAGTAAGCCATGCTTTGTATCAGATCCTATGCTAGGTCTCTGGCCCTAACTTTAAGATATCCTCAAGCACCCTAGCTTCTCAGATCCTTTCCCTTTTAAAGCCCTTGAGACACAGCTAAACCTACCAAGAGCCTCCATGCAGCCTGGAGCGCATCCTAAGAACTAAGGAGCAGACTTTATTGGAGAGGAAGACTGCCCTGTAACAAAGCAAGTCCAGGCAAGGTTGGTGAGAGAACAAGGAGGAGAAGGATTAAGGCAAAATAGAGTGAATGATACATAGAGGTAAAGAGTAATCTCATTTTTGTCCCAAGAAATGGGTTCTAGCAACGAAGTTGAAGAATGTGTCTTTTGTGTCTTTCTTGCCAGGGATTAGGAAGACCAAAGAGTGGGGGTGGGCTGGGATGACTTTCCTAGGGGACACAGGAATTGTGTGTGGAATAGAGAAGAGGTGGAGTCATGGACTTGCATCTCAATTTTACTTGAGACTTGGGCTGGGATTGATGTCACGGTAGTCATTGCTCCCTCCTAGTAACCCACTAGGATGACAATTAAAACAAAGGAGGTGGTGCTATGGTTTGAGTTGAGCCTTTGGAAAAAGAGTTGGGCAGAACATGAGGAGTGGTATATAAAAAGTTCTTGATATTAGAAAAAGACCCTGTCTATTCACAGAAACTGGATCCAGATACCACCAGTTACTCACATGACCATTGCGTTGACCCAGACCGTCAAGTGCCATCCTCATGCTGAGAAGCCTGAGCAGGTGCTATATAACTAGGTAACCCTCACAAGAAAGCACAGGGATTTCACAGGTGAAAAAATGAAAGCTCCGAGAAATTAAGAAATGCCCAAATCTACACAGCTAATCAGAACTTTAAAGGGAAATGTTGACTGGACGCTCCCCTTCTCCCCCACCCTTGTGAACCTCCAGGAATGCAGCTCTAAGGTCTGGATGAAAACTCCCGCTGTTATCAGGCACATATGCCTTCTTATTCTTACAAGAAAACCAAGCTTTGGGGCTGGAGAGATGGTTTGGGGCTTAAGAGCCTTATGGCTCTTGCAGAGGACCCCAGGTCTCATTCCTAGCACCCACATGGAGACTCACAGCCATCTGTAATTGCAGTTCCACAGGACTTAATGCCTTCCTGTGGCCTCTGTGGGCATGCACATGGTGCAAAGACAGATGCAGAAAAAACATTCATGCACATAAAAATTCTTAAAAACAACAACAACAACAAAAAACTAAAAAACAAAGTCAAGACTATCTCCTTGCAGTTGGTGACCCCTGGCACAGTTGTGGGTGGAAAGAAGGTTGTGTTCTGAAGTTGGAGGGCACTACAGGTAGTGTTTGTATAAAACAAAGACTGTGACCTTCCTTTAGTCAGCTACCAGAGTGATGACAGACAGATGTCAGAGGAAGGCCCTGGAACATTTGCCTACAGGACAACTCCCCTATCTCCGAGAAAAGGCTGACAGATAGATACTTGGAAATCTTCCAACATCAAATCTGGGCATCTGCTCTGTCATTTACCTGTCAGTGAAGCCTACAATCTAATACATTCCCAGTGCTTCCAGAAAGCATCCAGCTACTTGGTCCTGTCCTACTCTTGACTGTGAACTATGACCACACACTTCCAATGGGAAACCCCTAAGACTCAAGGCACCAGCAAGGAAGAGCACAGAGGGAGACATCTTCAGTAGGGAAGGGCTCTAACACGTGTATCAGAAAGCACTGGTGTGCTGCTCCCAAACGAGAGGAAGACAGGCAACCAAGAAAACAGGAATGGCCAAAGGGGAAGACAACTCCCAGGAGGGTTAGAAAGAAGCTCATACAGGTAGGGCAGGAATGCCAGGGGACTCCAGGAGGGATGGCGCCAAGAACAAGAAACCGCCGGGGGAGCACACATGGAGAGGGAGAGCTTGGGATGAACTAGTGGCAAATGATAGCACAATGCCGTCATTGTTACACTAGAAAAGAGTGCTAGCTAAGCGCACCAGGACTAACTTGAGCACACTGTGCAGTTGAATGTTTACACAGACAGGGACACAAACACAGAAACGCTGTGATAGAATCTGTCACGGGAAATGAGTCGGGTGGACGTGCGTGTAGGGGAAAAGTGCACGAAGCTCGGCTTTCCATCTTCCATCGGAGAGAATTCACCAAAGCTGGGGAGCAATGAACAGCCACACAGCGTGCTGTCTAGCGCGAGGGAGGAGGTGGTCTCCGGAGAGAAGCTGAGGGTGGGATGTTTGTTTTCAGGAACTGTCAAACTGAATAGTTTGTGGATGTGCATGCCTGAAATAAAATGAAAATTAAGATGAAATTAAATTGAAACCTTCAAATCAGTTTCCTGTTTTTAAAGGAGCAAGAATAAGGAAGCAGGAAAAAGCCTCTAGCTAGGGTAGAATGTCTCTGAGGCAAGAGGTGAGAAATAGAAGTGTGTTTGCCAAAGTGAAGGCCAGGAGCTCTGAGGTTTTAGTTAGATACGGCTTTTTGTTTGAGAGATTAGGCGTCCCTTCAAAGAAAATATGCAAACTCTCCAAGTAGGAGAAAGGGTTTTTTGTTGTGCAAATGCTTTCTCGGTGGAGGCCAGGGCTGGATGACACTGTCTTTTACAACTGTATTGAGTACTAAAATCTCTGCTTTAGATTTGATCAGGGTTTGTTCTCAAGCAGAAAGGGTACTGAACTAGCCGGGCGGGGGAAGGGGGGGCGGCGTTGCGGACACGGAGGACTGGCAGACTTGATCATTGGGATCACTTTCTGTCCAGAATTCACCTTTCTACCTAGAAAAACATTTGGGAACAGAGGCCTGCTCAGAGAAGAATGGGAGCCCAAGGAACATGGGGATGAGAGATTCTCACTCTGACGTTCCATCCTAGATGGAGAGAAGCTAATGGAAAACACACCGAGAAAGAACTTATTACCACGCTGATATGACGTTTAACATTGAATATCAAAATAGCATGGACATGGGTATCTACAGAGAGCTGAAAAGAAACAGCCCCAAGAAACAAGCTGCTTGCCACGAGGAGTTGGAGAGGTCTCTGGCTGAGTGATGTCTGTGAGCAGACTGCCAGCTCTTACTCCGAGTGCCTCTGCATTCCGGTCTGGGTAGACCCAATAGGACGTACTGGCCATAAAGACAACCTTCAGCATGGGTCGGTGCACCAGTGTGAGCTGGTGTCTGGTGACTGGAGAGGCCTCCCTGATGAGCTGGCTCACAGGGTACCTCAGTCCTTTGCACGACCTCAGGTTAGGGAACAGCAGACTGTTCACAGTGGGACACCAAGGACCAGATGGAATTTCCCATCCGCTGATGCAACAAAGACTTAGAGTCTGCTGTAAGTTAGTGTTCTTAAAATCGGCTGTGATGCTATGGAGCGTTTTGGCCAGAAGCTTCCATCCATTCTTTATTAACAACGGATTTCACACAAAGACATAAGCTAATGGAGAATCAAATGGCGGTCTCTGTTCTTACTCCTTTTGGAAGAACTAAGCTTTATTAGTACTGCCATGGTCCTTCACACATCTATGACCACAGACATCATTAATCTCCATTTCACGTTACTCTCAGAAGCAGCATTGCCCACCACACAGGTGCCAATGATCAAACTTCCTTGTCTTACACTATCTTTACAAAGCAATGGATTCCCATGAAGCTTCTTCATACATCCTTATGTTTGACCAATCCATCGCTACCCTTTGCTCTCTCCTGTCTCCCTGCTCCTGTCCCCACCTAAACCTTTAACCCACAGTATCCCCCCAGCCGTTCTTTCATGCCACCTGTGCTCTGCTGTGCCCTCTAATTACATCTTTGACTTGGGCTGCAAGATCATAGGTTTCCACAAGGCCTTTTCATTCACCGTTCATTTTTAAGCCTTCTTCTACCCTCTTATTTCAACCCCCCCCCAAAGCCCTCTGTGTATGAACCTTTCTGTTTCCAGTCTGTGCCCTCTACTTTCTTTCCCCCTGTGTTTTACTATTCTCCTCTCTCTTAATTCAGCCTACATTCCATCAACTGACATGACTCTGCTTTATATGAGAGGCCTAAGAATCTACAGGTTTGGGTATTGGGTAGTAGAGTCCTGGAGCTAAATCCCCAAGGATAAGGAGGTGATTGTATTTTACTTCTTGTTTTTAGAAATTCATTGTCAAGGGGCTTGGCAGTCACATGTTTTCTTGCTATTGTTAGTTTCTTCACACTTCATTGTGTTGAAATGCATGTATTTTTCCTGTTGAATGTTTATTTTAATCAGTAATTGAGTTGCTTATTAAAGCTGGCAGTTAAAGGGGACAGAGAGATGGCCCAGTGGTTAAGAGCACTTGCTTTTTCAGAGGATGAGGGTGGAAGACCAAGGGGAACAGTCTAATGACTAGAGATCTGTGTGAAGAACAGTATCCATCAATGAATATATAAACTGGAATTTTAATATTAATTTAGGGTCAAATCCTAAAGTGAAACAGCATTTACTCTTTCTAAAAAAATTATTTTTCAAATGTGTGTATGTGTATTTTGTCTGCATGTCTGTATGCCTGGTGCCCACGGAGGCCGGAAGAGAGTGTCAGATACTCTGGAACTGGAGTTACAGATGGTTGTGAGCTACCATGTGAGTGCTGGAAATTGAGCCAGGATTGTCTGGAAGAGCAGCCAGTATTCTTGACCACAGAGCCATCACTCAGCCTCCAGAATTTACTCTTGATTATCTTTTATTTCGTGTGGCTTGTTTGTCTTCCCTCTGCTAGAGAGAAGAAACAGGTTAATTATGCTGGATTTGCCTGCGAGGAATTGGCTGGACACTGAGCACAGGTGCATTCAGTTTCACAAGCTGTGGCTTGTCTTCACCAGTCCTGAGAGCATGTCAGGTCATTTTGGTCTCCTTTGTGCCTTCCAGTTTGAGCTGAGAACAACAGAACCCGCACCTGGAAATTCTTGTTGAGCAGCACTGCCCCACTCATCAGTTTTTGAAGTGTGATAACAGATTTTTATCTGGTTAAACGCTAGTTCTGGGTGGATTTGTGAGGGCATTTCTGGAAGAGGTGAACATTGGCACTATGGCTCCCTCTAAAGAGGTTGAGCACCGTACAGTTCTTTGTAGGCTTAAAGAGAACATGAAGGCAGAGAAAGGGAGTTGTCTCTCATCAGTTACTTGGGCTGAGACATTGGCCTTCTGTCTCTAGAATGGGACTCACCTTTAAGGCTGAGGCCTCAGGCCTTCAGACTTGCATTAAAAATGTACTGTTATAACCATGGATCTAACTCCAGAGAGCACTCACTGAGATTTCCAGGGTCTTGAAACCTGGAACAAAGAATTGGACCAGTGATACATGGATAACCATAGAAACAGAGACAGATGATTAAGAAAGAGAATGACATTATGGAGAATGTAAGTTGACTAGAGAGCTAGAACAGGCCCCAAAGATCATAACCAACTTTTCATAATCTGAAGCGCACAGAGTCTTTCTTGAGCATGCTCTGTTTTGTTACAAGTGACCTTGGTGGGGAGTGGTTTCAGGTCTTTTTTCTGCCAAACAACTGATAGTTAATCTTGATACTGCCCTCTGGGGCTTGCGTTCCTACTTAGTATCACTGCCTTCTCTGGATCTTCTCCTTGTGACAGACATCATGAGACTTCTCAGCTTCCATAATCCCATGACCCAATTCCTTGTTATGACATTGCTTTGTATATGTGGATGTAGACATCGACATGGACATGGCTATACACACGTCTAGTTGATTGTATTTCTCAGGAGAATCACAGTGAACACACAAAACTCCATTAGTGACTTGGCAGGAAGTTACAGATCTTGGGGCTACAGACATGGCTCAGCGGTTAAGAGCACAAACTTCTTGAGGAGGACCTGAGTTAGGCTCCCAATACCAATGTCAGTCGATTCACAACTGCCTGTTACTCCAGCTGCAAGGGGAACTGTTATCTACTTCTGGCCTCAGTGGGCACCTGCACTCATGTGCACATACTTGATCCATACTCACATAATATTTTAAAAAAAAAAAGAAAGAAAGAAACATAGATCTCCAGATACAACTTTAGGAATCAAATTACTTTCTACACAGTTATATATTTCAAATTTGAATATACCCTGAAATGGTTCTAGTATCTGAGTTCTAGAAGAGAGACATGGTAGTGCAAGCCTGTAACCCAGCGCTCAGTAGGCTGAGGCAGGAATATTCAAAGTTCAAGGCCAGCCTAGGCTGCAGAGCACAACTCCATCTCAGACAGACACACACAGACACACACAGACACACCAATCTCTGGGTTCCGTCTCAAGGGAGAGCACAAATCTGAACAAGTCATGTTTTTATAAGGAAAGTGTCCTTTGATGTCCTTTGTCAAGGACACTTGACAATTGACAGCCAGACTCACTCCTCTGTTACTTTGAGCTATGTGACCTCAGCAAGGACAATTTTCCCTTTTGCCCTGGTTGTCTGTCACAGAAGGATGTTAGATCGTGGGCTTGGAACCTGAAGATGCTAATCACTCTAAGAGATCGGATCTGCAGCCTGGAAAAATCAGGGCACAGCTGATTTTTCGAAAGAAAGTTCTCGAAAGAAAGGACTGGCAATCCTTGCTGTTGACACACAGAGTCCATCCCCTTCAAGATATAATAGGATATTGTTTTCTGATAGCCTGTTCCCCCACCATGCTATCCGTGATGGCTTTCTCTCCTCCTCTTTTGCCTTAAGGGATCTCCTAATGTTCTCATGATGTCCTTTCTGCTTGCTTATCTCTCAGCTAAGTCATGCTGTTTTGGGTGTGATGGACTGTGCTTTCTTATGCTCCCTCACTTTAGGGTCCAGTCATGAACCTCATGGTCGCAGGACTGTCGTTCTTAAGGAGAAACATTTCTGAAGAGTAATTTCTTGTCTGGTCCTTTCCCAAACCCATGGCTCTAATTTCTATCGGAACAACAGTGCATGCCCTCTCTTGAGTAGTTACGAAGACAAAGCGTACTGTGACATGTGTTGGTAACATTCTAAAGAATGCAAGCTAGAACACACTGCCTGATACTCTGTGAAAGAAAACAACAGGGTTTCATTATTCACATTGCATTTTAGATTGCTTTGGGGAGCTTGCTACACAAAGGAAGTCATCAGTGAAATTTCACCTAAATCAAACAGTCATTTTGTGTTTAGAGGCCTTCCCTTATTTGCTTGTTCTCTGAATTTTGCTGTTTTCAGTGTTCCAAAAATAGCACGTGCTGTGCTCTCACTTAAGAGGCCACAGTGAGTTCTCTGACCATAATGCCGTTGGTCGGAAGGGAGCTCAGAGGTCTGCATCCACTTGGGGATGAGGGAGAAGCAGGACTGCTGGAACAGCTACAGGTGACCCTTGGGACTCCTGGAGCAAATGACTTCCACCACCTTCCGGAGAAGAAGTGACGTCATGGAAGTAAAGGTCTCGGTGACTCAAAGCCCTCTGGGTTTTCTTAGCTTGTTCTTACGTGCAGAAGGCTATAAACAGCTTCTTACCTCAGCACATTTACGTACCTTCCAGAATAGGAGAGGGAAGCCGTAACAGTTACTGCAATTTGGGGCTGTGGCAGCCCCCCAGCAGGTTAGGTACCACCACCAGTTCTCATTAGTCCAATTTATGACACGTGCAATAGTGGAAAGTAGAGCAAAAAGATTAATTCATTTTGGCCACACTGGGAAAATGGACAAATGACGAGGTCTAGTGACCCAGCCCCCAGTCTATCGTTGGGATCCTAACATGAAGTTTGGTTTTAAACCAAAGGGAATGCACGACGAAGCAGACCTGGTCAGTGGGCCTGCTTAGAATGGACATGTCACTGCCCAGGCCCCGTGCTTAGGTCTGTTCTGCATGAAATCTCTTTCTTAGGGACAAACGCCCCTTCTGACTGTCACCAGGACCCCAGCCCTTCCTTCATGGCATGAGACCCCTAGGGGGATCTTGGTTCCTCGGGTCTCTTGAAGTGTCTCTCTTTAGAATAGCTTCACTTCTGTGGGACAGACATCTAATCTGAGAAAAGGCAGGCTATTCATGAAGTTGTGTGCTGAAGCCTGCAGGAACGGAAGCTTAGTGGAACTTATTTCCATCCTTTGTCTTTTTAGGACTTTGGGACCTGTCACCCTAAAATAAAGATCTGTACTTAATGGTTTGTGTTGCTTGTTCTCATTTTTCCTACAAAGCATCCAAGAAGAGGAATCCACAGAATGTAATGAGGCCTAAGTGATGGATCACGTGAAATACACCAGGAAAAGGTTTTCAGGAAGCAGGTGAATGTGGTGGGAGACCAGGAGCCCATCCTTTGCAGACCTGCCTCTAATCTCAGCTCTGGAGATTTCGGGCAGGGCAAGCACCCTGTCTGGCCTCCATAGAGAGACTAAAGCCTGCCTCACAGTGTCACAGAGATTAGCACTCATGGCAACATATATAAGAGCAACCAGCAAAACCCTGGGTCCACAGCGGACCCTCGAAATCTTGCTTATTTTAGTAAGAGGAAATGGGGTCAGAAAAATTGTTATAAGAGTGCAACATGACAACTGAATAGAACAAAACTGAAATGAAAACTTTCCTCAGCTCTGTTCAGTGTGTGTGTGTGTGTGTGTGTGTGTGTGTGTGTGTGTGTGTGTGTGTTTCTGTCCATCTGTCCATCTATCTGTCTGTCTATGGGGTCGGTTGTAGGTCAAAAGGAAACATTTATAAACTCACAATGAGAATTCCCAGAAGGGCTCTATCACCCCAGATCCAGTCCTCCAGTCTCACCCCCACCTCTGCAGCGGAATAACCATGGCAGCTTTCCCTGTGTCCTGGCTCCCATTTCCCGTGGATCTTCCTAATCTCTCTCCCCAAACTCATGTCCCAGCCCCCCAACTCCAGCAGGGAACCCCTACTAACCCAAGGGCCACTCCTCCCAGGGTAACAAGTAGGCTAAGGGCAGATCTCTCCTACTGCCCCCGAGATCCACTCCCCCCGACCCCCGCAACCCCAGTCTCATCCCTAGCTCTGTAGCAGGAAACCTGCTGTGGTCTCCCTTTCTTTTTTGACCCCACCCCTAATGGATCGGAAAGACCTTTTCCTCCAACCTTCCTTCCCCTAACTCATGCCAGTATCCCAGCCTCCAACACCAGCAGGCATTCCTTGTGAACACACTAGCTGAGCAGGCTAGGAAAACAGGCAACACGCAACCATCACACTCTCTGAAAATCCAGAGAGGAAACAGAAACCAAGGAACAAAACACCCACCCAATAAAGACAAATCCAGAAATCAGCACCTGGACCTATGCTTATCCCAAACCTAGGTGCCTAGATGTCAGTGTTAAGACACAATCAAAACAGCCGGGTCCATATTTCTCCACCAGAGCCCAGCTTTCTTACAACAGCCAGGCACTGAATATTCCAACATAGCTGAAGCACAAGAAAAAGACCTTAAAACCAATGACATGAAGATGATAGAGGTTCTTAAAGAAGAAATGAATAGATTCCTTAAGGAAATGCCTTGTAAATTAGGCACTCTGTCAACCTGCCTTTCAGCTACTTAACACCAGCAGCTTACATCATTACCTGCCCTGGCCACCAGGTAAGGTGCGTTTCCACTGTTGATGTGAGTTGTGCTCACCCTTTAAAAGGTCCCTTTGGACACCATGGCTCTCTCTCTCTCTCTCTCTCTCTCTCTCTCTCTCTCTCTCTCTCTCTCTCTCTCTCTCTCTCTCTCTCTCATTCTCTATCTCTTTTGTTTTGTCCCTTGATCTTATGTCCCTATTCAGAGATGCTGCACCCATAAACCTCTTGCATTAGATCTGTTGCATGGTGTGATCTGTTGCAGCATCTTTTGACCCCCAACCCACCAAGGTACCTTTCCCCACTTACCCTAACAAAATCCAGGAAAACACAAACAACTGGAGGCAATGAATAAAATCCCTTAAAGAAATTCAAGAGAACACAAACAGTGGAAGGAAAAGAATAAAATTATTCAAGGCCTGAAAATGGAAGTAGAATCAATAAAAAAAAAATACAAACTGAGGGAATTCTGGAAATGAAAAAGGAATTTGTACAGGAACTACAGAGACAAGCTAAGAGAGAATCCCTGGCTTTGAAGATATGAAATGGATACATTAGTCAGAGAAAATACTAAATTTAAGAAACTCCAAACACAACACAATCAGGAAATCTGGGATACCATGAAAAGACCAAACGTAAGAATAATAGTAGAAGAAGCAGAAGAATCCCAGCTCCAAGGCCCAGAAAATAATCTCAACAAAATCATAGAAGAAAAATTTCCTAACCTAAAGAAGGAGATGTCTAGCAAGATACATGAAGCATACAGAACATGAAATAATAATCCCTCACCACATAATAATCAAAACACTAAACATACAGAACAACAACAAAAGAATATTAAAATCTGCAAGGAAAAAAGACCAAGTAACATAAACCTGTTAGAATTACACCTGACTTCTTAATGGAGACTCTAAAGTCAGAATGGCCTGGACAGATGTCCTGCAGACTCTACGAGATCATGAATGCCAGCCAAGACTACTATACCCTTCAAGACTTTCAATCACCATAAATGGAGAACATAAGATATCCCATGATAAAGTCAAATTTATACAACATCTATCTACAAATGTCCTACAGAAGGTGCTAGAAGGAAAGCTCCAATGAAAGGAGGTTAACTACAGTCGTGCAAACACAGGGAATAGATAATCTCAGACCAGCAAAATCAAAAGAAGACACACACACACACACACACACACCACCACCACCAACAACAACAACAACACTACCACCAAGAACAAAATAACATGAATCAACAACCACTGGTCATGGATATCTCTCAATATCAATTGGTCTCAATTCCCCAATAGAAAGACACACACTAACAGAATGGATATGAAAACAGGATCCATCCTTCTGATGCATTCAAGAAACACACCTCAGCATCAAGGACAGACATTATCTCAGGGTAAAAGGTTGGAAAAAGATACTCCAAGCAAATGGACCTAAGAAGCATACTGTATGAGAAAAGAACCTATTTTCAATAAAAGGGGAAAATTAAAAAGAAATTCCTGAGAAGGGAAGCCTTTGGATCTATTGGGATGATATAAGATAAATTATTCATTTTAATAACTTCATGGATTTCCTTGCACATTTATTTCTACAAAGACAGGCAGTTTTATGGTTCAGTCATAATATGGCATCTCATTAAAAGAAACATAGCTCGGGAGCCAAAGAGTGATTACTAGCAATTAGCATATCTTATTACAACCTTTCACATAAAAGGCCCAAGAGAACAATTCTTTCTTTCTTTCTCTCTCTCTCTCTCTCTCTCTCTCTCTCTCTCTCTCTCTCTCTCTCTCTCTCTCTCTCTCTCTCTTTTTGGTTTTTCGAGACAGAGTTTCTCTGCGTAGCTTTGCGCCTTTCCTGGAGCTCACTTGGTAGCCCAGGCTGGCCTCGAACTCACAGAGATCCGCCTGGCTCTGCCTCCCGAGTGCTGGGATTAAAGGCGTGCACCACCACCGCCCGGCGAGAACAATTCTCTTAAAATATAGCAAAAAGGAGTTTGTTCTTTCTCTCTTTGCTGTTATTGCATCCATACCTGGTAGCTGTCCCAGGATCTCTCTACATCTCCCTGCTTGGAAATCTCAGTCCTGACCTCTGCCCCACATTTGACTACCTGGTAAGAATCTTACGCACTTATTTTTTCTGACGGTAGTCAGCAATATTCTCAAACTACTCACATAAAGTCTTAGTTACTGTTTTACTGCTGTGAAGAGTCACCATGACCAAGGCAATTTACAAAAGGTAACATTTAATTTGGGGCCTGTTTAGAGTTCCAGAGGGTGAGTTCATGGTCATCCTGGTGGGGAGCATGGTAGAAGCAGGCAGGCTTGGTTCTGGCGAAGTAGCTGAGAGCTTACATCTGAAAGATGGAGGCAGAGTCAGAGCCTGGGTTTGGCATGGACTTTTGAAACCTCAAAGCCTGCCCCCCGAGTGACACACCTCCTCCATCAAGGCCACATTCTAATCTTTCCCAAATAGTTCACCAACTTCGAACCAAACATTCAAATATATGAATGGCCGGTGGGTGCCATTCTCAATCAAATCATCACACATGATTAATCACTAAAGAAAATAGCTCAGTATTTAATATTTTTGTCTCAGATCACTATTTCTGAATGCCCCACTGCATTCACAAATGTATTGTTGTATTATGAAAGTTTAATGTGTTAAAAGAAATTATAAATGGCCTGGAGATGTAGTTCAGCTGGCAGACTGCTTCGCTAACATTCAGGAAGCTCATGGGTAGGTCGCCAACACTTGATATAACTGGGTGTAGTAGCGTGTACCTATAATCCCAGCACTTTATAGGTGAATGCAGGGGGATCAAGTGTCCAAAGTCATCTTCAGCTACATAGATAGTTTAAAGCCAGCCTGGCTCAAAAACCAAACTCCCTTGCTGGGTGGTGGTGGCACACACCTTTAATCTGAGCACTGAATAAGCAGAGGCAGGTGGATCCCTGAGTTTGAGGCTAGCCTGAACTACACAGAGAAACCTTGACTCAAAAAACCCAAACCCCAAATACCCAACAAAACAAAACACACCTCTCAAATTTACACCCATCACTACTGCACAATTCCAAACAAAAAAGGCATACTACTTAGAATATTATAACTATAAAAGTAGTACATTTTCACCAATCAGGTAACATGGTTACCAATATTATGAAAACATAGCTTTCCCACAAGGGATATGTACATATTTACCTTTTGGTCCCCTTCTCCCATGTCACATGTATATGATGTCAGCAATTATTTATTCAGTTGAATTTTTTATATAGAAATTTAGCTCAATGCTGGTGTCATCTTTCCCATGTTTAGTACAAACAATCAGGAAACAGTATTAAAGGCTCCTTGGATTCCCAATGATCCCCACTCAACTGCTCTGCAAGTCAGAGGGAACCCTCCTTCCCTTCCAGTCTAATGGGGGCACAGGCCATGCTCAGGCTTGCTAGAGACCCAGTGGTGCTGTAAGAAACAGGACACAGAAGGTCCTCACTGGAGTGTGGATTAGTTTTCTTGGATTGGCACACACATACCACCACCTCCACCATCACCACCACCATCACCAGTACCACCACCACCACCAGGACCAGCACCACCATCACCACCACCATCACCACCACCATCACCACCATCACTACCACCAGGACCAGCACCACCAGCAGCACCAACCACCAGCACCACCAGCACCACCAGCACCAGTACCACCACCACCGACTGCAGTTTTAACAATAGATGCTTATTATAATTTTGATGACTAGAACTCCCAGATCGAAGCACTGTCAGGGGTAATTCTGGAGAGGCCTCAGCCAGGCATGTGGTTGGCTGCCCTCTCACTGTGTTCTTAGCTTTTTGCAGACAATGGGGGACAGGATGGCCGTGGGTGAGATGCCAGAAAGGCAGCCTCTTCCACACTGCATGGCTTTCTCCGGTGGTGACAAGGACGGAAGAACTGAGTGGCTCATGGCCCACTCACGCTTTAATGGCTCGGGACATAATGAAGAATGGCAGAGAGGTGACCTTCAGGAGGAGAGGTTGGGAGGGGGGGCATAAGGCACCACACAAAGGAAACTTTGTCTAGCCCGTATCTGCTCAAGATAAAAGTGTTTCTGGGATACAGAGAAGACAGCAGATGGAGCAAAGGAGCCTGAACAAGGCCATTGTCAGTGCGGACAGGAAGGGACTGAGAGCTGCGTGAGGTAAGGCTGGGTCACCATCTCTTCCTAGTGCCGTGGTAGTGTAGCCCCTGGCGTATTACAGTTTCGCAGGCAGCCAGAAGGCACATTTCAGACACAGCGGGGTCAGGGGGTGAGGTGAGACCAACCAAAGAGAAGCCCACGGAGAGCACAGTGTCAAGTGTAGAAGCTATGTCAAAAAGAGATTGTCAACGGGGTGGGCAGTCAGACAGCTGTGGATTCCAAGGGACCGGCTCGGGGATCCCAGGGCAAGTGTGCATTCCTCTGTGTCTTACTTTCTCATCTGAGAAAAGTGCATGGAACGCTAATGACTTTCAGATTACATTTCAGTCGTATGTAAGCTAGCTCAGCATGGCCCCGGGCTATGACATATATATTGCGCAGAGGAGAGAGGAGGGATGGGGGAGAGGGCTTAAATGGAGAGGCGCAAAGGATAATCTTCATGGTCTACTTGATGAGACCTACCCTGGGCCTTGAGAAAGGCGCAGGCGCTGGGGCTGAAGGGCTGGCTCTGTGGGCTGGCTCTTATCTCTCTGCAGAAGGGGGCCCGGGAATGCTTCTATACTTCCTGCTACCCACAGCTGTGCTGGGCAGGCTCAGAATAGCTCAGCTCCATGGAAGATGCTCAGGTCCCAGCAAGACGCAACTGTTTTTCCACATAGGATTCACCAGGCTTGGGTACGGATACCTGCTGGGTAGGAGACAGAAACAGAGGCAAAGACTTCCCACCATCCGAGGCAGGAAAGAAATGAAAAGAGCTGGGGAGTCACCGAAAGGCAGATTTTTACGTTAATTCAAAGTAAAGTGTTTGATTAAACAGCTGTTCTCCGAGCTGATTTCGGATGTCGTGGGGATGGATAGGCCTTGGCGTCGCGCATTGTATCCGCGCCTCACTCCAACTGTGCCGTGTCTGAGTCACCCTGTTGATGACTTGAATGCCAAGTGGAGTCGTCCGTACTCTCACGGTAGATGCTTTCTCTGAGCATGAAGCTGCCTCCTCAGTAGGTCATTGTGTTACAGGATGGAATTGCTGCCTAGAAAATCAAGATGAGACGCGCCTGCCGCCTGCCCCCAACTTCTCTCACAAACCCGCAGGAGGCTCTGTGTAATCGCTGCTGCTCACTGAATATCTGGGTCAGAGCTATTTTCATAATGTAGCAAAATTCTACTTACGTCTTTTACTCCAATTCCTTCTTGAGTGTATGCTAGTTTTCGGGGGTTACGTGATACGGAGTGTGATCACAGGCCCAGAGCCAAAGCAGATGCACAGATCCGGCTGTTCTCTGTGCAGCCAAACACTAATTACATTTGTGTTTACGTGTTGATTCGCATGTGTGTGAGCAAGTGCCATGGTGTGAATGTGTGTGTGTGTGTGTGTGTGTGTGTGTGTGTGTCAAACGACAACTTAGAGGCCTCAGTTCTCTCCTGCTACCAGGTGGGTACTGGGAATCAAACTTGGAGGCAGGTGCCTTTACCTGCCGAGACCTCTCACTAACCCAAACAGGCAAACATTAATGTGCAAAGATGAAACATGCTGCCACTCTTGTGTGTTTTTGTTTTGGCAACAATTATTTTTTCTTTAAAATGTGTTTTTCAGATATCCTTTCTATACATACACAGTTTAAGTGAAATTTTCCCACCAGGGATGGCAATGCTCCCTAAGACTATCTAACAAAAGCCCCCAATACCAGGTATTAGAAGCCCCTTATGAGTTGTTGGCTGGGGGTTGAAGAGACTCCTCAAATGTTGTAGGCTATGGCTGTTGCCCTTAGCTGTCTTCCAGAGGCTGAAGATGAATTCCTATTGGTAAAGATACCATGTACTTAAGACACAGGCCCCAGAGGATTCCAGCTGGATCTGACCTGAAATTTTCCTCCCTGAGGACTAGCTTTCATGGTTCCTGAAGGCTGTGCATACTTCTAAGGGGTGGGAGATGCAGTCTATAGTCCTACTTAGCTGTGATGCCTTATGAACTACAATGGTTACCGTGGCACGGTCATCCCATGGGTGCGGTAGTGGCACACGTACCTTGGTGGTAACCAACGGCTCTCTATTGGTGTGAAGGCTTTCTCACAAGAAGGAAATCATGCCTGGCACTGGAAACGTAGCTAATTACCTGGGGCTAGTGAGGTCAGGGATCTTGGAGGAGAACCTATCACATCCACTTTACTAAACCAGTGTAGTTCCTCACTGCACTCTAAGCATTTATCCTTATGCCCACAGATAAGTGTAGCTCTCATCCCTCACCAAAGAAGTCTCTCTTTACAACAGAGACTAAAACAAACAAATGAACAAACAAACAAACAAACCCCAGAAACCTCACAGCTGATCAAAATGCCGAGATCAAGTGATCATGTGAATCCTAGCCCCAATAGAGCAATCTACAACACAACTCTTGCACCCAAGGCTCAGAGAGCATTCCAGAAGAGGGCGTGCAAAGACTGGAAGAGCCAGAGGCCCATGAAGTCAACAGAGATTATGTCTCCTAGAAATGACAGGGACGATAGACCCATGAATTCTCAACAGCATGGCTGCCTACATAAAACCTGAACAACAGACATGCTAATACTGAAGGAGGAAAACTCCTGGGACTTCCATCCTAACAAATAACTAACTACAGGCAGTAAAGGAATGCTGAGAACAGGAGACAATTGGTTATCCAATACCAAGTGCTCAGCCCTAAAATCATGTGCTTCAAGTAATATTATATGGACTAAGCAAATTGTATTTACAAATTTAGGAATATATATTTAACTGTATATATGTGTTGTTCGAATCTTAGATGACCTTTTAATAAAAAAAAACCCAGAGCCAGATATCAGGGTGAAAGGTGAAAGATCAGAGAAGCAGAGCAGCCAGCCGCTAGTTCTTACCTCTACAAAATCCTCAGCCTAAAGAGAGTGAGTTCCTGTTTCCTCGCACCTTACATACCTTTCTCTGCCCTGCCATATTACTTCCTGGGATTAAAGGTGTGTGTGCTTCCCAAGCAAAGGCATGAGATCTCAAGTGCTGGGATTAAAGGTGTGTGCCACCACTGCCTGTTTCTGTGTCTAATCTAGTGGCTGGCTCTGTCATTGGATCCTGAGGCAAGTTTATTAGGGCACACAATTTATCACCACCTATATATTTATAGATACAATATATATACAATTACATATATATATATATATATATATATATATATATATATATATATATATATATATATATATATATACAGTTAGAGAGAGAGAGAGGGAACAGGGAAGTGTGTGTTCATGGGACAGATCAGATTGGGGAGAAAGGAAAGAGGAAAATGATGTAATTATATTTTAATTTCAAAAAGTAAAAAAAAAAAGTTTTTTTTTAATGAAATAGCTATTTTAATTGGAAATCTGATGAAATAAAATTTAGTTTGTCACTCAAATAACTCCTTAGCTATTTAAAAAAGTGTGATGAGGTCTATTTTGTGTTTTGAGACAGAGTGTCTTGTGAAGCTGAGGATGGACGGCCTTAAACTTATGATGCTCCGGCCCCAGGGCCAAGGGTGTTGGAATTACAGATGTTAAGACTGCAGGATTGCAAAGACAGAGACATTTCTTCACACTCTCTTTGTTCTTCAGAACAGATCCGTGACACAGAGCCTGTGATAGAAAAACTCACGCCTCTGTTGATCGATCGTTGGCTCTGATTCGCCCACTTTCCGTGCTGAACCCACTGGTCTGCACACCCCGTTGCGGCAAAGGGAAGCCTTGAGAGAAAGCAAAGGGCGTTGAGATTTTGCAAGAGGCAAATTTCATTCTCCTCTGCTCAGTCATATTCTCCAGGTGACGTGGTCTCTTGGGAAGGAAAGTGACTCAGTTCCAAGAGTCTTCTGGGTCTCTCTAGTTACGTGAGCATCCGCAAGTGGGTGGGGATGGGGAAGACCCGGACAGCTACATCTGCACAGCGCCCTCTGCTGCTCGTTTCTGCCCTGCCTGGCCGCTGCTTGGTCTAGCCTGACTGTCTCGGATAGGATAGGCTCCCCTTTGGACACTCCACCTTACCTTACTTTAGGTTTTGGGATTCTTCTGACAGCAAACAGGCTTTTTTTTTTTTTTTTTTTTTTGGCTGGGGCGGGTTGGGGGAAGCGGGGTCCAGACAAGGGTTCTCTGTGTAATCCTTGGTGTCCTGGAACTCGCTCTGTAGCCCAGGTTGGCCTCCAACTCAGAAATCCGCCTGCACCCACCTCCCACCTCCTGCTGGGATTGGAAAATAGGCTTTTAAATGACTATGTGAGGTTGCCTCCAGCAGCTAGCCCTCCCCCGGGGGCTTCACCTGGTCTGCAGCGTCATTCCGACCCCCGGCCCAACCCCACCCCTGAGTCATTTTCCACTTCCAGAGCTTGGGACTCACATTAAGACCCACCCTTCCTTGCTCCTGTTGTTAGGGGAGGAAAAACCCAGATACAAACCCAGGCCCTTTGACAGTTTGCTTAACCTCCAGGGTTGCATTCTTCTGCGTTTTAAACGGAAATGTTAAAATTTTAAATGGAAATACTAATATTTGCCTCCAGCGTTATCAGGAGTCAAATGAGATGTTACAGAAGCTCTTGGAACAGGGCTGAAGGGTGGTGCTGCTGGGTTCTGGTTTTCTGCTCTGTTCTGTGGAGCAGCCTCTGCCCGTGGGCCTCACAGGCTTCAAGAAGCCGTTGCTACTGCCTGCGATCTGGGGGCTGCAAGGGTCCTTACCACAGCCCTGGTTTTTCCCTCAGCTCCCTCAGTGGAGGCGCGGTTCCCCATACTCCCAACACTTTTAAGAGAATTGCCCGCATCATTGTTTCGTTAAAGACCATTTCCACGGGGAGATGGCGGATAAAGGGGCTTGCTGCTAAATCTGGAAACCTGAGTTCATTTCCTGGAAGAGAACAGACCACAGGAAGGCAGGGTAGGTGTGCGCCCCCCCCCCAAATAAATAAATGGAAAAATAATAAAGACCTTTAAAAATATTACTCCTTAGAGCACTTTCAGGTTCCTAGTAAACTAAGTTCAGAGAGTCATCTAACTCCTGTCCCTGGTCCTGGCTTTCTCCATGATCAAGCTCCTGTACCACAGCGCACCGCTGTTATGGATGAATGTGCCCTGTTAGATCATGCCCCATTTTCCAGAGTTCACACTGGTTAGGGCTTTTCAACGTATTCACTTGTTTATTCCATGTGTGTGCTCGGTCCTGTCAAGGCCAGAGGACGTCACGTGTCATTCTCAGGAGCTCCAACCACCTCCTCGGAGACAGGGTCTCTGGTTGACCAGTAGCTCACCAGTTAGGCTGGACTAGCTGGCCAGTGAGCCACGGAGATCCTTCTGTCTCCACCTCTTCAGCACTACAACTCTAAGTGGGAACCACCATGCTTGACTTTTTACGTCAGACTCAGGTTGTCAAATGAAGCAAGTTCTGTACCAATGGAATTGTCTTCCCTGACCCTGGAGATAGGCTCTCATGCCGCAGCCCAGGCTGGACTTGAACCTCTGACTCCCCTGCCTGTCACCCAAGTGTTGAGATTAAAGGCCTGTGCCACCATATCTGGCTCATAAAAGACTTCGGAAGTGCTTAACTGGATTTGTGTCCTTGGAGTTGGCATAGAGTTGGCATAGATAAATGCCCAGGGTGGGGGGAGGGGAGCGTGATTTGCATACTCTCTTCAGCTTGATGGGATCATCCAGCCTCACCCCAGGGGCCCCATGGCAGAAGCTCTGAGAAAGCAGACCTGGAATAGGAGTTGAGAAGCAGGAACCCTGCGGGGCACCTTCTGGGCAGCAGGAAATACGTCAGCTGAGGTGTGTCAAGGTTATTGAAGGCCTAATCACCATTACATAGGCTGTGGGATGATGCATGACACATTTGGCCACGTTAATGAGCTTGATGGCCGCACTGGAGGAAACATAGTGCAAATTTTAACTGAGCAATGGTAGGATGGAGTACAGGAGCAAGAAAACCAAAGGAGTAGAGGGACTTTGGAGTCCTCAGGAAGGGACAGAGAGCGTCAGGGACGGTCTCAGGAGGAGATAGAGTTCCACTGGCTGCTATCACAGGCGCGAAGGAGGCAGAAACAGCGGTCAAGGTTACCCAGCATGTGCTGCATGCTGGGAGGTGTGCTGGCCAGGACCTGGCTGTGCCTATTGAATCTTCACAGCTCCGAGAGGCAGACTCGTGTGTGACTCCAGCTTTCCTGGAGAAGAAACAGATATTGAAGCTTCCCAAGGTTAATTCTGTCCCCAGCCACAACACACTAGCAAATAAGATATCACATTCATTCGTTTGGATCAGAGTCGTGTATCTTAAGCTGGCCTCAAATCCAGAGTGTGGCTGGGGATGGCTTTCAACTCCTGATCTTCCTGCTTCCACCACCCAAGGTAGTAGGGTTTCCGGTATGTGCCACCATGCCTGGTTTATGCCATGCCATGGTAGACAAGTACTCTAAGGAGAGACATTCCCAGCTCCAGATGAACAGGCCTGTCTGTTCATCATCATCTTTTGTTTTAAGACAACTGTCATGGAATAAAGACTCTCAGCGGTGAGAGGTGGCGGCGTGTAGTTTTTGTTGGTGCTGAAAGAGAAACCATCAGAAGCTCGCCCTGTTTACAGGCTAAGGCTGGGCTCAGGTGATTTACCAGTATCCACCACCAGAGAGAGCTGTGCTTCATTCAGGCTCCTTGCCTCTGTTTTCCCACCCAGCAGCTTCCGGCAGAGGCTCCTGAGACAAAACTCCACAGATCTTGGCTTCCATCCCTTGCGGGATTGTGTTGGAGCCAGAGATTGGGTTGTTGCTGTCATTAATGCTGTTTGCGCCGTAAACTTGTTTTTGTTGTTGTTTGTACTCCAGCAGTCCTCCAAATGAGGCACCCGAGGCATAGGGAGGGTTGTTTTCCTTACACAGGATCATTTATCACATTTTTCTTATTTGAAGTGATGAATCTCATCACCAAATTGCATTTAATTGATTTTCATATTTCATGAGCTCAATAGCTACTAACCATATCCACTTTGCCAGCAGCTTCTGAAAAATATCGGTGTCTTTCCTCGGACATCGGAAAAGGCTGTACATACCTCTCTGGAGTAAACTGATCTGTATTCCAGGCCACACAGAAGAATCCCTGGTCGAAGAGGGATCTCAGTAAAAACACAGCCCGAGGATTTCAGGACAACAGGTGAGTGCTGAGAACTGATTGAGGAAGACGGAAGGTGTTCCAGTCAGGAGATGCCTTTCCCCTTCCTGTATGTTCTGGAAAGTGGTCTGGGCTAGACCTCAGGGCAGAAGTAGATACCACTCAAATAGTTCCATCAAGTGAGAAGGCCCTTTGCATAGAGCTTAGCCAGCGTCTTGCCTATGCATCTGCGGAACCTTGCAAATAGATTTTCCACGTTCGTTTTCCAGTGTGTTAGAGATAACGTGTGTTGGAGGGTGTTTTTATGCCAGTTCTGGCCACTTCAGATCTCCTGTCCAGCTCACACTGTCTTCTGGGCTGGCTGGAACCTCAGGCTGTGCCTGGACTTTGGGCCCTGGCCTAAGGATTTCTAGTTTATTGTTCATACATCAGTATGTCAACAAGTAGCGTTTCTTCCTGCATTGGCACAAGAGTGGTGCTATAAAGTGTTCAAGACCGAAAGACAAAGGTAACTCACTGTAGAGAGCTTGCACATGCCTCGTGTGTGCCAGATCTGGCTTCAGCTCTCAGCAACACAAACACACACACACACACACACACACACACACACTCACACGCACGCAGAAACATGATATACACATACACAACCATATATATACATAGACACACACTTCAGAATTTACACACGCACACACTAACCCAGGCAGGGCATCAAGTTGCAATATCTTTGTATTTTCAGGGAGATTGTACAATTAACACCCCACAACCTATAATTAGTACTCTGATCAATGATATTATTACTCTAAATATTATTCTAAATATATAGTGCTATTTTGCTCCCCGATAGCTACCACACTGAGTGTTGATATAAAGTCCCCAGTTCACAATGCATTCTCGCATATTAACCCTTGTCTTACTCCTTACAGTGGCCTGGTTTCAGACAGAGGAGTCTCAGGCTCAGACCATCTGTAAAGGTTAATCATCATTGTCAAGTGTACTGGATTTACAGTCACCATGGAAACACCTCTGAGGGGGTTTCCAGAAAGGTTTTACTGAGGAAGAAAGAGCCCCTTTGAATGTGGGTGGTGCCATCTCCACTGGCTGGGATCTTGGACTGCCAAAAAAAAAAAAAAAAAAAAAAAAAGGAGCCGAGGAGCGTCATTGACCTCCTGCCTACTTGGGGACTGGATGCAGCGTGACCAGTGGCCAGCAGGAGCTGATCTCATTCTCTCCACCACGCCTTCCTGCCATGATGTAGATAATCCTCAGACCATGAGGCCAAATAAGTCCTCCCTCCATCCCTCCCTCCATCCTTCTCTCTGTCCCTTCTTCTATCCTTCCTTCCCTCCATCCCTCCCACCTCACATTTTTGTCAGATATTTTGTTAGAGAAGCGGGAAAAGCAGCCAATACTGCCCAAGATTATGGAGCTCGTGAGTCGATGGCGCTGCAGCTGACCAGGTCTTCCCAAGGAGCATTGCAGTGTCTTCTGCGCACTGTACTGTAGGACTGCAAACACTGAGGAGCTGTGGTGATTGGAAAAGGAATGCCTGTCATTTAAAGATGTATGCCTTGTGCCAGACATTGAACCAGGCACTTCTCATGCAATTCTTACGTGCCGCAACCCCGCCCTCCCCAACCGCCGATGGTAAATAGCCTAATTCTTATTTTGTTGCTGGGGGAATCTGTGCTCATTGTGGTAATGTGACAAACTGAGAACCACACAGCCTCACATCAGCTGAAGTGAGG
Organism: Peromyscus maniculatus bairdii; assembly: GCF_049852395.1. Classification (NCBI taxonomy): domain Eukaryota; kingdom Metazoa; phylum Chordata; class Mammalia; order Rodentia; family Cricetidae; genus Peromyscus; species Peromyscus maniculatus. Next base: position 70,934,966 of record NC_134860.1, on the reverse strand, counting down.
CTTTAACTCAGCTCTCGCCGACTCCTAAGCTCACTGAGGTGACCTATTCATCAGTTTTCCTTTAGTCAAAATTTAAGACAACTGTTGCCCTCTTTTGTAGGGGTATTTGCATTTTATTGTGTCTTTACGTACAGAATGAAAGGACTCGTTCCAGTGCTAAAGCAAGTTCCAGTCATTGGGGACCGGATGGGACAGAATCTCCAGAGGGGTGGGCAGCCTTCTGGGTATCTGAAAGATAGATCTCGGGACTGATTGGCCCGGTGGCTGCTGGGAGCACAACTTCAATTCTCCAGGGAGGAGGAGGAGGAGCTCATCTGGGGAGAGCTGGGTCAGCTGCACCGTTGAGAAATCAGTAGTTTCAGTGATCCTGTGCCACAGGATGTGTGTGCTATGACAACTCCCTCAGTGTCTGAGGGTCTCTATGTCTGTCTTACTTAGGGTTACTATTGCTGTGAGGAGACGCCATGACCATGGCAACTCTTAAAAGGAAAACATTTAATTTGGGGGTCTCGCTTACAGTTTCAGGGGTTCAGTCCATTATCATCATGGTGGGAAGGAGCATGGGGGCACATAGGCAGACGAGGTGCTGGAGAAGGAGCCGAGAGTCCTACATCTTGCAGGCAACAGGAAGTCAACTGATTGTCACACTGAGGGAAGCTTAAGCAAAAGAGACCACAAAATCCGCCCCCACCGTGACACACTTCCTCCAACAAGGCCACACCTTTTAACAGTGCCTCTTCCTTCCGGGGCCATTTTCTTTCACATCACCACAGCTTTCTTCCTTGAAAAAACAGGCAGTAAACTGGATAAGTGTGTGTGAACCGTCGGGAAGAAGCAGGAAGGCATTGTTCTTGTCTTCTAGAGAATTCTTTAGACTCGGCTGCTGCACAATTGTCACTAACGTGGAGAGGTGGCTGCTAGGGAAGATGCGCTGCCTTCAGAGGGTTTTGCTGGGAGATACACCTGACGTAGGTGTCGCCAGCCCTCTTCACTGCAGAGCCTCTTTGGAGGGGGTGTGCTGGAGCAGGTGTGAAGGAACAGGCCCCGAGCAGCTGAACAGTCAGCAGCGACCTGTTACAGGTCCCCAGGAACTACACACAGGATTGGCAGACAGCAGCATACGGAGTCCAGATTCATAATTTCCCAGCTCTCCTGTCAGCCGAGGTGGCTCCTCCTGCTAGTCTCACTGTTCTTATCAGTATGAGGAGGTGGCCCAGTTTGCAGAGCTCCTGTGAGGACGGCAGATGAAATGAAATGCCCATGAAATGCCTTGTAGAGATCACGCATTTGGAGCCGGACTGTCTTCTCCTCTGTCTCTTTCAGGCTCACATTTAGTGTCTTGTGTGTGTGTCACAGGCAGAAGTGAATCCCATCATCAGAAGGCTCTGAATAGAGAGAGGCCATGCCTGCTCCCCAGGCCTCTCCGAGTCCCTCATTAGATCCTCTGTCCAGGCAGCTTCTCCCACCTGGGCATTTACAAAAATGACAAAGGCATATGATGTAGAAAATAATGGCCAAAGCCACATGCATGAGGTATTCAGACACTTCTGTGAGGTAACCTCTGCAGGATTCTGCCAGCAAACCCCTGTTTCTTCCCACAGCGGCCTAGAGGATTGTCCCCACATAAGGCCCCTGCAGAATGTGCGTCTGCCACGTTCTGTGGACCTCCACCCTGGCAGGTTCCCTCTTACTGCCTCCACTTGCTTCCAAACAGGGTGTACTGTCTTCTCAATCTCGCCTTCTGCAGACCGCACGGCCCTGTTAGCGCCGGGATTGTTATCAGAGTGTCTTCAGTGAAAAGCTTTGTATCCCCTGGTAGTGTGCACCCCTTGGAAGTGTGAGCTCCGACTTGGCTGCGGCTGGTATGGAAAAGCGCCCCCACTCAGCCAAGCCCTGGAACTTCCTTTTACACGATTCCAGGAAACATCAGCTGGTCAGCAGGAATGTTAATCACTTCCTATCCAGTTTTCTGTAGGTTCAATATAGGCTTCATGACTTTGGAGCCAATGCTACAGAAAGAATGAAAGGAGATATAGCTGTTTTCCACTCACTAGCTGATATGCAGGCAAGTGTGTGTGTGTGTGTGTGTGTGTGTGTGTGTGTGTGTGTGTGTGTGTGAGAGAGAGAGAGAGAGAGAGAGAGAGAGAGAGAGAGAGAGAGAGAGAGTAAGAGTGTACCCTCGGGTCTGGCTGCATGAAGGACAACACCAAGTAAGGTAGAATACGCATATGTGTGGCTATAACCCCATCTCCATACTAAAGGAACTTACTGTATTTATAATATTGCAACACACACACACACACACACACACACACACACACACACACACACACACGAAGGCAGAAAGAAAATTTGGACAGCCTTTCCGACAAGGGAGCAAATCAGTGGATCTGTAACTTCAGAGAGGTTACTCTCAGCTGAATTGAGGACATCGGAGGATATACAGGACAGGAGGAAACAGAAACGTAGACAGGAAGAATCTCAGGCAGAAGCGATAACTCACCCAGAGGTGGGAACTGGCTCAGTGTGGTTAAGGCATGAGCACCAAGCAGCCTGTTTGGCTGCTGTATTTATTCTGTATTTGGAGTCTGAACGGTAGGCAAGGGTGGACAGATATAAAGGGAGAGTGTGGGCTTCATCTTTTAGACAGTGATGTCCTTGGAAAGCTTTTGAACAAACAAAGGGTGCCCAGAAGGGGGTGTTGCTGGGAAATGATGGTGGCCCCGGTATTTGCAGGGAACTCAGCAAGAAGTAATAGAAGGGCCAGAGAAGAGGTCCCCAGAGGACTGTTGCCATGACGCCACACAAAATCCTAAGAACCCGCACCAGGCTATTGGTAGAGTGGAAGAGACCAGGGGTAAGTGGAGAGCGAGCAGACAGCGGACAGCCAGCACTGGCTGGTGGAAGAACACTGGAGCTTGTATGCAAGACAAAAAGCAAAAAACAAAAACAATAAACAGAACCGGGAAGAACATTGGAGACAGAGAAACAGGTTAAACATGAGGTCTAGCATGGGGACAGCGAGTGACAGCTGAGGACCTGCAGGACAGCCAGGGATGTGGCTGAATTAGACCACAGAGATGCCCTGGGTGTTCTTTGCATGGGGCAGACAGCTGAGGTAGCTTTTCTTCAGATCCTATCTGTGTGAGAGCCAAGGCAGAGGGAGAGACTGCGAGATCAATGGGAAATCCCAAGCAGATCAGGGAGTATTGAAGGAGCAGGGTTGAAAAGCTAGGTGAGGCCTTGGGACAGAAGGAGGGCTTTGCAGAGAATCACAGATGGCCTGTGGTGTCAGGATGGAATTGGGGTACAGAGAGGGGAGGTGGTATGTCCAGAAAAGGTGGCTGAGCAGTCTCTTGGCTGTGAGGCTCGCCTTCTAAAAAGGCAGATGCGATGATGTCAACACTGGTTTGGAACGACATTGATTTGGGCACTCAAGCAGGCCAGTAAGATCAGGACATGTAGTCAGAAGATTGTAATTTCTCCAAGTGTGACACATTGCTAGTGACACACGCTGATAATCTCAGCACTCAAGGAGGCCGAGTCAGGAGGATTGTGAATTTGAGCCAGCCTGGGACAGGTCTCTGTTTCAGTTTTTTTTTTTTTTAAGATTTATTTATGTATTATGTATACAATGTTCTGCCTGTATGTATGTCTGCATGCCAGAAGAGGGCACCAGATCTCATTCTAGATGGTTGTGAGCCACCATGTAGTTGCTGGAAATTGAACTCAGGACCTCTGAAAGAACAGCCAGTGCTCTTAATCTCTGAGCCATCTCTCTAGCCCCTGTCTCAGTTTTTAAAATAAATTATAAAGCAAAAATGTTGGCTGGATTCCATGACGGTGACTTCACAGAATCCACTGAAACAGGACCCAGGATCTCAGAGAGGATTGGGAGACATGGAAAAGCTCAGAGCTGGGCCAAGAGAAGGGCTGGGATGTCAGCCAGGCAGTACACGGCAAATAAATGGCAATGACTTCTCTTTTGTTTCCTAAGACCTCATAGTTCACGGAGGAGACCTCCAGGACCGCCGAAGAAGTGCCTCCCTTCCATCCAGCCTGGCAAGCTCTGCTTTCACTCCTGGATCTCTACGGGTGGACTGGACTTGAAAATTCCATGACAAAAATGAAGTTTGAAAGTCAATGCTGGAAGACTTGGGCCACTGCGAATAAGACAGGATTGTGATTGGCAGTGGGAAAAGGCCAAACGATCAATAGGTCCATCAACAAGGGAAGAGTTGAACAGACTGTGGCCTAGCCAGTGTGGGAACGATGTTAGACGTGACCAGTGAGAATTCCATCCAGAAATCAGCCAGCACAGGGGTGTGCCCATCTTGTTAAGGACCTGGAGCAAGGTTCAGGGTAATGCATGTGATATTGCTCTTATAACACAAACAAGGTGAAGTCTGTGCTATTTTTGTGTTTGTTGATATGAAAGATAAAATAAGAAAAAAAAAAGATAAGAGGGCTGTGCACACCAGACCAGATTGATTTTTTGGGGACCTGCAATTTAAAAGAGGTAATTACCACATCTCTTAGTGTGGGGGTGGGGATACTTCTGCATTGGGTAAGTGATTCTAAGACAGTATCTTTCTTTTTATGTTTTTGTTTTTTTAATTTGAAAATAGCTAGATTCATCAAGAGTTGCAAAGTAGCACAGAGATGCTTATTTCTTCCAGCGGCAGCTCTTCCATAATGACAGAGTGGGAATGGGCACCAGTGAGAGAGCTCACTAGCTTCATATGCATGTGCACATATGTATCAAATATATATATATATATCATATATATCATATATACATGGAGCTTTATGTAGCTGTTACCATTACCGTGTTAAGGAGACACACTGGCTTCACCACCACAAGAATCCCTCACTTCAAATCCCTGCCCCATCTGCTCTGTTTCTCGCAACCAGTAACTCCTTTTCCATCTCTATCAACCTGTCATTTCAGAAATGAAGCATGAATGGAATCATAGTATGTAATGTCTTTTAAACAGCCTTTGATTTCATTCAGCATGGTTTATTTGCAAACCATTCAAGTTGTTGCATGCATCAATAAGTCATTTCTTTCTGTAGCTAGGCATGTATCATTGTTTGTTTAAGCATTTGCCCTGTGAGGGACACATAACGTTATTTCCATTTGGGGAAGTTTGGTTATTACAAATAATGCTGCTTGGAGTACTTGTGTGCACGTTTTTTAATGTGCGCATAATTTTTCATTTCTCTGGTACAGATGCTCAAGAATGAGACTGCTGGGTTTATAAGATAATTGCGTGCTTTGTTATTTTTAATAATGTTTTTAGCTATTACTTGACAATTTCATGTATGTATGTAATATATTCTGGTCACACTCATTCCCTTACAATCCCTGCCAACTCTCTGCCCTACTTCTGTGTCCCCATCCTGATTTCATGTCTTTTCGTTTTGTTTATGTTTTATCCTTGTGATTCACTGGTTTGACTAGAGCTGCTTTTGTGGGCAGGGGTGTGAACCTATCCCCTGGAGCATGAATAACTCTTGAGTGGCTACTTCTCACCTGAAGTCCTGCCATTAGCTCTCCAGGGAGGGTGAAGCCCCAAGAGCCCATCATGTCTATGACTAAATGTTTACAGTTCAGCCTTGTGTAGGCCCTCTGCAGGCCAACTGCCAAGGCTGTGCCTTCATGGGTGCCATGCCAACAAGACAGCATTTCAAGGCCTTGCTTCCTGTTCACTGCGCTCCTTCAGTTCTAACATTCTTTCCGCCCTCTTTCTTCTGTGATGTTCCTTTGGAGGAGGTGATATTGATGTTTGGTTTAATGCTGAGACCCAACTGTCAATTGTTCTTAGTGCCTTAAACAGCCACTAAGTACCATTTGCTGAAAAGGGAAGCTTGATCTAGGCTGAGGACAGCACTGGTCTATCATAAGCATAAGTATTTCAGAGAAAGTTTGACAACATGTCCTACAAAAGTAGTAGGTCACCTCTAGTGCCTATGAATTCCCCAGCCATTTTTGCCTTTGACCAGATCCACAGTAGCAGATCTAGCTCCCTCCAATATCACCACAAACTTGCCTCTTAGAACAGCCTTCATTGTGTCCCTTAAGTTTGGATATGATGTGTTTTCATTTTCATTCAATTTAAAATCTTTGGTGGTCAGATAGGATGTTATTTCAATTTTCTTGGATCTGATGAGACTTGCTTTGTGTCTGAGTATGTGGCCAATTTTGGAGAAAGTTCCATGAGGTGCTGAGAAGAAGGTACATTCTTTTGTGTTCAGGAGAAATGGTCTGTAAATATTTGTTATGTCCATTTGGTTTATGATGTCAGTTAGCTCCAGCATTGCTACTACTGCTTCTTTCTTCCTCCTCCTCTTCCTCCTCCCCTTCCTCCTCCCCCCTTCTTCTTTCCCAGCACTTTAGTTTTTTTCTTTTTTGTTTTTGTTTTTGTTTTGTTTTTTTTTTTTTTTTTGTTGTTTTTTTTTTCCGAGACAGGGTTTCTTTGTGTAGCTTTGCGCCTTTCCTGGAACTCACTTGGCTGGCCTCGAACTCACAGAGATCTGCCTGCCTCTGCCTCCCAAGTGCTGGGATTAAAGGAAAGTGTGCCACCACTGCCTGGCCATGCACTTTAGTTTTTGTCTAGATGACCTGTCTATTGGTGAGAGTGGGGTATTGAATTCTCCCATTATCAGTGTGTGAGGGGTGGTAAGTAATTTAAGCTGTAGCAATGTTTCCTTTATGAATGTGGATGCCCTTGAGTTTGGTGCATAGATGTTAAGAACTGTAATGTCCTCTTGGTGGATTTTTCTCTTGATGAGTATGTAGTATTCTTCCCTATCTCTTCTGATTCGTTTTTGGTTTGAAGTCTATTTTGTCAAATATTAAAATGGCTATACTAGCTTGCTTGGGATATAATTTTCCATTCTTTTACCTTGAGGTGATGTCTATTATTGATGTTAAATTGTGTTTCTTAGATGTAACAGAAGGGTGGATCCTGGTTTTGAATCCATTGTATTATTCCACATCTTATTGGTTAATTGAGACAATTGTGTTTGAGAGTTATTAATGAGGAGCATTTGTTTATTCCTATTTTTGTTGTTATTGCTGTGATGCAGTTTTTCTCCCTTTGTTTGATTTACTGCTAAGATATTATTTATTCCTTCAGTTTTCTTGAGTGTGGTTAGCCTCTTCTGGTTCAAGTTTTTTTTTTTTTTTTTAGAGCCTTCTGTAAGGCTGGATTTGTAGATACATACATACTAATTAAATCTGGTTTTATTGTGGAATGTTTTTCTTTCTCCACCTCTTATGATTGAGTTTTTCTGGGTATAGTAGTCTGAGCTGGCATCTGTGTTCTCTCTGAGTTTGTAGTATATCCATGCAGGCCCTTCTGGCTTTCAGAGTCTGCATTGAAAAGTCAAGTGTTAGTCTAGTAGGTCTGTCTTTATACGTTACTTGATTGTGCTGGCTGCTTTTGTGTGTCAACTTGACAGAGGCTAGAGCCATAAGAGAGGAAGGAGTTGAGGAAATACTGAGATCCAGGTGTAAAGCACTTGTCAATTAGTGATTGATGGGGGAGGGCCCAGCCCATTATGAGTGGTGCCATCCTTGGGCTGGTGGTCCTGGGGTCTAAAAGAAAGCAGTCTGAGCAAGCCAGGGGAAGCAAGCCAGTAAGCAGCACCTCTCCATGGCCTCTGCATCAGCTGCTGCCTCCAGGTTCCTGCCCTGCTTGAGTTCCTGTCCTGACTTCCTTCAGTGACGAACAGCAGTGAGGAAGTATAAGACAAATAAAGCTTTTCCTCCCTAACTTGCTTTTTGGTTATGGTGTTTTATCATAGCAATAGAAACCCTGACTAAGACATTGGTCTTTTTCCCTTGCAGATTTTAATATTCTTTCTTTGTTCTGTACATTTAGTATTTTGGTATTATGTGCTGTGGGGAATTTCTTTTCTGCTCCAGTGTATTTGGTGTTCCACATGCTTCTTGTACCTTGATAAGCATCTCCTTCTTTAGGTTTGAGAAATAGTCTTCTATGATTTTGTTGAAAATATTTTCTGTGCCTTTGACTTGGGTTGCTTGATTTCATCTTTTCATCATGCACCATATTTCCTGGATGTTTTGTGCCTTGATTTTTTTTTTTAAGATTTAACATTTTCTTTGACTAAGGTGTCATTTCTTCTACCTTGTCTTGTCTTTAATCCCCAAGATTTTCTTTTCTATCTCTTGTATTCTGTCAATAAGGTTTGCCTCTGAGTTTCCTGTTCGAGTTCCAAATTTTTTCATTTCTAGTTTTCCCTCAGTTTGGGTTTTCTTTACTGAGTCTCTTTCCATGTACAAGGGCTAAACTATTTTCTTCATTTCATCCAGTGTTTGCGTCTTCATAGATTTCTTTGATTAATTTATTCAGTCCCTCCTTAAGGACCTCTAATACATTCGTAAAGGCTGTTTTGAAGTCCTTGTCTTGTGGTTCATCTATGTCACATTTCACATGGCTGTGGTAGGGTTATGGGGCTTTAGTGCAGACATATTGTCCTGGCTCTGATTGACTGTGTTTTTATGCAGGTAGTCTGCTACAGAGCTGGGGATAAGACTGGGGGGACTGGATTTGGAGTAGGGGAGGGAGAATCAAATCTATTTTGTTTTAATTAATTTTTTTCTAGGCAAAGTCTCTCTATGTAGCTCTAGCTTGCCTGGAGCTCACCATGTAGACCAGGCAATCTGATCCACCTGACTCTGCTTTTAGAGTTGTTTTTTTTTTTTTTTAAAGTGAGACCAGGTTCCCACACCAAATGTTCATCCTGGACCAAGTGGTCTATAACATTTTAAATTTAAAAGGCCCTGTATGAGAGAAACCATTTTCTATTTGACTATGGAAAGGTAATGGGTTTGAAGTTGAAGTTTGTCATCTACTAGAGAGATTTGGTTTTAGAAAGTACACTCATGCTCAGAATTCATATCCAAAGAAGCATGGAGTGAACAAAGATGGAGAGAGAATCCAATGACTATTCTCCAACTTCCATGTGGGTATGAAACGTCTTCCAGGTGAGTCTGTGTGGTCTTTCACTAAGTAGGTAGAGCCATGGGTGCCAACATCAGCCAAAGTCACTATCTCTTACAGTTTTTTCATATATAAAAGTAGAGCTGAACTGAAATATTTCATATTGGGTTCTCATCTTCCTCATGATAAAACTGTATCAGTCAGAACTGTATCAGAAAAATGAAGATGGAAGTGTAATATCCATGAAGAATAAAACCAATAGAGTCACATTTTATTTGAAAGAGATAACTTTCGTTTTTAAGGCAAACAAGCTCTTTCTCCAGCAGGATACATTATTGACTCTTCTGTCACAAGCAATCGACTGAAGCGACAGAATTGTATTGCTTTGCAAAGCTGTTTCTAACGAGAAGCGAATGATGAGCCTGTAATTGCTGTGTGAGGTGTTTGTTCAGGTCTGTGGCATGTACCGAAAGACACTAAGGCACACAGGTACCCAAACCCCCTTTGAAACCCGCAAGCAGACTCCAAGACCAGAAAGCCCAGACTAGCACACAACAGAACATTGCTTTCCATGAGCACGAATTATATATTGCTAAAGGGAGCTACCTCATATCATCAGTTACACCTGGAGATTAGTGGAGAAGATTCCTGACTCATATGGGAGGGAACGGCATAAGAGCTAGAGCCATCCTCATCTGGGTGACTGGAATAAGGCCCCTGAGAGACTCAGCATGATGTGTGGGCAGGGGTGGGCGGGGGCAGGTATACTCCAGTTCTTTCTGGCATGCGTATTCTCAACCCTTTCAAAAGTTACTGTGTAGGGATGCCACTTCCCAAACTAGTACCGTGAACTTCTTTACAAACCGTTTCTATAGGTAAATGTCATCCAAACACAACACAGGGGATATAAATGGCGACTTGGCCATGGTTGGAGAGACCTTAAAAATTAGTTAAGAAGAGGGAGAGTTGCTGTCTAGAGAAAGCAAACACTTGATAGTGTGTCGACGGCCAGGTCTCGTTCTCGGTGTCATGTGGTTCCTGTCTTGCTCATCCCAAAGACAATCCAGTGAGGCCATTATGTGATGATGGCATTTTATAGGCAAAGATGAGGAACAAGGGGGCCAAGGAAATTATCCAGTATCATTCAAATGCCCAGTGCAGAATTAAGTCCATGTCTTCAGGGTCCTAGTCACCACACTACAGAAGAAGCTTAAGAGAGTGAGACATATCAGGAGAAGACAGGGAAGTTGTGCCACATCCCTCCAGATCCACACAATGTATGCAGTAACTTGCCCTTTGTGTGGCCACCGCCACCAAGACTGAATGATCCCCACTGTAGTAACCTGTGAGAAATGCTCAATGAAGGAATGCAGTAACCACCGAGGAAGAATTTCTCTTTGAGGAGAGATGGGGATTTGATAAAAAGACATAAAATGAACTGCTGAAGATTTACCAGAAAATTCTAGATCAACCTGAGCCAGAAGGAAAACACTAGGAAGGCTAATGAGAAAGTCGAAAGTGTCCCTGTGTCCCGGGGGTGGTACAGTTAGGCTGAGGCTGAGTAGCAGAGGTGAAAACGATCAAGCAGACACCCATCAATTGTGAGGCATGTGCTGCATGCATGCCTGTCTTTATGGCTCTCATAATTTGGCAAAATGGCTTTTTCAACTAGTGATGCTGTGCCTTTGGGAGGTACCAGGGAGATAAGAATATAGAAGTGGCATTCCAAAGGTCCATACTTCAGAGAAGAGCCCTTGATTCCTCGGCCCTGTGTTGAGAAGACACCACCAACGCTCAAAAGGAAGCCACAGCAGACTCTGCCCTTAATCTATGCCTTTGTTTCTGCCACTGTCTTTAATTGACACAAGATTCATCCTCTATCGTTTCAGTTTTCAGATTTACCAAGTTATGCATGTGATACTGTGAGGTTCTGAGGGATGGCTGAGCCTAGACCTATAGCTTATGACCAACCAGACTTCCCTCCAGAGCCCAGGACAGCATTCTTTACATATTGTAGGTCTCCAGGGGAAGAAAAGCATCTCTCTTCTCACCTCTTCTCTAGGAGTCTCCCTTGCGAAGCAGTGTTCATCAGAACAGGGTCCACCTAGGCACAGAGGCAAAATCAGTGCCCAAACAAACCATCATGCTGGTCTCTTCTTGCATATTGCCCCAGGACTCAGGACCCCTCTGGATCTGTGGTGCCTTGTGTCTGCTGCTTATCCGACCTGCCTAATTTCCATTCATCTCATAGGAATAATTGGTCCCCTCTCCAGGGGATCAACCCTGCTTGCTCTTGTATGACTCTTACCTCCGAAAGCTCATCCCAGTGCAGCATTGATGGACACACAATTTCTTGCTTGTCTTTTCTTTGTCCTCTCCTGGGGTATTTAAGTACTCACAAGGGAAGGCAGTCTGCATAGAGCCTGGCTGACCAATGGGGTCAGTCCTCAGCCTTCACTGAGGATGTTTGAAAGATGGACGAATTCTGGAACCACAAAGGAACATGCAAGTAAAGAGTATCCTTCAGGAAGGAGTGGTCAAGACCATGGCAGATGTTAGAATTCCTGTCCTGTCACTTGGCAGCTAAATGACATCTGCTAGTCTAAACTTTAATTATTCCACTTGCAAAATAACAACCCTGGCCATGATAACAATCTAGAAAGATAGTTAATTTGATATTATTACAGATACGTCAGGACTGAAGTGGAGAGTAAGTGAGATAGCATAATTATTTAAACTAGAGTTTGGCACGTTCTCAAGGCTGAGCTAATATTAACAATACTCTCACCACCTTGGTGCCAGCCTCATTTTTTCTCTGCTGCGGTACATTTTGACGAAGAAAATCATCACAACATTTAGAAAATCCTACAATTCTCATTTGGTAACTATAAAATGGAATTTTTTTTTTCTTCCAAAAACAGCCTCCAACATCCCTGGAGCTTGAAGAGTCATTTACAAAGATTACTAAGTATTTATCACGCTGCCATTGGCAAGACTCCCAGAGCCAGAGGGTCTCATTACCAGAAATGCTTATGAATGGCTTCTCCGGAGCCATGTTTCACCGTCATAGAACTCACCACTAGGTGGCAGCTGAGCCAGGGTTCCCGGAAGTGAAGACAAACACACCCTTTTGGCAGCTGCACCAAAGGCTTTGCTGTTCATACCCAAACATCTGACTCACCCACCGAGTGTCAGCCTGGAAAATGACAAATACAGATTTCAGCGGCAAGTGAAATATAACGTCCCTGGGGCCAGGGTAGTAAAACGAATCTGGAAGCCTGAGAGCAGTTTCTACGGAAATGGGAGGAATTAGGGCTGCTGACAAATGAAGACGCACACGCTCATAAACAACTTAAGTCTTTATGATAAATCAGGTCCCAAGGTAAAGAAGCCTCATAGAGTCACGCTTCTCCCTTGCGCAAAAGCCTGCAATGACCACCCCGCATTTCTCAATTAGTATGGGGGTGGGCAGGGAGGAGGGAGGGGAGGACCGCGTGGTGCCAGAATCTCCAGGGAGAACTAGAAAAAGGACATTTGGTAAACCTCCTCTGTTCATAACGCCAACCGAGGGAAGCGGCTCTCGGTGGAATCTATCAGTGATACACAGAGGACAGAGGGCAACGGTGTTGAAGGAGATTTTTAAACTGGTAACAGAAACACGGCGGTTACAGTAATGACCATGGTAGAGTCACATTTATTAAGCACTGACTGCATAGCATTGTCTGCCTTACATGCTAGCTCATTCACCCTCCCAAGCCCACAGTGAAGCGGTAGCGATTCCTATCCCCATTTAACAACTAGGGAATTCAAGGCTCGGAGAGATTAACTTGTCTCAAGATGCAGCTGGATGATTCCATAGCTGAGATCCAAATCTCAGCCATCTGGCTCCAGAGCTATGGTAACAGGAAGAAATCCAAGGTGGTCAGCAGGGTTTGTGCACCACATTTGGGACCCTTCTTTGCTTCATCTCCTCCTAGACCTCTCGATATTCTAACTAGGCTGCACGATGGGTTGGCCAGGAGGCTACAGGTGCTGAGGTGCCCCCCCCCTGAGGTTGCACTGAAGATGAGGGGACTAAGGATAAACAACAGCTCCATTCTATTGTCTTGAGGGTGTCTCCTGGGGTCACCACGGTTTCATGCGCCCCAAAGATTTGTGTGTATCCCCTTGGCCACTAGTCATCACAGCACATTTGTTCTTTGAACTTAGCCTCGACATTGGCTCTTTTGCAGAACCATTCTGGCCACCACCAGAGGTCCATGGGTTCTCTTCACATACAGAGGAGCTGTAAAAATCACCAAGTACTTCTCTTCTGGTGCATCACCTGTTCGTAGGTCTGACATTCCTAAAGGATCTAAGCTGACCCTTCTTTGTCTCTGGCTCCTCAGTCCTGCCCAGTGCACCCCCCCCACACCCCCACACCCCCCGTGCAAAAGGGTACTCATGAGCTTTTTATTGAGTGGAAGGATTCTTAGATACCCTGTTTGCTCTCAGAGTAAATGGAGGAACACCCCAAGTACTTACGTAATTTGTACTTAAAGCAGGCTCTTGAAATGCTGGCTTCAGGTCACAGCCCTTGGGAGCTGAATCATGAGCAGCTAGCTCCCTCTGAGACAGGACAAAAGTTTGTGCCTGCTAAAAGAGAAGTATGGAGATATTACCCTCTCAGCCTCCTTGGGAGCCTGTGGATGCTCACTTGGAGGTCCCTGATTATACCAAGGCCACATGAAGACAGACCGCCCCGCCCCCCCCCCCCCCAGCCCAGCTGCCACTGTGGTACTTCCTCCAGGGCTAAGCAATAGCTAGAATTCTTTCTAAGAGGGTGGCAGTCCACATAGGTTTGTATTGGTCACAGTAAGTTCTCAGGCCATTTGTTTTCCTGTAGTGCCATAGCTCAAGCACGTGCCTGCTCTTCTAAACTGTCACAGGTGTGGATACACACATTTTCAAACCTATGAATGCAGTATTATGGCATCAACATGATGCTTGGTGTATCAATTTAGAGTTGTCTATAGGCACAAACCGCTGCAGCAAGCTCATGGAACTGCAATCAGCTTCTGCCCTCTGCCAAGAGCTCCTCCCCCCGGAGCTCAGAGCTAGTTACTAACATGCTTCCTATAAAAGGCAAAGCAAAACACACAATCAGTCCTGGATCTCCAGAGGTCTCAAATGAATATGGTTAATAGACTTTCTGCTTCTAGGAAACTGGAGAGAATAGCACAATGAATGCCTGTTCCCTATCACCCAGCTTTCTCACATGTTAGCTTCTCATTCTCTTGTCCCACATTATTTTTCGAACATGTAAATTAGAGATACAGTTGAGGATTCCTATGAGGAGAGCTACAGTCACCTCCCCTCCGTCATTCTCTCTCCTTCTATTGTAATTGACTGTCAGAAGCCTCTGTCTACTGTATAAATGTTGATTTCTGTCACCCCCAATGTTTTAAAACATTGGCTACCTACATATGAAATCATAAATAGAAGTAATATTCCATTAAACTATTCTAATATAGAAATAAATCCTCCTACACTCACAATTCTGTAAATTTGGCTCATTTAATACTATTATATTTAAGGACTGAAAATATTGATGTGGGTGTCCAGGAGATGCCTCAGTGTGTAATGTGCCTGTCATGAAGCCTGGGGACTTGAGTTCAGGCCCCCAGGACCCCCACACAAAGCCAGCTGCTGTGTGCACATCTGTAATGCCGGGATTGGTGAGGCAGAGGCAGGACTTGTTCATTCACAAAACGGGAACAAATGACTCCTTAGCTTCTCTGTGGTTAGTGACATTTGATTATCTTTCATTGTGTCCTCTGTCGTTTCTTTCTAAAATTATTTATTTTTATTTTAAGGGCATTGATGTTTTGCCTACCCGTATGTCTGTGTGAGGGTGCCAGATCTCCTGGAACTGGAGGTGTAGGCAGTTGGGAGTGGCCATGTGGGTGCTGGAAATTGAACCCAGATCTTTTGGAAGACCTCTGAGTCATCTCTCCAGCCTCTTTCTCTGTAATTTCTTCAGTACTTATATCATCAAGGGATGTTAGACTTCATCCAAGATGGCTTTTCTGCATCTGTTGAGATGATCATATGATTACTGCCCTTGCATCTGTTTAGATACTGTGTAACTCTTACTGTTTTCCAAGTATGGAAACATATTTTCATACCTGGAATGAAGCCTTCTCTTTTTTGGGGCAAATGATCTCAATGTGTTGTTGAATTTGATTTGCAAGTATTTTATTGGGAATTTTAGTATCCACACTCCTTAAAACTACCTACTTAGTGGTTTTAATGAGTTTGCTCCATCCCATAGGCCAGACATTTGAACATTTTGTTCCCAGTTGGTGGCATGGTTTGGGGAGGTTTAGGAGGTTTGGCTTTGTGGGAGGGAGTGTGTCACAGGAGGTAGACTTTGAGATGAAAAGCTTTGTGCCGCTTGCAATTCCCTCTCTGTCTGATTTGTGTTTGAATTAGAAAATGTGAGCTCTCAGCTTTCTGCTCCTGCTGCCTAGCCTCCCCACCACGATGGGCTCTCATCTCTTTGGGACCATAAGCCCACATGAACTCTTTTTTTTTTTCCTGTAAGTTGTCTTGGTCATGGTGTTTTTATTACAGCAACAGAGAAGTCACTAATACAGCTTATTCTCTTCTGTTGCCATGTCCTTGTCCAGTTTTGTTTCCATGGTAATAGTGGCAATGCCAACTGAATTTGCTAGCATTTACTCACTCTTCAGTGTTACAGAACAGCTTGAGGAGAATTGGCATTAGTTCTTTCTCTGAGGGGTCTTCCTGTCCCCAAGGACTCAGTAGGCAAGCTTTCCACTGGTATCTTAAAGTTAATGATGCTGCCTATCCCTCAAATGAGTGTAACCCCAGTCTGTGTCTCAGACTGGATTATAACACACAGAGCACTGCATTTCTGATCCAAAGACCCCACCTCTAGCTAGAGAGAGAGCAATTCCATAATCCAGTCCTTAGAGTCCCGCCCTTCCACCCCCACAACACACAATATGGTGGTTTGAAGAAGAATAGCTCCTATAGGCTCATATATTAGAATGCTTGGTCCCCAGCTAGTGGAATTGTTTGGGAAGGATTAGGAGTTGTTGCCTTGTTGGAGGAGGTGTGGCCTTGTTAGAGGAGGTGTTTCATTGAGGGTAGGCTTTGAAGTTTCAAAAAGCCCATGCCAGGTCAGTGTCTCTCTCTGCCTGCTGCTGGCAGATGAGGATGTAGCTCTCAGTTACTGTTCCAGCATCATGTATGCCTGCATGTTGCCATGTTGATCATGGACCAGCCCTCTAAAACTGTAAACAAGCCCCCAGTTAGATGTTTTGTTTTCTAAGAGTTGTCGATGGTCATGGTGTCTCTTCACAGCAAGTACGGTGACTAAGACACACACACCCAGGGCTCCCAGGGGCCTTATAAAGAGGGACCTTTGCCTCTGACTTAGTAGTGCCACCTAGTCAGTGACTCAGCACAGGCCTTTAAAAAATGGCTTCTCATCCCTGCTGCAGCTGAATGATGGGGAGAGAGGATTGTCTTAGCACCTGTGTGTTTGGAAGACCCTGAGAATCCTGTCTGTCAGACTGTGATTCTGCTTAGTGGTGGGCCCAGTGTTAATTGTATTTTTGACTCTATGAGTGCTCCCAATTTTCTTCCCCATCCCTCTGCTGTATGATTCCCCTCCCTCTCCCTCTCTGCCCTGTCCCTCTCCTCTGTCTCTCTCCCTCTTCTCTCCTCTCTTCTCTCCTCTCTTCTCTCTCTGTTGTCTAGATATGTCTAGATACTGGAAGGACACTGTGTGTTTCCTGAAGTTCTCTCCGCTGGAAGCCGTGGTTCTCACCCTCTGCAGCTGCACTCACTACACACTTGGAGTCAGGCTCTCTGGAACAGACTTTGCACTCTCATTCTGTTCAATCATCTCAAGTTTCCTTTCTTTCTTGGCTAATAAAAACTCATTGCCTCTCTGCTGTCACTCATCTCAGAGGATGCTTCTCTTCAACTATGCTGGGTTCATTCCCTGGGGATTTCAGCATTGGTGCACGGTTTTTGTCTGCATCTTGACTGGCTCTTGACTTCACAAGACTTTAAGAACCCCATGGAGGGATGCTGCTCACTGGCGTGTTCACCACGACTTGCTCAACCTGCTTTCTTGCCAACTTGGCAGCATCAGACTTTCAATTGTTGCCAGACTGGTCATGGTGAACTAGCACCTCATTATGGTTTAATTTGTTTCTCCTTGATCATCAGTGAAGTTGATGACTTATCATTTTATGTTTTGTGTTTGTGTGTGCATGCCCAGGCCACACTATGCACACAGAAGTCAAAAGATCAGTACACTTGGTTCTCTCCTTCCACTCTGTGGGTCCCAGGGATTGAACTCAGGCAGTCAGGGTTGGTGGCAGATGCCTTTACCCATTGACCCATGTTGCTGGGCCTGAGGAAATTTTTACACACATATGATAATTAAAGTGTCTTCATTTTTTTATTTGCTTCTCAGTATCATCTCCCTGTTTCACCTGAACTTTATTGGCTTCTAAGAGTTCTTCTAGATATGTTCTGGATAGACACTGTTGCCAGCTGAAGGTAGTTTGATCTGTGATGTTTGACTTTGCTGTTGAGCAGCACCTTGGACTTTAATATGCAAATATTTCATGACTTATAGTCTTTGTAAGAACTCCATTTCCAAGGTCATAAGAGATTATCATAAAGATAATGTTAGACTCAGTCTCCCTAAAATTGAATTGATCTACCTGCAATCTGTATTTCATGCTAGTACCCAGTCACACTCTACTGCCATTATCCCTAGTGCCATTTGCTGAAGACTGTTATTCCTTCAGTGACTCATAATGACATCCTTCTCTTCTATGGAGTGGACGTTTATAGTATCCGCTCATTCCAAAATCAAGTAGAATTGGTGAGTCATAGGACACAGACTTAAAACTTTACTAAATATTACCAAATTGCTCTCTAAAGTCTTTGTATTTATTTTGTCACTACCAATGACAGAACATCTATCTCTTCATGCCCTGTCTAACTTTTCTAAATTCCATTGGACGACTGCCCTATCCCAGAGCTAATGTCTTTTCCTTAGATCAGACACACCTTTGCACTAAGTGTTAGCTGGAGGGAGATCCCTCCCTAGTCCCCAAAGGAAGGCACTAGACAAGTGGGAGAGCCAGGCCTCCTCAGCTGTGCCCTCATGAACCCCCACCTCCTTCAACCCCTCCCAGCACTGGCTAAATAAAGGGGTGTTCTTAAGTGCTTTTGGGATTTTTTGTGGCTGTTTACCATGTAGCATGATCATCAGGTCACCGCAAAACAAATAAACAAATTCTTGTGAAGCGCTTGCTGTGAAATAAGAATTTGATGAATGCAGGCTGTTATCACAGTTTCAGCTAATGGCAGTTAATGGGCTGAGTCACTCCAGTCAGAAACCCGGGGCTCATCATGGATTCCTTTAGAGTCCCAGCACATGCCTCACGGAGGTATGCTTGCTCTTTTTGACCCAGTCATAACCACCCGCCTCTGCCGCTTTGAGCTTAGCTTCCTGCTCCGTTTAATCCTACTGAGCTATCCACTGTTACAATGAACCATGCTACTCCCCTCTCACTTCTGTGCACGCACCTTGTACACGCACGCACGAACGCACGCACGCGCACGCACACGCACGCACTTCCACAGAAACATGGCTGGATTAAGCTGGATAAGACAGTCCATACCTATTATCGAAGCACTTGGGAGGCTGGGTTCAAGGATAGTTTAGGTTACATAATCAGACTGCATATTAAATCAGAACAAACCAAAAACATCGGACATTAAATCCCATATTCCCACTTACTAGGTGTGCTGGCTGGCTTTATGTCAACTTGACACAAGCTAGAGTCATCAGAGAGGAGGGAGCCTTAATTGTGAAACTGTTTCCATAAGATTTGGTTGTAGGCAAGCCTGTAAGGCATTTTCTTAATTAGTGATTGATGGGAGAGAGCCCAGCCTATTGAGGGTGGGGTCACCCCTGGGCTGGTGGTCCCTAGTGCTATAAGAAGCAGGCTGAGCAAGTAGTGATGAGCAAGCCAGTAAGCAGCATCCCTCCATGGTCTCTGCATCAGCTCCTGCCTCCAGACTTCTATCCTGTTTGAGTTCTTGTCCTGACTTCCTTCGGTGATGAACAGTGATGGAATCATAAGCCAAATAAAGCCTTTCCTTCCCAAGTTGCTTTTGGTTATGATGTTTTACCATAGCAATCGTAACCCTAACTAAGACACTAGATATGTCTTCAGATAAGCAATTGGCATCTCTTACCCGTTTTCTGCTCTGCAAAATGGAACTAATGATAGTATCTCTCGGAGTGGTTGCAAACATATTTAGTGTACCGTGCATAGCACACATGAACATGGCTTTTAGCTGGGTCTCGTCTTCATTCTTTATGGTATCTGCAGTGGTTCTGCTGTGCGGGCTGCATGTCAGCATTCTCGCCACATTTCCTCTTAGCAGTATCTTTTGAGTATCAGGCATGTGATCTAGATTGGACAGGTTCCATCTCAGCGACAAGGATGAGTCTCAATTCATGTAAGACTGTTGTCCTATCCTGTTCCCTTAGCCTCTTTGGACACAGAGACTGCCCTTTCCTTCAGCCTGAGAGCAACAATGTTGCAGGCTGCCATTTGCAGGAAACAGCATTAAACAGGAAACAACTCAGTGTAGGGCTTCCTGAATCTTGACTTCTCATGTGCCCATTTGCTGGACTGCTGAGGTCAACTTTAGATGGGTTTCTGCTATTTACCACAGAGTCTCACGCAGTACCTATAAGGACTGGTGTGTATTTCCTCTCCTTTGGGCCTTGCTGCTCCAAATGAAGCTCATTCTGAGTACTTGGCTGCTATAGTGAGTTCAACAGTGGCTCCACAAAAGATTGGTCTCCCAAGATTCCACGGCCGTGAACCTACTTGGGAAAAGACACGTGCGAGGAAGGGGGTAGGCCTGGGAGTCAGGCAGATGCAAGCCAAGGGATGTCTTGAGCTGTCAGAAGCTGCAGGAGGGAAGGAAGCGCTCTCTCCTTGACCCTAGGTGACCCCAGAGATGCTTTGATTGTCAACGTCTAGAGTCTGTAGTATTTTACTCATCACGTCCTAGGAAACTAAGGCACCCATGTTAGGTAAGTAATTTGTCTTTCTGCCGGGATGAAAGGACACTCATCTTTAAGGACCTCCAGTCTATCCCCAAGACACCTGAGCACACTTATGTGTAACCCTTTCTTCGATACGATTCTACCTGTAATAGATAATAGTTACCTTCCATATGATCAGCTGTCCTGGTGAGGTGGTGGTGGGGTTTGTTTGTTTGGCTTGTTTTTGGGTTGTTTATTTTGTCAACTTGAAACAAGCTAGAGTTATCTGAGAAAAGGAACCTCAGTCGAGAAAGTGCCTCCATCAGATTGCCCACAGGGATTTTTTTTTAGGGCACTTCCTTCATTAATGATGGATGTGGGATGGGCGCGCTTACTCTGTGGTCCTAGAATGTTTAAGAAAGCAGGCTGAGCAAGCTCTGAGGAGCGAGCCAATAAGCCACATTCCTCCAGGGTCTCTGCTTCAGCTCTTGCTTCCAGGTTCCTGCCCTGGTTGAGTTTCTGCACTCACTTCTCTTTATAGTGGACTAAGCTGTGAGACGAAACAAAACCGCTTCCTCTTCAAGTTGCTTTTGGTCATGGTGTTTATCATAGCAATAAAAACAAACCAGGGTATCAGGTTTTGAAATTTTATCTCGGCCCCTTTCTCTTCTCTTTTTTTAAAATGTCAGTCTAAACCAGGCGGCCCTATGTACCACTTGGTCTGCACTGTTCCTGTGTATACATAACCCCTGTCTCAGTGTCATTATGGCTGTACCCCTCTTGTTCTCAGAAGGGTTCTGATTTTAGACAGTTAATCCTTTGCTCACCCTTGCTAACAGTATTTGCTGGCTTCCGCCAAGCACAGTGTTTGAGGTGCCAGCTATTGTCTTCTGAATCACACTTCCTATGGGACACAACATATTCAGAGCTCTGCATCCTCAATGGCCAGAGCCACATGTCCCCTTTATCATGGTGACCTGGGCTGGCCACTTGGTGTATTCACAGACTGGTCAGTAGCAAGTGCTTTCTTTCATGTGTTTCAAGAAGAGTGTGATCTGTTAATGTTCTTCTCTAGGAGGTCTGTAGACTCGGATGGTTTTGGAGAGCATGAGGCAACATTCGGTGCTTGAATAACAATTCATGAAGGGGATGGAGAGAGTGGCAGATTCCTTCACAGGCTTGCACACCTTGATTTACAGTCTCACAGACCACCTTCTGAATGGAGCTCCGGAGTTGTCCTGTGTGGCAGCTCTAATTATCTTGCCTCCTCACATCTTTCTTTTCCAATTCTAGTACCTACAGGTGTCCATCAGTGTTTAACAAACTTTGCAAAACATTAGAATTTACAAGGGAAGGATGTTTTTTAGAAATCTGATTCTGGGGTGTTGTGGAATACTTGTTTAACTAGGCAAAGATGTGTTACATTTGTTTATGTTGTTGAGTATTGCTTTAACTATGTGAAGGTGTGTTACAATTGGTTCTGCTGCCTTTGTTAAGGATGTAAAGTTGTTTTACATTTATTTATGATGTATTTGTTTAATTGTGTAAAGACGTGTTGCTGTTTCACCTTGCTTGCCTAAGGCACCTGATTGGTCTAATAAAAAGCTGAACTGCCAATAGCTAGGCAGGAGAGGGCTAGGTAGGGCTGGTGGGCAGAGAGAATGAGAAGAGAATGAGGGAGAAAGAGAGGGACATAGGAGGGGCCAGAAGCCAGGCAGCTAACAGCCAGCCATAAAACAGCAGGAAAGCAAAATACACAGAAAGAAAGGAAGGCTAAGAAGTCCCAAAGCAAAATGTAGATGAAGAGAAACAGATTAAAATAAGAGCCAAGATAAGGCTTAGCATTCACAACTAATAAACAAGTCTCTATTTGGTTGATGACCCAAAAGAAAGCCTGCTATGCCAGGAGCTGGCGAGATGGCTCAGTGGTTAAAAGCGCATGCTGTTCTCACAGAGGATCTAAGTTCAATTCCCAGCACCTGCCAAGGGCAGCTAACAACTATCTGTAGCTCCATTTTGTGAATTACTGTTGATCCCTTCACTGCTCTTTTCAAAGTCATTCCAGTGATGCGGTCAGTACATCCTTAAATATTACACATCTTTATGTGAGTCTGAGTCTCACTCTGTAGTTGGAAGTTTTCCTGTGTCCTGCCTGGCCCTGAAGTCCCACAACCATTTATAAAATAATCATTCAGTGGCTTATATTAATTACCAACTTTATGGCCTATGGCAGGGTTTTTGCTAACTAGCTCTTTCCTATTAATTTAACCCATTTCTATTAATCTATATATTGCCATGTGTTCTGTGGCTTTATCTGTGTCCCATAACATGTTGCTCCTTGGATGGCAGTTTGGCATCTCCTCTTACTCTCTGATAGGATGAATAGGTAGATTATTAAATCTACTTTTAAAAGAACAACAACTTATTTTAAATGTTTTACATTGCTATGGATTTTAGTTTATTGATAAAAATGTAAAGTTAATTTTGCTATATTGTATGTATATTTTTACTCTTGTTTAAGGTATTATGTTTATGCAACTCATTTAAAATTGTAATGTATCATTAAGAAATGCAGATTAATAGTCATCTATGATAATCAAACTTACAGTCATGTTAGTTAAGTTTTCTAGGTATACATAGATATATTTCAGTTAGGTAGGTAATCTTCAAATACTTCAAAGACCTACAGACTATGGCAATTAAAATGTTTTAAGAACTTAGACTTTTCTGTACAGTGAGACATTTCTGCTCCTGGCAACACCAATTACTTCAAAAAGGATGGTGGGCATTGAAGAAACTCATGGAGTTTGCCTTCTTTGTGGCAAAAGTTAGCTACTGGGCAAAAAAATGTCCTTGCCTGGACCGCTTGACAGGTTGTTGTATAAACTGGACATGCAGGACCCATAGGAAAATGACCACTGAATTCTGCCAAAACAAGGAAAGATGGTCCTTCAGGTTCCTGCTTTGCAGAGGAGACTGTCAGACATTCTACAGGACACAGGAAGAAGTGACTGAGAAACTCAAATTCTATAGGCTAAAGATGGATGCCCCAATGTTGCAGAGGAACTTTGGATGACTGTCCAGGCAGCCAGCTGTCTCTGTTATTCTAGATTTTTGGAAGTTACTTACAATGTAATTCCTGTTTACTTAGGTAATATTATATCCTTTTGGGGTCTTTGATGGAGTTGAAGACTACACAGTTATAATTATAGTTTTCCTTAGTCATGATAAAAGATAAATTAGATATAAAACTTTAGACGCACAAAATAGGATAGATGGTAAAATATTTTCTAATTTTGCCAAGTATAAATAGACTAGATAGTGTAACTGTAATTCTTGCTTGATAACTGCTTTGCTATATACAATTCTATTGTGTTAAAGTTAAAACCTTCCTTTTTGATTAGACAGAAAAGGAAAGTGCTGTGGGTTGTCTTCTTGTATGCTGTGAATATGTGTTATTCCCATTGACTAATAAATAAAGCTGCATTGGCCTATGGCAGGACAGGATGGAGCCAGGCAGGAAAATTCAAGAGAGATAGTGAGAGGAGAAAGGAGAGTGAGGGGGAGATGCCAAACTGCCATCCAAGGAGCAGCATGTAATGGGATGCAGGTAAAGCCATAGAACACGTGGTGATACATAGATTAATAGAAATGGGCTAATTTAAGATGAAAGAGCTAGCTAGTAAAAAGCCTGTGATAGGCCCACAGTTGGTAATTAATATAAGCCACTGAATGATTATTTTATAAATGGCTGTGGGACCTCAGGGCTGGGCAGGATACAAGGAAACTTCCAGTTACAGCACTCCTGGTGCTTTGGATGGTAGGATACGGTCTATGACATCCTCTTAATTCCCCAGCTGTCATAGTGCTTATCTAGAAAAGTTTCATGCACTTTGCCTGACATCTGAACACTGTGGTACTTCTATCATTGCCTAATTTCACCAGCTTTTGAAGAGCTCTTTGCATGAGAATGAAAATTATGTAAAACAGTCTTGTATTTGTTCATCCCTTCGGTCTCATTCCTCCCGTTTTCATATACAGCTTGAGTCATGCTAAGCACCAACTGGACTGGAGTGCTTTTAAAATGTGTAGCTGGAGTTGATTGTTATTGTGCCTTTTTTTTTTTGTCTTCTGGTATTCTTTTTATTGGTTCAACTGGCTCATTTTTCCCTTGGTTTTGTCCCTCTGCCTGTATATAAACATGCCAGTTTCAGCAGCAGCAGCAGCAGCTGTAGATGCCTGTGATTTACAAAGGAACACAAAGGACATAAGAACTATATTTGGGAACAGCCACTTCTTATGACAAAGTGCCTCATGCCTTGGAATTTTCTTTTTTTTTTCAGTGCTGGGATTGAACTAGCACCTTGCACATGTGATGCTGTGTTGCCACTGAGCTGTATTCCTGGCCCTCACTTCTCTTTATTTTGAGATATAGACTGTCACTGAGTTGCCCAACATGGCCTTGAACTCACTCTGGAATCTAGGCAGGTTTTAAAATTTGAAATCTCTCTGCTCTGGTTTCCTAAGTAGTTAGTATTACTAGCCACCAGACCCAGTTGGAATCTTCTCTGTTAAATGGAAAATGAAAGGTGGACCTTTCTGTTTACAAGGTCATTTACTCTATTGGATAGAAGAATTATTATTTATTATAGTTAATAACAACACCCATCGAGCACCTGAATACCACTTTTAGAAATAATGTCAAAGGATATGACTCTAGAGAGGAAAATCTCCTATGAGCAAGAGTGACAAGTGGAATTCATTGTCTACCAGACACCATCATTGTAATTTGCATAGCCCCACCCCCAAATGTAACATAGGAAAAAAAAGTAGGAACTAAACATTCTTGGTAGATAGACTTGTATAACTGGTTCATTTATAGTACTCTGATTTCCAATGCACAGTAGGCACAGGTCATTCTTGGCTTCTTCGATGGGCCCAGTACTCTAAACATTGAATACAGATGCCAGCCAAACAAGAGGCTGTGAAACTGCTCTGCCTGGCATCTGAAAGGGAAAGAGATGTACTTGTGTGTAGCTTGAGTTTTCCTGTGTCCACCCGGCTCCTCCAGCTGCTCAGACCCAAGTAAACACACAGAGACTTGTATTACTTATAACCTATATGGCCATAACAGGCTTCTTGCGATCTAGTTTTTTAATCATTTTTTTCCCCCCGAGACAGAGTTTCTCTGTGTAGCTTTGCGCCTTTCCTGGAACTCACTTGGTAGCCCAGGCTGGCCTTGAACTCACAGAGATCTGCCTGGCTCTGCCTCCCGAGTGCTGGGATTAAAGGCGTGCGCCACCACCGCCCGGCCTAGTTCTTATATCTTAAATTAACCCATTTCTATGAATCTATAAGTGGCCATGTGGCTTGTGGCTTACTGGTACTTTTACATCTTGCTTCCTCTGTGTCTGGCTGGCGACTCCTGACTCAGTCTTCCTGTCCCCAGAATTCTCCTCTCTGCTTGTCCTGCCTATACTATACTTCCTGCCTGGCTACTGGGCAATCAGTGTTTTATTTATCAACCAAATCAGAGTCACACATTCACAGCATACAGAGTGATGTCCACAAGCACTTATGAGCACTGAAACACAGCACACCCTTCTGTCTTGCTCACCCTCTCCTTTCCCCTGTCTGGTAAACTCAGTCTCATCATTTTGAAACCCAGTGACACCTCTATGACATTCCCAGGTTGAGAGGGGTAGGCCCTGGGTGTGACATTACTATTGTCTACATTGTGCTTTTGAGCCTGATCTAGTCTTTGTTTTTTGTTTTAATTAGCATACAGAGTACTGGTTTCATCATGGCATCCTCATACCTATATGTAATTATACTTTGTTCTCATTTGTGCCCTTCTTCATGCATCTCTTCTTTCCCACTCTAGCCATTTCCCTTTCTTACTCCACTCTCTCCTCCTTTCGGCTTTCCTATTACATGACCCCCATTATCCTGTTTCCCACCTTCCTTGAGATCTGTTCCCCTCAACTTGTGATCACTTTTCTAGTTTTGTGCCCTACACACACACACACACACACACACACACACACACACACACACACTCACACAGTTCTCAAAGAAAGAAATATGAATGACGAATATACACTTGATAAATTGTTCAATGTCTTTAGTCATCAGGTAAATGCAAATTAAAACTGCTTCAAGATTTCATCTCATCCCATTCAGAATGGCTGTCATCAAGAAATCAGATGACACCGGGCGTTGGTGGCACACGCCTTTAATCCCAGCACTCGGGAGGCAGAGCCAGGCGGATCTCTTGTGAGTTCGAGGCCAGCCTGGGCTACCAAGTGAGCTCCAGGAAAGGCGCAAAGCTACACAGAGAAACCCTGTCTCGAAAAACCAAAAAAAAAAAAAAAGAAAAAAAAAAAAAAAAAAAGAAATCAGATGACAACAAAGGCTGCTGAGAACATGTGGATCAAGGAAAGCAGAAAGGTATATAAAGTGTGAGGACCAGGAACTAGAAGCATTTGGCTGGTTAAGCTTTTAGGTTTTGAGCAGCATAGTTCATCTGAGAGCCATTCAGATATGAGGACACAGAGGCTTCCAGTCTGAGGAAACAAGATCAGCAGAGAAGTTGGTCAGGTGAGGTTAGCTGTGGCTTGTTCTGTCTCTCTGATCTTCCAGTGTTCACCCCAATACCTGGCTCCAGGTTGGTTTTATTAATAAGACCATCTAAGATTTCTGCTACAAGAGACCATTTTAATTTTTTTTGCAAGACTTCACTTGTGAAAAAAAAATTTCATAGGTTGTTAAACAAAAATATATGTTCTCTGTTAGTTGGAATATTCTGCAGATATCCATTACTTCAATTTTATCCATGGTGTAGTTAACTCTGACATTTTTTTTTTAGTTTGTATAACTTACCTAGAGATGAGGCTGGAGTATTAAAATCACCTACTATTATTTTATCAGGACATATTTGATCTCTTCACCAGTATCTGTTTTATGAAAGTGGGAGCACAAATGCCTGGCAATACACATTTACTGCTGTTGTATCTTCTTTTGTAATGTATTTTTACATTTATTAATATGTCATGGCCTTCTTTATTGCTTAAGAATAATTTTGATTTAAAGGTTACTTTATCAAATATCAGAATATCTATGACAGCTTGTTTTAAGTTTCTGTTTCATGGGTAGATTGTTTTGCATCCCTTGACTTGAGAGTCCATGGTCTTTACCAGTATACTATGCTTCTTAGAGACGATGAAAGGTTGCATCTATTTTTTTTAAAAAATGTCTTTAGTTTGTATGTTTTTATTGATTAGTTGGAGCCACTTACATTTAAGGTTATTACTGATAGATATTTATTCATTCTTAGAATTTTGATTGTTTTCTGGTTGGTGGATTACTGTGTTCTTTACTTTCTTCCCTATTATTATCAGGGGTCTGATGGATTACCATGCTGGTTATGATGGACTCCTTCCCAGTCCTCTTTGCTTAACCCTGCCTCTCAGGAAATCTCTCCATTCTCGTGCCCTTTGGATTTTCTCCCCCCTCCTCCAGCTGCCCTGGATGTAATTCCTTAAATACCTTCTGTACTGCTAATCTAGTGGTCATGAACTGCTTAATTTTTGCTTGTGAACTATCCTTAGCTCTCTGTCGATTCCAAAAGAGTCACAAAGGAAATACTCCCTTTGTACTCTGTCTTTTACATATTTACTTGCCTTCTGCTTTCCTGCCAGGTTGTGATACATGATGAGGCCCCACCATGTTCAGCTACCCAATCTCCCGGACTTTGAACTCAACAAACTTCTTTCTTTTATAAGCTCCCCAGTTTCAGCTATTCTGTTTTGGCAACAGAAGAATGAACATCCTCTTTCTTACTGGACTAAAAATATTTGGAGCTGAGACTATGTCTTTTACACATCTCACCACTACATTGCCCATAAAAACACCTGTTGGCACAGAACTAGTAATAAATAGTGCATTCAGAAGGTTGTGTAAGTCACACTACAAGATTAGACAGGAGTAAACATTTCTTTGTGATCCTGTGTGACCAGGACTTGTACGTATTTTAATGATATTTTCTGAAAACTTTATGAGGCAAACATAACTAAGACACCAAGCCTTCAAAGCATTTAGCATCTTTCAAGCTAATGAAAGGTAGGTTCAGCAATCCAAAAGGGGTCTCTGACTGCCAATCACATTCTCTTTTCATTCTGTGACAACCAGACCTACCCTAAAAACTCATTGTGAAGTGGAATCACATACTGTACAGACTTTCACGGATCTTTAGAAGACACTGTCAGCAGTATGATTGTCCAGTACCTGTAGTCCCAACACTTGGGAGTAGAGACAGGAAGATAGTGAATTCAGACTAGATAAGGGACAAATGAATACTAGGTTATTCTGGGCTACATAGTAAAAGACATGATTATCATTTATGAAAATTTAAATATGCATACTCTGTAAGCCACTCATTCCATTTTATATTAGCTCAAGAAAATTCACTCGAATATGTCTACAGGGGACTTATTTGCAAGATTATTATCATCACTGGAAAACCTAAGACAAATTTTAGGTTATGTCTTTAAAGAGCGAAATCACATTAAAAATTATAATATTGAGCCGGGTGTGGTGGTGCACGCCTTTAATCCCAGCACTTGGGAGGCAGAGGCAGGCGGATCTCTGTAAGTTCGAGGCCAGCCTGGGCTACCAAGTGAGCTCCAGGAAAGGCGCAAAGCTACGCAGAGAAACCCTGTCTCGAACAAACCAAAAAAAAAAATTATAATATATCCATACTACAAAATAATGCCACTATAGCAGTAGCAGATATACAACATTATAGTAAAATACTATGTAAATCTCGCATTTTAGATTATTAATCTCTCTCTCTCTCTCTCTCTCTCTCTCTCTCTCTCTCTCTCTCTCTCTCTCTCTCTCTCTGCTGTGGATATCACTCTATATAAATAAACACTGATTGGCCAATAGCCAGACAGGAAGTATAGGTGGGACTAACAGAGAGGAGAATTGAAGAAGGAGGAAAGAAAGGAGAGCCCTGCCAGCCACCGCCATGACAAGCAAGATGTAAGGTACCGGTAAGCCACGAGCCATGCGGCAAAGTAAAGATTAATAGAAACGGGCTAAATATAAGAGTAAGAGCTAGAAAATGATAGGCCTGAGCTAATGGCCAAGCAGTTTAAATAATGTAAGAGTCTGTATGTTTATTTTACAAGTGGGTTCCAGGATTGGCAGGACTTAAAGGGAGCTGGAGAGAAATTCTCCAGCTACAAATGGTGCCCAATGTGTTGGCAAGAGTTTCCATCTAAAACCTGAGTAAAAAGATTCTAAAATGGAGCTAAAAACAGTTCCTAGTTGTCTCTTTCAAGTCAGCGGCAGCCTGTGTGTTTGAGCTACTATGGCGGGTTCCTGGTGTGAGCGCTCTATGATGGGAATGAGGCCTCTCCAAGTGGCACATTAAGCTGTGTGGTGGATTTAGCCTTTGCTAGTACAAAACAAAAAGAGGTTTTTGGGCTACATGCTGCTTTGATAAAAGCATAGACCCACTATTTCTGAGAGTTGAGGGCTCCCAGAGCTGGCGAAAACGTACCACTGCCATGGTTGGGAAGCTGAAGTGGGCGGAGCCAGCAGCCACAGCGCCGTTTCAGTCTTAAAAGGCTTCAGTTTAAAGCAATAGGTTCACAATAAGACTGATTCAGATAAAATAGTTTACAATGTGTGTAAAATGTACATAGGCATATATATGTGTGTGTGTATATATATATATATATATATATATATATATATATATATAAACAAATAGATAGTTTTTAAAAATAAAGTCTTTAAAGAAACATTAAAGGTAATAAGCCACATAAAGATGGCTATCACATAGAGAATCTGGATTATGGTCTCTCTGATATTTGTAACTGAAGAAAAACATTTGATTGTAAAAGTTGTTGAATTATGCCAAAATGTAAATTTTAAAGGTACCTTGACTTCAAAATTTGGATATAAGGATATGTTGCTTTGGAAAAGAGGCTCTGCTTTTGTTTCCACAGAAAGCCAGAGGCTATGGATTTGTTCCAGATTAAGATACATCAGGTTTGACCAGTCAAGACCCCCTGAAAGGTCTCCGATGACACCATGGCCCAGATGATCTAACATCCAGAACTGTTTCAAGGCAACTGGCTTAGACGATACACCCTCATGGACTACTCCATAATCCTAAAATTTTCTTTGTGTCCCCATAAGATACAGCACCCCCTTCCAGCAGGAAGTAGTAAGAGAAGCTAAGTCCAAATTCCCAAATATACCAAGCTGGCTTTAGAGATGGAATTGGCTCACTTCCCCTCTAAACCCAGACATATTCCCAAAATAAAAGGTTAAAAGATTCTTTTGTCCCATATCAGAAGAGCCCTCTGGTATGGGACAGAGAAAAACCAATATTTTTATTTAAAACAGGTTGATTATAAATACAATATCTTTCTAAAGAAGAAAAGGGGATATGATATAGATATATAGGATATAGATATGATAAGATAAAAGGGTAGATTAATGACCCTACTATTAAAGAACAACAACTTGTTTAAAGTATTTTACATTTGGTATAGATTTTAGTTTATGTTTAAAATGTTTTACATTGGTATAGATTTTAGTTTATTGATATAAGTTTAAACTTAATTTTGTTATACTGTATATATATTTCTATTCTTCTTTAAGGTGTTATTTTTATGTAACTCATTTAAAATTGTAATGGATAATTAAAAATAGATTAATAATTAGTCATCTATGATAATCATATTTGTAGCCATGTTAGTTAAGTCTTCTAGGCATACATAGATATATTTCAGATAGATAGGTAATCGTCAAACACTTCAAAGACCTACAGAATATGGCATTTATAATGTTTTAAAAATTTAGACTTTCTGGACAGTGAGACATGTCTGCTCCTGGTAGGACCAATTTACTTCGGAGAAGAGGATGGGCATCAAAGACACTCCATATGGAGTTTATCTTCACCTTGGCAAAATAGCCATTTGGGCAAGAAACTGTTCTTGCCTGGACTGCTTGATCAACTAGACATGCAGGACCCATAGAAAGGTGACCACTGAACTTTGCTTGACAAAATGTTCCTTCAGGTTCCTGATTTGCAGAGAAAACTGCCAGACATTCTACAGGACACACACACACACACACACACACACACACACACACACACACACACACACACACACACAAATGACTGAGAGACTCTAGGCCTGTGGGCTGAAAAAAGATGCCCCAATTTTACAAGAGAACTTTGGATGACTGTCCAGGCTGTCAGCTGTCTTTGTCTACCCTACAAGACTCCCAAAAGTTGCTTGCATCCTTCTCCCATTTCTCAGGTAGTATTATATCCTTCTGAGGTCTTTGATGTGGTTAATGACTAGATACTTACAATCTTCCTTAGTTATGATAAAAGATGAGTTAGATATAAAACCTTAAACTCACAAATATAAAATAGATAGGATATATTCTTTAATATTGTAACTGTAATTCTTGTTTGATAATTGTTTTGTTATATGTAATTTTACTATGTTAAAATTAAAATCTTCCTTTTTAAAAAAGAAGAAAAGGGAAAGTGCTGTGGATATCGCTCTATATAAATAAACACTGATTGGCCAATAGCCAGACAGGAAGTATAGGCGGGACTAACAGAGAGGAGAATTAAGGAAGGAGGAAGGAAAGGAGAGACCTGCCAGCCACCGCAATGACAAGCAAGATGTAAGGTACTGGTAAGCCTGAGCCACGTGGCAACTTAAAGATTAATAGAAATGGGTTAATTTAAGATAGAAGAAGTAGATAACAAGAAGCCTGCCATGGCCATACAGTTTATAAGTAATATAAACGTCTGAGTGATTATTTTATTCGTGGGTTGTGGGACTGCGGGGCTTGGTGGGACCTGGAAAATCCATCTCTCTGGAAAATGGATGGAAAGATGATGGAAGGAGCCAGTCTAATAGCATCAATTCCTTTC
The DNA here is from genome assembly GCF_049852395.1 of Peromyscus maniculatus bairdii. NCBI lineage: Eukaryota > Metazoa > Chordata > Mammalia > Rodentia > Cricetidae > Peromyscus > Peromyscus maniculatus. The sequence goes on along the minus strand of NC_134860.1, from coordinate 70,902,913 downwards.
AGTGTTTGGGCTGAGGATGAACCAGGATAAAGGAGGCAAGTGAAGGGAACTTCAACCTTGTTTGTAGGACAATGAAAGAATCTTCTTTTTGCTTCCTTGTCTCCTTCTGGCTCAGTTTCATACCTGATTGGTAGCATCTATATTACATCCAGAAGCCTAACTACACATTGCCTTGGGATGTTCACTCCGGCTTCCCAGCATCTCAGTGTGATGTTATTGAAAAACGCTGGTCTACATGTTGGGCTTATTAGAGTACACAATAATATCCTGTGTAATGAGATTTAGCCAAATTGCCAAATAAAATCAGTCTGAAAAGATATAATTGTGAATCACATGGATTTTTTGCATAATTTTGTAGTCTATGTAGTCAACTATAGTCTAAACAGAGATAATATAAATGTAAACTAAGGAAGCCATGCTAAAGATTTTCATCTCTTAGGAGTCCTGACATTTCTGGTACCCTTCTCCAATTGCTACTCCTTTATCCACCTGCTGAAATACAGCTAGCAGACAAAAGCATCTTTTTGGTGTTGTTATAAATGGAATTACTGGCATAATTTACTTTTTATATTGTTCGTTGTTTATCTAAAAAATACACCTGGTTTTTATCTGTCGATTTTGTTTTCTATGTTGCTGGTATAACTGTGTCGTGTGGGAGTTCTGTTTGTAGTTTCATGAAGAACCTCCATGATTATTTCATAGCAGTTGGGACCAGTTTACCTCCCTGCCAGCAGCGTGGAAGGGTTCCTTTGCTCCCGGGTCATCAGTTGCATTTATTGTTGGTTGTTTTTAATGCTGGACATTCTGGCTGGGGTAATATGGAATCCTAATGTAGCTTTGACCTGCACTTAGCTGGTGGATAGAATGTTGGACATTTTTGCATATGTTTATTGGCCATTCGCATTTCATCTTTTGATGAAACTCTCTGGTCGTTTAATTGGCCTATTTTGAGATTGTCTTCTTTATTTTATTACTTCATGTGGGGAGTTCTTTGTGTATTACAGATGTTATTCTATGGCAGGCATATATATATACCTATGAATGATTTTACCCTGTTCTGTAACATGTCACTTCATTCAATTGTTTCTTTTCCTGTGCAGAAGCCTTTTAATTTCATGCAGCCTGGCTGGTCAATTCTTGGGTTTGTTTCCTGAGTCGTTTGAGTCTTTTTCAGGAAGTCTCTACCTGTAGCTATACCTTAATCCATGCTTTCCTGTACTAATTTCAGATCTAACATTAAAGGGCTTTGATCCACTTTGGACTAACCTTTGTGGAGTGGAAGATAAGGATCTACTTTAATTCTTCCATACTCACACATCCAATATTCCCAACCACTTGTTGAATAGGCTATCCTTTCTCCAGTGTGTGCTTTGGCATACATATCATCTTTGGTGTACAAGCCTTTGGCTGTATGAGTTTCATTCTGGGTGCTTTATTCTCTTTCACTGGTTGGTGTGTCTGTACCAGTGCATAGCAAGCTTTATTACTGGGGTTTTACAGTATCTAAAGTTTTTCTCTAAAAACTTTTCATTTACTTCTATGTGGATGGGTGTTTTGCCTGTATGTCTTTGTACCACTTGTGTGCTTGATGCCTGTGGAGGCCAGGTGAGGGCATCTGATCAACTGGGACTGAATTAGACTGTTGTGAGCTGCCATATGAGTGCTGGCAATCAAATTCAGGTCTTCTGTAAGAGCAGCAAGTACTCTTTTTAAAAAATTTATTTAATTAACATTTTTAAAATTTATTTTACATACCGATGACAGTTTCCCCTCCCTCTTCTCCTCCCTCCCAACCCTCCATCCCCATCTACCCCCTTCCCCATCCACTCCTCCTCCTATCTCCATGTAGAAAGGAGAAGGCCTCCCATGGGCTTGAATAAAGCATGGCACATCAAGTTGAGGGAGGACCAAGCTCCTCCTCCTGCATCAAGGCTGGGCTAGGTAATCCAGCGTGGAGAACAGGTTCCCAAAAGCGAGCTAAGTGCCAGGGACAGGTCCTGATCTCATTGCTAGGAGCCTACAAACAGACCAAGCTGCACAACTGTCACACACATGCAGAAGGCCTAGGTAGGTCCCATACAGGCTTCCTAACCGTTAGTCCAGAGTCCATGTGCTCCCACAAGCTCAGGTCAGCTGTTTCTGTGGGTTTCCTCATCATGACCTTTACCCCTCTGGCTTGTACAATTCCTCCTCCCTTTCTTTAGGAGGACCCCTGGAGCTTGGCCCAGTGCTTAGCTGTGGATCTCTGCATCTATTTCCATCAATTACTAGATAAAGGCTCTCTGATGACTAGGGTAGTCACCAATCTGATTACAGTAGATGGCTAGTTAGGTGTGGTGATATTTTGTGCTCTAACAAATAAAGCTTGCCTGGAGATTAGAGTGTGGAGATATCCACTAGTTAACTATAGAGACCAGGCAGTGGTGGCACACATCTTTAATCCCAGCACTTGGGAGGAGGAAGCAGGAAGATCAGGAGTTCAAGGCCACCTTGGGCTGCAGGAGATTGACCCAGTCTAAAAGAGAAATCGAGCCAGGCAGTGGATGCTCATGCCTTTAATTCCAGCACCAGGGTGGTGGAGACAGATATATAAGGTGGGAGGAGACAGGCGCTCAGCCCCTTTTGATCTGAGGATTTCGTAGAGGTAAGAAGTCTCTAGTGGCTGGCTCCTTTACTTTTCTGATTTTTTTTTTTTTGGTTTTTCAAGACAGGGTTTCTCTGTGTAGCTTTGCGCCTTTCCTGGAACTCACTTGGTATCCCAGGCTGGCCTCGAACTCACAGAGATCCGCCTGGCTCTGCCTCCCGAGTGCTGGGATTAAAGGCGTGCGCCACCACCGCCCGGCTACTTTTCTGATCTTTCTGCATTTACCCTGATATCTGACTCCAGGTTTTTAATTAAGACCAATTAGAATTTGTGCTATAGCTAGGAATATTAGCTGGGGTCATCCTTGTAGATTCCTTGGAATTTCTCTGGCACCAGATTTCTCCCTAATCTGGAAATGCCCCCCCCCATTTAGTTACTCTCCCCTTCTATCCCACGCTCAACCTGTTCCCTCAAGTTCCTGTCCCCCATCCCTCCCACCCCTACTCCCAGTTTACCCAGGAGTTCTCTTCTATTTCTCCTTCCCAGAGAAATCCATGAATTCCCTTTGGGCCCCCTTTGTTATCTAGCTTCTCTGGGGCTGTGGACTGTAGGTTGGTTATCCTGTACTTTACTTCTAATATTCACTTATGAGTGAGTACATACCTTGTTTGTCTTCCTGTGTCTGGGTTAGCTCACCCAGAATGATTTTTTCTAGTTCCATCCATTTGTTGTTATTGTTTTTTACAGCTGAGTAATACTCCATCGTGTGACTGTACCACATTTTTCTTATCCATTCTTCAGTTGAGGAGCGTTCCAGGTTCTAGCTATTATGAATAATGCTGTGATGAACATAATTGAGCATGTGTTCTTGTGGTATGATTGAGCATCCTTTGAGTATATGCCCAAGATTGGTATAGCTAGGTCTTGAGGTAGATTGATACCTATTTTTCTGAGAAACTGTCATATTGATTTCCAAAGTGGCTGTACAAGTTTATACTCCTACCAACAGTGGAGGAGTATTCCCCTTGCTCCACATCCTCTCCAACATAAGATGTCTTCAGTGTTTTTGATCTTAGCCATTCTGACAGGTGTAAGATGGTATCTCAGAGTCGTTTTGATGTGCAGTTCCCTGATGACTAAGGATGTTGAACAATTCCTTAAATGTCTTTCACTCATCTGAGATTCTTCTGTTGAGAATTCTCTGTTTATATATGCACCCCATTTTTAAATTGGATTTTTTAGTATTTTGATGTCTAGTTTCTTGAGTTCTTTATAAATTTTGGAGATCAGCCCTCTGCCAGATGTGGTGTTGGTGAAGATCTTTTCCCATTCTATAGGCTGTCATTTTGTCTTAGTGACAGTGTCCTTTGCCTTACAGAAGCTTTTCAGTTTCAGGAGGTCCTATTTATTAATTGTGGTTCTCAGTGTCTGTGCTACTGGTGTTATATTTAGGAAGTGGTCTCCTGTGCCAGTGCGTTCAAGGCTACTTCCCACTTTCTTTTCTATCAGGTTCAGTGTAACTGGATTTATGTTGAGATCTTTGATTCATTTGGACTTGAACTTTGTGCATGGCATTCTTCTACATGTCAACATCCATTTGTTGAAGATGCTTTCTTTTCTCTGTTGTATGAATCCTAACTAGTCTTATAGTAAAAACCTGGAACCAGATATTGGGGTAAATGCTGAAAGATCAGAGGAAACAAGCCACAGCCATTTCTCACCTCACCAACTCCTCAGCTGAAAAGAGAAGATCCTGTTTCCACAAATTCTTAAACTGAATGCCTCAGAGTCCTCAGCTGAAAAGCTCACGTGAGTTCCTGTCTCTTCAAGCCTTATATTCCTTTCTCCACCCAGTCATTTTATTTCCTATCTCAACCTTCCTAGTACTGGGGTTATAGGTGTGTGTGCTTCTCAAATACTGGTAGCAAAGACATGAGATCTCAAGTGCTGGGATTAAAGGTATGTGCCACCACTACCTGGCTCTGTTTCTTTTAGACTGGATTAATCTCGTATAGTCTAGGGTGGCCTTGAACTCACAGAGATACAGATGGATCTCTGCCTCTGCCTCCTGAGTGCTAGGATTAAAGGTGTATACCACCACTGCCTGACTTCTGGGGCTAAATCTGTGGCTAGCTCTGTCCTCTGATCTTCAGGTTAGCTTTATTAGAGTACCACAAAATATCACATTTTTCCATTGTACACTTTTGGCTTCTTTGTCAAAAATCAGTGTTCATAGGTGTGTAGATTAATGTCAGGGTCTTCAATTCAATTTGATTGATCCATGTATCTGTTTTTGTGCCAATGCCAAGCTGTTTTTATTACTATAGCTCTATAGTAGAGCTCTATAGTAGAGCTTTGGAAGTTCCTTTATTGCACAGGATTGTTTTGTATCCTTGGTTTTTTGTTTTTCCATATGAAGCTGAGTATTGTTCTTTTGAGGTCTGTGAAGAATTGTGTTGGGATTGTGATGGGGATTCCATTGAATCTATAGATTGCTTTTGGTAAGATTGACATTTTTACTATGTTAATCCTACCTATCCATGAACATGGGAGATCATTCCATTTTCTGATGTCTTCTTCAATTTCTTTCTTCAAAGACTTAAAGTTCTTGTCATACAGACCTTTCCCTTATTTGGTTAGAGTTACCCCCAAGATATTTTATATTATTTGTGGCTATTATAATGAGTATTGTTTCTCTGATTTCTTTCTCATCCCATTTATCAATTATATATAGGAGGCCTACTGATTTTTTTTTTAGTTAATCTTATTTCATGACATACTACTGAAGGTGTTTATCAGCTTTAGGAGTTCCCTGGTAGAATTTTGAGTCACTTACATATACAATCATATAATCTTCAAATAGTGAAAGTTTGGCTTCTTCCTTTCCAATTTGTATCTCCTTGATCTCCTTGTGTTGTCTAATGGCTCTATCTAGGACTTCAAGTACTATATTGAATAGATATGGAAAGAGTGGACAGCCTTGTCTTGTTCCTGATTTTAGTGGAATCATTTTGAGTTTCTCTCCATTTAATTTGATGTTGGCTGTTGGCTTTCAGCAACTACTCTTAACCTCTGAGACATCTCCCCAACCTCTCTATGAATTTTCTTTTGGGTCTTTTAAGTATAGGCTCATGCCATCTGTAAATGGGGAGAATCTGACTTCTTCCATTTCTATTTGTTTTGTTTATTGTTGTTTCACTCCTTTAGCTAAAGCCTCAAACACCATATTGAATGAGAGAAGAGAGGGTGAGCATCCTTTTCTCACTCCAGACTTTAGAGGAAATAAATGCTCTTCCTTTCCCCCCTATTTGGTATAATGTTGGATATTGTTGTCATACATCCCCTATTGTATTGAGGTACGGTCTTTGTATTTATGAATCTTTAGAAACTTTTATCACAAAGGGAATTTGGACTTTATCACAGGCTTTTTTTTTTTTGTATCTGTTGAGATGATCATGTGATTTCTGACCTTGAGTCTATTTATGTTCTGTATTACACTTATTGACTTGAGAATGTTGAGTCATCTGTGCATCCCTGGAATGATGCCTTCTTAGTCATGATGAATGAGACCTTTAATGCATTGTTGATCTTAGTTTGTATTTTATTGAGAACTTTTGCCCCCATGTTCATCATAGAAGTTGGCCTACTTTTTATTTTCTCTATCCATTTCTAAAGCCAGGCCAATACTAACTTGGATTTAAAGAGTTTGTTAACATCCCCTCTCTTTCTCCAGCTGTTGATTTCTAGTTTTAGTCCATTGTGATCAGGCAGAATACAAGAAAATGACTCACTTTCTTGTATGTTAAGACTTGCTGGCTGGTGAGCCCTAGGCATCTGTCTATTTCTACTTCCTCATGGATAGGATCACAAGTACATACCACTAATACCCTGCTTTTCAGTATTAGTGCTGGGGATAGAACTCAGGTCCTCATGCTTGTATGCAAACACTTTACTGACTGAGATGTCTGCTCAGCCTTGGTCTATGTATTTTGACTGAAGAATATATAGTATTAATATTCATAACCATTATTTAAAGGCATGTATTAACTGCTGTCATTTCACTGTTGCATAATATTGATGCTTTCCTAATCCTCATTTACTTACCTAGTATTTTAGCAGAATTAATTTTTTGCTTATGACCTAATGGATGTGTTATCTCCTTGGAATGGTAGTCTTCCTTCAAATGTTTTCAGGATTTCTGTCCTAATAGTCATAGATTCCCTTAGTATGTGTTTAATGGAAAGCTTTTCTTCTTTAACTAGGAAGGACAACAATGCTGGGTAAAATAATCATGGTTGGTTGTGGCAAGAGTTCTTGCAGAGTTATGTAGCTGGTTTGATTCTGGAGTGTTAGCATGTAGCTTTGATCTGTCTTTTGGGACTGCTACCTCTTGTGTCCAGTACCTTCTGCTTGAAGTATGGAAATCCTATCTGAGAGTTTCCTAAGGGTTCAAAGCCTAAGCAAAACCTGGTTATAGGAGGACTCTCTTTTATTTTGTTCAACACTATACTTGTTATTTGGAATTCTTTGTTTGTGATATTACATCACTTCCCTTATTGGAATACATTATTGTTGAATTAATAACTTTTAGAGAAAACATATTCTTGGTTTCCCAACCACCTGTGTTTCTGTGTTGTGGCTTGTGAGTCTAGGATTAAGTCATTTGTTGGGCTTTCCTTCCTTCTTTCTTTCTTTCTTTCTTTCTTTCTTTCTTTCTTTCTTTCTTTCTTTCTTTCTTTCTTTCTTTCTTTCTTCCTTCCTTCCTTCCTTCCTTCCTTCCCCTCCCTCCCTCTTTCCCTTTCTTTCTTTCTTTCTTTCTTTCTTTCTTTCTTTCTTTCTTTCTTTCTTTCTTTCTTTCTTTCTTTTTTCTCTTCCTTTCTTCCTTCCTTCCTTCCTTTCTTTCTTCTTTCCTTTTTTTTTCTTTCACCACCTGTATCATTTTGGTTAAATTCTTTTCAATATTCAGGTGGGGGCTTGCAATGAGGTGTATGTCTTCCCTCAGCCCACATGTTTAGGGCATCAAACATCATTTCTAGCACCACTTTAAACACAGAATACTAATGGAGGAAGAAGCAAGCACAAAGATTGGGTAAGCCATCTGTGAAAATGTGGTAATAATCAGTTAGAAATAACTGCTCTCTTGTGTGACAAAACTGTTCCTGGGAAGATGCAACACACGTGTCTACTCCCCTGAGATAGGGAGGGAGCCCATGCAGGCCAAAGTACAGATACCATCCAAGTCCAATTAGTGAACCAATGAATTTTATTGGGATTACCCACAGGCATATGGGTGAGGGGTCACTCACAGGAGCAGACATGACTCAAAGACAGCTGTCAAGGCCCACCCTAGCATAGGTGACAGCTCACAAAGCTGGAAACCTGGGCACACTGCACAGCCTGCAGGCAACTCAACAGTTTGGAGAGTGTCCCTTTCAAGTGACTCAGTTGCTCTAAATGTCTCCCAGGCAGGTTGGCTGTTTTCTGCTTCTTCAGGCAGCTGGTCTGGTCTCAGAGCCTTCTTTGCAGCTTGGCTTGTTTGAGAGTGACTCTCAGCAGCTTTTATTGTTTACTCTGGCAGGGAGTGGCTAGTGAATGTGGTCAGTTTCAGGGACTTCCTGAACCTATTTTGAGTTGTTTACCTTCCTGATTTAAGGAGCTTCCCTGCAGGATAGAATGTTTCAATCCTAGAAGAAACTGTTAATACACACAGCCTTCAAATAAAATATTTTTGACTGAGTAAAGACACTGGGTTAATACATTGTGTACTAAACTATTAGATACTAAGGATTAAAATACAGTGAAAAGAAGCAAAATAAGTCTCACAATTGCCATTAAAGGATCAGATAACATAAAGAGGATAACGTGAATAGAAGAGTAGAAGAGTAAAGATAAAGGGGATAATCGTCTCCAGATAAAGGTAAAACCAAAAGAGAATGAGTTATGAAATGCAGTGAGACTACCTCAAATAATCCCAGATCTTGGGGTTCAGAAGGAGGGAGAATTCCACCTCCAGACCAACCAGTACTCTTTGAAAGAGCCTATCTCAGATAAATAAATAAAAAGGAAACAGGCCAACTACATGGAAATTAGATATTGAACAAGGAAAGTACAAATGAGAAACAGAACTGAGTGGGTTTGTGGACTATTTCTTTGCAGGAATGAGCCTGGGCACAGGTGCAGAAGTTTCTAGTCATTCACAGTATTGCAGGTGCGGAGTCTTGCATAATCCTTTGTGTGGGTGCAGACACAGCACTTGTCCGTCCATGACCCTTGTGTGGGTGTGAGTGCAGGGCATGTTATGTGCTGTTCCTTGCCTGGGTGCAGGTGGAGGGCCTGCCTCTGTGGTCTACTCATATCTAACAACCAGATTTCCACCGAGTGGAACATGAGGTGGTTTTGGCTTAAAGTTTCCCTCCTTTCTATCCAGAGGCATTCTACAAATCATGTTTCAGAGGATAGTCCCGTGATGTTTGCTCTGGTCTTTCAGAGCAAGCCATTCATAGAAAGACCTTTGCTTTTAGTACCTTATGTCCATTGACTTACTAAGCCAGGGTCTTTTTAAAAATGGCTTCTTGTCACTGCTTCAATCTACTGCTGAGAAGAAAGGATTTTTTCAGGATCAGTATGATCCCAAGACCCATACCTAGTTGGATTGAAAATCTGCTCAGTGATGTATCAAGTTAATTGTACTTTTGAATCTTTGATCCCCACTTTGGTCTCGGCACCTCTGTATGCTGGTGGAGCAGCCATATGCAGGCAGTCTCTCATACATCAAATAATAATCACGAGAGTAGGCATTCTTGCCAAGCTCCTTGATCTTAGACAAAAGGCTTTCTGTCTTTCCCCATTGAGTGTAATGTTAGCTGTAAGGTTTTCATACATAGCCTTTGTTGTATTGTGGTAGTTTCTGTCTACTCTTAGTTTGTCCTGTGTGTTTGTTATTTGTCAAATGCATTTTCTACATTGATTAAAATAATCTTCTGCTTTTTGTCCTTTGTGTTTTTAATGTGGAATTGTTGCATTTGTTAATTTCCATGCATTGAACCATCCTTGCTTTCAGGTGCAAATTCCACTTGGCCATCACAATGGTGCTGAGGTAACACTATCCTTATATAGTGAGTTTGGGATTCTTTCAGAGTTTGAGAATGATTGGGATTCCTTGTCCTTTAAATGTATCTAGTCCTTTGTATTTATGTGACATCAGTTGTAATGTCTCCCTTTTCATTACTAACTTTCAAAATCAGGATTTCTCTCTTTATCTAATTGAGTTCTTATCTCTTTTTCTCTTTTGTTCCATTTTAAAAAAACCAACTTGCCTGCTGCCATGATCTACAGGCACCTTCCATGCCACACCTAAGCTCTCTGATTCAGCCAGATTGCGCCTACAGAGATCATTACAGACAACCACAACCATCAAAATGCACAAAACAAGTGACTGTGCAGTGGCCAATCCCAACTAGTATATTTACAACACATTTTTTGCACCTATTGCTCAGGGAACAGGGAGGAAAGGGGGGGGGCACAAAGATTGTAAGAGCCAGAGGAATAGAAAGTCTACTGTGAGATGATTGCATCTCCTAGAAATTACAGGGAAGCTGCACACTTGAACTCCCACAACATGGCTGTTTGAACAAGACCTGAACAAGGAAGACACCAATAGACATGCTATGATGGAAGAAGGAAGGCTCACAAGCTTAAATGTATGGCCACTCCTACTCACTCTCCATTATTTAAAATCTTTCTATCTTTTATATTTTTAATATCTAACGTGAACGTATTATATAGAGCATATATTTGACTCTTGTTATCTTTAGTCCATTACCCAAATTTATTTCTTTTAATTGGGACATTTAATGTTCATAGTTAGAGTTTTCTGGTAGGAAGGGATTTATGATTGTCATTTTGAATTGCTTTCTATTTTGTAGATTTTTGTTCTGTCTTACTGTATTTACTTATGTTTTGTTGAATGTGTTGGGGAGACACTTTATTTCTTGCTTGTTTCTGTTAGGCTATATTCTATGGATATTTTCTTTGTAGTTACTAGTGCAATTATATAAATTATATCTTCAAGTCATATTACTCCATTTGAATCTAATAATTTCAACTGAGCATTCAATGTTTAAAAATTCTACTTCCATATCTTTTTGCCCCTTCTTTTAGTTATTGTTGATGACAAAAATTACCTTTTAAAGTTGGATACCAACGTGAGTCTACACATACATTTTAGTTTAAAAAAACATTCTGTACTAGATTTGTTAGTGATTCACTGACCAATACTACAGAACTGGACAACTCTTTATCTGGGAAGTTTAGATTTTGACCTGGTTTTGTATTGGTATTTCTACCTTTTGTTTCAGCTTTTAGACTCCCTCCAGCTTTCTTTAGGGCAGGGAGGTGGGTGGGATGAACTCCTTAGCTTCTGTTTAACTGGGCAAATGTTCAATTCTTCTGTATTTTTGAAAGAGTGCTTGGCTAGACATAATTCTCTTAATCAGTAAGGACATTTTTTCTTTCAGTGCTTTGAATATATAACTTCATCCTCTTCTATCGAGGCTTCTTCTGGGAACTGGCAATTTAATAAGAACTCCATTCTATGACAAGTCACTTTTCTCTGGCTGCTTTCAAATTTTCTCATTGTCTACAACTTCTGACAATTTGATTATGACATGCCTTGTAAGTCCCTTTAGATTTATACTCTTCAGAGTGAAGTTCTTCGGGCTTCTCAAATTTGTGTATTCAATCCTTTATCAGCTTTGGGGAAACTTCTATGATTTTTTTAAAATATGAATATGTTACCTGCTCCCTTTTTCCTTTTCTCATCCTGGAACTGCCCGTTCATATGTGGTGTTGTTCTTGATCCTGTGTAGAAGTCCCTCTAGACATGGGCTCTATTATTATTCCTGCAGATTTGTTCCTCCACTTTGGCCATTTAAGACGTCCTCTTCTCTGGCTCATGATTCTTTTTCAAGTCGGCTGCTGAGATCATCAAGTGAGATTTTCCTTTTGGTATCCGCACTCTTCAGATCGGAGCTTCTGCCTTCTTCCTGTAGTAGTCGTTCTTGACTGGAATTTTTAACTTTGTTCCTGAGTTATTTTCTGGATTTCATTTATTTATGTATCTATGTTTTCTTTTTTTGAAGGTGTTTAAGATTGAAATTGTTAATTATTCATCTGGCAATTTATAGGTCTCTCTCTCTCTTTTAAAGAGCATATTTCTAGAAATTTAACTTGTTCCTTAAAATATGTCATTGTTTCCTATTTCTTAGAATGTCTCAGCATTGTTGTTGTTGTTGTGATTTTGGCATTTAAAGAACTACGCAAGTCTACAAAGTCCCAGACTTTGTGATTCAATTTTATGTAAGGGGAATTTTCCCTAGTCAGCTAGACATTCTGGAAATCTCTCAGGGCTTTTCTGGGCTTGTGTCCTCTCTGAGTTGTGGGTGTAACCTATTTGGAGAGGTTTCCCAGTTTCTACTCAGACACTCCATCTGATGTCTGTGATTCTGCAGCCCATCTGGCGCTGTGGTAAACCATAATAAAGGTACCCATGTATTTCTGCCACACGGTAGAATCTGGCTGACCATCCTCATTCTCTGACATCCCAGATCTAGTGGGCTGTTTCTTCAAGTATGGTCCTCTGACACAAGACAGAAACCAGTCCTAGGTCAGAAAGTCTAACATCTAGGAGTTGGAGGTTTCTTATCTAATCCCTGGTAGTATGTTAGGTGTTCTGATAAGAAACAATAGAGAATATCACAGATTTTCTACAGGGCTTCATCATCATCTGGGCTTGAGGAATCTTTACTTGGACTCTGGATTTTTCACATATACATTTAGAATGTTTGTTGTTAAAGTCATGTTTTTGTGGGGGAAGACCATGTAGGCCTTCTCTGCTCACCATCTTGCTGATATAATTCTTCTGACTTTTATGGACAGAAATACATTAATTTGCAGTTTTCTCCAAACAAGAGCACACAACATTCATTTTTTATGGTTCCTGTCTTCCATCACCTTTACTGACAATGGTATTGAGCCTGATGTTTTTTCTTTTTTCTTTTTTGGTTTTTCAAGACAGGGTTTCTCTGTATAGCTTTGTGCCTTTCCTGGATCTCGCTCTGTAGGCCAGGCTGGCCTTGAACTCACAAAGATCCGCCTGCCTCTGCCTCCCAAGTGCTGGGATTAAAGGTGTGTGCCACCACCGCCCAGCTGAGCCTGATGTTTTTAAACTACCCATGTTTGAACAGGAAGTTTATACTCTGTTTCTGTCTTGTTCTCTACATTTAAAATAATTTTGTTTCAGCTAAGAGCAGATTCTCCCCTTTCCACTGGACAACTAGTCTAAACACAATGCTGTTACATCATCTGAGACAGACATTTCTAAGCAGGGAATGGCAGGGATAAGGAGTTGCTGTTAGATATCTACAGCTACAGCAACCTTTAGGAGGCTCGTCTCCAGATGGAAAGAACCAGAGGAGGGGAACACCAAGAAGCAAGAGATGCCAGTTTATAAACAAAATGACACAAGACACTGAGCCCTGCCAGGGGACCATTTGTAAAGCATGAACTGCTAAATGCACTCATGGGGCCCGTAGCTCAGAGGAACAAGGCTGTTGACTGTCTGCAGCATTTCTGATCCATGACTAAGTCTCAGGACTGGCTGCCAGTTAGCCCTACACGTTGGTGAGACTCCAGGAGCCGAGGTCACAAAAAAGCATGTCAAGGAAAGAAACAAGAGAGACAGATCTTCCAAAGAGTTTTCTGGAATAGTCAGTTCTGAGGCCTAGTCACTTTATGTGCCCTGTCAGCAAGAAAGGCTACTCTCTAACAGCTGGTGGGGTGGGCAGGAACCAC